>NC_062218.1:27998228-28633049 GCF_902686445.1 Sciurus carolinensis | reverse complement strand
CTAGTGAAATTCCACTTCTTGATTCAGAGACAGCAATCTCCTTTCTATACCCTCACATGGTGTAAGGGGGTGAGATCTTTCTTTTTTATAAGGGCACTAATTCCATTCATGAGGAATTAGTCCTTGTGTCCCAATCACCTCCCAAATTTCCCACCCTGGCAATAAGGTTTCAACACATGGGTATTTGTTATTATTGTTGTTTTTATAGGGAGTGGGTCACAAATGCTGAGGCCATAACATAGAGTGTGTGTATTTTTCTCATGATGGGTGATCCAGTGCAATCCAGAGTGACCAATCAAAGGTTATAACTAATAACAATCACTTGCCTGTATTTTTCTCTAGTGTTCCATCCCATGCTTTCTTCAACTTGTATGATGATTGCTGGTCAATTTGTTTCCTTTTTATAATTTTTAAACCTGTTATTTTTAACACCAACATGGTTTATGTTCTTTATTTCTTTCATTTATTTATGCTCAGATGAAAAGTTGATGTCCATAAATACCTAATTAAATGCACACATGTAATTTGCCTAAAAGTACTGAGTATTAAAGAGAATATGTTGATACTTATGAAAATGAAGTTTTTCATTGGTTGAAGGTAAGAAAGTAACAAAAAGGAAATATGCAAGAGGCCATACTATAAAGGTCAGCAGACTTTTAGACAGGGATAGAAGCCCTTGGATATTGTGATAGGCATCATAAACCTCTCAACAGCTGGGAAGAAGTGACCAACAATTATACAGACAAGTACACTAACTATAGTCAGGGCTTCTCAGGACTTTAGGACATCTAGAGTGTGAAACAATAACCAGTGTGGGGTTTCTGCCACGTCCCATGTGAATGAGAAAAGGATTAACTGCCAGAGGACAATGTTGGCTATAAATCAATCAATCATCCAAAACCTTATCTAATCAATAAACACACAAGAGCCCATACTCTTTTTAAATGAGACAGGGCATGATGGGCATGATCTGGCCATACCAGATCTGGTCTCTAAAAACATGAAGTTGCCCAAGTCTTTTATTTATAATCACTCTTTTATTTATAATCTTTTATTTATATTATAAAGGGGCCAAGACCAGGAGGAGCTGTTTCTGTGATGAACAGGATGGGGTGGAGTTAGGGGAGCCATTTGCTTAAGGAAACTAAGGGATAGGGAACCACTCCCACAGTGCCACATACCCCCCAGCAATCTGGACAGACCTCCACATCTGCTGGTTCTGAGAAGACAGACCTCCATGTCATGAGGCTCAACCTAGTCTGATTCTGCTAAATAAGGATGGTTTCCCACAAGCCAGGGTGAAAATTTTGAAATGTGGAATGTGTCACCATAGAAGTTACAAATGAAGGAGGTCCTAGATTTATAGAGATACAAATCAACACACACACATTGTTTTAGTCAACTTTTTTTGTTGCTGTGATCAAAAGACCTGGTGAGAAAAATTTTAGAGGAGAAGAAGTTTGTTTTGGGGCTCACTCTTTCAGAGGTGTCAGTCTATAGATGGCCAACTCCTTTCCTCAGGGCCTGAGGTGAGGCGGAATGTCATGTCAGAAGTACGTGGCAGAGAAAAGCAGGTCAGGTCAGGACAACCAAGAAGGAGAGAGAGAGAGAGAGAGAGAGAGAGAGAGAGAGAGAGAGAGAGAGAGAGAGAGAGAGAGAAAGAGAGAAAGGACCTTCTTCTTCTTCTCTCACCAAGGACAAAATATAAACCCCAATGGCATGTCCAATGACACTTCCTCCAGCCACATCCTACCTACCCACAGTTACCACCCAGGTAATCCCTATCAGGGGATTAATTGACTGATCACTACTCTTGTAACCTAATCTAAACTTTCTTGCACTGTCTCACAATGCAAGACATTTGGAGTCATCTAATATCTAAACCATAACAGACATATAAAGTTAGTTAGTATTAAAAGGAGACCACATTATGCATATTACTCTATAACTCTTTTCATTTATCATTGAAAGTAATTTCTCAAAATGTAACTCATCTGTTTTTTGACAAGGATGTTAAGACAATACAGTAGGGAAGGAGTAGCCTTTTCAATGAATGGTATGATAACCAGATATTCATATACCATACACAGGAAGTACCCTAACTCCATCAATAATGTAAATGTAATCTCTAAAACTATAAAATTATTTGAAGAAAATATGGGAGAAAATCTTTATAACTTTGAGTTAAGTAAAACCTTCTTAGTCACAATACCAGAACCACAAGTGGATAAAAGAGAAACAGGTAACGTAGAGTTCATCAAAATTAAAGATCATGTGCTTCAAGGGACCCATTTAGATTATGAAAAGTTAAGCCACAGGATGAGAAAAAATTCTCCCATGTTGAATTCCTTATCATGTACATGTACAGGAACTTGTATCTGGAATATGTAAAGAATGCTTACAACTCAACAATAAAATGTCAAATCGCCTAATTGAAAGTGGGCAAAGGATATGAATAGGCGTTGTTCCAAAGAAGAAAAGTTCAACATCACTGACATTAAGGAACTGCATATCAAAATCACAATGAAATTCACTTCAACTCCACTAAGTTGGTTATAATCAAAACAATATAGGTAATGGCTAGTATTTGTAAGAATGTGGAGAAACTGGAATCTTCAGAAATTGCTAGTGACTTTATAAAATGATGTAGCTTTTTTGTAACACAATTAGCATAAACATTGAGTTACCATATGTTTTTGTTAGCCTTCTCACTGCTGTGACTAAAAGACAAGAAAAATTTAGAGGAAAAATTAATTTGGTCTCAGAATCTGAGGTCTCAGTCCACAGATCACTGACTGCATAGCTCTGACCCCAGGAGAGACAAAACACCATGGTAGAAGGGTGGGCAGAGGAAAAATGTTCAGAACATGACAATCAGGAAGCAGAGAAAAAACATTGCTCAACAAGGACAAAATATATACTCAAAGATACACCTCCAATGATCCACCTCCTACAGCCACACCCTACTTGCCTATAGTTTCACCCGGTTAATACCTATCAGGGAATTAATGGCACCGATTAGGTTTAGGCTATCATAATTCAATCACTTCGCTTCTGACCTCTCTTGCACTGTCTTTTGGGGACACATCATAGGTAAACCATAACAAAGAATGATCTAGCATTTTTACTTCTAGATTATACCCAACAGAAATTAAACATGTATTCACACAAAAACTCGTTTATGAATGTTTATAATATGAATGCTTTAGTCTTTATAGCCATCACATGGAAACCACACAAATGTCTATCAACCAATAAATGAATAAATGAAATATGATAGAACTATTTGGCAATAAGAAGGAAAGAAACACTAATGTATACCACAACATGGATGAACCTGGAAAACTTCAAGCTAAGGGAAAGAAGCCAGTCACAAAAGACTGCATATTATATGGTTTCACTTGTATGTAAATCCAGTATAAGCAAATTTATAGAGAATGAAAGTAGATAGTTTCCAGGGACTGAGAGACTTAGAAATGGGAAGTAACTGCTAATGGGCATGGAGTTTCTCTTTAGGGAAATGAAAATGTTCCAAAAGTGATTGTGATGATAATTGTACAACTCAGTGAATATAATAAAAATGCTAAATTTTACTTAAAAATGTGAACTTTATGGCTTAAAATGATATCTGAATTTTTAAAACTGTAACAATCATATTTGTCAAGTTCTCTTTGCTATATAAGGTGAAATATTCATAGGTTACAGGAATTATGGTATAGAAACATTTGTAGGGGCTCTTATATGAGCTGTCTCATTTGGATGGTCCAGAAGTAGCCAAAGCTAAGACTGTCATTCCTGGCTCAGCCCTTCTGTCCTCTGAGAAGCAACAAAACTCTAGAATATTAATATGTAAATAAAGACCATCAGGATAACATGTTTCTTTGCAGATAGCAGCATGGAAAGACAAGATCCAAAGACATTCTGCTTCTTTTACCTTCCAACCACACAGATGCAGTATTACCTCAGGAGGCCTTCTGTGTTAGTCATATCTTTATCATGGTGTCTTTTGTCCTCAGAATTACTGTCTTCTTCAATGTTCTTTGTTTCTTATGTTGTTTAGAAAGGTCTTCCCCCTGCAAGCCTAGAACTATACCTAAGTATTCCTCTATTATTTTAATATTTTATTTATGTATTTTAAAAGTTAATGTATGGTATTTATTATTGTTGTTGTTTTTTTAAAGTGAAGATTTTTTTTTTAATTGTAAACAAATGGGGTACAACTTGTTTCTCTGGTTGTACATGAAGTAGAGGCATACCATTTGTGTAATCATACATTGACATATGGTAATGATGTTTGATTCATTCTGTTATTTTTCCTTCCCCCAACCCCTCCCACCCCTCTTTTCCCTCTATGCAGTCCCTCCTTCCTCCATTCTTGCCTCCCTCCCACCCCCCATTATGTATCATCATCCGCTTATCAGAGAGATCATTTGTCTTTGGTTTTTGGGGATTGGCTTATCTCACTTAGCATGATATTCTCCAACTTCATTCATTTGCCTGCAAATGCCATAATTTTATTCTTCTTTATGGCTGAGTAATAGTTCATTGAAAAAAAATATATATATATCACAATTTCTTTATCCATTCATTAATTGAAGGGCATCTAGGTTGGTTCCACAATCTGGCTATGGTGAATTGAGCAGCTATGAACATTGATGTGTCTGTATCTCTGTAGTATGCTGATTTTAAGTCCTTTGGGTATAGACCAAGGAGTGGGATAGCTGGGTCAAATGGTGGTTCCATTCCAAGTGTTCTAAGGAATCTCCACACTGCTTTCCAGAGTGGCTGCACTAATTTGCAGTCCCACCAGCAATGTATGAGTGTGCCTTTTTCCCCACATCCTCGCCAACATCTATTGTTGCTTGTATTCTTGATAATTGCCATTCTAATTGGGGTGAAAAGGAATCTTAGAGTAGTTTTGATTTACATTTCTCTTATTACTAGAGATGTTGAACATTTTTTCATATGTCTGTTGGTTGCTTGTACATCTTCTTCTGTGAAGTGTCTGTTCATTTCTTTAACCCATTTGTTGATTGGGTTATTTGTATTCTTGGTGTAAATTTTTTTGAGTTCTTTATAGATTCTGGAAATTAGTGCTCTATCTGAAGTATGAGTGGCAAGGATTTTCTCCGACTCTGTAGGCTCTCTCTTCACATTGCTGATATTTTCCTTTACTGAGAGAAACCTTTTTAGTTTGAATCTATCCCCATTATTGATTCTTGCTTTTATTTCTTGTGCTTTGGAATTAATTTTTGTAATGTAAGGTAGGGTATGTTTTTGTTTTATTGAGCAGGATAACTGCTCAATATCCAGCACCATTTCAAGATAATCCATAGTTTTCTTCTCTGAATTAGAGTCTTAGTCTTATAATTCCCACACATGCCTCTATTTCTGGACTCTGTGTTCTACTGATAGCTTTTATTTTTAAGAAAAAGAACTTAATGAAGGAAAATACATAAATAAAGTCTCTTCTATTACAGACTTACATTGAGTACAATCAGAAAGCAAAGAAAACAGTTTGGGCTATTTTATTTTCCCCAACTTCACACCCCAATTTACATAGGCTCTATGGTTTGGACCTAGAATGCCCTAACAGCCCTAGGTAATAAAGTCTTGGTCTGTAGCCTGGCTCTACTGGGAAATGGTGGAACCTTTCAGAGATGGGATATAGTTAGAAGAAGATACGTTATTAGGGACATGGCCTTGCAGGGAGTATTGGAACCCTGGCCCCTTTCTCTCTCCTTTTGCTTAACAGCTGCCTTGAAGTGACTGGGCCTCTTCTACACCTTGGTTTTCTTCCTTACCACAAGCAAGGGGAACAGGGCCAAGTGAATATAGATTGAAACTTCCCAAACTGTGAGCCAAAATAAAACTTTCCTCCTTGTAACTTGATTATCTCAAGTATTTTGTCACTGTGGTCGAAAACTGACTCACACCATGAGCCTTATGTGTATCGTCCAGTTCATACAAATGCAAAACAAGAGAGTGTGTGCATGTTTTTGAGTCCGCTGTTGGTGTAAACGCCATCTGGGATGTACAAATTGAAAGGCATTAATAAATTTCTCTGCTTAGGAGTATCTTCTTCACTGACAAGCATCATGGCCTGAGATAATAAGCATTAGAGTTACTCTTTTGTGACAAGGTTACCACGTATGGAAGTTGACTGTCTTACATGAGGAGCTGAACAGATACATTGGCAGTCACTATCACAGTAGACTTGTAAACACAGATTTGGTGGTATTATGGAATTAAAGAGAATTCTATTCAACAGACTTTCTTAGCATCATTAAATATTGGAAAAGTAAAGTTTCTGAAGTCTTGACCTTCTCTTACTGAAAGAAAATGGGTATCTCATGACTTTATTATCCTCAAAGGAGATCTTCAGGGCAGGTCTGTGTGCTCAGTGACTCTTGATTTACTTCTGTTTTTAGTTTTGTAGATTTTCTTATAATTCTTGACTGTTGTGTATTTGGAGACATGATGAAGAAACTTGATCTCCCCACACCCCAGCACTATCTGCTTTAGGATCACTATATCGTCTTCTAAAAATTAAAACCTGGATTTGCATAAATGTTTTATTGAAATTTGATTTTATATCTTCAATTGAAGCCTACCATTTAAAAACATGGGCATTTTCTCTCCTTAACCCATTACATTTAAAGGGTATCCACCAATGTGATTAGTTACACAATGACCCTGAATATATGCTGCTTTGCTTTCTGTGGTACCATATGTTACAAACATGGTAAGATAAAATAACCAAGTTCTACTTAAAAGGAAAATGTCTTGAACAAACTAATTTAGATACAATTTTCTTTCTGAGGTCACTAACTTCCTTGGAATTCTTAATAGTGTCTCTGAAGGGTCTATTCTTTATCTACTAATTACTGGTTATTTAACATAGGATTGGAAAACTTTATTTTCTCTTCATCACATTTTCTTAGAGTTAATTGAATCATCTGTTTTGCACAGGTGTTTTTCAATGACAGGTGTTTTTCCGTTGTTTTGTTTTTGTTGTCATGGTATAACTGAAGCCACATGAGCTTCTTCCTTATCCTGGACCCTTTTCATACCATTGTAAAGGAAAAGACAGATTGAAGGAAAGTCATATTTGGAAAATAGAAAAAAACTAAGACTGAGGCATACACGTAAGGCAACATTTGTCTATGTTTATATTAAAGCATCAATTATAAATATATTTATTAAAATATTGCTTAAAATAAGTTTTAAATGTGTTTGTGTGTTTGAACAGGTCATGTTGTACAGGGGAAACATTTTCTCAGCAGTTTTTAGATGCATTACCTCCCACCGATGAAAGACGTGGAATCATAGAAAAGAACAATGAGAGTACAGTGGGGTGTGATTTTCAGCCTAACTCTGTTCATAATTTCAACCATCATGAATTTTTTATTTGGCTAATCAGGTGCCAAGCTCCAATGCACTATGGGTAATAGAGATGAGCTACCTGATGGGACTTCCTCAATCTAAGAATTTCTTCCTGAGAAATAGTGGTAATACCTTGAATTTGAACAAGAAATAATATGAAGCCTGTTACTGAGAGATTCTCTTTAGGGAAAAACACCACTAACAATAAAGACATTTGAAGACAATGTGTTAATCAACTTTTCATTGCCATGACAAAATACCCAAGATAATTGGCTTATAAGAGGAAAGGTTTATTTTCACTCTCAGTTTTTGAGATTTCAGACCATAGTCACTTGACCCTGTTGTCTTCAGGCCTGTGGCAAGGCAGAACATTATGGTGGGTAACGTGTTGGCAGAGGAGGTCTGTTTATCTCATAGCAGTCAAGAAACAGAGAGAGAGAAGGAACTGGGGTCCAAATATCCTCTCAAGGACATGCCCCCAATAATCTAACTTTTCCAACTAGGACCCACCTTTTAAAAGTTCCACCATCTCCCAATAGCACTGGGCTGGGGACCAAGCCTTTAACACATGGGCCTTTGAAGAACATTTCAGATCCAAACTTTAGCAACTAGTTTTATTAAATACTTAATATAGATCAAAGGTTATGGAATAATTATGCAGTTGTTCCTCCAAATTGCTGTGCTTATTTCCATAGAGAACACAGAAAAATAACATACAAACAAAATATTTAGTCAGTTTATAAAGGCAGCTTGACACTTCTTCCAAGTTGTACATGATTCTTGATATTAGATAACTTTTCCCTTCAATTATAAACATAATTTCCCACCTCATTCTAGTTGGTTTTGTAAAATAGCCAAATGATTTTTAGTTTTCCCAATGCTCACACATGCACCGTATTCATGAGGTTATTTTATGAATATTCTAAACTTATTAAAATGTTTTTTCAGGAACTTATTTATTCCATATAATGACCATTCCTAATGTGAAAAATCTCAAATTCCTGCCACTAAAAATCAAATTTTATTTTTTATATTATTTTTTCAAGTGCTTTCTCACTGTTTATTTTCTATTGCAATAACTCATCAATCGTCTATTATATTCATGGAAAAAATTATTCTGTGTTGAGTTCTATTTGATCAGTGATTTCCATGAACACTAAAATTTCCTATTTTAAGTACAACCAGGAAAATGAGTACTATTTCACAAATTATTTTGTAAGGTTAAAACCATTGATATTTCAACACCCACCACTACAAGCAGAATATTTGAATGTCTGATTGATTTATGAATATACACAGATAACGTAAACACAAGCATAAAAAATAGGTAATTGATTGACTTTTTTGTATTGAATAAGAGATGGAGATATTCTGTCCACTCTTATACAGATTATTTTTCATAAAACTAAAACTATGACATTAATGAATCTTTATCACTTAGGATTTTAATTTTATACTTGCCATTAGTGTTTATATTCACTCACATATAGATGTTTATATTTACATTTTAGCATTCATGTAAAAATAAAATATAAACAATAAATTTATTATACTCCTCAAATATCTTTGCATTCAAAGTCTAATTCTTCTGAATTTCTTTTAAACACAGAACTTTCAATATCTATTTTCCCATGTATATCAGCTTTTTGGTAATCAAGAACTTTAATACGATACTGTTGCTTAGAATGGTATTCCATTATCACCTCTTGTATTTTTTCCAAGTCACTGATATCACCAATCTTCCAACTTTTTGAAGTTGGAATTTTCCAGTCTTCCAGAAAATTTCAGTAAAAGGTTTTTAGACAACCAGTCCTCATATTCCTTCCCCAAGTTATGTTTATATGATTGTAGAAATAACGATCAAGACACTGCAATTGTCTGGTCACATCTAGGATGTGAATCTACTTCACCCCTGCAGTGACAACGGCAGCTGAGCTGCTGGCAGAGCATAAGGTGCCACTTACCATAGGACCCTGATTTCAGAAATATTAAAATATGGGGAAATGTGCATTTTTATTTTTTTATTTTTTTTTTTTACTGTATAAGAACAAACAAAACTTTATTGAAAATATTTGTTTCAGGTTATTAAAACTTCTCAAACTTTATTTTCTAAACCTTTATGTTATTGTTTGGGAATAATAATTTCTCAGCACTGTGATCTCTAGATTTTTTTTCTGCAGTCCCTGTAAATGGACTTTTACTTTAATTGACCAACTTAATAGTGTGTCTAAACTTTTCTGTGCACAGACTATAATTCAAAATGTGCATTTTTAGATTCAATGCTTAAGCAAGATTCACCTTAATTTCAAAACAACACCTGTATTTCAGAGATTAATCTTGTGATTTATTAAGGACCATGGAACAGATGCTCACTGGGAACTGGTGACCTGTGAAAGGTAAAGGGGAGTAGTTCTAGGGAATTGGAGACATTCAGGAGTAAAGACCTTTTTGTTCTACTAAACAAATTTTCCTTTATTAAGCGCCATGTAAAACATAAATATCTGTTAATATTATTTTAAAATTTCTAAATACTATATATTATCATGTTATACTGATTTTAATAATTCCAACATGACTTAACAGTGGAATTTGACATGATATTAGGTTTACCATTCTGTCAGGGGCGGGCTCTGAGGGCCCCAGAGCTGCACCGTGGCCTGATCTCTAAGATGGTGCCTGGCAGCTTGCCAGACATAGCTGTACTCATATACAAGTTTTAGGAAGTAACTCTGGTTGGCTGTTGTACATGAGGCAATCCTGGTATCTGCCTGGAGACTGTTCCTTGATAGGCTGACTTTCCTGGTAGTCTACTCTCTGATAGGCTTCTGTTCTCAATATAAGTCTGAGACTTGTGGAATAAACCCCTTTTGGTTCCTGTGATCAAGAAGAGCGTACGCGTAGTGATTGTCCCCATGGGCTGTGGGCGATCATAAGTGGTGCCGAAACCCGGGAACTCAAGTTACAAAGAAGGAACTGATCAGGTAAATACAGGGTAAGTAAAGTACAGTCTGGCCAGGTTAAATTTTGCGGGATAAGCGACGGAGTTAAAGTTCGCGGGATAAGTGACGGAGATTGAGTGTTTGTAAGTGCTTTCACTTTTGTTTTGCTAGTTAAAGTGCTTTGCATTCTGTTAGTTTAATAGAGAAATATGGGCACTGAAATGTCACGAATGCGCATGGAAGGTCCCTTAAAGGATTTGCTCCGGGCCAATGGAATTCCTCTTGAAACTAAAACAGCCTGAAACTTTTTACACACAGTGGAAGATATTGTGCCATGGTTCTTGGACGAGGGATTACTGTATATCCCTCAATGGGAGCTTCTAGGGGAGGATTTGAGAGCGACAGAGAGAGTAAAACCATTACCCCTGGGAACCATGGCCATATGGATGTTAGTTAGAGGGTGTTTAGATACTCCTAATACCAAATGCAGAGAGACCATAAAAGAAGGGGAAGAGGTTTTGGAGGAAATAAAAGAGGAAAGGTCTAAAGCACCAGAAAGGGCGTCAATAAGATCAGAGACAGACAAGGAAAAAGAAACTGGGTGTGAGGATAGTTCAGATGAAGAGGAGGATTTACTATGTAGAACAAAAAATCTTGCTATTACAGGATCTACTAAAGAAAAGATGGGGCAAACACACACCACACATGGTGACCCTGCGCTCTCAGCTCTTAGACTCGGGTGGCTCCTTCGCTTCCTGCCGCTAATCTTTTTGACTGGTCCACATGGGATAGTGTAGAACAACTTGTTAGGAAGAGGGAAATCAGTTTAGGGGAGGGTCCCCCATTGGGAGTCTACCCTACATTATCCGCCCTTAAGGCCTGCTTCTCTCCAGGACCTCCCAAAGCGGGCTCCCAGCCAGCTCCTCCTGTTGCATCTCCTTCCAGAAACTTGCCACATAGTAAACAACGTTGGGAGACCTTTAATGAGGAGCCCAATCCATCTCCATCCGCTCCTCCCAAGGTTGAGGAACCACGAGGGCGGCCAGCCTCTACACATAGGGAGGGCCCACTACCGCCCCAGGGAGGCTCATTGCTGCCATCTTGTATTCTGGGGCCACATCAGACTCCAATGAAAGCCCTCGTCCTCCTCCTTCTGGATGGCGGGAAATCTTCCTGGTGGCCATTTTATGATACTGGGCAAGAACTCACAGACTCTAATCTCCCCCTTCCCTGTAGGGCCTTCCTGGTAAATGTTAAAAAGTTAGTTTGGGAAGGAATGACGACCGATCACAAATTGGCCTGTGCAGGGATGAAAGATGGCTCCATGGGAAGGTGGATTGTGGCCACCAAAGATATTGGTACACAGCTTCCACAAGTGAGCAGGCAGATGGAAAGAGATTCCTTATCTTCAAGTCTCTTCTTTCTTGCGCTTCTCTGCTCTTCCTGCAAACTCGAATGCCTCCTTCTTCTCCCCCTCTTAATCCCTCCTCCTCCTCCAACTTTGACTCGGCTGTTTCTGCTTCCATTCTCTGGTGCAGCCCACCTAGTCCTCCTGCCATGAGGTCTCACGTACGCCGGTGGGGAGGGAGTAACCAGCCCAACCATCAGTGGCATGTCCTAGTAAGGAGTATGATATAGTAGCCCCAGGTCCCACAAGTATTGGGAGATAATTGTTTCATAATTTTCTGCGTCCAAACCTGAATTGATTACTAATCAGGATTAAGGGTTAAAATGCCCTAGGCATCAAGTTTCTGCTGGAACACTTTAGCCCCTTTCAGATCCTAATCTCAGTCAAGGTTTACATTGAAATGTAAATGGAGGAAGCTAGAAGACTCAGTAGGAGGCCGGTCTCAAACCCAAAAACAAACAAAAAAAAAGAGCAAAAAGAGTCTTACCTGAACTCCAGCAAAAGTAAATTTTATGGTGCTTTACTAAAGTAATTAACAGCCGTAACATTTTCCCAGGACTCTTGTTTTTTCTGAATTCTACACTTTTTTGAGTTCATGACATTTTTGATCAGTTCTATTTTTTTTTTTTATTCAACTAGAGTTTTTGAACATCTGTTACATTGCAATGGAGATTCACCTATAAAGTTTCAAGGCCTTTGATTTTGTGTTATGTGTATGTCGTGCTGTCTGATGTCATGTTTTGTCTGTATCAAAACTGAGTGCTCCTAAAATTAAAATTTAAAAATGGATCCAAATACTTTTAATTCACGTGATTTAAAAAGGTTCAATTTAAATTGGGTAAACTAATAGAAGTAAAATGTCTTGAAAATAACTTGCAAGTCTCTAGGTGGTCAAACTAATAAAATGTTGATGTTAATAAAATGTCTAACATCAATTTTTCTAGGACTTTCCTTCAACAAGAAAAAGATGGCAAATACTGTTCAGGACACTTGTCTAATATCTTGTTTTTTTTTTAAGAAAATAAGTGAATTAGAGTTGACATGCATGGGATTACTCAAATGTGTTTGTAGATACAAAGAGTTCTAAAAGTTGCAACTGTGTTTCAATTAGAGTACTATAAACAACAAAATATTTAATCTTATTAAAATAGAGTAATTTTTTTAAATTCAGAAATTTCATAAGAGTTGTTTCAGCATGTGAACAAAAAGGGTTCAACAGGAAAGAGAAAATAAAGGTTCTGGGTATGGAAATATATTTAGTAAAAGGGAAAAGGAAATGTTTCTGGGTAAGAAAGTGCTTGTGTGATGAAATAAATGAGGGTCTAAGTAAGTGCTAAGAAAGTCTATGTCAGTAAAGGGCAAGTTTCAACAAGTTTGCATGTAACTAAGTTGGCTGTATGTATGTGAAACATTTAAAGCTATTTAAGGTTTTTTCCTAAGGTGAAATACTAATGTTCTAATATAAACCAAAGTTTAATCTATATGGTAAAATGACATGGTAAAATAACAAGGATTTCTTAGAAACACTAATTTACTCTTAACTTAGTGTCTATTAAGTTTTATTCTTTAGAACAATTAGTCTTAAAAATATGGGTTTATACAATTATGGTTAAGCAACTGTTAGAGTATTGTACTACGTTATAGAGTCTAAATTTTTCTTTAAAAACTAAATTTGGTAAGATAAGTGTCAAGGTAATTGTGAAATGGTCACTCTTTGTATATTAAATGTGTTCATATTTTCCAGGTATACAAGTTTTTAAAACAGGGAATTTATCAAGCTGCTATTCTCCAAACTAAACTTGTCTGTAATGGTACCCAATAAAACTCTCTTACCCTACCCTGAAGCAGTAGCTCAAGTAATCTTAAAGGCACTTAAATCATCTATCACAGTGTTTGGAATTCATCCAGCTACTATCATTATTCCCTATGATAAGCATCAACTTTCTTGGTTATGTAATTTCATGGATTCTTGGACTGTTGTTAGATGCTCCACTCAAGCTAACTTTGATATTCACTATCCTAAATATCCTTATATACAATTTTGTAGTAATAATTCTGTAATATTCCCAAGAGTTACCAGATAACAACCTATTCCTAAGGCTCCTGTGATTTTCACTGATGGATCCAAAACAGGAACTGGAGCTATTTGTTATCAAGATAAAGTCCAAACATTCCTTTTCCCTAACTCTTCTGCTCAACAAACAGAACTCTTAACAGTTCTTGAAGTTTTTTAAATGTTCCCTAATATTCCAGTCAATGTTTACTCAGATAGTTTATATGTAGTTCAAACTCTCAGTAACTTAGAATGTGCAGGGTTTATTGCCTCAAACTCTACTATTTTTCATCCTTTACGGACTTTACAACAAATGATTTGGGATCATTATAATCCTTTCTTTATTGGACATATCAGAGCTCATACCAATTTACCTGGACCTTTAGCTCTAGGGAATAATGTAGCAGACATAGCAACTAAGGATCCCCACATTTTTTCTGCATTTGAGGCAGCAAAAAATTAATTTGGTAACCTTAAATATGTACATGTACCTGTAGACACATATTCAGGTATCATCTTTGCGTCACTACACAGCGGAGAAAAAGTCAAAGATGTCATTTCCCACTGTCTCCAGGCTTTCGCAGCCTGGGAACTTCCTAAACAACTTAAAACGGACAATGGCCCTGCTTATACTTCAACCTCTTTTAACCAATTTCTCACTAAATTTGAAATAACTCTAACCACAAGTATACCTTATAACCCACAAGGACAAGGTATTGTTGAACGTGCATATCTCGCCCTCAAAAATACTCTTTATAAACAAAAAGGGGGAATAGGGGAGACCTTCAGGTCCCCTAAGATAAACTTTCTCTTTGCCTCTTTATTTTAAATTTTTTAACTCTGGATAATGAGGGTCGCTCTGCCGCTGAGAGACATGGCAATCATAAACAACATGATAGAGCGACGGTAAAATGGAAGGATGTTCTTACAGGACAATGGAACGACCCGGACCCGGTGCTTTACTGGAGCCGCGGCTCGGTTTGTGTGTTTCCACAGGATAAAACATCGCCTATCTGGGTTCCTGAGCGACTAACTCGACCAGTGCCAACGCTACCAACAAGTAACTTAGTCTCTTAGGAGGAACAGTTCAATTATGTATCTTTCCACCTACCCCAGTTTGTGTGTTTCCCCCTTTTTATGTTTCTGCTATCTCTTTCAATGTTGGAATGCTTCTAGGTTCCCGCTGGCAGTCTGAATGTGTGTTCCTACCTTCCTACCAGTCCCAGTCTCTGTTACAGATGCGGAATTGCCAGTGTTACTATCAAGAAACAGGAGAGATTTTGGCATCACAGTGGCCGTGGTCGCCACGGTAGCAGTCTCTGCAGTGGCAGCCGCAACCACAGCAGCAGCATTGACACAACCATACAGACAGCAACAACAATCACTTGGCCGAAAATACAGTTGCAGCCTTACAGACTAAAGAGAACCTAAACCAACATCTAAGAGCAGGCATACTCCTTGTAAATCAAAGAGTGGACTTACTACAAGAACAAGTGGATATCTTGCAAGAACTTTTGGGACTGGGATGTGTTTATCCTTTAAGAACAGTGTGTGTCACCCCTATTGCTTATAATAACCTTAGCTCTATGGTTATGTTATCTAAAAATCTCTCTGTCTACCTTACTGGTAATTGGTCATCTACGTTTGATAATTTAACCAGTCAGCTAAGAGCTGAAATACTCAGAGTCAATGCCACCAGGGTTCAAGCTGCATCGATATCCGAGATGTTCTCTTTGTTATCTAAAGCCCTGGGATTGACAAAACAGTGGGCTGGAACAGTAGCTGTTCTGATTATTATCTGCTTAGGGATAGCCTATGTTATACGCAGCCAAATCAGAGCTCGCCAAGATGCCCGATGTCATCAACGGGCTATAGTACAGACTTTGACAGCCATTGAGACAGGCACATCCCCCCAAGTATGGCTAAGCATGCTGGACCAGTAGTCAAAGACGGGTAAGATCCGTGGAAATGCATACCAACCTAAGACAGGGTTCTGACACCTGGAGGTCAGAATTCCAATGACGGGTAAGGATGTAATTTGCCATGGACAACCTAAGACAGGCATGGTCCCAAGTCATCTTTTCTTTATTTAAAGAATAAGGGGGAGATGTCAGGGGTGGGCTCTGAGGGCCCCAGAGCTGCACCGTGGCCAGATCTCTAAGATGGAGCCTGGCAGCTTGCCAGACATAACTGTACTCATATGCAAGTTTTAGGAAGTAACTCTGGTTGGCTGTTGTACATGAGGCGATCCTGGTATCTGCCTGGAGACTGTTCCTTGATAGGCTGACTTTCCTGGTAGTCTACTCTCTGATAGGCTGATGTTCTCGATATAAGTCTGAAACTTGTGGAATAAACCCCTTTTGGTTCCTGTGATCAAGAAGAGTGTACGCGTTGTGATTGTCCCTGCGGGCGGTGGGCAATCATACTATTCTGTTTCAAGGCTTGAGAAAAAGGGCATGCATTCAGCAGATGTTGAATTTCTTCAGCATGCTTAATTTCTTATTTTGAAACCATACCTGGACTTGTCTGAAACATCTTGATTCTTATGATGCATCTTTTTGAATTGGCAATCAAATATCCCTTGAGTCAGACTTTGGCTTCAACTGCCTTTGTGAAGCAAGTCACAGCATATTATATCATGGACATAGCTCCATTAAAAGTTACTGTGTGTCTCTTTGGTTGCTCACTTTTTATTCACATTGGTTCTTAATCTTATTTGCCCTTTGACACTATACATCTTTCAGAGATATCTCAAGTGCTCTTCAGATACAACATCACTATCACTGGCTCTTAGAATCTGTCTCTTTAGGCTGGCTTTCAAATAAATATCCTCTTTAGAAGTAGTTTTAGATTTTTTCCTCTTTTCTATCCCTTACCATTTAGTTCTTGCTTATATGACACTAAGATTTGTGTATGATTTGGATTGTGATGATTCTGATCATGAGGAATTAGTGAGCATTTGGTACATGTAACTATAAAATTAGAACAGAATTCAAATAACAGAAGTTTCTGAACATAACTCACTGAGATCTTTAAGATAATGTGTCATACCATTCCTTATGAATAATTTAAAAAAACAGTCAATGTTGTTTTATTCAATTTTTTTTTAATTCTAGATTTTCTAACGATGTCCAAAATCTCAGTGGCATATCACAAGGAAGTTTCATTTCTCGCTTATATGCATTATTACTGTTTGTTGTTGATTGTACCATACTTTTCAGAAGCCATGGTCCTTCCATCTTGCAGTTGCATGTCTCTCTCATTTGTTGGAGTCCCAGCCGTTCAGGGAATACATAATTACATGAGTTTTAATTCTTAAAGCTGGCCCAGAAGTGTGAATTTCTTTTTAATTCACATTCTGTTGATCCTAACTCTGTCATGTGATTGTGCCTAACTGTAAAGGAAACTGGAAAAGGTATTCTAGCTGTGTGACCAAGAATAGCACAAGAGTATGTATAATTGTGAAAATCAGCTGTCTCTGAGTAAACAAAATTTTAGTACTACCTAGCAATATCCCAAAATGTTGAAGTATCTAAGTAAAATATGTCATTCATATGTGTACGAATATGAATTCAATATTTTGCTGATTGAACTCTCATTTACACTCTGAGGGAAATGGTTGAATTAGATTGATAATGTTGTTCTTAGTTGAAAGAAGATTAACTTGAAATATTTTGAGAGGACTTCATATTGTAAATGCATCCCACTTTAAAGGAACACATGATTTTGTTCAATATGTAGATCTAAGTTTTAAAGATTCTTTAAGGAGCAAAGCAATTTAACAATATATTTATGACTAACAACTTTAAGGAAAGTGATTTTTATGTTTTATTCAAAAGAATAATAAAAAAATTTGGAAAAGTGAAAGAGCAGAAAACTCAAAACGTTGAACCTAGTTAAAAATTTTTTAGAAATTATCAGTCTGTGAATTGCTATTTAGATCATTCCACCCTCCCTGGAATGATTGATTTTGGGTTCTAACTTTGAGGACCCTGGATCAATGAACTGAGTGTGAAAGCTTATGGCAGGTATTGTCCCCAAGGCATGTTCTGTCATATATCAGTATAGACCTGATTTTCTCAGCCGTTAGTTCAACAACTTATTTTAAATAGTCAGACAAGCTTTTGGCCTATGCTGCCCTCTTACTTCTTGGGATTAGGAATTTTCTCTCTTCATCTGTTTTGATTTATCCTTTGATTCTTTTTACATTGTTCTTGCTTTCTAAGTGATAGGGTAGAGGTGAAGTAATAGGAAAGAGGCGTATCATTCTTTAAATATTTGTTTTTAAGGAAAATAAATGCATGATTCCTCTAAATAAATGACTTTTTTTTCCCTTTCTTTTCTTCCCCTTTTTAGTTTTGCTCTCTAGATAAGGTCAGCTTCCCAACTGAGCAGATCTCATGTATTATGATTGATTTGCTTGATTTAAAGAAAAGAAGTAAATATTGTTCATTCTATTCTAAAGACCGAGTATCTTCTCTCCGACATGGCATCCCCTGATTCAAGGCAAAACCAAACCTTTCGGCATTCTCAGGGTGTCTAGGATCTGTTTTATTATTTTAGTTGAAGGTTTGTGAAAAAATGAACAATAACTTCTTGGACAATGGTAAATACTCACCCTGAAACATTTATTCCCAGGCCATACTAATTCTTTACTGAATAGTAATAGAAAGCCTTTTCCCAAGAAGTCAAGCAGTCAAGACTGTTGTTCAGAAGTGTGAAATCTAGAATCAGACTCTAATCACCAGTACTACTTTTTTTTAAGAGTAGATGATTATATAATATTATACAATGTATAAATATATATTATTGTGTATTAATTTGAATATAAGGTTACATGTTCATTTTTCACACAAACATATATATACATATATATAGATGTATATATATATATACACAAATATATATGTATATATATATATATATATACACATATATATATATATATAGAGAGAGAGAGAGAGAGAGAATGAGTTTTAAGGAATCGGCATGTTCCAAGATCTGCAGAACGAGTTGGTGAGCTGGGGATCCAGGAAAGTTGATAGTATAGCTCCAGTCCAAGTATGAAGGTCAGAATACCAGAAGAACACATTATGTAGTTTCAGTACAAGGGCCAGCATCCTCAAAATCTAGGATGTTTCAGTTCAACTATTAAGGCAGAAAAAAAAATGTCCCCCTTTGAAAGCAGTTAAGCAGAAAGAATCCACTCTTATTCAGGAAAGAGTCCACCTTTTTTTCTATTCAGGCCTTTAACCAATGGGGTGAGGTCCACCACATTACAGAGGGAAATCTGCTTTACTCGGTTCACTGATTTAAATGTTAATCACATCTATAAACAATCTCACAGAAACATACAGAATAATATTTGACCAATATCTGGGTATCGTGTGGCCCAATCTAATTGATAGATATAATTAACCATCAAAGCTGAGTTGGTCAGCTTTCCATTACCATGACAAAACACCTGAGAAAGTCAACTTAAAGAAAGAAAGGTTAATTTTGGCTCACAATTTCAGTTCATGGTCACTTGGCTTCATGTCTATAAGCCTATGGTAAGATAGAGCATTATAGTAGGGGGCACAGGGCAGAATAGAGTTTCTCACTTCATGGAAGCCAGGAAGCAAAAAGAGAGAGAAAAGAAAATTCTGGAGACAAGATATGCCCTTCAAAGTCCTGCCACTATCACATATTTCCTCTAACTAGGCCCTTCCCTAGAGTTTCCACTGCCTCCCAATAATGCCACCAGTTGGGACCAAACTTTCAACATACAAGTTTTGACACTTAAGATCCAAGATATAACAAAACCTATCATTTAAAGTGACTATATCCTCCAGTAGTTCTGCGTAAAAGAGAATTACCTTTTCTGTTTTTTTTTTTTCTGATTTTTGATTTGGTTTGTTTTGGTTTAACTTGTTTTCTTTTTTTTTTGTTTGTTTGTTTTATTTATTCTTCTCTTATGTCTGCTAAGTCCTTTAGTTGTGTTACTACATTTTTTCAATACTTTAAGTTTTATTAACCTTAAAGTTCAGGTACAGCTATTAGTGTGTGTTTAAGTGGCATCAGTATTGTTAATGCAGTGAGATATGAGTTTGATGGCTGAAAAATTGTTAATTCCCTATCTGGACTCCAGAAGGAGACTTCTTTTTTCCTAAGTCTCCCTAGATACAAAGGCCAAAGCTCCATCTGAGTCAGTGGTAGAGAGCACAGCCCATCTGTTAAGCTTTCCATGTTTCTTGGGATCCAGGAAG
Organism: Sciurus carolinensis; assembly: GCF_902686445.1. Lineage (NCBI taxonomy): Eukaryota > Metazoa > Chordata > Mammalia > Rodentia > Sciuridae > Sciurus > Sciurus carolinensis. The sequence goes on along the minus strand of NC_062218.1, from coordinate 28,613,015 downwards.
ATAAGAAAATCCCTCCACAACGTTTACTTAGGCTAGGGCTGTTTCTCTGATATTCAAGATATACTGTCTTTGCCTACTCTGTGGCTCATTAAAAACATTCACAAACATGAAAGCACTAAACTCTTTTCTTCTTAATAATCAGTTGATAAGTTTCATTTTGGTCAGAAAAACTTGATAATAAGTCACGTACACATGTGGTTATGAATGGTGGTTACAACTACACAACACTCTATTCCCACTTTTTAAAGCATTTTTACTATCCACTGAACCAGTTTAACAAGAAATTGAACAAGTATATTTCTATTGTTTTTGTTTCCTGGGTGAATGCTAATAGAATATAGAAAAAAACCTAAAATGCATAATTTTTGAATTTAAAAAATGGATAAATGAATTGAAGGAAAGAAAGTGACTATTGAGAACTTAATTAGGTTTAAGGTATAATATAAAAATTAATAATAATGAAATTAGCATTTAAATTATTTGATTAATATCAGTATAAAGAAAATTAATAAAGTTTCCTATGAGCAAAATTAATAATATTAACAGTAACTAGAAAAGGAAGCATATTTTGGTATATATATCAGAATTTGCTTCATGGAAAAGTTCATATTTTAGTTCATTAAAAAAAGGATGCTTTTTAAATGAATAGTGAATACACAATTTCCATCTTGAAAAAAATAAATTTTAACTCCTACCTCAAACATTCATATGTAAAAATAAATGCCAGGTCTCCGCGTCTAGCACTGTTGTGTAAAGAGCCCCGAGGAGGTACTCACCAATGAAACTCGTAAAAAATGTTTTTGAAAAGAACCATATAAAGTCTCTGGACATGGCTCTAAGGACATACAGAAATTGAAGAAACATTTATTCAAGAAAATCTAGTAAAACTCAGTAAAATCTGTGAGTGTGTGATATTTGGACAAAGACCCAGGCCCTCCCCTAGCTCTACCAGCTGGGCAAGACAGAAACTAGATCCAGACTAGCACAGCTTCTCTGAAGGAGGAGAAGGCCACCATGTCCTACTCCTTCCTTCTCATCCTGACTGCTCAGGCCTAATTCTGGGTGAATCTAGCTGAGGGCTGCAAGTCCCTTCCTTCATGGGACAGAGGTTCCACCCAGGGCATTGTTCTGCTGAGAATACTGAAACCCTCGCTGTCCTTCCTTGCCTCTCTCTTCACCATGATCTGGAAGTTTCAGAGTAGACCTTTGAAATGCTGCCCTCCATTAACTGAGCACTCAGTTCCCAAGAGGGAGTGTTACTCAGAAAAAAAAAAAAAAAAAACAAACTTCATCCTTGCCCCTATTCCTAGCATCAGAGTTAAAGATCAGAGATTTTTCTCAGAGGAGAGAGGATGAAACAGATAGAAAATATGACTCCAAATCATACCCAAATTAACTGACTTCATTTGCAAGGGAAGGTGGAAAAATTCAGGTTTAAGACCACTCTTAAGTAGTAGTAAAATATAATTAGGAGGAGACTGATGGGTTCTCTGGAGACATAGGATAAACTGTAGGCTGGCTAGGTTGCTGGGGAAAATCAAGGAAAGAGATACCTGAGGAGAGCCTTTCTGGGGCCAGAACAAATCTCAAATATTGAACTTGGAGGCTATTCCTTGAAGGGAGCCTAAATTTGATAGTGTTAGCCTGTGAATCAACCTATCCCTCACAGAATTGTTGAAAAAAAGCCAGCATTCAGTTATCAATTAGTGGAGATTAACAGCTGAGTATGGTCAGGGAAAGGGATAGAGTAAGCCCTGCTTCAACCACTGTCCCCTGGGTAAGTATGAGTACTATAAGGGACTCCTCGAAGGAACAACATCAGAGGCTTTACTTGTGTGGGAGTGGATAGACCTATCTAAAATAATTTAGACAGTCACTGAAGAAGTAATCAAATAACAATAATAAGCCATAGAGGGGGAACCAATACTCAGAGTTGCTGCAGCATATAATCAAAATGTCCAGTTTCCAATAAAAACTTGACACAAGCAACATGTTGTACCCATATAGCTAGAAACAGAGCAGGCTAAAGAAATTGTCAGTGAGATGCCAAATCAAACAAAGACTTCTAAGTATCCATTATAAATATGTTCAGAGAACCAAAGGATGCTATGTTTTAAGAAATATAGGGACACAATGACAATATCACATGAAAAAAGCAATAGACATTTTTTATGAAAGATGCAGTTGTAAACTCCAGAGTTGAGAAGTACAATGATTGGGTTAAAAAATTATTGGAGGGGTTCAGCAGTAGATTTGAAATGTCAAAAGAAAGAATTCATTAACTGAAAGACAAAACAATGCAGATTTTGCAATCTGAAGAACAGAAAGAAAAAAAAGAATGAAGAATAAAGAGCAAAGCCTCAGGAAAACAATGAATATAATTAAGTGTACCACTATATGCATAATGAGGTACAGAAATGGAGGGGGAAAGAGAGGAACAGAAAAAAAAAAATTCTCAAGGAAATGATGGCTGCCAGTTTTGAGAAAAATGTTACTCTATACATCCAGAAAGCTCAACAAACTCCAAATACAAAAATGTGAAGAGATCCAGAAATGGACACATTATAGTAAATATACTGATAGCCAAAAATAGGAGAAAATCTTGGAAATAGAGAAAAATGACTCATGACTCACAGTGGAACCCCAATAAAATTAGAAGCTCATTTCTCATCAGAAACAATTGTCGGCCAAAAGAAATAAGGTAACACTTTCAAAGCACTGAAAAAAATATCTGCCAACCAAGAATCCTATATCAAAGAAAATTATCTTTCAAAACTGAAGGCAAAGTAAAGACATACTTGGATAAACAAAAACTGATCAAATGTGTTACTTGCAAACCACACATACAAGAAATACTAAATGAAGTTCTTCGGGCTTAACGTAAATGCCCTAGAGAGTAATCAGAGTTCAAAGAAAAATTAAATAAAGAACAACAATAAAATTAATTACATTATTGTAGATGACTATTAAACTAATATTTCTTTTTTTCTCTTTACTGATATGAAAATGATTGTTAAAATAAGTATGTAGCATATAAATGAGTTGAATTGTAACACATAGAAATACATCCACCAATAACAGCACAGAAGACATGGATAGGAGCAAAGTCCAGCTGAAACAAGGAAATGGCCCCAGATGGTAGTCTGAACCCAGAGGAATAAAAAGAATCAGAAATAAAAATAAGAAGACTATCCAAAAAACAGTAAACATATATTTTCTCCTGTTTCTTAGATTCTTTAAAAAATAGTTATATTAAATAGTAATTACAACAATTTGTTGGATTTGTAACATTTATAGATGTAATAGGTACAACAATAATATCACAAAAGGGAAAGAGACTAGAAGTAATGTTTCTGTGTGTCACTGGAATTAAACTACTATAAATCTGAAGCTATTTCTGATAAGATGTATTAAGTAAGCCTGGAAGCAAGAATTAAGGGAAAAACTAAAAATATAGTAAAATAAAATAAAGAAACTGAATTTCTATATTAAAAATACCCACTTAAAGCAGATGGAAAAAGTGAAAGAAATAGAAGGATAAAAAAATACATGTAGAAAACAAAAAGTAAAGTGGCAGATTTAAATAAAAATCTTTTCATTATCATATTAAGTGTGAATGGATTAAAAGATTCTAATAAATTGACATACATTTTCAGATTGGACAAAAACAAGATCTTACTCTATGCTCTCTGTACAGAGTCACTTTATATTTGAAGAAAGAAAAAGATTGACAATAAAAGGATGAAAATATACCACGTATGTAACAACCATACAACAATTGGAGGCTACACTAACAGCAGACAAACAGACTTTTAAAACATAAAATGTTACCAGAAATGAAGGGTCTTTTATGATGAAAAGATCCATCCATCAGAAAGATATGGCAATTATACACATATATGCACTTAGTAACATAGACTAAAATACATAAAGCAAAAACTGACAGAAATGAATTACAAAGTAGGCCATTTAAAGACTTCAATATCTTACATTTAATAATGGATACAACAATTAAGGATAGGTTCAACAGGGAGCTAGAAGACTTGAACAGCATGTATCATGTGTTGTCTTGAACAAGACTAGATTTAACACCCCTCTATACATTTACTCAACAATAAGTAGAATATGAATTCTTCTGAAATGTTTATGGAATATTATCTAGGATAGACTACATTATAAGCCACAAAATAAACTCATAAATTTAAAGATAGAGATATTATGAAATATGTTTTTCACCATAACAGAATGAAATTAGATATCAAACACACAAATTTTGAGAAACTCACAAATATGTAGAAATCAAACAACCCACTACTAAATAACCAAAAAAGAGAACAAAATAATTAAAATGTGACATGAATGAAAACAAAACAAAACAACAAATATGTGGTTCAGTGAAAGCAGTAATACAGGAAATTTATGCTATAAATGACTATGTTAAAATAGAACCTAGCCTTTTAAATTAAGACACTAGGAAAAGAAGAACAAACTAAATCTAAAGCACTTAGAAGCAAGGAGGAAATTAATAAAGTATGGAATAAAAAAACAATAAGGACAAGCAATAAAGTCAAAAGGTGGTTTCTTGAAGAGATTAACAAAATTGGCAAAACTTTAGCTCAATTAACCAAGAAAGAAAGAGAAGACTCATTACTAGAATCAAAAGTGAAAACATAATTACTAACCAGAGAAATAAAGAATTTAGAAGTACTATAAACAATTTTTTTTTTTTTTTTTTTTTTTTGCGGTACTAGGGATTGAACCCAGGTCCTCGTGCTTGCAAGGCAAGCACTCTACCGCTAAGCTATCTCCCCAGCCTACTACAAACAATTTTATGTTAAAACATTAGACAACTTAGATAAAGTGGGCAGATTCCTAGAAAGACAGCAGCCTACTGAAACTAACTCAAGGAATAGGCAATCTAAATAAACCTGTAAGAAATAAAGAGATTGAATTAGTAAACCAAAACAAAGCAAAATAAAACTTACAAAGAAAAACCCAGGCCTGAATGGCTTCTATGTTGAATTCTCAGCAAACATTTAAAAAATTCCTAGCAATTTTTCACAATCTCTTCTCCCAAAAGGAATACTTCCCATTGCATTATATGAGGAGAATATTAGTCTAAAACCAGAACCAGACAAATTTATCATAAGAAAACAACAGATCAATATATTTTATGCAGAGGGATACAGAAATCCTCAAGAAAATACTAGGAAAGTGAATTCAGAAAAATAATAATAAAATATTATATATGACCAAGTATAAACTTTATTCAGAATAAAGTTTAGTTTAACATCAAAAAATTATTTAATGAATATAATGCAGACAAATTTCCTTCAAAATGAATTATACTTTTTTTCTTTTCGATAACCAGAATAAGCTAGGTGTGGTGGTGCACACCTGTAATCCCAGCAGCTCAGGGAGCTGAGGCAGGAGGATTGCAAGTTCAAAGCCAGCCTCAGCAACCTAGCAAGGCCCTAAGCAACTTAGACTCTGTCTCCAAATAAAATATAAAAAGGGCTGGGGATGTGGCTCAGTGGTTGAGTGCCCCTGGGTTCAATCCCCAGTACCAAAAAAATAAAAAATAAAAATAAAAAACAAAGTAAAGTGATACTTAAGAAGAATAAGCAACAACATAAATAGAGAAAATATATCATCTTTAAATGAGAGTCTTTTATGTTCCTTTATTATATTCCGTTAGAATCAATTGTTCATTCACTAATATATGTATATATAATAACTAATATATGTATATATAATAATCAATGTACTTTTTCAAAGTTAATTGCTATCACCTAGCGGATCCATAAGTATCTCCAGACCACCTCTAACATTTGTGGCAGTATAAAACTCTAAAACATCTCTGTTAATGAGTGTCTAATCATGTTAAGAAATGAAAATGTCTACTGATAAAAGGCATTTTGGATTAATTTTTGGTATCTTCATTGTTATTCATAACAATATAATTTTAATTATTAGTGAACCTCTTAAGGATAAGGAAATATGAAACTGGAAGAAAAGTAGAAAATGGCTACCAATGATGACGACAAATCAAAAGAATGAGATCTATAGGCGCTGGGGTGGCAGCTCAGTGGTGGCGTGGTTGCCTAGCACAGGAGAGGCCCTGAATCTGAGCCTCAGCACTACATGGTCTATCTACAACTAAAAAACATTTTTTTTAAAGAATGAGAGGCAAAACTGAGGTATAGAAGAAGCCAAACACCAGTGCCAAAATATAGACATTAAGTGTTGCAATGGCATCTTAGTGACGTGGTCATAGCCAAAAGGGCCCAGAGAGCACTCTGAGTTGACCATGGGTAACAAATGGCCATAACCTATTGTTTCCTCCATTAGCCTTTTAGTAGTTGTAAGACCCATTGAATTTGCCACAGAAATGTTTGTTCTGTGAAACACTCATGCTTTCTTTTAGTTAGAAAAACATGTTATATAAAATTGAATTTCCTTGAAAAAACAACAATACAGTTGGAAAGAAAAACACAGGCACCCTAAGGCTTTGACAGTCAGTGGTCAAAGTGTAAGATTATTTGACATTAAAAGGTAATCTCAGCTTTTGTGGTAGAGCAATTTAGAAGAAACCTCTCCACTGACATTATCCCTATAATTGAAAAATAGCAGACAAAAAAAAATGTCATTTTGGAAAAATTGTTAACTTCAAGATTCAGCTGAAAATTCTTTGGAAGTGGGACTAGGATAATGCCAACATGCTCAGTTGATTTGATCAATTCAAGAAGAAAAAGGATTAATCAAATCAGTTGTTTAGCATAATTGAATTTTGATTTAGGTTTGGAATTCCATGCAACCATAGATAATTTGTCATCTTTTCCCCTAATAATCAACCTATTATTGATTTCAGGGCTTGAGTTGGATTGAAGAATGAGCATAAATATTAATTGTTCCAGCCTAAGAAGAATGACAAGTATTGTGAAAAGACTTTTTCATGTGTGCTACGATTTTTCTTTGATTTTTCCTTTATAATAAAGAAAAAAACAAAAAAAGCAGCATTAATTGTTATGAGGGTTGTACATGTAAATAACAGCAGAGTTGAATTGAACACAACTCAATCTTTATGTTATACAATATTTATAAAATATTTCTTTTTACAGTAAATGCGTGTATAGATTTTAAACATTAGAGAAGTCGTTTAATTTCAGTGATCAGAGGAAATCAATGAGAAGCATTTGATTTTGTCCTACAAACCATGGTAATTTTTTTGGTGTTTTAATATCTGATATATTGTAGAAAGTACAATTGTTTCAGTTATGTAACTTATGCTTTATACCATACAAATGATCTTAACCACGGGATGGAATAAATGAGAAGAGGAAAGGAGAAGGGAACTCTCAAGGGGATATTTGATATTTCTCCAACAAAATAACAAATTTATGGCTTTTTAATATCAAAGAAAGAAGAAGAATGAATGAATGACTACAAGTCTGGGCAAGTGATCACCTGAGAGCTTGTGAGATAGGCAGAATGTCAGATGTTCATCCCAAATCTACTGAACCAGAATGTGTATTTTAGTTAGAGTATGTGATTCCCATGTACATTTAAGTTTGAGTAGCCCTACTTAAGTTAACCTTCTCTGGAAGTATTTATAAGCACTTTGTATCTTCATGGTGTTCTGCTAGGTGGAAGTTTCCACTCTCAGTGAGCGTATAAGAGCCCAACTTTTATACTTAGATAAAAGGTTTCAAGTCTTAAGCTACAAAAGCATAGGCTCTCTTGTAACTACTGGATAAAGGAAAAGATGTGTATAGCACGAGGATCTCTGCTTCCTACCAAATTCAGCCAGAGATGATGTCTGCTCCACATGTAAGTAAGCCAATTTTTCCAGTTAAATATTATGAAGCAATTTAAATTCCTTGGCATTGGGATTTAGCTTGTTGTTAAAAGTTCTGGGCATAAAAGTCATTATAAGGAAGTCAGTTTTTACAGACATTTGTCTCCCAAGTATGAGGATGCACCCAGCACCTAGGGAGACTGAGAGAAGAGGATAGTGAGTTCAAAGCCAGCCTCGGCAAAAAGTGAGGCACTAAGCAACTCAGTGAGACCCTGTCTCTAAGTAGAATACAAAATAAGGCCAGGGATGTGGCTCAGTGGTTGAGTGTCCTGAATTTAATCCTGGGTACCCCCTGCCCGTACCCCCTCAAAAAAAGAAAAGAAAAGAATGAGGATGCTATTCCAGGGAGAAAGCATACTTTTGAAATTTTTGCCTAACAGGAGGCTAACAGGAGTGTTTATGGCCTTGATCATACTTATTCAACCTGACTGAGAATCTTCTGCTAGTATTCTCTGATATAAATCCGTAGTAGAAAATATGAGTTGTAAGGGAAAAAAAAAATCTTTAAATTGTGTTTACATAAGTTTGAAAATTTAGGATTCCATTATCATTGCCTGAGGACATTTGAAGAGCTGTTGATATATTTGAAGGGTAGAACATTCATTAAATGCAGGACCACAGAGAGAGTATTAACCTAAATATTCTGGACAAATATTCGCAGATCGAATGAGGTCATGATGCACTAAGCAACTGACAACTTGAATTTATTGAGTACAATTTGTAGTCACAATAAATGGCCAATTTTATTAATTAAATGAAAACTTCATCCTCAAGAAACCCATCCAATTCAAAGTGTGATGGGAATGAAGAAAAGTAGATACAATGCAAATATCAGAGCCTTTGTCTTCAGAGAAGTACAATTTAAGCAACTTTATCAAGATTGATTTAATTCTTTTCCAAGGAATACCCACTACTGATAGACACTTTCCACTTCCCAATACTCTACACAAGGAAGCATTGTGGCAGTAATTTTTGCAAAAGGTGACATTTTCTAATGTAAATGGTCTCCAGTCAAAGGATACCAGGAACGTGGTTTTAGTTGAATAATTGATTGATAAAGTAAAAGAATAAGCACCATGAAATTGCGGGCCATTTTTATGAGGGTTTTTATCAACCAAACGTTTGTGTCTATCCAAAATGTATATATTGCCATCCTAATCCTAACTCTATGGTATTTAGGTATGGGCCTTTGGGAAGTAATCAACGTTAGATGATATGAGAGTGGAACTGTCATGGTGGGATTAATGCCCCCCTAAGAAGAGATGCCAGGGAGTTTGCTCTCTCCCCACCCTCACCCCATGTGACACAGTTGGATGCCAGTGGCTGGCTGCAAAAGAAGAAAGAGCGCTCTCCCCAGACATGGACCACACTGGAACCCTTACCTCAGACTCCAGATCTTCAAACCATGAGAGAGTGAATCTCTGTTGTTTAAGCCACTCATTCTGTGGAATTTTTTAATGACAGCCCAAATCAACTTCCAAAGGTGTTGGAAAGAACATATTACAGCATTTGAGCTTCAGTTGGGTGATTTGAGGAAAGGTCCAAGAAGCAGGTGTACATTGAAGATAGGGCACTGTCAGAAAGTAGGGGACAATTCAACCAGGCACGGTGGCACACGCCTGTAATCCCATGGCACACGCCTGTAATCCCAGCAGCTCGGGAGACTGAGGCAGGAGGATCACGAGTTCAAAGCAAGTCTCAGCAAAGGCAAGGTGCTAAGCAACTCAGTGAGACCCTGTCTCTAAATAAAATACAAAATAAGACTGGGGATGTGGCTCAATGATCAAATGCCCCTGAGTTCAATCCCCGGTACTCCAGAAAAAAAGAAAAGAAAACAGAAAGTAGAGGACAATTCCATAATTGTGTATCTCAGTAAACAAAGAATGCACACAAGAAAAAGAATAAAACTGTCTTTGGTATAAACGAAGCAGTCTGTGGGGCTGGGTAGAGTGCTTGCCTAGCACATGTGAGGTGGTAGGTTCGATCCTTAGCACCACATAAAAATAAATAAATAAAGGTATTGTGTCTATCTACAACTAAAAAATATTTTAAAAATAAGAAGAAGCAGTCCTCACATCAGCCAGAAAGAGGGATATTTGTTACTTTGTGGATGATACACTATTCTTGATTTCTATATGCTTAGATAAAATTATCAAGTGACCTTATTTGGTCTCATGTTCTCATGGTCTCAGAGTGACCTCTTCTATTGTTGGTGTCATGTGAGATTGGCTATGGTCGACAGATGAATAACACAGCCAAGGTGGTGAGCACAAGGCCATCCTCTTTACCGCAGTGAGTCCTAGCTATGCATGTTAGACCAGTTCCCAGGGATCAAGAGCTGATATCTTTTTCACTAACCAGAAAAGTTACTTTCTGGATGTTTTGGAATAATTATTTCTTCCAATCATACAGGATAGTTTATTATATGACATTATTTTCAATTTAAGGCTTTTTATTCAACAATAAGCAAGTAGTAAATGGATAAGACAATAGATAAAAAAATCTTAAAATTTTACTTGTGAAAGAAAGCTTAAATAGCATTTAAATGACTGTATCCTGTCTTTGGCATCCTGCCCAGGGTACATAGTGTATGGTGGAATCGATCCAATAAAAGGAAGCATTTTCCTACCTGAGACAGTGCATTCCACAAACTGTACACTTGATTCCTTGTGTCTTTCATCAGTTGGCTCTACTCATATTCCTTGGAGCAATAGAGAATAAAATCAATATTTTCCATAAGCAAAGTATTCTAATTAAGGACAGGAAACCCAAACAAACTAATTTGAAGTAAAAAGGTAATGTTTTTTCAAAAAACTACAGTGGGTAATCTCAAAGACATTGATAAAAAGAAAATTCCCATCATACCAAAACAAAATAAAACTCTGTTCACATCTTCCAGAGTTATAACGTCTCGCATTTTTATTTATCACTGAGTAACTTTTCTGTTTTTAGTTCTTACAATCAGTTTTCTCTATCATTTTGCTCATATTATCAGCTGGCAGATCACTTTGGTTTATCGAGGTATGAACTCCAGCAAAAACTGACATCTCGGTTCCACAGAATATTTCATAATAAAACCTTACGAACATCTAAGTAACTCAGTCTTGAACCAGTTCAAGTGTGGGGTAAGGGAATTTGCTTAGATTAGTTCAGTCTATGAATTTTCTTTCTCTAGGTCTGTGGTTCAGTCTGTTCCTGAAGTAATTGTAGGCAAAGGCCAGCACTGTATCCATCTCTCAGGATCCTAATTCAAAACTCAAGTATTTAAATATGGACCAGGCTATGAAAATATACTTCATGGAAAAGAAATCCTAGGGGTTCTTAAACATGAAAAAAACTCAATTCTTTTATAACATAATGTAATGTAATGTCATTTTTTTACTTGTAAAATTGTTAGGGATTAAAGTATTAGCTATGTTAGAATAATATAGTGTGTTAGTCAGACTGTGAGAAAGTAGACCTTTCCATACAACTCTGAGAGGGAGCGTAATTTAGTACAGTTTCCATGAAGACCAATTTAGCAATACATACTGAATTTAATGTCAAAAGACATTAAATAAAGGATTAAAAACTATGTAAAAAATAATAAATACAGAAGTACTTCATATGCTACTGGGGAAGATTATTTTATTTTTAAGTGAAAAAAAATTCCAACTACCTGTTATCTCTCCCTGCCATTAAAAGATCCATTAAAAATTCTGGACTCAGCTACACTGACAGAAGAGGGCACCATTGAACTATAAATTTTGTAAGCCACTATGGACCTACAAGATGGGTTAGACAAAAGTGAATAAATCTATGCAAAGTTACTATAACAAAATCTGAACCAAAATATCTTACCTGATAAAAATTTATTCCCAGAAAACATCATAAAGCAGAAGAAGCTGTAGGATGAAAACTTCAAACTTGATTCAGATTCTTAAGCATTTGTTGATATGCAAACATCATAGACACAGTGAATAAAAACACTAAGTCAAAAGTGATTGCCAGGTGCAGTGGGGAGCTCCTGTAATCCCAGCAGCTACAGAGACCAAAGTCAGCCTCAGCAAAGGTGAGGTGCTAAGCAACTCATGAGAGACCCTGTCCCTAAATAAAATACAAAAAATAGGGCTGGAGCTGGGACTCAGTGGTCCAGTGCTCCTGAGTTCAATCCCAGGTATCCCTCTCAAAAAAAGTGAAGGACTGAACTTAGGAAAAATATAAAAATATAAAGAAAAAAAGAGAAAATTATTGCAGTTATGGAGACGAAAATACAGAGTACTCAAGGGAGATCATAGTGAAATGAAAATTTTGTGCCACATTAAAATGGAAAAACAGAAATGATAATTAAAATAAGACACAAAGAAATAAGGAACAGAGTTAAAGTGACTGGAATGGAAGAAAAAGGAGGAAGAAAAAACAGCTGGAATCACTGAAGTAGAAAAAGAAAACAATGAAAGGGCTAATATTAAAAATTATAATCCAAGAACATTTCACAAACAAATGAAGATCTGTTCTTTGTATTAAAAAGACTCAGTTAGGTACCTGGGGGGAAAAAAAAAAAAAAAAGGACATGGAATTATCAGCTTAGAGACATAGCCTAGAGAAACTTAGATTTCAAACTCTAGAAAATAATTTTCTGAAGACCTCCTAGCAAAAATGTTAAATGATTTAAGGGAATGAAAAAAGATGAGTCAGACTTCTAAAAAAAGTGCAGCAGAAGAGCAATAGAGCAACAGTGTAAAATAAAACAAAACACTAGAGAGATTGTGAATGAGGAATTAAGAATACAGAATTTAAAAAACAGGGAGAAAGTCTACTGGAGGACAGGATTTATTGAAAAAAGAGATGGCTAGGAAAATTTCAGCAATGGAACTGATGGTAAACACTCCATGCATTTCATTTATACATAAGTCTAAAGCAATGAGTACAAGAACAGAAGTGTAATACAAAACTATTTCAAGTTATGACCAAGTAGAAATGATGCCAAAGAAATAAGAGGGTAAATGAGAGGTAAAGGTAAATAAGAAGAATAAACTTTTTTTATTTGTATTTTTTTTTTATTGTAAACAAATGGGATACATGTTGTTTCTCTGTTTGTACATGGCGTAAAGGCATACCATTTGTGTAATCATAAATTTACATAGGGTAATGTTGTTTGATTCATTCTGTTATTTTTTCCCTTCTCCCCACCCCTCCCATCCCTCTTTTCCCTCTAAACAGTCCTTCCTTCCTCCATTCTTGCCCACCTCCCTAACCCTAACTCTAACCCTAACACTAACCCCTCCCACCCCCCATTATGTGTCATCATCCACTTATTAAGAATAAACTCTTGGTAGCATATTTTATATCTAAGATTTTAAGGAACCATTAAAAAACTGAGAAAACGTTTACAATATAGAGCCAAAAAGAAAGATTAATATATTTAGTGTATAATGTCTATTTCTGATTTATATATTTATTTAGAGAGTTATATGTATATATTTAGAGATCTCTTAAATATTGATAGGAAAAAACACTAAAATCTTGACAGAAAAATTAGCAAAAGATCTGAACAATTTACAAAAAGATATATAAAAATTACCCTTAAAAATGGGAAATATCACCAACCTTAGTCATAGGAGAGACTTTCAAATTGAAACTACACAAAGATTTTTTCATCTCTCAGTTTGCAAAAAAAAAAAAAATTATATGACATTTGTTGGGGAGATTATATGTAATTTGGCACCTTCATATATTACCTGTGGGACAACCTCAAACATGAAAATTGATACAATCTTTGGAGAAGGAAATTTGACAGTATCTAACAGAAGTACTTCTGCATTTGCCTTTCAACCCAGACAACTCTTTCTAGGAATTCATCCTGAAGGTGTACATCTAGCAATTCAAAAATGCATATGTATAAGGTTATTTACTGCAGCATTGTTTGTAATTACAAAATATTGAAAAAAGTCTCAGTGCTCATACAATAAGAGAGAGATCAAGCAAATTCTAAAATATCCATTCAATGGAGTAGTATGTGGCTATAAAAATAATGAGGAAGATTCATAAACTGATATGTAGAATGATTTGCTGTCATGAATTTTAGAGAAGTATGATTTACTGTTATATAAATTTTTAAAAAACAAAATGAAAAAGAGTATAGAGCATATACTGACTTTCGTTTAAGAAAAAAGGCAAATAGAAACACAGATGCATTTGCTTATTGTGCAAAGAAAAACTCAGAAAACATAAACTAGAAACTAACTGGACAGCCACTATCAAGAATGGCTAAGAATGAAGTAGAAAAAAGTGAGAAAGAAGGCGGGAGATATAGCTCAGTGGTAAAGGGCTTGCCTAACACGTGAGAAGCCTTGGGTTCAATCTTCAGTACCACGAAGAAAAAAAAAATGTGGGAAAGAAAATGGTGGAGTAGCATGCATGGGTTGTGGGGAGACAGTTTTCCAAGTATATGTAAACTATTTGTGTAGTTTTGACCTTTAGTAACAAGATGGTGTTTCACATTTTAAAATAATGAATAAATGGATGCAACCAATGAAGGTGGATGAAAATGGAATACCAACAGAAACAAGTGATCCTTTGGAATTCCAAATGAATAATATAGCTTCACTAAGTGGGAAAGGAGTACAATACAGGGAACTTTAAAACACTGTATTTTGACTACATACTCTCAGGTTACAAACAAAACAAATGTTGATTCTAGTCTGTATGTTTGTGTTTTCTGTTTTTTATAAGTTAACAACTCCAGAAAAATTTGGAGCATAAATAATATAGAGACAATAATATATAATTGATTATGGGACAGGCTTCTTATTGTCAGAAAAGCAAGTTACAGATACAATAAAGGCGAAAAATAAAACAGAATGAAGCCTTTGATGTTACACTGGAATGACATCATTGTGAAAGTATGAACTAAACGTTTTAAAGTATTTAATGATGGATACATAAACAGATAGGTATCTATGTGTGTATAGCTTCCCCCCTCCATTGAGATGACCTAGAAGCGTTTCCTAATACTAATGAGAATTCCTAGCATCCAGATGGTGGTTTCTAAATCCCATTATTCATTGAAAGGAAACAGGGATCCTTAGAAAAATGACTGGTTCCAGGACTGCTTTAGGTTCAGGTTGAGATTAAAATATCTTTTTTGTTTGCTAATAACAGAAACTGATCAAATAATGATGGAGACTTGAGGAAAAAGAGCCACAGGAACTATTTTGAAGAGTTCCCACTGGCTAAATCTTAGGTAATTAAGCATCAATATAACGATAGGTTAAATTCATGAGTTTTTTCTTACGTAAGTACATGAGTAAAGGAACACTATTTCCAATAGTAAAATTCCAAATAGTAAACGTAGATGAATGGAGAATCAGAAATAAAAACTGTCTAGTTCCATTATGGTAATAAAGGTCTCAGTCAAGAATCATCAATAAAACTAGTGGACAGAAATATCCTAATGAGAAATAAAGTTTTTACATCGTCTTAAAGTACTCTTCAGAAAAATTATTTATGAGAAAAAGAAAAATAGTAACTTTATAGTGGACAAACTTACAGGCACCACCATAATCAGGTGATAAATGTCAATGTTGTCCAAACAGAGTTAGAAAAACTGGATATCCATATGTACAAGGGTGGATCTAGATCCCTCTCACCGGCACAAAAGTCAAGTAAAAGTGGATCAGAGACGTAAGATTTGGACCCCAAACTCTGCAAATGCTGGAAGAAAATGTAGACTCAACACCCCAACATTTTGGCATAGGTACCAACTTCTTAACAAGACTCCTGAAGTGCAAGAAATAAAACCAAGAATCAGTAAGTGGGATGACATCAAATTAGAAAACGTCTGCAAAGGAAACAATAGAGTGTAAAGAGAGAACCTACAGAATGGGAGGATATCTTTGTCACATTCTCAGATAGGAAATTAATATCCAGAATATATAACATGAAAAACCCAATCAGTAAATGGGCAAAAGAACTAGGCAGACACTTCTCAAAAGAAGAAATACAAATGGCCAACAAATCTATGAAAAAATGTTCAACATATCTAACAATTACAGAAATGCAAATTAAAACTATATTGAGATTTCATCTTACTCCAGTCAGAATGACAATTATCAAGAATACAAATAATAATAAATGCTGATGGGAAGGAGGGAAAAAGGTACACTCTATATTGTTGGTAGGACTGCAAATTAGTACAACCAGTCTGGAAAGCAATATGGAGATGTGCCTCACAAAAATTAGGAATGGAACCACCATATGACCCAGCTATCCCACTCCTCAGTATTTATCCAAAAGATCTAAAATCAGCACCCTATAGGGATGTAGCCATGTCAACGTTTACAGCTGCATGATTCACAACAGCCAAGTCATGGAACCAGCCCAGGTGCTCATCAACAGATGAATGGATAAAGAAAGTGTGGTATATATACACAGTGGGGTATTACTCAGACATAAAGAAGAATAAAACTATGGCATTTGCTGGTAAATGGAGAGCAACATTCTAAGTGAAATAAGCCAGACTCAGATAATCAAGGCCAATGTTTTCACTCATTATGTGGAAGCTAGATCAAAATAAGGGAGAAAAGAAGGAGGAGGATCCCATGCAAACTTCAGAAGAGAGAACAGTGGAGTAGAGGAAGGAGTAGATGGGGAAGAAGAGATGGGAAATGAGAAGAAAGGTATAATTAAATTGATCAAATTATCCTCTGCACATATATGAATATACCACAGTGAATTTCACCTTCGTGTATGTATATAAAGCACTAATTTAAAAAAAAAAAACCACTATAAATAAATAGAAGGAAGACCAGTAGTGTAGAGGAAAGGGAACAGGGAGGGTGGAGCAAAGGGAAAGAGGGAAAGAAATTGTACTGGGGACTGAATTAGAGTAAATTATATTCCATGCTTGTATAATTATGTCAGAATGAGCCCCAATATTATGAATAACTATAATGCCATAAAGTCAGTGTGTTAATAATGAGGCAACTATACACTTCCTGATTGAAGACAGCACAGCTTTTCTGTGTTACTCCTGCCAGCAGTGAAAAAGTGAGTCTAATCTTGAGGCGACATCTGGCAAACCTGAATGGAGGGACATTCTACAAACTACAAAGGTCATTAAAGACTGGGAGACTGTGCTAGAACAAAGGAGACCTGACAACTGAATCTAGTGTGTGATACGAGTTTGGATTCTGGGCCAGGGAAAAATTATTTTACTGTAAAGGACATTAGTGAGGCCATTGGTAATATTTGAATAAATACGTAGGTTAGCTAATATTATTGGATCAAGGTTAGCTTTCCAATTTTGAAAATACATATTTAGGGGTAAAGAGGCAATAACTCTGTACGGGATAAGAAGGGAGGAGGTGAGAGAGCAGATGTGGTAAATATTTGCATTTGGGTAGTCTAGATGAAGGATATGCAGGAATTCTTTATATTGTCTTAGCAACTTCATTTGAAAATATTTTTAAATAGAATATTTAAACTATAAAAGCAGAATTAAAATATCTGCTTTAGGGATTTGAAATTTTGCTAAAATATGACCTCTGGCTGTTTTAAAACTCTGGTTTGCCCATTTATTTATTCATTCATTAAAATATTTATGAAGTGCTAAATGGTAGGTGCTGGACTTCAATTTATTTTCAAAGTAGACAAATCCAGCACTCATGGAACTCACATTTGTGAAGGGATGGTGTGTTATAGGGCATAAAATGATAGAAAAAGGAGGAAATATTATAGTTACTTTGAGGTATATTGCTGTGAAAGAAATTTTTAAAAAGTCTGATAATGATAGTCACAATGGTGGCAGCATGCAGATGGTCAGAAAACACCTTTGGGAGAGGGAGGGAGTGGAATATGAAACTGTACATGAATAATGAGAAAGATCCAACAACTTGAAGTAAGAGAGCACCTCATGAAGGATTGCTGGGAATTTACAGCAGATATAAAGGTGGACACCATAAGGACCCCTGTTTGATCTATAGGAATAATATTTGGCTTAATGTCAGCTAGAAAATTAAAGTTACTAAAGCGTGAGAGAAATGGAATATCATTGGAATGACAAGATATATAGAATCTGTTCTCTTTACCACTATGCAGCTAGGAAATCACGAGCAAATCCCTGAAATTGTCTGGCTCTCGGTTTTATTTGTAATAAAAGGCTTTGAGTGGATGGTATTTATAATGCTATAATGTAAGTGAACATAAAGATAATTTCAAATAGACAATAAAAAATGTTTTACAATCTGCCACTGTCAGATATAAGCATTCTTTAGGCTAAGTCAGACCTTGATTTTTAATAACAGAGAGATTTTCAGGACACCAAGAAACAGGAACAGGTCAAAGACTTTCACAGATTCTTATATTTCTTAATAAACTAAATATCTAAACAAAACTTCAGACTTCAACAACACTCTTCCCTTCCACTATTTCTTCTGCTACAAAATTCTATGTATTTAAATATTTATCCATTTAAATTGACAGGTAAAATTGTATATATTTTTGGTATAAAACATGATGTCTTGAAGCATATGTGCATTGTGTAAATGACTAAATCTAGCTAATCAGCATGTATTGCCTCACATAACTACTGTTTGTGTAGTGAGAATAGTTAACATCATCTTACAATGTTTAAGAATACAATATATTTTTATTAATAATAGTCAATATGTTGCACAAGAGATTTTTTGAATTCACTTCTTCTTACTGAAATCTTGTGTCCTTTTTCAAAATATTTTTTAGTTGTAGGTGGACACAATACCTTTATTTTTTTATTTTTATGTGGTATGTGCTAGGCAAGTACTCTACCCGCTGAGATACAACTCCGCCCTGAAATCTTGTGTCCTTTGATCAACATCTCTTCAATCCTCCCCCAACCACCACAGCCCCTGGTAGCCACTAGTCTACAGTCTATCTATGAAATCAACTGTTTTAGATTCCATGAATGAGTGGGATCACACAGTACTTGTCCTTCTGTGCCTGGCTTGTTTTACTTAACATCATATCCTCCAGGCTCATTCATGTTGCCACAAATGACAAGATTTCCTCCCTTTACATGGCTGGATAGTATTCTTTTTTATTTTTAATTTTTTATTTGTTTTAATTAGTTATACATGAAGTAGAATGCATTTATGACTGAATAGTATTCTATACATCATATTTTCTTCATCTGTTCACTGACTAATGTACACTTAAGTTGTGCATAATGCTGAAATGAACATAGGAATGCTAATATCTCTTTGACATACTAACTTCATTTCCTTTGGAGATATCTATCTATCTATCTATATATCTATCTATATCTTGTGATGGGATTGCCAGATCAGTTACACTATTTAACATTCCCACCAGAAGCCTGTAAGCATTTCACATCCCCATCAACACTTACCTTTGTCTTTTTGATAATGGTCTACAGGTGTGAAGTGATACTTCATTGTGGTTTTAACTTGCATTTCCCTGATGGTTAGTGATGTTGAGCATTTTTTTTCATATACCTTTTGTCCATTTGTATGTCTTCTAGTGAGAAATATCCATTCAGATATTTTGCTCATTTTAAAATTATTTGCTTTCTTGCTATTGAGTTGTTGGAATTCCTTATAAATTTTGGATATTAATACCTTATGATATGGATAGTTTGAAAATATTTCAAACCATTCCATAGGTTCTCTCTTCATTCTATTGTTTTCTTTGCTGAACAGAAGTTTTCACTTCAATGTAACCATATTCGTCTACTTTTGCTTTTGTTGCCTGTGCTTTTGTGGTCATATCCAGAAAAATCAGATCAGTGCCTTGCCATTCTTAGTTGATAGCTTTATATCTTATTTCACTGAATAATATGTGTATCCCTATATCCTTCCAAAAGCCATGTACTAAGCTATTAAGTTCTGTGGCAATAGTTTTTCCTTTAACTCCTTTAAGAGTGGATGAATCGTGCTGGCTTCTAAGGCTAAACCATCTAATATGCACGGAATGCCACACTGCTCCAGCTATTACCCTCTCTTTTCCTGCATTACCAGTTTTTCCCTCATCCTGGACATTGCCATCAGTATATACAAAACAGTGTCCAGCAAAGGAGCAAGTGTTGGGTCATCATAATATCTCATTGATTTCCCTGACCTTAGAAATCATCAATATGCTTATGACTTCTAAATTTATATCTTATCACAGGCCTTCTGTACTCTTGACCAATGAGTGATATTTAGTGGATATGTTCCAAATGCTTACTTAGTGTCTCTTAATTGGATGTCTAATAGCTCCTCAGAAACTTAACATACTCAAATCAAATCCCAATTCTTGCTCTCCAACCTATTCCTTTGGCAGGTTCCCTCATTTCAGTAAATAGCACCTGAATTATTCTAGTTGCTTTGGTCAAAATTTTGATGTACCTTTTACTCTTCTATTATGATGTTATATTCCACATCCAATCCTTCAGTACCTCTTAACTTCTCTTCCAAACTGATGAAAATTGTCATAATGCAATAAAGTTATGCCTAAAGAATTCGGTTACAAAAATATGGGCCATGTTATTGGAACATAAATGAGATAGCAGGAAGCAGCCTTTATTCAGCGTACTGGGAGTTCAAAGGTCCTGCTAAACACTAACTGTCCTAGTATCCACCATGGTTTGACACCATATTGTGGTAAGTCAACTTTCCGTTACTGTGACCAAAAGAATGTGATAATCAACTTATAAGCAAGAAGGTTTATTTTGGCTCACAACTTCAGGTTGCCTGACCCTGTTGCCATAGGCCTTTGGTGGCACAATACATTGTGGCAGGAGTGTGTGGCCAAGGAGGTTGGTCATCTCATAGCATCTGGTAAGCTAAAGAAAAGCAGGAACAAGACACGGTTCCATTATCCCCTTTAAGGGCACACCTTAAATGATCTAAATTCCTTCCAAAGGCCCCACTTCCTAAAGGTTCCAGCACCTCCCAGTAGTTGCACAAACTGGGTACCAAGCCTTCAACATGTGGGCTTTCAGGGGACACTCCATATCCAAACTATAGCACACCTGGTGATAGTTTTTTAATTTTAGTTTGTATAGCCATAGAAACTGTTCTAGAATCTCAGTTTATCTCCAGGGACAGAAATGGCAGTTCCAGCAATACCTTGGGATCTGTTTCCTTGGTCTAAAAGAATGGATCAAGAAACTATTTGAGATTCAGGATTTCATTGCCTCCCACTTCTCAAAGCTGACTATTATTTCTTTGCCTGATGTCACCCTTTCCTCCATGTCTCCCCAATCTGTCTAAAAAATAAGAACACTCTAGCCTATCCTATTTGAGAACAGAGAGTTTGTGCTGAGGTTGAGTGCTAAGTACCAAACAATTTCTGTATCCCAAATCCAGTCACTTCTTATAATTTCCATACCTGTCACCTCAACCCTATCTACCACGATCTCTCCTCACCTGAATTATTGTAATATCATCCTAATTATTGCATTCATTATTGTTTCCCTATAAACTATTCTTAACATGACAATTGTTATGGTTTGGATGTGAGGTATCCCCCAAAAACTGACATGTGAGACAATGCAGGAAGGTTCAGAGGAGAAATGATAGGGTCATAAGAGTCTTAACCCAATCAGTGAATTAATCCATGGTGGGATTAATTGAATGGTGGGGTGTGGCTGGAGGAGATTGAAATTGGGGTGTGGCTTTGGGGTATATATTTTGTATCTGGAGAGTGGAGACTCTCTCTCTCTCTCTCTCTCTCTCTCTCTCTCTCTCTCTCTCTTTCTGCTTCTTGATGATGTGAGCTGCTTCCCTCTGCCACGCTCTTTTGCCGTGATGTTCAGCCTCACCTCGAGACCTGTGGAAGGGAGCCTGTCTTCTATGGACTAAACCTCTGACACTGTGAGCCTTCAAAGAATCCTTTCTTCCTCTATAATTGCGCTGGTCAGATCATTTAGTCACAGTGGCTAATAAGCTGACTTACCTCCTTTTAGTTCTATACCAGTGTCATGTCATCAGAGTTGTGTCACTGACACCTCACATATAACACTCCCTCCGACTACAGTTGCTCCTCTCTTTTCCACTATATTGCCCACCTCTTTCTTAATGACAAATTACCTCAAACTCAGAAGTTTAACAATAAACATGTATTATCTCTGATTCTGTGTATGAACTCAGAAATAGTTTAGCTGGGTAGTTCTGTTCAGGCCTCTGAGTAGTATCATCTGAAGACTGTAAAGGACATATTTCCAAAGGAACTCACTCACAGGTCTACAAAATTGATACTAGTTTGGTTTTTTATCTTTTTTGGGTTTTTTTTTTTTTTTGCAAGTGTTCTCTATCCCCACACATATCTTTCTATGGCCCTGCATGAGTATTTTCATGATGCAAGACTTCTAACAGAATCTGTGGCTCTAGGAGGGAGTCAAGGAAAAGCCCCAAAGACTTTTTTTTTTTTTTTTTTTTACCTTTTTTTTTTTTTAAATTATTTTTTTACGTTTACATAGGGTAATGATGTTTCTTTTTTTTCCCTTCCCCCCCACCCCTCCCACCCTTTTCCCTTTATACAGTCCTTCTTTCCTTCATTCTTACCGCTCTCCTTAGCCTAACTCTAAACCTAACCCTAAACCTAATGCTAACCCCTCCCACCCCCATTATATGTCCTCATCCGCTTATCAGCGAGATCATTTGTCCTTTAGTTTTTTGAGATTGGCTTATCTCACTTAGCATGATATTCTCCAATTTCGACCATTTGCCTACAAATGCCATAATTTTATCATTCTTCATTGAGGAGTAATATTCCATTGTATAAATATGCCACAGTTTCTTTATCCATTCATCAACTGAAGGGCATCTAGGTTGGTTCCACAATCTGGCTATGGTGAATTGAGCAGCAATGAACATTGATGTGGCTGTATCTCTGTAGTATGCTGATTTTAAGTCCTTTGGGTATAGACCAAGGAGTGGGATAGCTGGGTCAAATGGTGTTTCCATTCCAAGCTTTCTGAGGAATCTCCACACTGCTTTCCAGAGTGGCTGCACTAATTTGCAACCCCACCAGCAATGTATGAGTGTTCCTTTTTCACCACATCCTCGCCAACACCTATTGTTGCTTGTGTTCTTGATAATCGCCATTCTAATTGGGGTGAGATGAAATCTTAGGGTAGTTTTGATTTGCATTTCTCTTATTACTAGGGATGTTGAACATTTTTTCATATATCTGTTGATTACTTGTACATCTTCTTCTGTGAAGTGTCTGTTCATTTCCTTAGCCCATTTGTTGATTGGATTATTTGTATTCTTCGTGTAGAGTTTTTTGAGTTCTTTATAGATTCTGGAAATTAGCGCTCTATCTGAGGTATGGTTGGCAAAAATATTCTCCCACTCTGTAGGCTCTCTCTTCACATTTCTGATAGTTTCCTTTGCTGAGAGAAAGCTTTTTAGTTTGAATCTATCCCAGTTGTTGATTCTTGCTTTTATTTCTTGTGCTATGGGAGTCCTGTTAAGGAAGTCTGATCCTAAGCCAACAAGTTGAAGATTTGGACCTACTTTTTCTTCTATAAGATGCAGGGTCTCTGGTCTGATTCCAAGGTCCTGGATCCATTTTGAGTTGAGTTTTGTGCAGGGTGAGAGATAGGGGTTTAATTTCATTCAATTGCATATGGTTTTCCAGTTTTCCCAGCACCATTTGTTGAAGAGGCTATCTTTTCTCCATTGCATATTGTTGGAACCTTTGTCTAGTATGAGAAAATTGTATTTATTTGGGTTTGTGTCCATGTCCTCTATTCTGTACCATTGATCTACCTGTCTATTTTGGTACCAATACCATGCCGTTTTTGTTACTATTGCTTTGTAGTAGAGTTGAAGATCTGGTATTGCAATACCCCCTGCTTCGCTCTTGCTACTGAGGATTGCTTTAGCTATTCTAGGTTTTTTATTCTTCCAGATGAATTTCATAATTGCTTGCTCTATTTCTGCAAGGTACATCATTGGGATTTTAATTGGAATTGCATTGAATCTGTATAGCACTTTAGGTAGTATAGCCATTTTGACGATATTAATTCTGCCTATCCAGGAACATGGGAGATCTTTCCATCTTCTAAGGTTTTCTTGAATTTCTTTCTTTAGTGTTCTGTAGTTCTCATTGTAGAGGTCTTTCACCTCTTTGTGAGATTGATTCCCAAGTATTTTATTTTTTTCGATGCTATTGTGAATGGGGTAGTTTTCCTAATTTCTCTTTCTGAAGATTCATCACTTATGTATAAAAATGCATTGGATTTATGAGCATTGATCTTGTAACCTGCTACTTTACTGAATTCACTTATGAGTTCTAAAAGTTTTCTGGTGGAATTTCCAGGTTCCTCTAAATATATAATCATGTCATCAGCGAACAGGGATAGTTTGAGTTCTTCTTTTCCTATTCGTATCCCTTTAATTTCTTTGGTTTGTCTGATTGCTCTGGCTAGAGTCTCAAGGACGATGTTGAATAGAAGTGGTGAAAGAGGGCATCCCTGCCTTGTTCCAGTTTTTAGGGGGAATGCTTTCAGTTTTTCACCATTTAGAATGATATTAGCCATGGGCTTAGCGTAGATTGCCTTTATAATGTTTAGGAATGTTCCCACTACCCCAATTTTTTCTAGTGTTTTGAGCATGAAGGGATGCTGTATTTTATCGAATGCTTTTTCTGCATCTATTGAAATAATCATGTGATTCTTAACTTTAAGTCTGTTGATATGGTGAATGACATTTATTGATTTCCGAATGTTGAACCAACCTTGCATCCCTGGGATAAAACCCACTTGATCGTGGTGCACTATCTTTTTAATATATATTTGTATGCGATTTGCTAAAATTTTGTTGAGAATTTTTGCATCGATGTTCATTAAGGATATTGGTCTGAAATTTTCCTTCCTCGATGTGTCTCTGTCTGGTTTAGGTATCAGGGTGATATTGGCTTCATAGAACGAGTTTGGGAGGGTTCCCTCCTCTTCTATTTCATGGAATAGTTTGAGGAGTATTGGAATGAGCTCTTCTTTAAAGGTTTTGTAGAACTCGGCTGAGAACCCATCTGGTCCTGGACTTTTCTTTGTTGGTAGGCTTTTGATGACCTCTTCTATTTCATTGCTTGAAATTGGTTTATTTAGGTTGTGTATGTCCTCCTCGTTCAGTTTAGGTAATTCATATGTCTCTAGAAATTTGTTGATGTCTTCGAGGTTTTCTGTTTTGTTGGAGTATAGATTTTCGAAATAGCTTCTAATTATGTTTTATATTTCACTCGTGTCTGTTGTGATGTTTCCTTGTTCATTCCGAATTTTAGTAATTTGAGTTTTCTCCCTCTTTCTCTTTGTTAGTGTGGCTAAGGGTTTATCAATTTTATTTATTTTTTCAAAGAACCAACTATTTATTTTGTTAATTTTTCCAATTGTTTCTTTTGTTTCGATTTCGTTGATTTCGGCTCTGATTTTAACTATTTCCTGTCTTCTACTACTTTTGGTATTGGTCTGCTCTTCTTTTTCTAGCGCTTTGAGCTGTAGTGTTAAGTCGTTTATTTGTTGATTTCTACTTCTTTTTTTGAATGCACCCCATGAAATAAATCTTCCTCTAAGTACTGCTTTCATAGTGTCCCAGAGATTTTGATATGATGTGTCTTTGTTCTCGTTTACTTCTAAGAATTTTTTTATTTCCCTCCTGATGTCTTCTGTTATCCATTCATCGTATAATAGTGTATTATTTAGTCTCCAAGTATTGGAGAAGTTTCTGTTTTTTATTCTGTCATTTATTTCTAATTTCAATCCATTATGATCTGATAGAGTACAAGGTAGTATCTCTATCTTCTTGTATTTGCTAACAGTAGCTTTGTGGCATAAAATATGGTCTATTTTAGAGAAGGATCCATGTGCTGTTGAGAAGAAAGTGTATTCGTTCTTTGTTGGATGGTATATTCTATATATGTCTGTTAAGTCTAAATTGCTGATTGTGTTGTTGAGATCTATAGTTTCTTTATTCAATTTTTGTTTGGACGATCTATCCAGTGGTGAGAGAGGTGTGTTAAAATCACCTAGTATTATTGTGTTGTGGTCTATTTGAATTCTGTAATTGAGAAGGATTTGTTTGACGTACGTGGATAAGCCAATGTTCGGGGCATAGATATTTATGATTGTTATGTCTTGCTGATTTATGCTTCCCTTAAGCAGCATGTAATGTCCTTCTTTATCCCTTCTGACTAGTTTTGGTTTGAAGTCCACATTATCTGAGATGAGGATGGATACTCCAGCTTTTTTGCTGTGTCCGTGTGCATGGTATGTTTTTCCCCATCCTTTCACCTTTAGTCTATGGGTGTCTCTTTCTATGAGATGAGTCTCTTGCAGGCAGCATATTATTGGATTTTTCTTTTTAATCCAATCTGCCAGTCTGTGTCTTTTGATTGATGAATTCAGGCCATTAACATTCAGGGTTATTATTGTGATATGATTTGTATTCCCAGTCAATTGACTCATATTTGTTTTTGGCATGATTTGGTTTCTCCTTTATTTGGCTATTCCTTTAGGCTAGCGCCTCCTGTTGCTGATTTGCATCGTTGTTTTTCATCTCTTCCTCATGGAATATTTTGCTGAGAATGTTCTGTAATGCTGGCTTTCTTTTTGTAAATTCCTTTAGCTTTTGTTTATCATGGAAGGATCTTATTTCATCGTCAAATTTGAAGGTAAGTTTTGCTGGGTATAAGATTCTTGGTTGGCATCCGTTTTCTTTCAGGGCTTGGTAAATGTTGTTCCAGGCCCTTCTGGCTTTTAGGGTCTGGATTGAAAAATCTTCTGATATTCTTATTGGTTTCCCTCTGAATGTAATTTGATTCTTTTCTCTCGCGGCCTTTAAAATTCTGTCTTTATTTTGTATGTTAGGTATTTTCATAATAATGTGCCTTGGTGTGGGTCTGTTGTAATTTTGTATGTTTGGAGTTCTATAAGCCTCTTGTATTTGGTTTTCCATTTCATTCTTCAGATTTGGGAAATTTTCTGATATTATTTCATTGAATAGGTTGTTCATTCCTTTGGTTTGTTTCTCTAAGCCTTCCTCAATCCCAATAATTCTTAAATTTGGCCTTTTCATGATATCCCATAATTCTTGTAGATTCTGTTCATGATTTCTTACCATCTTTTCTGTTTGGCCAACTTTGCTTTCAAGATTAAATAATTTGTCTTCAATGTCTGAGGTTCTGTCTTCCAGGTGCTCCATTCTATTGGTTATGCTTTCTATGGAGTTTTTAACTTGGTTTATTGTTTCCTTCATTTCAAGTATTTCAGTTTGTTTTTTTTCAGTATCTCTAACTCTTTATTGAAATGATCTCTTGCTTCCCGTATTTGATCTTTTAACTGTTGATTGGTGCGATCATTTAATGCCTGCATTTGCTCTTTCATCTCCTCCTTCAATGCCTGCATTTGCTGTTTCATCTCATTTGCTTCCCTGATCGTTTTAATTACGTACATTCTGAACTCCCTTTCTGACATTTCTTCTGCTGTGCTGTCATTGGGTTTTATTGATGTAGTATCTAGGTTTGTTTGGGACATTTTCTTCCCTTGTTTTCTCATATTGGTCAGTTGTCAGTGGGACCCTGAGATATTGCAGTTTTCTGCTATTGGCTTATAGTGTCCCGGTAGATTTCCAGTGTATCACCTCCCAGCCTTCAGTAGCCTGATGTCTTGGAGGAATCTGATAAAGCAGCGTATCCGAAGAAAACTGCCCCTAGCCCCCTACTGGTTCCACGATTTGGAACTGGCTCTGTGCTGAAATGCTCTCACTGTGGGCCTGCACCGTGCAGCTGGCCGTGTGGGAGGAGCTCACTGCCGGAGTGTGGAAGGCTACCTTGGGAAGACTCTAGCTGCCCTGTCCGGCTCCAATAAGCCACCTCTATCTGGGCCTGCCCCCCGGGCCGAGCTTTACCCAGTGGGCAGACTCACCCATGGCTCTATTTCAGTCCGAGTCTCTCAATGCCTCCCCTTCTTAACTCCTGGGTTCTGGAGCGACAGGGGGTGCAGTCTCCCTCTAGGCCGCCATCTTGGATGCCCCGAGAAGAGAGCCTGCAGCCGGAGTGGGCAGAGCCGCCTGAAGAGGTGTCTGGCTGCCCTGCCCTGATCCCAGAGGCTGTTTGCGGGTCGAGGCTCTCCGTTGGTTCGGGGGCTTGTGGCTGGTTCTATGTAGAAAGTCTCTCACTGGGCGGTCAGCTCCGAGAGGCTAGCCTTGAACGGCACCTCCCACCGCAGAGGTCCAGACTACTTGGGGAAGTCTCTGGCTGCCCTGTCTGGACCCTGAATCTGCTTGCGTGCCAGAGTACGCTGAGCTGCACTGGCTCCGGGACTCGGAGCTTGTTCTGGTCAGAAAGGCTCTCACTAGCGGGCCAGTTCCGTTCCGAGAACCTGGAGAAGCTGGCTGTGTGGGCGGGGCCCACCGCCAGAGTGCGCAGGGCTGCCTGTGGATGACTCTAGCTGCCCTGCCCGGCTCCGATAAGCCACCTCTATCTGGGCCTGCCCCCCGGGCCGAGCTTTACCCAGTGGGCAGACTCACCCGTGGCTCTATTTCAGTCCGAGTCTCTCAATGCCTCCCCTTCTTAACTCCAGGGTTCTGGAGCAACTGGGGGTGCAGTCTCCCTCTAGGCCGCCATCTTGGATCGCCTCCCCCAAAGATTTTTTATGACCTAGACTTTCCCATTTCTGCAATATCCTATTGGTTACAAAGTCATCCCTTGTCAGTGGGGATAATTTATTAAGAACCACAGAGAATCTTAATTTCAAATAACTTACTGTTTTTAAATTGTGATTTATTTGTTTCCCTTACTGTAATTTGTCTCCTCAAGGATAAGTATTTATCTTCTGTATACTCAGCACCTGGAAATCTGTGGAATGAATAATTGAGTATTACCAACACTGCATTCAGTTCTTTGTTTGAAAATAGAAAATATCCATACCTGAATAAGTTTGTGAGGAGAATTATACTAATACTGAATAATAGAAGAGTGTTCATGCTACCTACAATTGAAACACTGTAGGGAATTCTGAGCTACTGCTTTTGCAAGGGAGAATGTAGACCTAGAAATTATCAAGAATCTAGTGACATCAACTTTTGCCTTCCTCTACAATCTAATTCCTTAATCCTCACTTAGGAATATCCTATTATGGCTTTATTAACAAAGGAAGATGGATTTTTAACTCCTGTCAACCTTGGTGGTTAATTCCCCCAATTAATAGAGTTATTCTGGGGACTAAATTATGAGAATATTATAAATACTAGGAGATGAACATTAGGAGATTCTTCACCTCTGAGCGTCTATCATACCTCCAGCCTCTTTGAAGGAAGTTGATTCAATTTTGGATGTTAAATGTTTAATTAGATACCCATACTATCCTAACTGCTTTATCAGAATGTCAAACTGTAGGTTTATTAGGGCTTCTAATGTGACCAAACTGAAATTCCCTCCCAATGAAGAAAGTGGTAATGAACTAAACCAGTAGAATTTTCGGTCTCAGAATTGAAAGTCCTCAGGTAATACATCAGAGTCTCCCTCAAGGTCTATTATCCCATGGATTCTGGTGTTTAACCTCCTCTTTACTCTCTTAATCACTGCACTTCATTTCAACAATAAGTTCTTGTTGTTTGATGCAATTTGGAAGTTTCATGTGATCTAAGAACTTTTGATTTCAAGGTTGTAATGAATAACTTTTTTTCCTTGTCAGAATGTGTGTAGGAACTAGTGGGTTTTTAAAAAAGGGAAAGAAAAGAGAAAGAAATATATCCTTGGAGGTAGTTTACTTACTGTGTCTGCTTTGTATGGTATTTTATGAGTCCCCTCCTCTCTACCTAGTAAGCATCTTCAGTACAGAAAACTATGCTAGTTTTCTTGCTTTCACCACTGCAAAGCACGTGAAAATATTTGACAACAAATTAAAAATGAATAATGTCAACTAGACTAAACTAAATCTAACAGCATTAGGATGTGGAAGAATATTCCACTTCTTCCCTTGTGGGAATTAATTTTCTTCTCACCCCACCTTCACCATAACACAGTGCAGATAGGGGAGAGAGACATTCCTGTGTCATCAAATTCCCATCATTACACTTAGGTTTCATTTTTTAGACACAAGCCTGTATAGCCTCTGTATATCTTGATTTGAATATCTGGGAGCCACCAGTGATCTCCTGTTGGAGGCTGGTTTCTCTAGCCTATGTCAAGGAAACAGAGTGCCTAATGGGATACAAATGAAGCACTACATACTTGGTGATCTTCTCAGAGCCAGTGGAGGCTGAGAGGCTAGAATGTGGTCTTTTAATGTCGATTTGAAATACACATTAATGTGATGATTCATGTCAAAGATAAGTTTGCCTTTGTAAACAGCCCTTCTCTCCCCCACTAAACAGGCTGGAAGAGATGACTCTGACAATAATGAGATTTCAGGACTAGGGCACTTCTAAATGAAGGGGCCTATTTGGTTAATTAGGGGGCCAACTTGTGAATGTGTTGCTGGAGGCTGGGAATGAATACTGTCTCTTGTGCTCAAGGACCAGCAGAAGATGATTGCAGCCAACTTCAGCCCTATGTGTGAAGAGCCCACACTTGGGATAAGCAGCCCAACTGTTAGGTCTACTTGTAACCCCATCATAATAATTAGAGAAGCCACATGTTGGTCAGGGCTGAGAAGGAAAGTAAGGAGCAAGGGAGGGGTAACTTTTTCATTTCTTTCTTCAGGGAATAATCATGAGCATACATATGTGCTGGGCATCAGAGGTTTCTATAATAGCATCTCTGAAATTAGTTTACAGTTAATCATTGGCATTCTAGCTCTGCATTTTGTTTAGAAACATTTAAATGAATCAAAACATATATAGGACTTGATGTTTCCTAGACAAATTCTACATTTGGAACACATGAAATCAATGGAAAGAATTGAATTCTAATGGTGTATCTAACCATTTCTTTATTTCTTGTTCATTCACTGTCTTTTAGTCAATACTTATATATTAACCATTTAGGGTTGCTATAACAAAACATATAAACTGGGTGAACTTAGAGAACAGAAATTTATTTCTTGCAGCGATGAGGCAAGGAAGTTCAAGATCGAGGTATAGGCAGATTCAGTGTCTGGTGAGGACCTACTCTCTGGTTCATAGGTGGTGCCTTCTTGCCACATCTTCACTTGATGGAAAGGGCAAGTGTTCTTTGGAGCCTCCTTTACATAAGGGCACTAATCTCAGTCATGGTGGCTCTGTCCTCCTACCTAATCACTTCCCTAAAGGCCCTGCCTCCAGATGCCATGACATTGGTGCTTAGGTCTCAATATATGAATTTGGGGGAACATAAACATTCAGACCATAACAATTTATTTGGTTTGGTTATCACTATTGGTCTTATATCCAGTTTCCAATTCCTATTTGCTATGTTTCCTTAAGTCAAGGTATGGGCCATGGAATCAGAATCCTTGCCTTTGTATTCTGGTAATGCATTTATATAGTCTCAGATCCTTTGTGTATAAAACTGTACCTACTTCATAATGTTAAGAAGAAATAAATGTGTTAATGCATGTTAGGCATTTAGACTAGCGGCCTCATACAGTAAATAATAAAAAAAGTTAATAATCTCTTTAATCTGTCTAATCTTATTCCTCCTTGCTCCCTTACTTTAAACTAGGATTTCATAATTTTTCATGGATTAAATTGCTCTCTACTAACTTCTAAGCCTCTAGTATTTCTCCACTTAGAGCCTTTCTCCACATAGCTACACTAGAGTAATTTTTCTGAAACAATCATGTGACTCCCTTGATTACATTTAAACTCCCATGATGGCATACAATATATCCCCCTAAGATAATTTTTCTATTTCTCCCATTTTCTTCTTTCACAATACTAAAGGCTCCCAGTAACCCTATTACAATAGACTTTCTTGCACTTTCATGGTTCTAATATACTCCTTCCCTCTTGTTCACCTGGAGGGGTTCCTTCAGATTCCTGCAGAGGATTTCCCTGCTGTTGATAATCTTTTGAAACCTCTTCACCTGTGGAACTAATTCTATCTCTGTATTCCTTCTAATTATCAATTATATTTATATTATTTTAATGGGACACTGTATTGTGTTTGCACATGGGAGTGGAATGGTTATTACAGGCAAGTGTCCCAGTGGTTGACAACTTGCTATGCCCAGATAGAAGGAAGTACTGTTTGCTTAGGAAAGTAGATATCCGAAATTGGATATCTAAGCAGTTAAACAGCAATCATTGTTTAACACACTTATACTGAACTATAGTTCTGAGATGTATATTTTCTGAAAGAGGAAATATTGTATAAATATGTATTTATATTCCAAAATACTTTTTTGGAAATAAGATCTAGCAGCTGTAGTGAACTATGGAATTCAAGAAGAGAAAGTGAGGCGAAGACTGGGAAAGAGCTGTTGCTTGATTTAAAATATCCATATGTCAGATACTTTCAATTGCACCTGAATTCCACTTTACTCCTTCTTTCTGAGTATGTGTAATTTAACTTCTAGAAAATGAGTAGGAAGAATCACAGAAAAATATTTGAAGAAATATTCAAGAATTTTTTTCAAAGCTGATGAAAATTATAAAGCCACATCAATAAGCTCAATGACACCCAAGTAGGAAAAAAATGTAGGACACCACAATCAAATTAACTTAAAACAAGTAATAAAGTGAAAATATTTAAAGTAGCTAGAGGGAGAAAAAACGTCATGTACTAAAGAACAAAAATGAGAATGACAACAGATTTTACATAGGAAAAATAAGTCCAGGAGACAGTGGAGCAACATCTTTAAAGCACTAGAAGAACAAAACCAAAAACTGTCAAGTTAGAATTCTATAACTTAAAGAAATATTTACCAATAATGAAGGAGAAATGACTTTTTTAAATATTAAAAAACTGAAATATAGAGATGAGATCTATAATAAATGTTAAAAGAAGTCCTGACAAAAGGAAAATGAGACTACATAGAAATCTGTCTATATCAAGGATTGAAGCACAATGGAAATGTTAAATATGAGAAAAATATAAAAACACGTCTTATTTAAAAATATATTTAAAAGAAATACAGATGGCCCCTGATACATGATGGCTTGACTTATGATTTTTTTCAACTTTATGATGGATTCCTCAACATGTTAAATGCATTTTCAACTTACAATGTTGACTTACAATGGATATATCAAGATGTAACTCCATCATTAAGGGACATCAGTATACTGTTTAATAAGTATCATATAACTTTATAACATATGTGGAAGCTAACTGCATGATAGAACCAAGGCCAGTAAGATGCTCTTACTATAAATGATGTAGTAAATTACTTAAATGTTGACTATAATAAGTTGAAGATTTATAGCATAAACCCTGAAGAAACTACCAAAGAAACAAAACAAAAAATAAAACTAGTAAACCAATAATAGAGATAACATAGACTCATAAAAATATTTCATTAATCCAAAATGATGCAGAAAGACAAATAAGAATGTATGGAACAATAGAAAACACAGTGGCAAGAAAGATATCATTAATCCAAAATGATGCAGAAAGACAAATAAGAATGTATGGAACAATAGAAAACACAGTGGCAAGAAAGATATCATTAATCCAAAATGATGCAGAAAGACAAATAAGAATGTATGGAACAATAGAAAACACAGTGGCAAGATATCAGCCTCGAGGCTAATAATATCAATAAGCACTTTAAGTGTAAATGGTCTAAGCAGCTCAATTGAAAAAGTAAATATTTCAGATTGATAAAAAGTGAGAAGTGGAGATATGCTATCTGCAAGTAACTAATTTTTAAATATAAAGGCACAAGTAGATTTTAAAAATAAAAGGATAGAATAAAACAGACCATGCTTACCTAATCTAAGAAGGCTGGTGTGACTGTATTAACACCAGACAACATAAATACCACATGCTACTATTAGAAGGAAACCAATGTATAACTCAAGAAAATTCTAGGAAAAAGAAACAAACCAATCTATGGTGACAGAAAATACATCATTTTTTTCCCTGTGGATGTAGATTTAGAGTGAAGAGAGGAATCGATTACAAACAGACACAAGTAGCTCCAGGGGATGATGGATGTATCCACCATCTTAACTGTGATGATAGTTCCAAGTGTATGTATGTATGTCAGAAATTCAGCAGACTGTTCCCTTGACGAGGGCACACTGCCAGATTTCTAAAGATTTCCTACTTGGCCTCACCTCTTAAAGTCTCTACCATTTCCCAATAGCACCAATCTGGAACCCAAGCCCTTATTTAACACACGGGCATTTGGGGGACATTCAAGATCCAAACTATAGCTGTCATGGATAAAATAAATACGAGTTCACCTGGTGACAAAAGAGAGGGTAGTAATTCTGGGCAAAGGAAAAATGAATGAAAGCCCTGAGGTTTGTGACCTGTTTGAGCAACTGCAAATTGTTCACCATGACTGAAGTTTTAAAAGCAAGAAGATAAAGGGTGAACATAGCTTGAAAGGAAGGTGGTGACTGCACTGTGAAAGTTGGTTTAGTGACTGCAATAAATAACAAGTACTGTATACCTTAGTATTGCTCAAATAGCAAATTTTCAATGTTATCATAAAAAAGTGATAAGTATGTGAGGGGATGGATATGTTAACTTGTCTTGGTTAAATATTCCACAAGGTATACATATATCAAAACATCACATAGGACACCATAGATATATGCGATTTTTTATTTGCTAATTAAAATAATAATAACAACAAAAGTTTGGCTTTACCCTGTAGGCCATGAAAAACTATTTATATGCACTTAAAAATAATAAAAGGGGATGGGGATGTAGCTCAGTGGTAGAACAATTGCCAACTATGTACCAGGTCCTAGGTTCAATCCCTGATACCACCAAATAAATAAATAAAGGATTTGTGTTAATAAGACTCTCAAGAGGGTTCATAAGGAACAAATCTTACCCCTTTCAGGACAATAACTTACTAAATTACTATAATTTCCCTCCTGTTTATATAAGGTCATTCTTTTATTGACATTGCTAATCATTTTCTTCTTGTAATTAGTTCTTCAGTAATGTTGCAGATTGACTTAAAATGGTTAAACAGATATTCAGATATTTCAGTTTTGAAATTTTAGCTACAAAATCAATCCATGGCAGAGCTATATTTTCAAAGGTAAGTTGTATTCATTAGGCCTAATGCTAATGAAAAACAATAGTTATATTAATTTTTCTTTCCAAAAGAAACATGATCTTTACTATTTCTATGATAATTTTTTTCTGTTTTGGAAGGCTAATTTTTCAGTTTAATTTTTATGTACTCTTCTGATGAAATACATTTGGATTTCTAGCAAGACTTCTAAAAAGGCTTAAATTGAAGTAAAGTTGGAAGTACATGTGGAAATTCTATTATCTACATGTGTTACCTAGGTAAAAGTAAACTTGGAGGTTCTACAAAATGTTTACATGTTTTGAAAATGTAGTGCTCATCCTTCTCCTGACAAATATTTTCTGTTTGTGTTTTGTTTTTTCATCTTGAGGTGAAATAGAGCTGGGTACTGGTAACTCAAAACATACATTTGCAAAAGTATTCCTGGTATTTGCTCAGGCACTTGCCAAGTCTACTAGGTAAAATACTGCCTTTTATTGTCATTGAAATTTATAAATAAAGGCAGGTGTCATTCATTATACATAACTGCTTATCTTTCATCTCTTTCTGTTACTCTGGAAAAGCAAATAAAGAGAGGAAAAACCTAAATGCAGGGTAAGGAGGACCACATCTCTAAAAATTAGACTGTGAGTGGCTCTGCTAGAGTCACAGAGATAATGGCACAGGAAGATTGTCTCTTACATTATAGTGTGAAATACTTTACTATATCTCAAGTAATGGCTCAACCTAGAGCTTTATTTACCTCTTCTTATAAAATTGCTTACTTGTTGTGATTTAGTTGTGACATGTCCCCCAAAAGTTCAGGGGTGAGACATGCAAGAAAGTTTAGAGGTGAAATGATTGGGTTATGAGAGCTTTCACCTAATCAGTGCATTAACCCACTGATAGGGATTCACTGGGAGGTAACTGTAGGCAGGTAGGATGTGGCTGGAGGAGGTGGGTTGTTGGGGGTGGACCTTTAAGGTATATATTTTGTCAGTAATGAGGGGGTCTGTTTCCTGGTTCCATGTCCCCAACTGCTTTCCTCCACCACACACTTCTACCATGATATTCTGCCTCATCTCAGGCCCCTAGGAATAGAGCCAGCCTTCTATGGACTTAGACCTCTGAACAGTGAGCCCCAAAGTAAACTTTTCCTCCTCTAGTTGTTTACAGCAGCAAAAAAGTTGACTAAAACATTTGCAATTTTTAAAGCTGTGTGTGAATGTGTGGGATGTGTGTCAGGGGGGTTACTGAGGATCAAACCCAGGACCTCATGCAAGATTGGCAGGTGTTCTACAACTGAGATACAGCCCCAGATCCTGCTAGTGATTTGAAGAATGCTTCATGGGCTTCCTGTCCAGATATGTAGTTTTCTAAGTATTTTTCAGTATACTGGTAGATGATTCATTTGACAATTAGAGACAAAGTTTAAAGGTGAGGCAGCGTATATACTTAATATGTTGTATTAGAAATGTAAAAGAAAATTTTGTGGATGGATATTGGTGAGAAGGTTAAATCACTTGAGTGCCAGATGTATCAAGAGAAAAAGTTTTGGAAACTGCAATGAAGATATTTCAAACACAAATGAAATGATATTAACTAAAATATGTTGAGTGCAGTTCTATGTTCTATAAAGGAATCATCTCTTAACCCATCCCAACCAACCAAAGTGGCAATTGAATTACAGGGAGATTAAGACACTATTCCCAAGGTGACACAGTTGGTAAATTGTTGCAATTCCAATCCAGTCTGACACTAAAGCCTGTACTCTTCACCACTATGCTATACTTCATTTTATCACAGTTTTGTGCACACAACTTGTCCACTGGAGCTACTTGCATGGCACTGAGTGGTTGACACAGCACACTATGACCAATTTACCATGGGAATGACAGGATAAATGACTCATGTGTGTGTGTTGGGGGATAATGCATGGTCATAGGAAAGCTCTTCTGATCCTTTACCAACTTCCTTCTTCCTCTCTTATTATAAAAGGGATAGTTTAGTGTTTGAAGGAATGGATACTTTAAGCATCAAAGTTGTAGCTTTGTGTCATAAGCATAAGGCACGCTCCTTCAGTTTCTTATTTCCCAGGGAAGAGCAGTACCTCAAGCTGGTATTTATATACTTCTCATTGAAAGAAAAGAGGGAAGCCTGGTGGAAAGACTGGATATATGAGAGAGGACTTCTGAGGAGGGAAAGACCCCTCTCTTCCATTTTCTGACTTTCCCTTTCAATGACTCCAGCAACAGCTGGGGCTGTTAACACTGCGAATTTAAGCTTTTCTATCACTAAATCTTCCTTTATCCTACCATAAATATTCTTTCCCTTTGGCCTAGGCATGAATTTTCTTTGCTTCCTTTACATGCAAAAAGTGTGAGGAAAAAGTACTGGCATATTAAAGTGTTTAAGAGCCCAAGGTTTGAAGTCAAGCTTGATTTGGAAGCCTGATGCTGCCGTTGGCTGAAAGCATGCTCTTGGGAAAGTTGGTAATAACTCAAAACTTCCTTTTCCTCTCTTTGAAACAGGTATGCTGATTGGGAATATTTACAGCTCTAGGTAGCCAAACCCTCTGCTATCAACAGGCTTATTTTCTTCACCAACCAAGAAGTACATTGATAAGCAATAGCCTGATAATCACAGAACTAGCTTTTCTGACTTCTCTAGGACATTGCTCAGTTCTTTACCTCATGGTAAAAAATGAATTGCTGCAAGTGCAGACATTTCATTGCATTGAAGGTAGGAAGAGCATAAAAGTGGGAGCAATAGTTATTACCATCTTTCTTGTTTTAATCAGGAAACAAAATTTTTCCCTATGACTCCACATCTCTGCCTGTTCCTGATTAACCAAAATTATATGACATTGACCACTCCTAGCTAAGGATTTAGGAAAACAAGTATTTAGCTCTCCCAAAGGGAGTTCCAAGGCTGAGGAATCAAACAACTAAATCACAAGGGAGAATAATGGAATTGCTTTATAGGTAAAGACTAAATTAGACGATGTTACACAAAGAACTAGTTTTGTGTCTAATGTATATGAAATATTTAGTAAAGGCTGGCTACCATTATCATTGTCATTTCTTATATTATTACCATGATCAAGAAAGGAAACATGAAACCTTCATAGATACTTACCTATACAAATCCAAAATCACAAATCCTCTTATGTCACAGTCCCTGTTATTTTCTGTCCAATCTCATCTCTGGCCACTTGTTCACACTCAGTACAGCCATATTAGCTGCTTGCAGTTGCCCCAACAAATCTCTCTGTTGTTCTACCTCCTTCCCTCATCCCTTTCCATTCTCATTGACTTCTACGACTCTGACTTATCCTTTAAAACCTGTGTGAGTTTCACCTTTTTGGCAACTTAACAGCCCACCCCAAATGGGACGGGTGCTGCTCTTCAATGCTCCCCCACAGAGTGTATATCACTCTCTTAGTATTTTACAGGGCTGAACAGGAGTTTTCTCTTAACTTTATGGTTTTCTGTGGTGGGCTCTGAATTTCTTGGCATCTAGGTCAGCTTTCCATCTGATCTTAGTGTTTCCTAGTAGATGGCAGTCAGTACACATTTGTGAAGTGTAACTGAGGAGTCATGTTATGTTTTCTTTAATCATCATTGCCCCAAGCTCTTCATAAGCAGCTCTTTCATTTCACCAATATTTCTTCTTTCTTTCAGGGCATTAATGATCATCTTATGAAGAAATTATAACTAGATCATGATTTATTTCTCAGTGTTTTGGAAAGTAAACTTTAAGTTGGGTAACTTGAACTCCCATTGATTCTGACCACCTACAGCAAAGAGTTAAATATGGAACTATGTAAACTAGCTACAGAAAGAATCTCTGTTCTTTGGATTTTCTGATGGTTATATTTCCATGCATACAGGGTCCCCTCCCCCAGTGTTAGTTCATTAGGAGATTTTCCCCACTTAAATAATTTGGAGGACAGCCACATTCCACAATAAACTGCTTCATGGGAAAGCTCATACGTCACGTCACCCTTCTAGCTGAACTCTACCAAACAGAAGAGCAGCAGTGCTTAGTAGAGTGAAGCAGACATTATTACCTCATGTACATGAATGACTGAGGGACCCATGTGATCCTGCAATACGCATAATCAGAAAAATGAGAGATTACACTCCATTTATGTATGATCTATCAAAATGTATAAATGCATTCTACTGTCATGTACAACTAACTAGAACAAATGCAATTTAAAAAAAAATTTTAAGTATATAACACAATCCATCTTAAGATTCTGTTGTTATAGTGAGCACTCCCTTTGATTAAGAAAACAAACTTCTTCCTGGAGTATAGATGTATATATAATGCCTAAAGATCAAATCAGGGTAGTTAGTATTTCCATCTCCTCAAATGTTTTCATTTCTATGTGTTGGGAACCTTCATACTCTTCTCCTCTAGCTATCGTAAATGTGTAATTAATTATAGACTATAGTTGCATTGTCATTATACAACATTAGAAATACTTCCCTCCATCTAACTGTGTTTAGGTACCAATTATCTACCCTCTCACTGTCTCACTGTCTCCTTCCTCCTGGACTCTGTTCCACTCTCTACTTCATGTGATAGGCCTTTTTTTCTTTTTTTGCTTCCATAAATGACAGCATGCAATACCTGTCTTTCTGTGTCTAGCCTATTTCACTCAATAGTAATGTCCTCTAGTTGGGGAAAATGACAGGGTTTCATCCTTTTGTGGATGAATAGCATTCCATTTTGTAATTTTACCACATTTTAAAACTCTATTCATCCATCAATGAACATCTTTTGGGGGAAGTCTCAAAACGGGTAGTTTAGAAAGAGTGTGATGCTTTTAATTTGCAAGTCAAAATGCAGCTCCAGAGAAGAAAACAGCCAGTCTATCAGGGACAAGAGATTTCAGAGATGAAATAGTTTTCTATGCCCTTAGGTCGGGATAAAAACAAAATCTTGTAAAACAACCTAAAGAGAAATCTTGTTCATATTTTTTGTCTTGTGTTGTTAGTAGCATTTCTGGGGTCTTTTGTTTTTATATTTCAGAAAGTATTTGGATTATATTTAAAGTATTTTTAAAAAATTACAATCATTTTTTTAAAATGACAATCATTGACTAATAATAATTTTTAAA
This sequence comes from Sciurus carolinensis, assembly GCF_902686445.1. NCBI lineage: Eukaryota > Metazoa > Chordata > Mammalia > Rodentia > Sciuridae > Sciurus > Sciurus carolinensis. Next base: position 28,572,941 of record NC_062218.1, on the reverse strand, counting down.
AATAATTCTACCTTTTAAAAACATCATTCAAAAACACATTGATTTTATACTTTCCATAGACCTTGTTCTCTGCTAAGAATAAACATAAATAAAACTTGAAGGATGCATATTCTAAAACAGCAAATAGAAAAGAAATACAGGGGGGTTTTCAAGATGGCGGACTAGAGGGTGGCTGCATTTCATGTTGCTCCAGGACGCAAGATTCAAAAGAGGAGATAGTGAGAGACTTGGGACCAACTGAAAGCCGCCGGGTGAGTCTCTAACGTTAGGGAGGCGTACCGGATGGGGTGGTAGCCCCGGAACGCAGGGAACTTTGTGAAGTAGAGTTGCCCGGCGAGATGCCCTGCCCCCCACAGGAGCGGTAAACGGACAACTGGGATCATCGTAGAGGAGGCGGCTCAGCACAGCGCTTGGACTCGGAGCAACCACTGGGGCTCCGGGCGGCTGCCTGAGGAGGAACTGCGTGGCAAGCTGTTTGGACTCAGAACAACCGCTTCTGAACACCGGGGGTTGCCCGGAGGAAGAGGAGAAGTGCGGCGGGTCACTTGGTCTAAGAGTGACTGCATCAGAGCCACAGGCGGTTGCCGGAGGAGGAGCTGCGTGGCGAGCTGTTTGGACTCAGAACGACCGCTCCAGAACACCTGGGGGTTGCCCGGAGGAAGAGGAGAAGTGCGGCAGGTCGCTTGGTCTAGGAGTGACTGTATCAGAGCCACAGGCGGTTGCCAGAGGAGGAGGCGAGTGGTGAGTTGTTTGCACTCAAAGCGACCACTCCTGAACACCGGTGGCCTGCCTGGAGGAGGAGCGCAGTGGGTCACTTGGTCTCGGAGCCACCACTCCTGAACACCCCGGGGGCTACCCCGAGAAGGAGGAGGAGGAACAGGGTGGGTCACGTGGACTCGGAGTGACTGCCTAGGGCTACGGGCGGTTGGCAGGAGGAGGAGACGCGAAGTGAGTTGCTTGGACTCCTAGTGACTGCGTCAGAACACCGGGCGGCTGTCCAGAGGAAGAGGTGTGTGGTGGGTCTCTGGGTCTCGGAGCTATTGTACGGGGCTCCAGGTGGTGGCTCAGAGGAGGGGCCGCATAGCCAGGCGATTAGGTGCAGAGCAGGGTCCCAGGACCGGCTTCTTGGTGGAAGAGCCGCACAGAGACACGCCTAGGGGCAGAGCGAAGTTTCCAGGACTGCGGGCAGATTCTCTGAGGAGAGGCAGCCTAAGGAGACTCGCCTGCGAAGGGTGAGGCTCCCAGGCCCAGGAGGTAGGTCCAGGCCCCTGGGAACGTTGCAGAGGAAGACAGCCCAGCCCAGGCGGTAGTTGTAGATTGAGGGGAACCTCTAGGAGGGGAACTGACCAGCAAGACCTCCCCACCAGGTGAGTCTTCCCTGCCGGGTGAGGTTTTTCCCACAGGGACGGTAAAACCAGAGACACAGGCACAAACAGGTCTTGCCTCAGCCCGCAGCCTAGTTCCCCGTTGGATGACCATTGGTCAACAAGTGGAGGCACCTCTGCCCACTAGCAGGGAATATACCCCACCTGAAGGCCACCACCCCTAGAGAGGCAGCTTCCTTGTGGAGCATCGCATTATCAACTTCCTCCAAGACTTTAGGCTACTGAAGCATAAGAGGTGATATACTAGATATCTTCAGGGACATTATAAGTAAATAGAGGAAATCTGCAATATCTTAGCAGTCCACTGATACCTGAACAATATGAGAGAACAAGGGAAGAAAATGCCCCAAACAAATCTAGATGTTACATCAATAAAATCCAACGACAGCATGGCAGAAGAAATGACAGAAAGGGAGTTCAGAATGTACATAATTAAAATGATCAGGGAAGCAGACGATGAGATGAAAGAGCAAATGCAGGCATTGAATGATCACACCAATCGACACTTAACAGAGCAAATACAGGAAGCAAAAGATCATTTCAATAAAGAGTTAGAGATATTGAAAAACACACAAACAGAAATCCTTGGAATGAAGGAAACAATAAACCAAATTAAAAACTCCATAGAAAGCATAACCAATAGGATAGAACACCTGGAAGACAGAACTTCAGATATTGAAGACAAAATATTTAACCTCAAAAACAAAGTTGAACAAACACAGAAGATAGTAAGAAATCATGAACAGAATCTTCAAGAACTATGGGATATCATGAAAAGGCCAAATTTGAGAATTATTGGGATTGAGGAAGGCTTAGAGAAACAAACCAAAGGAATGAACAATCTATTCAATGAAATAATATCAGAAAATTTCCCAAATCTGAAGAATGAAATGGAAAATCAAGTCCAAGAGGCTTATAGGACTCCAAATACACAAAATTACAACAGACCCACACCAAGGCACATTATAATGAAAATACCTAACATACAAAATAAAGACAGAATTTTAAAGGCTGTAAGAGAAAAGAACCAAATTACATTTAGGGGGAAACCAATACGGATATCAGCAGATTTTTCAATCCAGACCCAAAGAAGCTAGAAGGGCCTGGAACAACATTTTTCAAGCTCTGAAAGAAAATGGATGCCAACCAAGAATCTTAAACCCAGCAAAACTTACCTTCAAATTTGAGGATGAAATAAAATCATTCCATGATAAACAAAAGCTAAAAGAATTTACAAAAAGAAAGTCAGCATTACAAAACATTATCAGCAAAATATTCCATGAGGAAGAGATAAAAAACAAAGAAGCAAATCAGCAAAGGAAGGAATTATCCTAAAGGAACTGTCAAATAAAGGAGGAACGAAGTTGTGTCAAAATATAAATAAATAAATAAATAAATTTTAAATATGAACCAAATGACCGGGAATACAAATCATATCTCAACAATAACCCTGAATGTTAATGGCCTGAATTCATCAATCAAAAGACATCGACTGGCAGATTGGATTAAAAAGAAAGATCCAACAATATGTTGCCTGCAAGAGACTCACCTCATAGAAAGAGATACCCATAGACTAAAGGTGAAAGGATGGGGAAAAACATACCATGCACATGGACTCAGCAAAAAAGCTGGAGTATCCATCCTCATTTCAGATAATGTGGACTTCAAGCCAATGTTAGTCAGAAGGGATAAAGAAGGACATTTCATACTGCTTAAGGGAAGCATAAATCAGCAAGATATAACAATCATAAACATCTATGCCCCAAACAGTGGCTCATCCATGTATGTTAAACAAATCCTTCTCAATTTTAGAAACCAAATAGACCATAACACAATAATACTAGGTGATTTTAACACACCTCTCTCACCGCTGGACAGATCTTCCAAACAAAAATTGAACAAAGAAACCATAGATCTCAATAACACAATCAATAATTTAGACTTAACAGACATTTATAGAATATACCATCCAACCAAGAGCGAATACACTTTCTTCTCAGCAGCACATGGATCCTTCTCTAAAATAGACCATATATTATGCCACAAAGCCAATGTCAGCAAATACAAGAAGATAGAGACACTACCTTGTATTCTATCAGATCATAATAGATTGAAGTTAGAAATAAATGAAAGAATAAAAAACAGAAACTACTCCAACACCTGGAGATTAAAAAATATGCTATTATATGATGAATGGATAACAGAAGATATTAGGAAGGAAATTAAAAAATTCTTAGAGGTAAACGAGAACAAAGAAACATCATATCAAAATCTCTGGGACACTATGAAAGAAGTACTTAGAGGAAAATTTATTTCATGGAGCACATTTAATAAAAGAAGTAAAACTCAAAAAATAAACGACCTAACACTACAGCTCAAAGCCCTAGAAAAAGAAGAACAGACCAAGACCAAAAGTAGTAGAAGACAGGAAATAGTTAAACTCAGAGCTGAAATCAACGAAATTGAAACAAAAGAAACAATACAAAAAATTGACAAAATAAATAGTTGGTTCTTCGAAAAAATAAACAAAATTGATAAACCTTTTTTAGCCACACTAACAAAGAGAAGACGAGAGAAAACCCAAATCACTAAAATTCGGAATGAACAAGGAAATATCACAACAGACACGAGTGAAATACAAAACATAATTAGAAGGTATTTTGAAAATCTATACTCCAACAAAATAGAAAATTTCGAAGACATCAACAGATTTCTAGAGACATATGAATTGCCTAAACTGAACAAGGAGGACATACACAATTTAAATAGACCAATTTCAAGTAATGAAATAGAAGAAGTCATCAATAGCCTACCAACAAAGAAAAGTCCAGGACCAGATGGGTTCTCAACCGAGTTCTACAAAACCTTTAAAGAAGAGCTCATTCCAATACTTCTCAAAGTATTCCATAAAATAGAAGAGGAGGGAACCCTTCCAAACTCATTCTATGAAGCCAATATCACCCTGATACCTAAACCAGACAGAGACACATTGAGGAAAGAAAATTTCAGACCAATATCCTTAATGAACATCGACGCAAAAATTCTCAACAAAATTTTAGCAAATCGCATACAAAAACATATTAAAAAGATAGTGCACCATGATCAAGTGGATTTCATCCCAGGGATGCAAGGTTGGTTCAACATCAGGAAATCAATAAATGTAATTCACCATATCAATAGACTTAAAGTCAAGAATCACATGATTATTTCAATAGATGCAGAGAAAGCATTTGATAAAATACAGCACCCCTTCATGCTCAAAACACTAGAAAAAATAGGGATAGTGGGAACATTCCTTAACATTGTAAAGGCCATCTATGCTAAGCCCATGGCTAATATCATTCTAAATGGTGAAAAACTGAAAGCATTCCCCCTAAAAACTGGAACAAGGCAGGGATGCCCTCTTTCACCACTTCTTTTCAATATCGTCCTTGAAACTCTAGCCAGAGCAATTAGACAGACCAAAGAAATTAAAGGGATACGAATAGGAAAAGAACTCAAACTATCCCTATTTGCTGATGATATGATTGTATACTTAGAGGAACCAGGAAATTCCACCAGAAAACTTTTAGATCTCATAAGTGAATTCAGTAAAGTAGTGGGATATAAGATCAATGCACATAAATCTAAGGCATTTTATACATAAGCGATGAATCTTCAGAAAGAGAAATTAGGAAAACTACCCCATTCACAATAGCATCGAAAAAAATAAAATACTTGGGAATCAATCTCACAAAAGAGGTGAAAGACCTCTACAATGAGAACTACAGAACACTAAAGAAAGAAATTAAAGAAACCTTAGAAGATGGAAAGATCTCCCATGTTCGTGGATAGGAAGAATTAATATTGTCAAAATGGCCATACTACCAAAAGTGCAATACAGTTTCAATGCAATTCCAATTAAAATCCCAATGATGTACCTTACAGAAATAGAGCAAGCAATTATGAAATTCATCTGGAAGAATAAGAAACCCAGAATAGCTAAAGCAATCCTTGGCAGAAAGAGTGAAGCAGGGGGTATCGCAATACCAGATCTTCAACTCTACTACAAAGCAATAGTAACAAAAACGGCATGGTATTGGTACCAAAATACAAAGGTGGATCAATGGTACAGAATAGAGGACATGGACACAAACCCAAATAAATACAATTTTCTCATAGTAGACAAAGGGGCCAAAAATATGCAATGGAGAAAAGGTAGCCTCCTCAACAAATGGTGAATTGGAAATCCATATGCAACAGAATGAAACTAAACCCATATCTCTCACCATGCACGAAACTAAACTCAAAATGGATTAAGGATCTCGGAATCAGACCAGAGACCTTGCATCTTATAGAAGAAAAAGTAGGTCCAGAGCTTCAACATATCAGCTTAGGACCAGACTTCCTCAACAGGACTCCCATAGCACAAGAAATAAAAGCAAGAATTAATAACTGGGATAGATTCAAACTAAAAAGCTTTCTTTCAGCAAAGGAAACTATCAGCAATGCGAAGAAAGAGCCTACAGAGTGGGAGAAAATCTTTTCCAATCATACTTCAGATAGAGCGCTAATCTCCAGAATCTATAAAGAACTCAAAAAACTCTACACCAAGAATGCAAATAATCCAATTGACAAATGGGCTAAGGAAATGAATAGACACTTCACAGAAGAAGATTTACAAGCAATCAACAAACATATGGAAAAATGTTCAACATCTCTAGTAATAAGAGAAATGCAAATCAAAACCACCCTAAGATTCCACCTCACCCCAATTAGAATGGCGATTATCAAGAATACAAGCAACAACAGGTGTTGGAGAGGATGTGGGGAGACAGGTACACTCTTACATTGCTGGTGGGGCTGAAAATTAGTGCAGCCACTCTGGAAAGCAGTGTGGAGACTCCTTAGAAAACTTGGAATGGAACCACCATTTGACCCAGCTATCCCACTCCTTGACCTATACCCAAAGGACTTAAAATCAGCATATTACAGAGATACAGCCACATCAATGTTCATAGCTGCTCAGTTCACAATAGCCAGATTGTGGAACCAACCTAGATGTCCTTCAATTGATGAATGGATAAAGACAAGTGGTATGTATATACAATGGAATATTACTCAGCCATAAAGAATGATAAAATTATGGCATTTGCAGGCAAATGGATGAAACTGGAGAATATCATGCTAAGTGAGATAAGCCAATCTCAAAAAACCAATGGACGAATGATATCACTAATAAGTGGATGATGACACATAATGGGGGGGTGGGAGGGGTTAGTGTTAGGGTTAGAGTTAGGGTTAGGGAGGGGGGCAAGAATGGAGGAAGGAAGGACTGTATAGAGGGAAAAGAGGGGTGGGAGGGGTGGGGGGAAGGGGAATAAATCACAGAATGAATCAAACAACATTACCCTATGTAAATTTATGATTACACAAATGGTATGCCTTTGCGCCATGTACAACAGAGAAACAACATGTATCCCATTTGTTTACAATAAAAAAAAAAGAAAAGAAAAAAAAAAAAAGAAATATAGTAAGGTATAGTGTTAGGGGCTTTCTCAGGTGACCAAAAGACAAGTTCCAACTCATAAAAAGAAGTCAGTCAAGGATGAATGTTTCTTTGTAAGGTATTTTATCCACAGAGAAGAATCAAGAAAATTTACAGATGCTTGTGATATTGGAGCAAAGCACTGGTTGCAGATCTGTTATTCTTTCTTTTTTCTTCCTTATACTTCTAAGCTTAAAAGTAAAAACTGCTTTATATTGATTAACGTATATAAAAGTGCTTATAATTTGTAGAGCATGATGCAAATACGTAGTATACTCAGAATTTACAAGCATTATTTGTTATACCTTTGAGTAACAACATGATAGTACTAAACTTATTTTGCAGATTTTTCCTCTGGGATGGACAACAGGTACTAATATTAAAAGACACAATCAGGAAAAATAATATATTTGTATAATTTCAAGTGAAAAACGCATTTCTGAGAATCCCTTGCCTTCTGAAGTGTTTTCCAAAATCTATCCAATGTGCTGAATATTTCTTATCAGAGATACTATTTCACCTTATCTGTACTAAGCTCTTAATCAGCTAGTTGATTAGGTAGAAAATTTTGATATTAAGTAATATAATTTCATTTTACTGCATATGGATTTCCAGTTTTGTCAGCACCATTTGTCGAAGAGGCTATCTTTTCTCCATTGTATGTTTTTGGTACCTTTGTCTAGTATGAGATAACTGTACTTATGTGGGTTTGTCTCCATGTCCTCTATCCTGTACCGTTGATCTACCTAATTTGGATCAAGGATCTAGGAATTAGACCTGAGACCCTTCACCAAATAGAATAAAAAGTAGGTCTGAATCTCCATCACGTTGGCTCAGGACCAGACTTCCTTAACAAGACCCCCATAGCGCAAGAAATAAAAGCAAGAATCAATAAACGGGATGGATTCAAACTAAAAAGTTTTTTTTCTCAGCACGGGAGTCAGTAATGTGAACAGAGAGCCTACAGAGTGGGAGAAAATCTTTTCCACACACACTTCAGACAGAGCACTCATCTGCAAAGTTTATAAAGAACTTAAAAAAAACTTTACACCCAAATTACAAAGAACCCAATCAATAAATGGGCTAAGGAAATGGTCAGACACTTCACAGAAGAAGATATACAGGTTATCAACAAATATATGAAAAAGTGCTCATCATCCCTAGTAATTAGAGAAATGCAAATTAAAACCACCCTAAGATTTCATCAATCTCCAATTAGAATGGCTGTTATCAAGAAGACAAGCAATAATAAGTGTTGGCGTGGATGTGGGGAAAAAGGCACACTAATACATTGCTGGTGGAGTTGCAAATTGGTGCAGGCACTCTGGAAAGCAGTATGGAGATTCTTCAGAAACTTGGAATGAACCCACCATTTGACCCAGCTATCCCACTCCTCGGTTTATACCAAAAGGACTTAAAATCAACATAGCTCAGTGATGCAGCCACATCAATGTTCACAGCAGCTCAATTCACAATAGCTAGATTGTGGAACCAACCTAAATGCCCTTCAATTGATGAATGGATAAAGAAACTGTGGTATATATGCACAATGGAATATTACTCAGCCATAAAGAAGAATAAAATTATGGCATTTTCTGGTAAATGGATAAAGTTAGAAAATATCATGCTAAGTGAAATAGGTCAATCCCACAAAACCAAAGGCCAAATGTTTTCTCTGGTAAGTGGATGAGCATACATATCGAGGTGTGGTGGCAGTGGGGAAGAGAAGAATGAAGGAACTTTGGATGGTGTGGAGTAAAATTGGATAGAAGGGGTTGGGGAACAGAAAGATAGTAGAATGAAATAGACAGTATTACCCTATGTATATATATGATTACATGAATGGTGTGAATCTACATTGTGTACAACCATAGAAATGAAAAGTTGTACCCCATTTTTGTACAATGAATCAAAATGCAGTCTGTAAAAATAAAAAAGATTTTAATAAAAAAGTAATATAATTTTATTGATCATCTCAGATTTTATGTTTTTAAGTGAATGCTGTTTCTCATTTTTAGAGATTTACGTCCTTATTTCATGATTCAAAATTATTAGTGAAGTCATATTTTAGATTCTTTCAAGTATGATTCATTCTTCTGAAAATTTCTATTTAAAAATTGCAGTATATTTATTAATATCACAAAAACATAAATTTGGTATAGAATATTTGAGATTTTTATAAGCAAAATAAGAAAACTTGAGTTATCTAAGTTCTCATCTAGAAATTATAACTCTCAATATTTTAGTTTATTTACTATCACTTTTTAAAAGAAATATAACTTTTTAAAATGGAATCATATTATAATATTGTTTCATAAAAACTTACTATATCCAAAAATATAGTGTGGATCTCCTATCTCAAATGAGCTGAGCAATGTGATAACCGACAATAAATATATGATAGTCTCCCTTATTTGCAGTTTTATATTCCAGTTTTGATTATCCATGGTCAACCATGTTCTGAATATATTAAATGGAAAATTCAAGAAATAAATAACTCAAAAGGTCTAGATGACCCACAATTCTGAATGGTATGATGAAGTCTCACCTCATTCTGTTCCTGCTTAGGAAGTGGACCATCCCTTTGTGCAGCACATCCTGTTGTATATACTACCTGTCCATGCCCACGAGTCACATAGTTGCCATTTCAATTATCAGATTGACTCTGGCACTATCAAGGGCTTATCATCTTTATTTTACTTCATAGTAGCCCCAGGGCACAAGAGTAGTAATGCTGGCAATTTGAGTATGCCAAAGAGAAAGTGCTTCTTTTAAGTGAAAGAGTTAAATTTCTTGATTTAATAAAGAAAAAAAATCATATGTCGACATTGCTGATATCTACAGTAAGAACAAATTTTCTATCTGCGAAACTGTGAAAAAGGAAATTCATACTAGTTTTGCTGTTACATCTCAAATGTTATGATCACAGTGCATGATAAATGTCTTTTTGGAAAAGGCATTAAATTTGTGAGTGAAAGACATAAACGGAAAACTTGTTCCAACTAATGGCAACATGTTGTGTCAGAGCATTGAGAATATGTGAAGACTTCAATTAGGACGCTCCTGAAATGAGTGACACCAAGCCATTTCCTGTAATTAAGGGATGATTACATGGATTGAGCAACAGGTTTGCTCAAATACACAAAAGTTGCTGGGAAAGCTGCATCTGTCGATGAAGAAGTTATTGCCACAAATCCAGTAGAATTTTAGAATTGATTAAGGAGAAATTGTACCAACCAAAGTAAGTCTTGAATTGCAGTGAAACAGGGCTCTTTTGAAAGAAAATGCCTAATAGAACCTTCATTCATAAGAGTGCAAAAGAAGCATCAGGGCTAAAACATGGAAAAACAGATTAACTCTGTTATTTTTGTAGCAACACTGCAGGACAAATGATAAATTAGTTGTAATAGGAAGAGGGAAGAACACATGTATGCTCACAAACAAAACCTGTATTTTGAGAGACCACAACCACACAACTTCCATTACAGCATATTATTATATTTGTTCTATTTTATTAGTAGTTGTCGCTGTTGATCTCTGTGTCTAAAAATAATTCAACTTTATCATAGGTGTGTAAAGATAGAAAAAAATCATAGTATATATAAAGTTCAATACTATCTGCAGTTTCAGGTATTTCCTGAGTGTATTAGAACCAGTTCCTACAGAGAAGAGGGCACTACTATAAAGGATAGGGTAGGTGGAATGATTGTGGAAAACTTCACAAAAGAGAGCAATTTTGAGGTAGCTTTTATCCTCTCTTCACAATTCTTCCTTTTTCCTTTGCCTTTGCCATGAACCCTCCCCTCCTCTGTGACACAATGATGTTGATGTTGGTTTTGGCCATGTGATTTGATTTCACTATGAAATGTGGGCAGAGTGATGGATTGGTGTCTCTTATGTTGGGGGATCCTTTCCGGATGTCTTCATCCAGGCTCAGCACATTCTGATGTAACATGCTGCCATCTGTTGAAACATGTTTTCTGTTTGTGTTTCCACCCACAAATTCAATGCCTTTTCTGTCCTATAAACACTTACCATATACTGTGGCCATAATTTTGGAGTTCTGAAGTTGACCTTAAGAGAAACCATGTTTCTTTTTACTCTCCTATGTTTCTACCATGAGAAGATCAAGTTCCAATTCACTGAAGGGCACAGAATGAGACATCTTGTGAAGACCTGAACCCAATCAGCAACTCAAAGCCAGACACATCTGAGTTCAGCAGAAATTACCCAAATCCCCATGATCTGTAGAACTGTAAGAAAAATAGGTGTTTGTTGAGATAAGCCACAGAATTTGGTGGTTATGCATATCTTAATTGCAGCAATATCTGACTAAGGCATGTTGTGAGAGATGATTGGATCATGAATTGATTCGATACATCTTCCTTTCTGTTTCCACTATTTCTGTCTCAGCTCTGACTTTCATCTCACCCCTTTGAATTGTTTCAAATGCTTCCTATGCTTCTTATCTGTATTAGGTAGGGGAGTCTAACAGCGATTAGAAGTCAATCCAAAATGTATAGGTTTCAAACATAGGTCTACTTCTTTGCTTACATTACCACACTATTATAAATGGGTAAGTGACAGTCCTTTGGGGGCCCAGACTGATGAAAGTTTTTCAGTCTTTAACATTTAGCTTCCTTTTACATTCTAGACAACTAGAAAAAAGGTTATGAAAGAGGGTTAAATATGCTTTTAATGGTTAAAACTGATACTAGTATCCATCATTTCTGTCCACATTCTATCTAATTTCTGTCCAATAATATGTGATATGTGAATGCAAGGTAGCATAACTTTAATGTAAAGTTTAGCATAAGTATGTAATTTCCATGGATGTACCTTCTGTTTACATCCAGTACAAATCTTAGAGCATAGGTGAACTCAGCACTTCTTTCATTTTTACATTAGCAGCAATATAGACGCTATCTGTAATTTTGTAGGAAAGGCAGAGCATATTCACCATCAGCAAATAGTTCAAAAATTCCTAATCACACTTTTAAATTATTTTTCAAAGTCTTTTCTTAGGTGTGAGGTCATTTGGGGTCTTTTTTATTAGCCCCTCCAGCATGAAATCTTTCCACAAACTTTCTCTTATATTTATATCAACTCTCTCTGCCCATGCCTTCCTTATATATCTTAAAATAGACCAGATATACTGAACATGCATATCGATACTCACTTTATTCAGGAAAAATAATAATAAAGACCCTTTACTGTAGATTCGATCCTTTAATGCCATGAGGTATGATAAATTGCATTTTCCTGCCATGTTATACAGAAGACATTGCAGGGTGGCCCTTTTTTTTTCATTTTACCTGTGGTTTTGCCCTCCATACTTCCTATTACACTTAATTATGCTGAATTCCTCCTCACTATTCCTTGAAGAGACCATGTTTTTTTTTTTTTCCTTCATGTCTCTGAGCCTTAAGAGAGACTACAGCCCCACTCAAAACTCTTCTCCTGCCTCTGCACATCAAGATCCCACAAACTCAGAGTGCTGGCTCAAATGTCTCCTTCATTGTGGAGTCTTACCTGCCCTTGTTCCACTGCCCCACCATCTCAGAATTCATTGTTCTTTCTTCTGTGTTCTTGTAAAATTCTGTACAAACTTCCATTCTGTACTTATTGCATTGTTTAATATGGTATCCAGGTATCTTGCTCCCCAGAACAGAGAGACCTTGTCGTTTTTGAATTCTCAGCATAGCACCTAACTTGGGCTTGAAACACAGTTTCTCAGTAAATGTTTGTTAATGCAAGAAAAACTGCCCTGAGAGTTGAAAAGCTGGCCAAGAGACAGGGGGGCTCTCAGTTCATGACCAAGGTTGAGTAACCAGTCTGGAACGCCGAGCACTCCCACGAGGGAAGCCTTCGGGATAGCTTTAATTTTTTTCCCCAAAGCGCTATCATTGAAGGGGAAAAACATTTTTGGAGCTATTTTAATATGCTAGTTTCCGACAGGTTCTTAAATTACACTTTCTGTGAAGAGAAAACTGAAGAGGAGAAGATTAAGTGAAAGGAGAATATGGAGACAGAAGCTAAGTTCATTCCAGAAACGTTATGAGAGTTAAAACTCGTAACTTTCCCTCTCACTTCCTGGGTTTACATGCATTTAATGTAGCTTGACCTGTTGAACTCGGTGTGGGTTTCCCTGTGGAGTCTGACTCTGTCAGGCCAAACTATCTGTCTACCATAGCAGATAGAGGAATAATCATATGTCTCCTAACAATTCAATGGATATTGGTAAATTAATAAAATAATCCAAGTAATAAACCTACGCTCACTAGTACAATTAAATGATAGTTGAAAACACCCTGAATCTTTGCAAGGAAGAACACTTTGAATATGTAATCAATAATTCATTCTTCTTTCTTATATTTTATTTAGCCTTGATGCTGAAGTTGGCCAGAGATAGGAAATAAAATATCTCATTCAGAACCTACAGAGCAATAAGATTACATCCTCCAGAGAATTAAGAAAATAGAGACAAATACAAAATATAATAGAAGGTTTCTTATACTAACTAAAATAATTGGTCTGTGTACTTACAGTAACTCTAGTTGCTACAAATGAATCTCCAAAACTTAATGATTTGACAGAAAATATGTTTCTTTCTCATGTTGGCCAGTTCACTTTCAAATGGAGATTCAGAGATAACGGTTTCCTAATTTCCTTTCTATTGTTTCTCCCATTCTATGACTCTGGCAAATTCAACCTAGGATTCCCAAGATTATTATGTGGGTTGTCTCCATCCAAGTAGAGACTCTTAGGTTGGAGGGCTTTACAGGCCAAGTCTGAAAAGAGAGTCCATTCTGTTGGCAAAAAAAAACCCATACCTATCTCCAAGGAAAGCTGGAAATGCAGTCCACCTATTGCAAGGAGAGGAAAAGTAACAAGGTAAACAATGATGGTTTTAAAAAGAGACAATAAAAACTTTGCAGTTGATCTTCATTATTTGTGGATTTCATATTTGTGAATTTGCCTACTCACTAAAATTTATTTGTATACTCAGAATCGTTCTTCACAGTCATCTGCTTTGGTATATATCTTCATTTTTATTTAAGAGCATCATTTTTCATAGGTGCCCTTCTTCACAATAAAGAAATTTCCTTATATTTCTGTTCATTGCATGTTTTATCCTGAAGGAATAGTGAATTTAATTAAATGCCTTTTTTTCATGTTGTTTTGAGATGATTCTGCATTTGTTGTCCTTTATTCTACTAATATGATATATTATATTCATCAATTTTTGAATGTTTAGTGGGCTTCTCATTTCTGGAAAAAATTCTACTTAGTCCTAGTGTAGAAACTTTTTCATAGATCGCTGGGCTGGGGATATAGCTCAGTTGGTAGAGTGCTTGTCTTGCAAGCACAAGGCCCTGGGTTCAATCCCTAGCACTGCACAAAAAAAAAAAAAAAGAAAAAAAGAAAAAGGATCATAGATTACTGGATTTGGTTTGCTAGTATTTTGTTTAGAATTTTTGCATTTGTATTCAAAAGCAATATTGATCAGAATTTTTTCATCTTGTGATGTCTTTTGAGTAGATTTAGTATCTGGGTAATAATGGTCTCATAGAATGAATTCAAAAATGCTCTTCCTTTTTTAATTTTTAGAAAAATTTGTGAAAAAACATGTTATTACTTAAATTATATTTTCATTTTATTTTATTTGGTACTAGGGATTGACCCAAGGGTGCTTAACCACTGAGCTACATCTTCACATCTTCAGTCCTTCTTATTTTTCATTTTGAGCAGGGTCTCACTAGTTGCTTAAAGCTTCACTTTGTTACTGAGGCTGGCTTCAAACCTGCGATCCTCCTGCCTCAGCCTCCCAAGTTGCTGGGATTAAAAGCATATGCCACCAGGCCCCATTTAATTGTATTTTAAATATTGGTGAAATTCACCAATTCTTATGGCTTGTATATGAGGTGTCCCCCCAAAAGCTCATGTGATAAACAATGCAGGAATATTTGGAGGTGAAATAATCAGCTTGTGAGTGCTGTAACCACTTCAGTGGATTAATCTATTTAATGAATTAATATTTTGAAAGGATTAATGGGTGGTAACTTGGCAGTTGGAGCATGGATGGAGGAAGCAGGTCACTGGGATGTTTCCTTGGGGATTATATTTTATCCCTAGCTCCCACTTTCTCTGTTTCCTAGCTGCCATGAGCTGAGTACCTTTCTTCCACCAGGCCCTTCCACCAAGATGTTCTGCCTCACCTTAGGATCAGAGCAGTGGAGCTGGCTAACCATGAACAGAACCCCTGAAACCATGAGCCCAAATGAAGTTTTCTTCCTCTAAATTGTCATCATCAGGTATTTTGGTCACAGTGACAAAAAACTCACTAACACAAATGAAGCTGTCTACCCCTGACCTTTTCTTCCCCCTGTGATAGTTATTTTTGTTTTGTTTTGTTTTTTAATAATACTAATTCTCTCTCTTGTTTGGTTATAGGCTTAACTAGAATTTTCTTTTTCTTCTGGTGTCACAGAAGTTTATGTCTTTCTAGGAATTTTCATTTCCCTTGTTATTTAATTTATCATCATGCAATTATTCATAGTATTTATTTCCTGATAATCCTGTTATTGCTATATTGTGATAGTAATGTCCTAGCACCTGATTTTATTACTTGAGTCTTCCCTCATTTCTTATTTAATTTAACTAAAGATTTGTCTATTTTTGTGTTATGGCTTAGATGTGGTGTCCCCCAAAACTCACATGTGAGACAATGCAAGAAGGTTTGGGGGAGAAATGATCGGGGTATAGCCACAACCTACCCAGTGAATTAATCTCTGTTGGGAGTAACTGAGTGGTAACTGAGGCAGGTGGGGTGTGACTGGAGGAAGTGGCTCATTGGGGGCGTGGCTATGGGGTATATTTTTTATCTGGAAAATGGAGTCTCTCTCTGCTTCCTGATCACCATGTGAGCTGCTTCCCTCTGCCACACTCTTCCACCATGATGTCCTGCCTCACCTTGAGCCCTGAGGAATGGAGTCTGCTGTCTATGAATTGAGACCTTGGAAATGGTGAGCCCCTAACTAAACTTTTCCTCCTTTACAGTTGTTCTGGTTGGGTCCTTTTAGTTACAGCACTGAAAAAGCTGACTAAAACATTTTGTTTATCTTTTCAAAGAACCAGCTTTTGATTTTGTTCGTATTTCTCTATTATTTTTGCATTAAGTATTTCATTTATTTTCATTCTAATCTTTATTATTTTCTTCCTTCTGTTTGTTTGAGTTTAGTTTGATCTCCTTTTTCCAGTACCTCAGGCAGAAGATTATATTATTTAGGTCTTCTAAATTTAGGCATTTCTTGATAAAATCATCCCTATAAACATAGTTTAGCTGCATTTTGGGTTTTGGTATATATGACATTTACACCAAAGATATACATATATATCTTCATTTTCCTTTATCTCTAAGTATTTTTAAATTTTCATTGTGATTTCTTCTTTGGTCCATTAGTTAATTAGGAGTATGTTTAATTTCCACATATTGTAAATTTCTCATATTTCTTTCTGTTACCCTTTCTCAATTTCATCCTTTTTGATTGGAGACAATACTTTGTATGATTTCAGTTATTTTAATCCTTTTAAATAAATTGAAGCTTACTTCATGGGTTAGCGTATGATCGGTCCTGGAGAATGTTCCATGTGCTCTTAAGAAGAGTGCTTATTCTGCGTTGCTGGGTAGAATATCCTATACATGTTTGTTTTATCTAGTTGATATTACTGTTGGTCAGGTCTTCTACTTTCTTGTTGCTCATTCCTTCTGGTTTGTCTATCTATTATTAAAAGTAGGATATTAAGATATTCAACTATTATCAATGAACTTTTCTCCTTCCTTCAATTTTGCTTTTCCTTCATGGATTTTAGGGCTCTGCTGTGTGTAAATGGTACATATCAGTGCACATATGTTATGTTTATAATTATCATCTATTCCTGGTTGACCCATTTTATCACTATAGAATGCAATGTTCTCTTCTCCAGTAATTTTCTTTTTGTTTTATATTCAATTTTTTCCCATTACTACTATATAAACTGCAGCTTTTTTGTGGTTGCTATTTACATGATGTATCTTTTTACATCTTTTTTCTTCAACCTATTTTTTTATCTTTGACCTAAAAAGTGCATTTCCAGTAGACAATATATAATTAGATTTTGTTTGTTACTGAAGCAATTCCCATGTTCATATTTAATGTCATCATTGATGTACTTTCATTTATTTCTGATACTTTACTTTTAGTTGTTTTGTTTTGCTTTTGGGTACTGGAATTTAAACCTACTTTACCACAGAGCTATGTATCACCAGCCTTTTAAAATTTTTATTTTGAGGCAGGGTCTTGCTATTTGCTTAGGGCCTCCCTAAGTTGCTGACACTGCTCTTGAACTTGCAATATTCCTGACTCATCTGGAATTGCTGGGATTATAGATGTGTGTCACCACACTGGGCCCTGATACCCTGATACTTTACTTTTTACCAACATGTCTAATTTCTTTTTTGTTCCTCTCCCCCTTCTTTACTACTTTTCTTGAATTAACTAAATATTTCTAGTGTAACATTTTAATTCCTTTAAATATCTTTTTTGCTTTTTTGTTGCTGTTACCAAGGATTTAATCCAGGGGCACTTAACCACTGAACCACATCCCCAAATGACCCCCCGCGGGTTTTTTGTTGTTGTTGTTGTTATTGTTGTTTTTGAGGCAGGGTCTCACTAAGCAGTTGCGTAGGACCTTACTAAGTTGCTGAGGCTGGTTTTGAACTTGTGATTTTGACTCAGCCTCCTGAGCCACTAGGTCTTTTTGCTAGTGTTTATCATATGCATCTTACCAGAATCTACTTTAAAATTTATACTATTTAATTCCAGTGTGATAAAGAACCATTGCTTCTGCATAGCCATAATCCTTCTTCCTCTTTCAGTGCATTATTATTATGCATATTATACCAATATATGTTACTGGCATTCTAATACATTCTTCTTATGTGTCTACTAGAAAAGCTAAGAAAGAAAAAGTTTGTGTTCACCTTTTTACTTAACATTTTTAATTCTCCTTATTTGTTCTTAAGGACTTAAATTACTATCTGGTGTCATTTATCTGGTATCCCGAAATCCGATTATATGCTGTCTACAGGAAATACACTTTAGGTTAAAGATAAAAATAGGTTGAAGAAAAAGATGTAAAAAGATACATCATGTAAATAGCAGCCACAAGAAAACTGCAGTGTATATAATAGTAATGGAAAAAATAGAATGCAAGCTACCCATATACCTCCTTTGTGCTATTATTACATAAAATGCAATCTTTGACAACACATAAGGGTTTATAAAATTGTTTTCTTTAATTAGTTAAAAGAAAGGAAGCATCTTACTCTGGTACTATAACAAAATACCTGAGAGTGGGTGATCTATTAAGATAAAGGTTTATTTGTCTCATAGTCCTAGAGGTAGGGAAGTTCAGGATCAGGTGATCACATCTGGGAGTGGTCTTATGCAGATGACATCACATGACAGTAATGCATGCAATAGTAGTGAGTGAGCCCAGGCAGAAGAGAGAAGGAAAGAGGAAGCTGGCCCACTTCATAGCAACCTGCTGTCACAATAACTAATCCAGTCCTTCAGTCCCTCTCAAGATGGGATTGAGCTATTGAAGACTCCATCCTAGAACTCAGTGCCTCCCACCAGACCCACCTTCCAATACTGCTGCACTGAGGAATTTCACCTCAACATGAGTTTTGCTGGAAACAAATCACAATCAAAACATAGCAAAGGTAAAATTATGCATTTATGCTTTCTTTCATGAGTACATGATTGCCTTTACCAGAATTCTTTGTTTCAGTTGGGATCATGTATCTTTAGCTTGAGAAACTTTCTACAGGAGTATTTCTAAAAAGTAAGTATGATATAATTGAATTTTCTTTGTATTTTGCTTTCATTTTTGGAAAATCATTTTGCTGGATGTAAGACTGTATTGTTTGTTTTTCAGCACATTGAATATGTTATCCTAGTGTCCTCTGGTCTCCATTGTTTGCAAAGAGAAATTGACTGTTAATCTTATTACGTATCTGTTAAGTATAGTGTTTTTATTATGCAAACTGTTACCATTATGTAGAATATCTTGTTAATCTTTTACATGGTAAATCTCTTCTAATTTGCTTTATGGTTCTCTCCTTGCTATTGTCTTTTTGCATGTGTTTGGGTTTCGAAGAACTTTATTTACAAAAATAGATATTCAATTGGGCATAGCTTCCCTTGTATAGCAAAAGCATTTTGAATATGTATTTTTATTTTTAAAACACTTTATTGTTGCATTTTAATCATACATATTAGTGGGAGTCTTTGTTGCATGCACAAAATTAACAATATAATTTGGTCAATTTCATCCCCTGGTACTTCCATTTTCTTTTCTCTCCTCCTATCCCTGTTCATCTTTTTCTATTCTATTGGTCTCCCTTCTATTTTCTTGGATTCCCTACCTCTTTTCCACATTTTTTTCTCTCTAGGTACCGAATATGAGCCTTGTCATTGTCTTTTGACAGTTTGATTATGATGTGTCCGGCTGGACTCTTTTTAATTTTATCCCACTTGGAGTTTGCTGAGCTTCATGGATGTGTAGATAATACTTCTTAATAAGTTGCACTAGTGTATTAGTTTCCTAGCGATGCTGTAACAAAGTACCACAAATGTAGTGGTGTAGAAAAATAGAAATTTATCATCTCACAGTTTTGGAGGCCAGAGGTCTGAAATTAAGGTGTCATCAGGGTCTTATTCCCTGTGATGCTGCCAGGAAAGAATCTGTTCAGTACTTCCCTCTCAGCTTCTGGTAGTTCCTTGGCTTGTGGCAGCAAAACTCTAGTATTTGTATTGCATTCACCCTGTGTGTAAGTGTATCTCTTCAACAGTCATATTGTATTAGTAATCCACATAACTTCAGTATGACCTTGTGTTATTAAATCATTACATCTGCAAGGACCCTACCACCAAATAAAATCATATTTTGAGGTGTTGGGAGTTAGGACTTTAGCATATGAATTTGGAAGGCAACAGTTTAAACACTACAGTTCACTCTGGTTCCCCAAAATTCATGCTCCTCTCACATACAAAATACATTCGCCAAATCCTGTCATCCGCCAAAAGTCTTAACTCATCCAAGCTTCAACTCTGAGTCCAGAGCTTCATCTTTAATGCCATCTAAATCAAATAAAGATGAGACTTTGGATGTACCCTGTCCTCTGGCAAAAATTCTATGTATAGACCTGTAAGACCTAGAAAACAAGTGATTAGCTTCCAAGACACTTGGGCAGGCATAGGATGGACAGTTGTACTGTCCTAATCAATGGGAGAAATTGGAATGATAAAAGGGGCCGACGGTTTAAATCAAACATGAGACCCAATTAAGAAAATCCCATTAGTTCTAAAAAGCCTAAGTGTAATACCCCTTGGTTTGATGCTCTGTCGTGTAGCATCGTATGTTATCAATGGCAGTATCTTTGCTCTCTCAGCTCACAGGGTTACCTGGGTGGCACTCTACAACATCAGCGGCCCTGACCCAAGTGCTTTTTTGGCCCCAGTTTCCAGGCCCAAGATGTCTCCATTGGTCCAACCTCTGGAGCCAAGTTTCCACCCTCTCTGGCTTCTGCATCTGTAGTTCTGCCCTGGAAGTCATTTCTTCTTCATTGTCTCTCACTTCTCTACCTACCAGTTCAAACTGTGTTTCTTCTGATATAAAACTCATAAAAACCTTGGTCTCCCATGAATAACACCATTGGATACTTAGGTTCTTCACAAGTCCTTCTTGATTAACCACATTTACAGTTTTGGCTCCTGCTGAGACAATGATCACATTCATAAATTACACACCTACTTAATCTCTCTAGCAAATATTTGTTCAGTCATACCTGTGCCTTGTTTCCACAGAATGTTACCTGGGTAGGCTGAGAATTTTCTGAATCAGCAAGTGCTGATTCCTTTTTCCTTAGTGGTTCTTTTTCATTTCATCTCTTTCCTCTCATAACTTGCTTTTATGATTTGAATATGTGGTGTCCCCCAAAAGCTCATGTATGAGAATGCAAGAACAACCAGAGAAATTAAAGAAAACCTTCGAAGATGGAAATATCTCCCATGTTCTTGGATAGGCAGAATTAATATTGTCAAACTGGTCATACTACCAAAAGCACTATACAGATTCAATGCAATTCCAATTAAAATCCCAGTGATGTACCTCATAAAAATAGAAAGATTATTTATGAAATTCATTTGGAAGAATAAGAGACCCAGAATAGACAAAGCAATCCTTAGCAGGAAGAGCAAAGCAGGTGGTATCACAATACCAGACCTTCAAATATACTACAGAGCAATAGTAACAAAAACAGTATGGTATTGGCACCAAAATTGACAGGTAGACCAATGGTACAAAATAGAAGACACACATAAATACAGTTATCTCATACTAGGCAAAGGTGCCAGAAATATACAATGGAGAAAAGATAGCCTCTTCAATAATTGGTGCTGGAAAAGGTGGAAATCCATATGCAGCAAAATATGGCTATATCTCTCACTGTGCACAAAACTCAATTCAAAATGGATCAAGGACTTAGGAATTAGACCAGAGATCCTGCACCAAGGAGAAAAAAAAATTAGGCCCAAATCTTCATCATGTTGGTTTAGGATCAGACTTCCTTAATATGACTCCCAAAGTGCAAGAAATAAAATCAAGAATCAGTAAATGGGATAGATTCAAACTAAAAAGCTTTTTCTCAACAAAGGAAACAATCAATAATGTGAAGAGAGAGCCTACAAAGTGTGAGAAAATCTTTACCACACACACTTCAGAGAGAGCACTAATCTCTAGAATTCATAAATAACTCAAAAAACTTAACACCCAAAGTACAAATAACCCAATTAATAAATGGGCTAAGGAAATGGGCAGACACTTCACAGAAGATGTACAATCAATCAACAAATATATGAAAAAAAATGTTCAACATGCAAATCAAAACTACCCTAAGATTTCATTTCACCTCAATTAGAATGAATGTTTTCAAGAATACAAGCAACAACAGGTGTTGGTGAGGATGTGGGTAAAAAGGTACACTATACATTGCTGTGGGACTGCAAATTGGTGCAGTCATTCTGGAAAACAGTATGGAGATTTCTCAGAAAACTTGGAATGGAACCACCATTTGACCCAGCTATTCCTCTTCTTGGCCTATACCCAAAGGACTTAAAATCAGCATACTACAGTGACACAGTCACATCAATGTTTACAGCAGCTCAATTCACAATAGCTAGATTGTGGAACCAACCTAGATGCCCTTCAATTGATGAATGGATGAAGAAACTGTGGTATATATATACAATGGAATATTACTCAGCCATGAAGAAGAATAAATTTATGGCATTTGCAGGTAAATGGATGGAGTTGGAGAATATCATGCTAAGTAAAATAAGCCAATCCCACAAAACCAAAGGTCAAATGTTTTCTCTGATAAATGGGTACAGATACATAACAGGGGGGAGGGAGTAAGGGAAGAATGGAGGAATGTTGGATTGTATAGAGGGAAATGATGGGAGTAGGGGGGAAGGAAAGATGGTGGGATGAGACAAACATAATTACCTTGTATACATGTATGATTACAGGAGTGGTGTAATGTGTTCTACACCATGTAGAACCAGAGAAATGGAAAGTTGTACTCCATTTATGTACAATGAATCAAAATGCATTCTGCTGTCAAGTATAACTAAATAAAACAAACAATAAACAATTCAAATAATAAAAACAAAATAAAAAAGCTAAAGAAAAAAGAAGTGAAATGATTAGATTATGAGAGTTCTAATCATGGATAAGGATTAACTGAGAGATAGTTGTAGGCAGATAGGGTGTGGCTGA
Organism: Sciurus carolinensis; assembly: GCF_902686445.1. Taxonomy (NCBI): domain Eukaryota; kingdom Metazoa; phylum Chordata; class Mammalia; order Rodentia; family Sciuridae; genus Sciurus; species Sciurus carolinensis. The sequence goes on along the minus strand of NC_062218.1, from coordinate 28,550,144 downwards.
AGGATGTGCTTTTGAGGTCTATAATTTATCCCTGATGAGCAGAGTTCTCTCTCCCTGCCTCTCAAGTGCCATGTCCTGAGTTGCTCTCCTCCTCCATCCCCTGCCACCATGATGTTCCGCCTCACCTCAGGCCTAGAGTAATGGAGTCAGCTCTCTATGTACTGAGACCTCTGAAACTGTGACAGCCAAATAAACTTCTCCTCCTCTAAAATTGTTCTCGTCAAGTCTTTTGGTCACAGTGGCAAAACATCTGACTAAAACACTTGCTGTAGTCAGCAAGGAGAAAAAACACTGTATCTTCTACGTAGTCATTGAAAATCTCCCATTTATATATCCAACTTCATCACTTAAAAGTTCTGCTTTTCTCCCAGGAGCAGAACATTTCAGCCAAGTGATCTGTCACTTCATAACCAACTCACTTTTCTTCTAATGTCAAATAATAGTGTTCTCATTTACATCTGTGATCTCACTATGACACCTTCAATATTTTTCTTTGTAGCAATAATCTGTCCATGACCATATACAATCAAAAAGATGAAAGTTGACGGGTGCTGGTGAGAATGTGGGGAAAAAAAGAACTCTTAGTATACTATTGTTGGGAATGTAAACTAGTATAGGCACTATGGAAAATAGTACGGAAGTTCCTTAAAAAACTAAAACCAAAACTTCTGTATGATCCAGCATCCCATTTCTGGACATTTATCTGAATAATTTGAAATTGGTATGTCAGAGAGATGTTTAGACTCCCATGTTTACCACAGCATTATTTAAATTAAGGAATTAGGGCTGGGGATATAGCTCAGCTGGTAGAGTGCTTGCCTCACAAGCACAAGGCCCTGGGTTCGATCCCCAGCACCACAAAATAAATAAATAAATAAAAATAAATAAAAATAAATTAGGGAATTAACTTAAGTATCTATCAGCAGATGAACAGATAAAGAACATGTGGTATACACACACAATGGAGTACCAGTTAGTGCAAAAAAGAAAATGCTGTCATTTGTGACATCAAGGATGAAATTGAAAAACAATATTCTGAGTAAAATGAGCCAGGCCCAGAATGATAAATGTTGACTAATCTACCTTATATGTTCAATATAAAACAACTGAACTCTTTAAAAGCAGAAAGTAGGAATGGTGGGTGAAGGAAGTGGAAAAGAGACAAAGGACCCAAAACCTCGGACAGGAGGAAGAAGGATTTTTGAAGTCTCTCGCACAGCATAGTGAATATAGTCAATGATAACGTATTGCATGTTTTAAAATTACCAAGGGAATAAATTGTAAGTGTTCTCACCACAAGGAAAGGATCTGAAATGGTGGATATGTTAATCAACTTGATTTGATAATATTATATTGTATTCATAAATCATATCACTTTGTGCCCCATAAGTACATTACAATTTCAAATTGTCAATTTATAATAACACTTTTTAAAAAGATAGGAGTTCACTTCTTTGGGTCAGATATGCCTGCCAAGAATTAATGGGACATATTCCCAGTTACAGAACTGCTGTAGAGGCTGCAAGGACAGAACTTGTCACAGGCAGCTCTTCTGCTTCCACACGTAGCTGGAGATATTCTGCCTAAGGCACTTTCTGGATCTGGGGCTTTACCCTGTGCAAGCCATAAAGAGAGAGGTAGGAAGTTTACAGATGCATTTGTTCAAGGATTTTATCCCTCTTAAGCAAGCAGCCTGTTTAGTGAGTTTTGGCTTGGCCCTGTTGTGAAGAGCCAGGCTCTCTTTAGCACTTGAAGTATTTTGGAGGAAAGGTGCTATGCAAATTGAGTTGATGCTATTTATGACTGCTTTGGTTTTCCTCTAAGTGTCTGGAATGTCTGCTCAGAGATTACCAACTTGAGGGCTCAAACAGCATGCCCAAGAAGCCTTGCCACAAGTGGCAACTCTATCAATATCCAGTTGTGAAAAACAGAACAGAATTCTGTGACTATTGGGAGAGTTGGTGCTATTTTTATCACATAAAAAGGTGGTGCCCGGTCATTACTCTAACATCAACCTTGGTAAATCCACACGACATGTGGTTCCCCTCAATTGTTGCTGAAATGTCTCTTCTGGTGACACTCATCAGCAAAGGATGAAGTTCAAACTCTTAAACTGGTGTTCAGTGACCTCTAGAACCCTTCTTTGGGCTTGTCTTTTTCTAAAATCTTACAAGAAGCCCCTGCTCTGCTCCAGTGACTCTACTCACCAGGGCCTAGACTTTCTCATCAGTGTTTTCGTTTGCCCACCTAAAATGCTCCCCTGACTTACCCTTCCTACTCTCTCCTCCTTTGCCGTGCCAAAACTCAATATTCTCTATTTAAAGCTACATACCCTTTAAGAAGTATAAATTCTTGTCCTTCATGGGGAACAACTTCAGAGGGCTGGTGGATGTGCTTTGTTTTGTTCATGTGACTGGTGTTCTCAATTTATATTGTTTTGCATCTTGGATTTGAAACTACATAAGGACAGAAACTGCCTATAACTCTGCCAAGAACCCTATATAATTAGAAACTGAAAAATTAATGTTTTTAACGATGTTGAGACTCTGAAGACAAATAGAGGAATGCGAAAGGGAAAGCCCTTGATTTTTTACTCCCAGAACTTTGGTCTGTAATTTACAAGAAAAAATTCATGTGGACCTCAGTTGCCCTGAAGAACTTTTATAAATGCGTCAACTCTGTATCATTAGGGGGCCTTGTCACAGGTGGCTGGTGTGACCACGGGGAAGTGAAGCTAGTTTAAGCCAGCTGAATGGGATTCTCCAACTAAACTTTTACGATCTTTCCCTGGGCCATAGAATAATAAGCTTCTCTAAGATCACATTTTCTTAAATTCCTCGTCTTTCTGGAAAGATGGTGCAGGGGGTGACTAGCAATGTGTTCCCATTTATCTGCCTGATATTGTAGTTTGACATTTATCTCAACTGTGGCCACGTCATGATTACTATTATCAATCTTCTTGATGATCCATATTTCTCTCGGCAAGAACGAGAGTTTCTCTCACCATAACCAAGATAGATAAACAAGAACAATGTTTGCTGACCAAAGTCCAATAAAAACTAGAAACTTCCATCAATCATTGAATCATTGAGGATGACTTAAAAGCATTATCAGCATTTGCTTTTATTTCTTATCTTTTCCCCCTGACATTCTATTTATAGTTTTTCAATAATTTTTATAATAATGTCTCAGAATTGCCCTATGCACAAAATGTAGGCAGCTGCCAATTTTAGAATGCCTTTAGATGAACCAGGCTGACATGTAAGTGTCTTGCCACCTGATGTGGTAACTCTTGTAGGAGATACTGCTTCTGACACTGAAATTCTGACACTCTGTTCCCTGTGACCAGTCCAATTGACAAAGTAGTTCCTTACTGAGTGAAATGTATCATATGAAGAAAACTACTCAGTTGCCCTAAAGCAACATCCCGTGTGGCTATACTTATCAGTTAATACACTAAAAGGTTATAGATATAGTGCTTTTATTTTCTGAATCTTCTTTGTTAACCATTTTGTTTTGTCTTACAGCAACATGGTATAAGAATTTTAGAAATAAGACTCCATTTGACTCTAAACCACCAGTAAGATTTGGTACTTAGTTTTGGATTAGAAGGAATGAATCCATTTTTTTCTTGTCATGACTCATAACTTGTGATCAAATAGCCATCACCAACTCATCATGTGCTAAGAAGCATCAGGCAAAGCAAGTCATAGGAAAACACTCGAAGAGGTTAGACTATACATAAATATTTGTTAGCCTGCTGGGGTGTTTTCCCAATTGTAAAAATGTTAGAGAAAATATGAAGAAAATGTGCACCATTTGCTTAGAGAAAGAATGCTTTATATTCTGTGCCAATGTCTCTTTTCTTCTTTTACTTTCTTACTTTTTTAAGGACTAGGAATTAAAAATATTTGGTGCAACCTTAGATAGAATATGATCCAGTGACAGAATATAATTGTGAATTTCTCTAGCTTCTAATCTATTTTAACTATTTTCTTTATCTCTGTGCACAATGGGCTTCTGGGGAAAGAACCTTACTTGTTACCACCCACCTTCTTGATTGATATTGACTAAATCATAATACGGGTCCTCCTGGAGGACTTTCTGTTGAGTAAAGTTATTTCCTTTACTGGATCCTTCCCAGTATGGTGTCTGTAAAACATTCTGAATTTTTTGGTTGTTATCAAAACAGTCTCCTAAGCCCACGGTCTGGGTTCTGATTTGGATTGGAGAGTTGCAGTTTCATAAGGATCAAATGAATGTGCATTTCTGGAAGGAAGAAACATTTTTTGTGGTCGTGGCAAATGCCACTGGACATCACCAGTGTTAGACTTAGGGGCATCTGAGAAGAATGTGATATTTTCCCATATTTGTGCTTCTTGCTTTTTGAAGCTAGATTCCTTGATTCAGTGGCATGCTCTCATACTGGAATAATTTTTTTCTTATTGTGTTTATAGATATACTTGGTCATAATTCAACCCCAGGATTTGGTAGCTCCCTAGATGTGTATAAGGAATCTGGGCTATGAATCGACAATAAAAAATTGGATGCAGTAGTATTACCATTTCTGTTCAGATTCAGGCATTGTTAAAAGTTAAAAAGAAAGGTATGTATAAAGACAAATCCTTTTGCCCTTTTTGAAATTTTGTATGTATACATATCTATCTATCTCTATACATATTTTCATATGTATCTTTATATTATATGCATAAAATGATCAGGCTTTAGGCTGCATCTTTTTTTCTGTTTTTGGTTTACTGAACCTCAGGATTTTCTTGAAAGGGATATATGGAAACTATGGATAAAGGTATGTATGAATGGATTAGTGGTAGAATAAAGAGATATGCATGAAAATAAATAGGGATATAGATTAACTTGATGATGAATCAGGAAACATTGATAGGAAATATATACTTTAAGAATCTATTTCTATAAAATTTATCTTGAAATAATTTTAATAGAAAAATTATAACAGTATAAGTATCTCTCACACAAGTCCTCTGACTGTTAACATTAAACCACATTTGTTCACTCTTTTGTCCAGCTTCCATCCTCCAATGTGTATGTTTCCAAAAATAAGAACACACTTCCAGATAACCAAATGTATCCCTCCAAAGTAATTGATAGTCACATGACATGACTCTCCAATCCGCAGACCCTATCAAATTTCAACAACTCTATCAATTCTGTCACTTAGTGCTTCCTGTTCCAACATCTAATGCAGGTCATGAGTTACATTTTGTAGTCATAACTATTTCAGAGTCATATCTGTTCTTAGCCAGAACAGTTCCTTAATTTTTCTGTGACTTTCATGGTCTCAACAGTTTAAAATAATGAGGCCCTTAATTTTGAAGGGTGTTTCTCAACCCGAGTCCATCTGATATTTCCTTGGGACTACTCTCAGGTTATGATTTCTTGGTCATAGTACTACAGAAGTGATGTATTTTTCTCAATGCAGGACATGACAGGTGTACAATGTCTACTTGTTCTACTCGCTTTCATCACTAGATTGGTACCTACCAAGTTTCTCCACGGCAATGTTACCATTTTCCTTCTTGATGATTGATAAACATGTTTTTTTAAATGGGGACATTCCAAAATTATGTTAATATAATTTTCTGTACTAAAGCTCCAACCACCAGCCTTAGTATCCTGTAAGGAATCTCTTCTGAATAAACTGCTCTCATGGAGTGTTGCCAAATTCTATTGATTGGAATTCTACAGTACGGAAAGCTTTCCCTTGTATTTGTCTGGGTTCTCCAGAGAAATACAACCAATAGGATTGATCTATCTATCTAGATCTACTTAAATCATTCTATACCTATGAAGGTAAAGAGAAAGACATAGATAGAGATATGTAGAAAGAGATCTATGATAAGGAATTGGCTGAGCAATTCCACGATCTGTAGTTGGCCAGTCGAAGTCCCAGGAGAGATAATGGTATAGTTCCAGTCCAAGACTGAAAGCTGAAAACCAGGAGAGATGATGGTATAAGATTCAAAGTCCCGAGACCAAGAGAACCAATGATGTAAATTCTAATCCAAGACTGAATCTAAAGGAAGGAGAAGACTGATCTCCCAGGTTGAATACAGTCAGAAAAAAGAGAGTGAATTCTTCCTTAACCTGCCTTTTTTGTTCTATTCAAGCCTCCACCAAATTAAACGAGGTCCACAAATTGAGGAAAGTAATTTGTTTACTAATTCTACTGATTCAAATGTTGGTCTCACCCAGAAACACCTTCACAGATATATACCCAGAACAATTTCTAAACAAATATCTGGACACATCACAGGCCAATAAAATCGAAACATGAAAAGTCCACCCTTATCAACATGGCCTCCATTAGCATCTCCTTAAACTATTCTTTATCTCCAAAGGAAGATAATAACCATTATAATTCCTTATAACTTAAAACTCTAATATAAAGCTAATGATACTTAAAACTATGAGATAAAGTTTACATATCTTATGTGGTAAGTATTTTAGTTAGCTTTTTGCTGCTGCAACCAAAAGACCTGACAAGAACAATTGGAGGAGGAAAAATTTAATTTGGGGTTCATGGTTTTAGAGGTCTCAGTCCATGGAAGGTTGGCTCCATTCTTAGGGGCTCAAGGTGAAGCAGAACATCATGTCTGAGGAACGCAGCTCAGAACATTACCAGGAAGCAGAAAGAGAGCATTCTCACCAGGACAAAACATAAACTCCAAAGTCATGCCCCCAGGAACCCGCCTCCTCCAGTCATACCCCACCTGCCCAGAGTTACCACCAAGTTAATTCCTAGCAGGGGATTAATACACTGATTAAATTAAACCTCTTCAAATCCAATCATTTCACCTCTAAATCATCTTCCATTGTCTCACACATGAGCTTTTAGGGGACACCTCACATTCAAACCAAAACAATAAGTGAATAAAGAAGGGAAGAATACAAATTATTCACATACAAATATAATTATAAAAAATATGAAAGAAATATTGATGGCAATTATAGTTCACATTTCTACAAGTGGTCATACAGTGCCAGGTGGTATTTGTTACTGTTCTTCCACTACCTTTTCTGCACTCCCTTTGTCTTCATTAAGCACTGCAGCTGGTCATCGTTCTATAAATCTTTATTTCTGAAGAATCTAAGTCACTGGAAATCCAGGAAGATCTGGAGTGGATTATGGTTTCTCATACAGGGCATAATAATACTGAGAGTGGCCCTACTAGATCCCCTGTGATCCAGAAATACTCTTCCCTACTCCCTCGTGGTATTTTAGCAGTCCAGTGCCTCCTTGGTAGTCAGGGTGCATCACCTCAGTCAGCACAGTAACTCCCTTCTTTGCCTCTTGATTCAAAGGTATAAAAAGTCCAAAGTGTCTGGCAACAATCTTAACTTCTAGTTCAATGGAAATATTGTTGTGTCCTCTGGTACAACCAGTTCTCCCTTTGCAACCAAGACCTCTAGGCGAGCAGAGCATAAAGTCATGGGAGCAGAAGGAAAAATGTTGCCATTGAGTTACTAAAGGTAATACCACTCTATTTTTACCCCTTGAACCTGTAGCTATGAATCCTGGCTATTGAAAAAAAAATGAAACTACATATTGGGCACTGATTCAGAGAGTGTATATCCTTTTAGAGAACCTTGCCTCAGCCCTAAAATATATTATTCCTAGCGGGTGCTCTGAGACTCCCAACGGTAATTCTACCTTTCTATCAAACTAGCTGCTTCAGAATCTGAACCAGTGAATTCCATGGGCATTGATCCACAGCCACACTTTTATTGTGAAGTGAGTTCCTTGATCAGCATCAGTGTCGTGTGGAACACCATTGTGATAGATAAGGCATTCTCTAAGTCCACATATGAAAGTTTTGACAGAAGCCTTGCATGAAGGTTAGGCTAATCCATATTTAGACTATCTATTGCAGGAAGAATAAAACACTGCCTCTTCCACAATGAAAGCAGTCAAATGTAATCAACCTGTCAGCTGATCACCCAGGGGAATGGTACCAGATCAGGGACTCAGTCTTGCTCTCTGCTGCTGACAAATGGAGTGTGTGTGGCTCTAGTTAAGTTGGCTTTGATAAGTGAAAGTGCATGTTGCTGAACCAACGCAGAACCTCCATCTTTGCCACCACAGTCACTTTGTTCGTTAGCCCATTGGGTGATGACAGGAGTGGTTGAAGAAAGGGCCTGACTGCTATCCATAGGATGGGTGATCCGGCCCATTTGGTTAAAATCCTTCTCTGCTGTGGTCCACTTCAGTTTTTTGCCCTTTAGGAGAAGTCTATCTGCACAGATTTTCCCCAGTTTCCTTGTCACCAAGTGTTCACTTGTGTTCACTTGTGTTCCAAGCCTCATCCAGTCACATCATTGACTGCAGGCCATTAATCAGTACGTACTTGCATGCCTGACTCGTTCTCCTTCCAAGAGAAGTGAACAGCCTGTTGCACTGCTCAGAGCTGTTCACTGGGAGGATTTCCTTTCACTACTGTCCTTCAGGGATGACCCAGAAAAAGGCTGTAGTGCTGCAACTGTCCACTTTGAAGGAGGTCCCAGTACATCATAAAGAACTATCTATAAATCAAGTCAGAGTCTTCTCTTTTTCTTTATCAATTAGTCATAGGGAATGTTCCATGAGATCATAGGTGCAGGCATAGGAAAGAGAAGGCAGTGTGACAGATGTGGGAAGCATAATGGACCACTTCTTGCAATTTAATTTTGCCTTCAGGGCCTACTTGGGACCAAGCATGTACATATCACTTGAATCTGGTGAAGGGAGTGCTACTGCCCAACTTGTTGGCTTAGTCCATCAGATTACTCTCAGTTTATGATAGGCAGCTCAGTTTCCATGATAACTTTGTAGGCTATGATTCAATCGTCCCCTCAAAAACTCATGTTGAAATTCTATTGCCATTGTAACAGTATTAAGAGGTGAGTCTCTTAAGTGGAAACCAAAAATAGTCAACTTTAAAGTAGAATAGTGATCACCAGGGATTGGGTAGAATGTGAGGGGAGGGAGAAAAAAAGAGTATTAATTTGATCAGTCCACACTATGTGCACACATGAAAATATCACACTGGATTCTGTTAATATGTACAATTAATATGTTTTAATAGAAAAAGTGAAACTTTTAAGAGGTCATTGGGTCAAGGGAGCTCTGTCCTCATTAGTAAATTAATGCTGTTATTACAAGAATGGGATAGTTATCTTGAGAGTGGTTTCTTGATAAAAAGCATGAGTTCAGCCCAATTCCACTGTCACGAGTGTGCTGGCATGCTGTTCTGCCGTGCTATGATGCAGCACAAAGTTCTTCACCAGATGTTGGCACCATACTCTTGGACTTCCCAGCCTCTAGCACTGTTAAGCCAAATAAACTTCCATTTGTAAATTATTCTGTCTTTGAGAGTGTTACAACTGATGAAAACACAATCAGACACCATGGTAAGCATTCAGTCTCTATTTAGACCAAGTCACAGGCTAAGAAGTTATCTGGAGGGTGGCAAGCCTTTGTTCCAAAATTCTAAGAATATGTCCTGTTATTCACTTATGGAGGCCTGCTAAAGGCTCCAAGAAGCATCCTTATCTGCCAGTGGCACTTTAAACACCATTGACTCTCTTCTATATCATATGTTTCAGGTGGAGAGCAGCTTGCATGGTAGCCAGTACTTGGTGCAGAGCTTTGTCATTTTGGGGGACCATTCAAACAAGAAGTTTTTCAGTTTGTGTGGTAAATGAGCTGGAGGAACATATACAAACTTCAAAGAGGCTGACTAAACATTGTCCCCCCTTTTTTGCTGTAGGAAGAGCCAGAGGTAACCATTCATCCTTCACCTTAGAAGGGATAGCTCAACATGCTCCACCCCAAGAAATTTCACTTGACTCCTGCCATCCCAGAATCCAATAACTCTCATTTGCATTTAGGTTTCCCAAATGATTGCAGTCCCCATGGTGAGGTCTGACCCACAGAGAAGAGCAATCATGGAGCTCTTCAAGGATTCCAGGGCTGCCCTCACAGATTTATTTCTCACAGTACTGGTGAAATGTGTGTCTTCTGATGGTGGGGGATTGGGGGGCTCTCAGTGTTGGTGCATGGGACTTAAATGGAAAATCCACTCTAATATTCCAACCCCCTAAGCCTTTTCATCCTTTGTTCTACATTACCAAGGCAGGCCCAGTATATCCAAGTAACTCACCATGGGCCATCCTCTGGCCCATGTTTCAGACAACTAACCAAACTTTTAGAGCCCTTTCTAACTTTCTAAACTACATTAAATATGGAACCTCTGTCTAGTGAGTCCTTTGCAATAAAATTTGCCTGATTCAATTTTATTCTTCTTCCACTATTATCCCACATCCTCAATAGCCAAATCCACAAATGTTCCTTGGATTTCTGTCTGTATGAATTAGAAAATCAGGTAGTTCTTTTGAAGCATAATGTGCCTCCTCCTGTGTTACATTTTGTACTTCACCTGTAGGGGTCTATTAGGACTTGAGTCTAGTTATAGATCTAAGCAAAGAGAATAGTTGGGGTGGGTCCCAAAGAGGGTTAGCATTGCCTGGCATGGCAACTGCCTCGTGGGACACCATTCATTTCCTCAGGCTGTGCAAAGTTAATCCCCTTAGATGGGGGGGATCAACCACTGAGGGTGGGAAATCTGCTACCTCTGGGAATGAGAAGCCAGTTCCACTGTCAAAGAAAACTCATCAGTTAATTTAGGGGTTCATTATTCCAAGTTTTATTGGCATCTGCCCACATATCCCTATTTCATTTTTCAGGACCCCATTCTTTTCCTCATGTCATCACTTAAACAGTAGACAACCTGCAGGGCTAAGAGTTCAACCTGTATTGTAATTCAACCAGTTTTAAGATGAGAATCTGCTTTTGATTTCCATCCATCTTGAACCTTTGGCTACAGGAGATAAGGGTCTCCTTCAGAGCTCACATAAAAGATTTGATGTCATTTATGCATACTTACAGTGGGAATGTGTATCCTTAAGGTCATTCTTTCTTTCACCACTTTGTTCAGCAACTTTAGATGCAATCAGCCACTCTCATTATGTTTGTTAGTTTTACAAAACTGTTCAAAACTATCATATATACAATCATAAGCTCCTTGCTTTTTGTGTTTGATTATGAGTACTCAATGGAAATATTTTGCATGTCTCTATGACCACATCAGGTCATAGATTATCAATGTTGTCTTACTATTGAAAAGTCATTAGCATCTTTAAATAGAATCAATTAGATAGTCAATTCCAGAAACCCCAGGAATAATTCAGAAAACTCAGCAAGCTGGAGAATAGCTGAGGTTATCAGTTCAAATCTTAGTCCAAAGGCAGTAGAACAATGTCTCAGTTCAAAGATCATCAGAGAGAGACAAAAAAAGTGAGAGAGAGAGAGAGAGAGAGAGAGAGAGAGAATATTCTATTTACACTTTCAACAAATTCAATGAGGCCCACACACACTGGGGAGGGTTATCTGCTTTATGACACACCATGATCCAATCAAGTTGATTAATGAAATTAACCATCACATCTATCTTTTTTTTTTATTCAGTCTTGATTTATATCAGTATGATCTCAAGGATGCTTGTTTTGTAATATGGGTTATAGCCATTATTACAATTATCAGTTTGCTCCAGTTTTGATTGATAACAGCCAAATAAACCAGTTTCTGTGTCACTTTGAAATACCTTCATTTTTCTTTAAGGCCTTTCTTACTTTCTGGAACAGCAAGATACTTCAGGTTACTTTGCATTTTCCTTGTCTCAGCACTAGAATTCAGCTGTTTTTAAGTCCTGTTTCCTTTTAGTGGAAGATGATATTTAGAAATGAGTATCTCTTCATTGCTATTGCAGTGTTATTGATTCTAGACCCCACACAGCAGACAGACTTAGGAAAAGTATCTGTATAAATATATACACACATATACATTTACGGTATTAGATTTACACGTGTGTGTACTTTTTTTAAAAAAGAATCATGATTTGCCAGGTGCTGTGGTGCATGCCTGTAAACCCAGTGGCCAAATTCACCTAAGAATGCTTTTTAAACAACAATCCCCCTTTCCATAATTGTAAACCCTTTTTCTCATAGTGAAAAAGTTTGCAAGCATTACCCTCAGAATACTTGCTAGGATGCTTACTTCCTACTGTATTTAACTGATCATCCAGCCAGGCGAGCCATTTTCTCAGCCCCCACCTCTTATTGCTTTTTTAGCCTTACTGCCAACTCCTTGACATTTGAGCACTCTGCTGTTTCACATCTTATAGTGTCATTGTCACGTCCAAGAAGGGAGAAGGAAAGGGGATAGAAAGAAGAGAACTTGAATGACTTCTTAGTAATACATTTTTAAAATATAGTAAACTCTTGGAATACATAGACAATATTCACAAATACAGGTATTTACATGAATTTCCTAAGGCCTCTGTAGAACAAATAGTTTTGCTGAGGCACGATTTCACATTTAAATTTGCAGGACTATGTTCCATAGAAAGTCAAGTATGGTTGTCTTAAACGGGTCTATAAATTTTTTTGCCATTTCTTCCCATCAAGAAATAAAGTCTAATTCCTCACTGATAACAGTTGCACTTAACTAACTTGCTCCTAAAATAGACTACAGCACAAATAATACCATGCAATGTCTAAAGATAGACCATATAAGATAATATGACTTGGTTTTGGGATGCTTTCTCTTGGAACCCAGACACCATGCTGCAAGAATTCTGAGTCACATGGGCAGACCAAGGCCATGTGCAGGTGTCCTAGTTAACATCCAAATGGAAGTTTCATCCAAAAGTCAGCATTAACTGCCAGACATGTGAGATGACTTAAGCCCTGTTACTATCTAACTGCAACCACATGAGATACCCTAAGCAAAATTGCCAAGCTGAGAGCAGTCAGCCACTAAGCCCATGAGATAAAGTAATAATTAAACAATTGTACTTGTTTGTGTCATTGAGTTTTGGGTGATTCAATACACAGCAACAGATAATCAAAATATTATTTAGTGAGTATGTCTAGTCACTTGTTCAGAATCTGACAAGTCAGATCTAATAATTTAGCAGAATTTATTTAATTCCTATAATTGGAATTAATATCTACCATGTATATATTAAAATCTAAAATTTTTAGACTTGAGAAATAGTGTTTTCATGGAAACTTGAGAAATTAGGAATGTATTCAACACTATTAGGAACCTGCTTCAATTCAGTATTTCTTTTAAAGATTTAAAAGTTCATTTTCCCCTACTGACTTTCCTAGCAATTCTCTTGACTTTTATGCAGCATTTGAAGCCACTCTATGTTTAAAATGTTTCATTTTTGTCTTTAATATTAGTATTATGATGGGTTATTTCTCCATTCATTTATCCAATGATTTCTTCTCTGCCTTCCTGACTTCTTCTCACTCATGATTTCTAAATGTAAATATTTCCCAAGAGGCCATCTGCTATATTCTACTCTCTGAAGTCTTTTTCTCACAGATCTTCCTTTCTTATTATAACTATGATTCTAAACAGTCACATCTCTTCTATCTGTATTTGTAGTTCCTTTTTTCAACCAAATAATCATTACTTACACTTAAAAGTCTTAATATCATCACAAAATACAGCTAGCACCAGAATCACACCTTCAACATTCCCATTGTAAAAGACTGTCAAGTATGCAGGTCCACTTGTCAAGAACATGAAAGTCAATTCCATCTTAACAAGTGAAAATGGAACAAAATGAAAAATCAACCACTCTTTTTAGATCCATAAGAGAAGTCAGGTCACAGGAAGAATTGCTGCCTCCAAACTTGGAGACATAGGCAGGAAGGATAAAAAGAATCATAATATTTGAAAGCAGAAACCTCCTAAAGAACCAGTTCCAGGATGAGAAAACCTGAACTGCGATGAATTGTTGGATCCTAGATGTGCACAAATCTGAAAATTAAAAGTTCCAGAAGGACCCAATCACAGCCCCCTCCCAGATACACACATGCACAATTTTGTGTTTTGCCTCTAGGAATTTGACCGCATGATGACAATGAATATTGAGAAAAAAATCCCCTTATGGATTAAAGAAGAACCATTTTGAAATATGCTAGAACACTGTGGAGAAACTCGTTAACTGAACCTAGTCTGTTGGGGTTTGACCATAACCTAACTTACCAGAGGGAGGCGAAATACCAGCACCATCCATACAGCTCCAGTCTTCCATGTGGGAGAAGGGAAATACTCATCTCCAGCCCACTCTAGCTCTTCATGCAGAAGTAAAATACGCAGCTGTGGTCCGTGTTAGTCATCCTCTTACATCTAAGGGGAGATAAAAAATTATGAACACTTGTGAAATTCACATTTCAGAGGCATAGATAGGCTTGATAAAATATTGAGACCTAACCAGAGTATTAGAGAATGCTTCCCATCCTCCCAAATCTTGCTCCCACACGTGACTGAAGGCTTATTTACAACAGAGACTTTTGCCCAGTACATCATGTCAGCTATTAAGAAAAAATTATAAGGAGTCTAGAAGGAAAAAATGGAAAAAAAAAAAACACAAATGCAGTTTGAAGTCACATAGCAGCATCAGAACCAGACATGCTAGAAATATTGGAAGTATCAGGGAATTTAAAACATCTAAGATTAATATGCAAAGGGCTCTACTGGATAAAGTAGGCATTATGAAAGAACAGACAGGCAATCTAAGTAGAGAGATGGTGATCCTAAAAGCAACAACAAAGATGATAGAGATTAAAAACACTGTAACTGAGCAAAAGAATACCTTTCATGACATGACATGACTCAAGGATACATCAATGGAAATTTCCAAAACTGAAAAGTGAAAGGAACAAAAACTTAAGAAAAAGAACAGAATATTCAAGAACGGTGATAAACTACAAAGTTGTAACTATGCACAATGGAAATGCCAGGAGAAGAGAGAAAGAGGTAAAAGAAGCATTTGAAATAATAACGACTGATAATTTTTCCCAAATTAACGTCAAACATCAAAGAACAAGTCCAGGAAGCTCAACAAACATCAAACAGAATAAATATAAGAAAGTTATAATAAACAATGACAAAAAACCCCAGAAAACTACATTAGGGTGTATCATATTCAAATTGCAGAAAATCCTAAAAGAAACAAGAATACAAAAATCACCTTAATAACTTTATGTAGAAAAGAACAAAGATAAGAATTCCATCTGACCTGGGTCTCCTCAGAAACTACATAAGCAAGAAGAGAGTAGAGCAAATATTTGAAGTATAGAGATAATAAACGAAATCTGAAAACCAGTGACCTAGAGTTATGTACCCTGTGAAATTATCCTTCAAAATGAAAGAGATATACACATAAAGAGATTCTCAGACAAACAAAAGCCTAAGGAATTTCTGGATAATAGACCTGATTTGCAGGAAATATTTTTTAAAGTTCATTATAAAAAAGAATGAGAATGTAGGTCAAAAGTTCAGGCTGCATAAAGAAAGATCATTGAAGAAAGAAATTAAGGTAAAATATAAAATGCTTGGTTAAAATTGCAAAAGAAAGAAAAAGAAGAGGAGACAAAAATAGGATAAAGAACAAGGACAAAAAATCAAAAACAGCAAAAAATGGTAGATATTGATTCAATTATATTAACAATTACTTTAAATATCAATGGCCTAAATGAATCACTAAAAGAGATTTTTGGAGTGGATTAAAAACAAGACCCAGTGTGAGCAATGTAGCTCAATGGTAGGACACTCATTCAGCACATGCAAGGCTCTGGGTTAAGTCCCCAGCCATACGGTGGTAGTGGGGGGTAGGGGGGTAAATGCAAAAACAAGACCCTCCTATATATTCTCTATAAGAGGAATATATTTTATATGATTTAAGTATAAAGACACATATAGATTAATAGTACATCTATAGAAAAAGGTATACCTTGCTAACACTAATCAAAAGAAAGCACGTCCCAGCAGCTCAGGAGGCTGAGGCAGGAGGATCACAAATTCAAAGTCACCCTCAGCAAATTACTAAGATCCTGTCTTGAAAAAAGTCTGGAAATGTGTTCCGTAGTTAAGTGTCACTGGGTTCCTGAGTTCAATCCCTGGTATGAAAGAAAAAGAAAGAAAGAAAGAGTAACTATATTAATTTCAGACAAAGCAGGCTTTAAAGCAGGGAAAGTTATCAAGAATAAAGAGAGGAATTACATGATGGTAACGAGATTAATTTTCCAAGAAGATATAGCAATCCTTAACACATATGTACCTAACAATAGAGCACCAAACTATATGAGTTAAAAACTGATAGAACTGAAAGGAGAAATAGATGGACCCACTATTATTATACTTGGGGAATTCAACACCCCTCTAACAGAAATGGACAGATCCATCAGGCAGAAAACTAATAAAGACTAGTTGAATTCAGTAACACTATTAATCTACTGAATACAACAGACTTCTGTAGACTACTTCATCCAACCAACAGCAGAACACACATTCTTTTCAAGCTTACATAGAACATTTATCAAGATAGACCACATCCTGGGCCATAAAATACATCTTGATAAAGATGAAAGAACACAGATCAGATAGTGTTAGCTCTCAGACCACAATAGAATTAAAGTAGAAATCAATAACAGAGATAAGTGAAAAATCCCAAAATACGTGGAGATTAAATACCATGCTTCTAAGTAACATGAGTCAAAGAAGAATGTCAAGGGAAACCTAAAATATTTTAAGCTAAATGAAAATTAAGACATAGCTAATGAAAAGTTGTTAGAAGCAAGAAAATTGATACCATTTGATGCATTTAAAGAAGAAATATCTAAAATTGCTTATCTAAGCTTTCACTTTAGAAAACTAGAAAAAGAAGACCAAATTAAATCTAAAGCGAGTTGAAAAAAAGATTAAAAAAATGGACATAAATTAATGAAATTTGAAATAGGAAATCAGTTTGCTAGGTCCAGTGGTGCACACCTGTAATCTCAGCAGCTCAGGAGGCTAAGGCAAGAGGATCACCAGTTCAAAGCCAACCTCAGCAACGGGGAGGCACCAAGCAACTCGGTGAGATCCTGTCACTAAATAAAATACAAAATAGGGCTGGGGATGTGGGTCAGTGGTTGAGTGCCCCTGAGTTCAATTCCTGATACCAAAAAAATAAAAAATAAATAAATAAATAAAATATGAAATCAGTAGAGAAAAATCAACTAACCAAAAGCTGATTCTTTGGAAAGATAATAAAATAAGTCACAGGTTAGATAAGTGGGTTTAAAAGGAAGGCGGTTTTATCAATTTTATAAAGAATTTCCAGATTCTTTCTTCTTTTCACTTACACCCAGAGCATTTCTCAAGAGGGAACAACAGAATAATCAATGTACTATTTAACATATGCCAGATAATGCTATATCCAAATCCTCCAGTGCAGTGGTTTTCTATCTCATACAAAGTTAAACCATAGCCCTTAGAATAACTGTTACTATCTCATAAGCTCCACATGCCCCCTTTCTCCCTGGCCCATTTCTCTAGGCTCATACTGTAAGCCCTGCAGTACTCTTTTCTGTTCCTCGAATGCACCAAGCACAACTTGTTTCAGGTCCTTTGCACCTGATGTTCCATCTGCTTGGAATTATCTTCTCCCAGATAATTCCGTTTCCCTAATTTCTTTCAGCTTTCTGATCATAATTGTTCTGCAATCAGTCCATTTTCTACCGGGTATAAAATAATATCCCTCCTAAACATTTCTTTTTAATACTATTTCATATTTTATAGCTGTTTTATCATAACTCAGGTTGGTAAGAATTTATAGTGTTTTCTCATTTTAAAGTTGAGTTATTTTCTTATTGTTGAGTTTTAAGAATTCTTTGCATATTTTTATAACACTTCATTATTAAACATGCAAATATCTTCTCACTGGCTATAGCTTGTCTTCTCAATCCCTTGACAATGAATTTTTTAGAAGAGAAGTTTTTAATTTTAATGAAATCCAGCTTATCATTTCTTTCTTTCACAATTATGCTTTGGATATTGCAACTAAAAGTCATCACAAAACCCAAGGTCAACTGGATTTGTCCTGGGTTGTCTCCTGGGAATTTTATACAATTACATCTTATATTTAGATTTATTATCCATTGTGAATTTTGGATGTGGATTAGTTTTATTTCATTGTACTTCCTTTGTTCTTTCTACAAAGATCATTGCACCAGAAGATTTGGATATGGGCATTGTCTGACTTATGTGTTAAATCATAAATTGATTATCCTAGTGTTCCTTCTTGAGAAATGCTCTGGATGTAGGTAAAATAAGCAGGTATCTGGAAATTCTTTATATAATCAATAAAATCTCCTTCCTTTTAAACATACATATGCATTATTTTACTACAAGCCACAGAATTCAAATCACAGTATGTTCACCTTTGTATCTTGAACAACTCAATTTTTTTATTTCTTAGTTTTGTTATGTTTTGTTTTGAGTTTACTGTTTTGTAAACAAGCTGTCCAAAAGCACTATAAAATCAATCTTAGATTTTTTTTCTATGCCATCAAATGAATCAGGGTCTACTGTCAGTTCTGGTTTTTCGTTTTGTTTTGCTCCGCAAAAAGCTATCCTTTCTGGAGTCCTCTGTCCTCAGGTCCAGTCGGGGTGAATCATTCTCTTGGTCTGTTGCTTATCAGTTACATTGGGACTTTTCACATCCTGGTATTTTACTATAAAATCATCCCAGGAATGCCCTGTAGCTTTCATTTATATGATTGATTGATTGATTGATTGATTTTCTTCTTTCCTTTTCCCCTTCATTCCTTCCTTTGTTTCTCTTACCGTGTCCTCTAATAGTTTCCTAAGAAAGAAGCCATAGAGGTAAATTTTTTGACCATACATATCTGGAAATACAATAATTTCATCTTTATATTTTACTGATAATTTAGTATTAGATTCTGAGTTACAGATACTACAGATACTCCCCCCCCCCTTTTTTAAGGCACTATTCTAACATTTTGTGTTGTTGTTGAAAAGTCTGACATTTTGATTCTTAATCCATGTAGGATTAAGAATCAAAAGCAATGTGGTATTGATCCTACTTCATGAAGTAAGGGAGAAGTCTGGGAGATCTCCTCATTCACACTCAGTTCACCCTCCTGTCTTAGAAGCTTCATATCTATCAGGTGCCTGCAATTCCTGATCCTTTCTGGGTTTCGCTGTGCAAATTATCCTAGTCCTAGTTGGCAATATTTTTTACCAGTACTGGAGTTTTAACTTTATTTACTCTGTTAACTACCACTCGATTATCTATTTTCCATCTAAAATTATGTTTAAATCTTTATTTTTCTGTGTTTATTCTATTCTTTTTCATCATGAGGTTTTTACTTTTTAAGATTTTGCTTTGGATTGATTTCTGGACATTGCAGGGATAACTATGTGTTCAGTATAGTGTGTTTAACAGAAAACTAAGGGTTTCAGAATTTTAAGTTCTCTTTCCACCTTTGCATACTGTTCACTTTTTAAAGTCCCAATTTCTATAGGCAATATACTAGAGAATAAATTCCATAATAGCACCCAGTAACATTTACTAGTATAAAAATGCTACACTGGAGGTTGAACTAATGAAAATCAAATCAACACATGTTAAGTGATAGTCTACCACAATAGTACTTGGTATTCAGGAAATATAAAAGAAACCCATATATGGTGCTTTCCCTTAAGGATTTACCATCTTGGTATGATAAAATGTATACATTATTCATATGAGAGAGTTAAAAACTTCACTGGAAGTCTATAAAAAATTTTAAGGTGACTTGAAAAAATGTAACAATTAAATGGAATAGATAAGATAAGTGCTTCTGAAAATAATAGGAATATGAGTAAAGGCACAAATACAAATCTAAATATAAAATGATTTTGAAAATGAAATATATTTGCAACACTAACCATTTCCTACCTATTTTATCTATTTTATGTAAGATGTGGGGGAGAGCATTTGAAGTTAGTAATAACAATCAATTTCAAAGAAATGTTAGTTAAGTATTAATAGTCATTTTAGAAACAAGTATCGTGGACTTACAATAGGTTTTTCTTCACACAAATTCTTCGAGTCTTTCTGTTTCAGCTACGATTTGAAATGGAGTTCAACCCCTGTGTCTGGCAAAATTAGACTTAATTGGATTAGCAAATGCAAGTCTAGAATTTTAAATACCAAATTTGTGCACATTCTTGGCATTCTAAATTCATTGGAGGCACTTTGGAATGCTTAAAAGTCTCCAAAGGGTCCAGACAACCAACCTACCCACTCAGGCAAAAATTTTAACCTGAGAAGAGAATGCATTTTAATTTTAAAATGCTTCCCAATGTTTCAGTTTACCATTAGTACAGTTCAGCACTTTGCTCGTGAGCTTAATGCATCAGAGAGTATACCTCCTATTATTATTCTCCTGTCTGTTTGGATGATTCTGAGGTCTCCAATTACCTATTACTATTTCTCCCATTTAATAAGTGGACGCTCAATATAATTTCCATGTTCAGACACTTGATTTTCATTCAGATTTGAATTCAGTGAAATGAATGAGTGGTAATAGCTCCCTGTTTCTTTCTCCCATCTTCATTCCTAGAACCTGGCAGTTGAACAGGCTTGCCTTCCTGAGGTTTAACTTGGTTCATCACCTTTTATGGATCTTCCTCAATGTTTAAGTCTTAATTATTTTAGTCTATTTTTAACTCTCCATCATCCAATTTGATGCTATTTACAACAGATTTATTATGTAGCTTTCCTCAAATAATAGGTGTATTTGATTTTTTAAAGTTTTCAAAATATGGAATGATCAAAAATAGTTTTCAAATAGCATATTACATATCATATGTACTTCTTCTGTTAATTCAGTTCTTTATTCAACATATACAAACTGACTCAATTAGTTTTGTTGCAAATGATTGTAACCAGTCATAACTATATTTAAATCAGGGGAACCTTTGTTAAAAATTTTAACCACCTTCAAAACATATACCTTGCCCTAAAAATAGGTGTTGTGACTGGATTTTTAATGCAAAAGATTTATATCTCGGATTCTTATTTTCCATCTCAGAAAAATATTTCCATTCCAGAATTCTTGAAATTTATGGATAAAGTATTTTTAATTATTGAACTGTATGTTTAGTGAGAAAAATTTACAAATGGAGACATAGCACAGACTTCAGGACTTCAGCCTAACCCTGGCGACTCTTTACACACACATCTGCCTGTAACTAACTCAACACTGAGGCAACACCTGAATTTAAGCAAAGACTAAATAACACTTGTATCATTTTGCCTTCCCATTCTCATGTTCATTCATAGGTTTAGTTTTCTATGTTATTTGCCCAGTCTCTGCACTTTTCACCAAAAGAACAAAAGAGGGGGGACGGGAAGGGAAGGGAGAAGGAATAAGGGAGAAGGGAGAAGGAAATCATCCACTTCAGGTCATACTTTGTGATATCCATAGCTTTCTGGAGATGATGATGGAGGATAGGATAGAACTTAGAGCCATTACCATCTTTCATTTATTTCCTCCTTCATTTTTCTAGAGTCACCAATGAAATTTTCCTCTTATTTGAAGCACATATATTTATACTCAGAACTTGAAGGCTCAGCTTCTTCCCTCAGATGGTTTTGTGAAATCTTACCTTCAGTAAAGCTAGCCCTCTTCTTACAAGTGAATTTCAAGAAAAAGATTCTCACAGTCCATAGGCCTTAAAATTGCTTAAATTCTTCTAACTGTTTTTATGGGAAATCTGGACACTCAACCTTATGAACATTTATACTAGAGGGGAAGACATTTGGTCCTCAGCTCCATGAGGTTTCTTGTGGCCATGTATTTAAAGTATCATGTTCTTTTGCCACAGGAGCTAACATTAATTAAATGTTGCTTGGGCAATGTTCTAGTTATCTGTATTCCCTGCAAGGACCCTGTAAGGTGGCAGTATTTGTTTCTAGGACAGTCATAACAATTTACCAAACACTTGGTGGCTTAAAACAGCAAAAATCTGTTTTCTCACAGTTCTGGAGTTCAGCAGTCAGAAATCAAGGTATTGGCAGGGCAGTGTTCTTGCTGAAGAATTTAGAGGAGGATCTCCTTGCTTGGTCTGGCTTCTGGTGGCTCTAGTTATTCCTCTGCTATAACTGAATAATTCCAGTCTACCTTCATCTTCACATGCTTTCTCTTCTCCATGTATATCTCTTTGCATGTCTTTTTTTTTTTTTCATGTCTTGTAAGTATCCTTGTCATTGAGTTTAGAACACACCCAGAAAATCCAGAAATATCACTTTTAAAAAGCTTAACTCAATTACATCTTCAGAAATCCTTTTTCCAAATAAGTTCACACTCACAGGTTCTCTGCTTTAAGATGTAGACATATGGGAGCCACCAATCAACCCAAGGGCAGTCATTTAAGCTCATTTTATCAATAAAGAAATCAAAATTCAGAAAATTCACATAACTTGGCCAAAAATAGTCAGGATTTGAATTTAGATTAATCTCCCATCAAATTTTTTGATATTTCTATCACAATGTCTCTTATGTGAAACTCTGGTTGCATGTATATCTTCAGTAGGGCTTGGAACTTTTTCATACTAGCCTAAGTTACTACCATTTTCATGCCCTTCAGGTAAGCCCACCCTCAACAGAAGAGATGCTTGTGGATCTCCTCTAAAAAATATGCCTCAAGTCATAATTATCTCATTTATCTCATATTAAAATGTTGGTTAGAACAGCAGCCTCCCAGCAAACCAAAACTCACTGCCGTAAAACATATTTACATCATTCCTTTTCACATCATCAAAAGAGACAGATGGTTTAAGTCATGCATTTGGGTTATCAGCAGGACAGAGGTTTCCACAGATAAATGTAAATATTACTTTTTAAAAACATGATCTTTATGGCATGTTTTGATGTGAGTGGTTGTTTATTGCCAAAATTCAGAAGATGTCCTTGCCTTGATACACATGGCATATTGATGTAGACCCAGATGCACTGAGATCACAACCTATTAGGACATTTTGATTTTAGCCTTAGTGGCCATTTTCCTGTTCTCTTAAATGGGATTATTTTATAATCCCTAGGGGGAAAACAGTACCCAGAAAAGAAAATAATGATAAACTGGCCTTCTTCAAAAAGTAAAATTGTTTGCTTTTCATAGGAGGCACTCAAAAAAATAAAGACAAGCTACATGTTAAAAGAAAATATTCACAATCATAAAATTTACATACTATTTGAATCAACAATATGTAAGGAACTCTTTCACAACAGTAAGACAATTGACCCAATCTTTTCATGGAAAAATGTGTAAATAAATTTTATTAAAAACAAAATGCAAATAATCATTTAAAAGACATTCAACATCATTGATCATCACAGAAATTCAAATTAATATCAATATTTTAGCATCAATTAGAGTAAGTAAAATTAAAAAGACTACTAATGTACAGTATTGGCAAAGATGTGAAGAAACAGAAACTTTATGCATTTATGGTAATGTTTAAACTGGTGTGACTACTTTTGAAAACAGTTTATTGGTTTCTTATAGTCCAACATGCTCATATTGTGGCCCAGTTATTCATATCTTAGGTATTTACTCAAGAGAAATGAAAACTCATGCCCATAAAAGGGCTTGTCACATGAATGTTTGTATGAGTTTTATTTATAGCAGCTAAAAACTGGAATCAACCCAAATTATAATGAGTTCCAATAAATGACAGGATGTGAGTGGTTGTTTATTACCAAAATTCAGAAGAGATCCTTGCCTTGATACACATGGCATATTGACGTAGACCCAGATGACAGGATAAATAAATTATAGTATATCACAAAATTAAATACTCTGCAATAAAAGGAGTAAACAACTGGCACACAAAACAACATGGAGAAATCCCACTGATGTTATGCTCAACGAGCAAATGTTCATACAGAAAATTTCTACTTATTTGAGATAATCAATCTGCAGTGATAAAAAACAGAGCAGTTCTTACTTGGGTCAGAGAATAGAGGCAGGGAAGGGAGATGACAGCAAACAGGCACTTAATGTTCCACTTATGCATAAGATTGTCAAAATACATTTGATCTTCAGGATTGCATTTTATTGAATTTAAATTGTACCTCAGTTAAGTTCATTTTTTAAAATTTAGACTTTTTATATCCTGGTTGACACCCCTCTGTGCAGCCTGATCTCTAGCTGTTTCAAGTTTTCCCCATTTTGGACTTCTCTTAATTCTTCAAAATCTTGCATATAATATCCCCATTAACCCGATAATCTTTCTGCTTCTTAACCTTGAGGAAGTTGTTTCTTTAAAGGAATCCCCAGGTTGGCTACGTGCTCTTTCTGTCTCTTTCCATAGCACTTAGAGTTGCACTGGATGGAGAATATATCACAGTTTACTGTTCTTGCCTCGTTCAGGGGTCTGTCTTGCCTGTTAATTGTCAGCTCACCAAGCACAGGAACAACTTTGCTTACTTTGTTCCCTGATATATCTGTCTTAGTCTAGTCATGTAGTTGGCAATAAATATTTGTTGAATGGGTGAAAAGGTGAACAGATAATGAACAAACAAGCTCATATAAACCTCCCAAATATTCAGGTAGATTCTCAGTGATTTCTGAGAAAGTTCTGCTTTGTAAGTAAAACTAACTGAGGGCTTCCCCCTCTATGTGAGTGTTATTTTTGGTATGGCATCACATATTTTATTATAGGTATTTTCTTCTAAATTATATTTCTCAGAAGCCACCGTTTTGGTAAGAGCAATGAGTCACCGAAATGCAATTCTTGGCTGTGCCTTCTCCCACCATCCTGTCCCCCCAGCTAGCCAGACCAAACATTCCATATTAACCGTGTTTTTGATTGTCTGGGGGATTTCTGTCTGATTTAGATTGTTCATCAAGATATTTTGAGTCTTCTTCCACTCTGAAGAACATAGCATACATATTCTTTTCTTCTTATTACATTCCCTACCTTTTGGCAAATGCTTTTGAAAAATAGCATTTGTGTGTGTGTGTGAGTGTGTGTGTGTGTGTGTGTATAAATATAAACATAAATGATATATATATTTGGTTCATTCTTTTCTCTGCAGATGTTCTCTGATCCAAAAGTCACCTGACAAAAGGTAACTACCTAGAGTAGAATATGGGTATTTTGTTTTCTTTGTCTTGAATCCCTCTTGGTTCTCCTCTCCCCTCAACACTGTGCAGTTTTTAATCATCAAAACAACCCTTCAAGACTTAAAAATCGTTCTTCCTGCACTACACATGAGAAAACCGAGGTTGAGAGAGATTGTGGCCCTCCAAGTCACTGTCGTCTGTTGGGAATTCAAAAATGAAAAGATACGATCCCATCAATAGTCCAGTGAGAAAGTAGATAGCCATCATCATAGAGAGCCGTAGAATGATCATACTAGAATTCTGTGCTATAATAATGCTACAATAAATGTGTGAACATGGAGTCATAGAGACACAAAGAATGCCGCCTGGAGAAGCAAGGAAATCCCGGTAAAAAGGAAGCTTGAGCAAACCTCTGAAGGATGTGTAGCCCCCAGGGTACTGAAGTGGGGAAGGACAGGCCAGTCAGAGGGAGTCCTAGCTGTAGAGACAGAGGTACAAGAGGAATACCTGTTCCAAACAGGAGAAGCAGGGCTGTCACAGTTTCTCTTTGAGCTGATAGCTTAACTTCTGAGCTGGCAACGCAAGCACAGGTATGTTATAAGGGTACTTAATAACCTACCCAAATGGGTCAAATAATCTGATTTCTGGTAAACCATGGAAGAGAACATATGAGAGCCACAGTGATGTAGAGCTTTAGCCTTTCTCTTGCCCTCCGGTTTTCTCTCTTTCTCCTCCTTGCACCCCCCACCCCAACCACAGTATAAATCAACAGAATAAACAATGTGGGCTTTGGCAGTGGCCACTGTTAGTTCTGAATGATGAATGCATACCAGACTTGGGCATTACAAAAGCTGCTTGTGTGGTACATTAGACTTTTTTCAAGATACCCCCCAAGTATATCTGTGCTGTCTGCATCATATGGCCTACATCATACAGCTTTTCATAGAACATTGGGGTTATCCCATGAAATAATGTGACTTTTGATTCCATGCAGACTCATTTAGCAAGACATGAGTTATAGAATCGTGCATATATTTCTTCAGAAATAAGTCTGAACTGTACATATTGTATATTCACAGAGCAGATGAGAATCATCTCTCACATTCTGTAAATGGAGAAAAGCATTAACGGTTTTCAATCTTAGGAGGTGCTTTCCCTTGTAACAAAAAATATGATCAGAGATGTTTAAAACAAAAGATTTTTCTTAAGCCATACCAAATTCTATTGAACAAGAAAAAGTAATAAAAATTACTTAAACATTATATTTAAGTTTCAGTAGAATTACACCTGAACATTTTATAAATTCAATCTCTTCCCTAAGCTTTGAAGACATATATTTCTATAGAATGCTCTTTTGGGTTAGCACTTGTCAGAATTCAACTCAAATGTCTTTTTCCACGTGCCAATGTTGTTAGAATAACTCATATTTTCTGAACCTCAGCTAAAAATCTTGCTGGTTCAGGATACAAAAAATTATTCTGGGTAATAAAAATGCACCATTTTATCTAATGTAACTAAATTTGATGTGTCTGGTAGGACTCAGCTAAAAGCCAGCACAATTTATTTGAGTGTGGGCCACTGTCTGGATCTACCCACTACTCACCACTACTGAGGATACTGTATAATGATGGCAGACAAATTTCTTTTATCATTTTTGTCCAAGTAATCACGTGTATATAGCAAAAAAGTGAAAAAATATGATATGTATGTATGTTATAGCTAGCATATCTTTCTTTTTTACCCCTACCCCTAACCATAGTTCCATCTCCAGATGTAATAATGATAGCCAAACTTTTTCCTTTCAGAGATATTATACAGGTGTGTGTGCGTGTGTGTGTGTGATATGTGTGTGTCAATCCATTCATATACATTTCTTTAAATTTGCCAAGATAGAACCCAGTACACACTCTTTTGCATCTTGCTTTTTCACTTACTACATCTCGAAGTTACTGCCTATTAGTCTATGTAAATCTGCCTCATTTAATTAAGTGCTTAGTAGTCCATTATTTCATTGTGTTGTAATTTATTTCATGCTTTTTTTCCAGTATTTTGCTAATATAGACAGTACTACAGTGATATACTTTGTATCTGTGTGGGAATATTTATCAGATAAATTGCAGGAAGTAAAATTACTTTGTTAAAAATGAGAAGTAGGGCAAAGGCATTTTTTGAGCAAAAGTTCAGAAATGATTAAAGGTTTTACACTGAGCTCTGTGTCTGTCTCTTAGGTTCTGACTCCCTCAGATGAATTTGTTAACTAAGACACTGCCTTTCCTCTCTATGTTCTTTGTACTATGTGGAGACAAAGGTACAATGCCTTTGTCTTCCTAGCCCACCTACTCCATCAATCCTCAAGCCTGGATCAGACAAAACATCTGCCTTCTTTACTACTCCATCTAGACTGCCAAGTGTTTAGAGGAAAATGTATTTATCTTGGCTGTATTACAATTTTATATTTTCTCAGATCATCTAAGGACTCTATACATTTTTGCTTACAACTAACTTGGTTCCCTAATTCCCTTACCACCTCTTTTTACCTTCAAATTTCTACATGAAATTCTCAAACAATCTTAAAACTAATTCTGCTGCATACTCATCCTGCTGCCTCTCTGCTGATTTCTTCATCCCAGCCAATAAATAAATTTCTTAAAACACAAAAACAATGCCTTGCAAGCACAAGGCCCTGGGTTCGATCCCCAGCACCGAAAAAAAAAAAAAAAAAAAAAAAAAAGATCAAAACAAAACAACTCTCCCTCTACCCATTATTTCTTCTCCAGTGATTGCTCCCTGTTCCCTCCTAAGTAGTATGCTTAAGAGAGTTGGTCAAAGAATAGCCATTTGCACTGTTTCCTATCCAATCTGTTTGTACGTTCAATAAAGAAACAGGTACTGGCTCCACTACATCACTAAAACTGCTATGCCAAAATCCCCAGAGAATGTCAATTTCCCATGCGTTTAGGCAGTTTTAGGTATCATCAGACTTGAATTTCTTCAATATTTGTCCCTGCTAATTCACCCCTAGCCCCACTTTCCTCCCACAGGATTTCTCAGTTGTTTTCATTATATGCTCTCTTCTTGTTTTCCTCTTACTTTTATTTTCAATTATTATTCTGGTTTCTTCCTGAACTGAGGTCTTCAGAATCTGTGTCCCCTAGGATTAAGTCCTCATCAAGGTTTTCTTCTCCTTCTTCATTCTTTCTGTGGATGATCTCATTTGCTCCCTAATTTTAGCAATCACCTGTACGCTGATGACTCACAGAGCCTGTCCAAACCTCTCTCCTGGCTCCAATCCCTATTTGCAACTGCCTGATAGTCGTCTTCATCTGGTTGACTCACAGACACCTGAAACACAGCACGTCCCAAACTGAACCCACTTTTCAGTTCTCCACCCCATGTCCCAAGGCTGTCCTTCCATCTCCATCACTCGTCCAGCCACCTAGGCCAAGAATCTTTAAGTCATCATTTCTTCTTGCTTTTCCCTCTTCTAACCACGCCTAATCAGTCCCTAAATTATGTTTTCTCTATCTCTTAAATACTGATGAGTCCATTCCATCATTTCCATTCCCTCGAGGCTGCTGCTTAGTTTTATCCCTCATTATTTCTTACCTGGATTGCTTCAATAATCTGCTAACTGGCCTCCATCACTTTCCATGCTGCTAATTAAGCCACTTCACACTGCTTGGCAGAGTTAACTTTCTAAATTGCTTGTCTTCATATGTTACTCTCTTACTTAAAATTCTTTGCTAATCTTTATTGCCTTCAGTAGTTCAAACTGCTTACCACATCTTCCATTTTACTCACTCCTCTAGTCCTGTCATCTCTGACTCTTCACCCAAAATACCTCAATGTTCTTTTTCTTCTGTCTCTAGGTGGTTGCTCCCACCATTCACTGACCTTTTTCATTCTATCCCGTAGAGAATTATCAGTTGATCTTCAAAACTCACATCAAGTGCTTTCCCTGCTATGGTTCTGTGGATTTTTTAAAACAACTATGCAATTTTAAAATTTATTTGTATATTTCCATCAGATGGCCATATTTAAATTCATCTGTGTACCTGTAATATCCTTCATAATTCCTACTACTGAGAAGACACTCAAAAATAGCATTCGCTAAGTGATGTCCCTATGTCTGTTCCTTATTCAATTTTCTTTGTTCTACTTTACAATGTCGAATTAGTTTTCCTAAAATAATGATCTAATGTCTAATTTTTCCCCATTCTTAATCTTCTAGGGGACTCTCCTCACCTTAAGATGTTATCCAAACTTCTTGGTATGATGCCTAGTTCCCTCATGACTTTGTTTTCCTGTATATTTTTTGATCTCTCTCTCTCTCTCTCTCTCTCTCTCTCTCTCTCTCTCTTTCGCTAGGGTGCTCTACTTACTATTCTTCAAATGCTTCATGTGAATTTTAACTTTCCTTATATTTCCTGGGTTTAATCTTCAGGGCAAATGACCTTTCCCCTTTCTATCTTTTGTGATTTCATTCATCTTTGATGTTTAAGTCTAACTCTATACTCTCCATAAAATTTTCTCTGGTCATTCCTTCAATATAATTCTCTTTCTCCTAACTGTTCACAGCACTTGTTTTTAAATATCTATCACAGTTGGTCGTTTTCAGCATTTCCTCTATTTTTTCTATCACAGGTTTGGTAAAATATTTTTTTTATACAGAGCTTGACCATATGACTAATCATAATGCCTCAAGGATAAAAACTTAAAGTTTCAAAACTATTTGTTGAGTCAATGTTTTCATTATCCCTGACATCGCTGATCAGGGCTACAGCCATTTTCATTTTTTATCAGATCTGATAGGATAATTTATTCATTTCCTGATTTCACTTATGTATAATTGTAATTTTATTCAAGTTTTAATGGTGTTTCGCTTATTCTGACCACACCTTAGGATATTATTTTCCATTGATTTCTGATTTCTGCCTTCATGGACAATGGTCCTTTATTTTTAAATTATTTCCCTTACTTTTTAGCTTCTTGACTTAATCACCTACTTCTGCATTAAGCCAACGGCACAGATTATGATGATTTAAAAAAGAGGAGGACATGAGTGATAGCATGTCTTAAAGTACTGGAAGTCTTGTTTTGTTTTGTTCTCTTCTGTTCTGTTTGTGGACCTTGTCATGAGGAATGTGAATTTTAACAAACACCAAACATTGTCGATAAGCAGAGATAAAGAAAAGCTGTTGCTTCCTTATCCCAAACTATGAAGGGAACATGTGGTCACCAGATGTGATGAAATAGAATTTCAGGGTCTTGTTGTCCTTTACCATGAGGTTCCTTTTACATGCCAGCACCCACCCAGAGATTGAACTGGGACACAAGCACACGCGCGCGCGCACACACACACACACACACACACACACACACTCATACACATGCACGCCATCCCAAGGCCATATCTTAAGACTCATTGCCATACCTTTTTCCCTTTTCAATGTCAGTCGCTTGAAACAGAACAGAGATATTTGGGTGTAAATAGCCCTAGTTATTACTTGTTCAGCTTTCTCAAGCTTGATGAAAACAGACAATTTTGTGAAAAATATATATTGGCTCCACCAGATATTGCTCAGCTTCCCTCCCTTTAGCCATTCTGGCTCTCCAGGTTCAGTTCAAGCTCCTTCCTGCTAAGCCTGCCTGTGCCTGTCCCCAGCTTGTGTTCCCACATGCTGTGCTTCAGTGCCCAGTTCTACTGCTCCCTCTGCCAGAGGCAGCCAGTTATACAAATGAAATTACACATTTGAACCAGATGAGTGAGTGTGGCTTGGTGATTGGCCCTGTATGGAGTCTACAATTTGGGTCAGACTTATGAAAAGTTTGGTGAATTTGGCAACATCTTTGAGAAGTGTGGATTGTCTTAAAACTCCAGAGAGAAACCTTCAGGATCTCAGACATTCCATCTTTTGTGGGCTTCCAACAAAGGCCACCCTCAGCTGGCATAGAAGAGAGGGCTCATTTTCAAACTATTTAAGTCATGTTGTGACTAGAAGTTGAAGTCTGGTGCAAAATCATGAAAACTAAAGAGATGATTTGCACTGATCCTAGAATAAGCAGCTTCACCGTTCAGTATGGAGACTGGTTTAGACAGTCGGGAAGATGATTTTTCTACTGCTGAAGTACAGGTCTATGGAAGGGTGTACTTAAGTTGCTTGTATACTTTAGAACAATTATCACTTTTAAAATGTGAGAAAAGAACTAGAGCTGAGTTCATTTGTTGGAGGGGGTATAACAATTGGCTCCTATTTACCAATGAAAAGGAATTTATAGGTTCTGAGATGGGATCCCTCTATATTTCTTCTTGTTGGCTTCAGTAGGAATGAGGCTTCAATTAGGATCTAAGTACCAAGGTCTAAGAATTTTTTCCATTCCAGATTTTTAAAGAATCATAAAACAGCTTGAAAGAAAGCCTCACTCACTCACCCTGAAACCTCTACTGAAAAATAAATAATTGAAACCATAGCTGAGCATGATTAATGAAGATACATTATAATAATTTATTATACTGTTTTTGGAGGACTGTTTTTCCTCCATTTTTCCTCATCTGTCTCCTCTATTACCTCTCCTACTACACTGGAGACTGAACAAAATGCAGATGTTAAGAACATAAAGATATCAAAGAGTTAGTTTTGGCTGAGTTGGCAGTGACCACATTACAGATCTCAGATTTTCCCTCCTTTCATGTGGCTTTTTTGTAGGTTGGACAATAAATCTATTATATGAAGTTACTACATATTTGATCCAAACGTGTTGCAATGGATAAAAGGGAGTCACTGTGGATATATCTGTTGGGAACTTCTAGAACAAACTCAGGTATGGATGTAGGACACAAGAATTTAGATGAAACTATTTCAAATCTGACAAACACATGGTTTAAGACATTTGGCAAGTTCTTAAAACAAATAACAGGAAGAGCTTGTGCCAAATTACCGTATGCTTTCTCATCCAGGAAGCCATACAAAGTAATTATAATGAGTTAATGTTGGTTGTATGTCTCTACCTTTACGGTAAGGTGTTATATTTTTAGCACTAAAGATTCTTCTAACTCCACAATCTGCACATGAGTTGCACTCACAAATCCTCAATGATGAAAAGTGGTTAATTATATACAGGTGGTCTAGTTTTAACCCAAAAAGCTGTGCTGAAATGGTGTGTTTCTCATTTCATTTGTCATATCCTGACTATAAAAGAAGAGCTTCCCAATGTATATCTTAAATGTGTATGAGAAACTTTGAAAGATTCTGACACCCAGGCTGTACCCTAGAGCACTTAAATCAGAATGTTAGGATGTAGTGTATGCAGGCATCAGTACTCTGGCTCCTTTGGAAATTCCAGCATACTACTAATTCACAAGGTAAAAAGTTCTAATAAATGGAACAAAGGTTTTGGAATCAGTTAGTTCCTTGGTCATTCATTTCATTTTCAGCATTCATTCATTCATTCATTCAAAATAGTTAATGGTCTAATAAAAACTAAAACACCTAATGTATACCAGGACATGCCAAACACAGGAAATATTACTTTAGTAATGATAATGCTTACAGCTAAAAATATTTTATGAATGATGTTATGTACATATGCAAAACTAATGTTGCTATTAATTCAATAAAATTGCATTTTAAGTACCTTGCTGGGCTCAAGGGCTAGATCATAATGAATATGTGAGGATTACTCAGCAAAATAGACAAGTCCCATCCATATTTGAGTCTTTTTAACACTTTGTATTTCCTTTATTCAATGCCACCTTAGATTACATACATATTAATACATATTATCAGTGCATAAAAATCATTATAGATATTTATGCCAGGGCACACTAAGCTCCTTTGAAAGAAGAACATCTTTCTTATTCATTCCAGCATCCTGGCATCCTTTTGTAGAGTGGTGCATTTTTCTCTAGGATGGTACTGTGCAGCTTATTTTCTGAAACCAATGTTACAGATAGATTGTGTTATTATTCGTTTGGTGATATTTAGTATCAAACGCATGCTATTGAAGGAATCATAAATTGTATATCCTTCCTGAGGTTGAACATATGAAATGGGAAGTTTGGTTTATGTGTTATTTTATTTTATATTTTTTGTTAGTTAAATTTATTTTTAACTGGTACAGAAAAACATACAAATCATACCCCTTGATGAGTACCATGTGATGTTTTGATGCATGTATACATTGTGCAATGTTTAAATCAGATTAAATGCATCTATAACCATCTATAGACTAAAACAAAATTAATTGTCCCCTTAGGAAGTGTGTGTGTGTATGTGTGTGCAGGGAGAGAGAGAGAGAGAGAGAGAGAGAGAGAGAGAGAGAGAGAGAGAGAGAGAGAGAGAGAGACTTTCTATTAAAGGAAACTCTGCTGCTCTGCCTAGTTGGGTTTGCTCCCTGGCTCATGGTCTCTTGCAGTAGGCATTTTCCTGAGGGTTGTCAGAGACAGATCTTGTGGGTGGTCTGTCATACTGAATTTTGAATCTAAGATCTCAGCTCCAAGGCCCTTATCCTCCCAAATGCCAGCAGACGGTACAGTCCATCAACGCCTAATTACTTCCTAGTAGTTTGAACCCACAATCTTTTCTGGTTTGGTACCAGAATCAACTTCGGAAGGTACTGAAGAAAGAATGTCTAGTATTGGGAACCTAAATATGTGGACTTTTCTTGGGGAAGTGATTGGTCAGAAGAACCTTTGTTATCCACAGTATGCTCACAGATAACAACTTCAGGAGAGGCTCTCTAAAGTCATGGCAACCATTCTTGCCAGCTGACACTTCTGACCTGATTGCTTTATACATTACCCACTACAAGAATTTGAGGTGGAAACTAGTTAATTCAAAGGGAGTCGTCCTTGTAACTCTCAGTTGGCTGTAGTTCTCACAACACTTTCACAAACTGCACTTGTAACTGAAGCTTCCACAGGGCTGACTCTGTGACACATCCTGAACCAACTAAGAAGAGAGGGTGTTTCTGCAAAAAGTGGAGAAAATATTGCTTTGAGAATGATAAATGCAAAACCAATTTAGGTAAGAAAAAAATGACTAAAGGGTTTGAAATTTTTTTAAAAAATGAACACATATATAAGTGTGTGTTTATGTGTTTCATATATGGGGTTTTGTTATTATCTGGATCTAAAACTAAAAATATGCATGTCTTAATAAATAAATAATGCAACAACACCCATAGTTTGTACCTTGCTTCAATAAACTTATGTTCACATAGAACACACCATAAAAATGATTACTTGAAATTAGGGACTCTAAGTGGGCCTAAATTATTTTATTGAAAGAAAATCAATCTTAACAGATTTGGTGTTTTAATTACTCATCACAACTTGCTGCAACATGCACAGAACAAAATTCTGTGTAAATCTATTTAGTAGACAGAAGCAGATAGATTATAGTTGCAGAGGGCAACTTTCTGTTTTTTTACATGCTGGTTTCCTGTGGAGGGGCTGACTAGCTTTCTTCCTAGGTGTATTACTTATTTTATTAAAATTCTTCTTAACAACAGTTTGATTGCACATAGAAACCATGCTGAAGATATTACAACATTACCAGAAAATGTGAGTATACATAAGCATTTTTTAGTAAAGCAAAGTTGAACTGCTTATTTTTAGTAGAAAAAATTATATCTAATCTTTGAATCTTACAGTTAATTTAAAGAATATAAATCCTTTTAAGTGTAAACTTAATACTGATTACCCACAAACATGGTTAATTTTGAGTCTTAAACAGAGAAGGAAATACTGAAACAAGAAGAAAGGAATTTGTATCTTTCATGATACAGATATCAATCAATACTTAATACTTAGGGATATTCAAAATCCAAAATCATTCTTCAACTGTTTCATGTATATAATCTTCCCTCAGGAAAGAAGGTATAAAAGCCTATTAGAGGAAGAAGGAAAATAAATGAATGCCATACTGCTCCCCATACCTCCCATGCCACACACACCAACATCCGTGAGACGATTCCTTAATCATGATGGTCAGTCAGACTTCCTAACTAACACACATTTTTCGTCTTCATAACAATTTTCTCACAACTCTAGTTTTTGCCTGCCCCCCTTAACTTTAGAGTTTGAAATATGCATGCTTTCTCTGTTCTTGGATACTTCTAGTTTTCAGTTATGTTTGATCATAAATAGACTTATGGTAAAAAATGTAATACATTTTGTAATAAAAGTTTGTTGGATCAAAAAGATCTTGTATCACCTCTGTGAAATGGGGAACCACCTGTATTTTGGAGGGTCATTCTACCCAAATAGGCTTAAACTGAGAACAACCAACTTGACATTTTAATACAAAATGCCTTTTTAAAATGCAGTTTTTAAAAAGCAAAACAATTGCAAAACAAAGTGTAAGGCAGTGAAGACAACATTTTCTCTAGAAGAGTGGGAAAACTCAGAAGAACACTTTTGAGTGGGTGATTGTTTAAGATTGGCCTTTGGTCTTCCTCTAGATTTTATAGTGTATATTCCATAAACTCTTTCCTCTGCCCACCCCACCTTCATGCACACTCAGCATCAATGTGGATGGTTTGGAAGGAGAAGGCTCCCTTTTCTCTAAACAGATCTTTACAGTAGTACAGAAGTTTCACAGGCCTCCAACCCCAATCAGTAAGAGATGCTCTACAGTTCTCAGCGTTTCCTGCTGAGAACCTTACTAACATGAATGATCCATTTGATATTAATCTTACTTTTTTCCTGCTCTATGATGTGGCAGTGACAGATAACTATAGCACCAGTGAACTGGATCCTTTCCATTATAAAATTTCATTTTCTAATGGGGGTTTCAGGCTTAGCCTCTTACTGTTTGTATGAGGACAAAAATGTGTCTGACCCAAAGATATTCTAATAGCACATCCTGGGAAGTCCAAATAGCCAAAAACATCATTGGGTATTCATTTCATTCCCTAGTTTATAGAGAGAAAAGTAAATCACACCTTATATGTGATGCCGTAAATGTGCTTTCTTTGGTCAGTTATGAGGAGTGTGCATTGGATTTTAACATGTTGATCTTTGAATTTGGGGACTGAGATATTTTATAGTCATCCGATCATCTGATTTACTTCCAGTGTAATCATTTAATTAAGGTATAAAATCTTAATGAAAGTAACACAGAAAGTATTAATATTAATATGTAGCATTTATTGACTGCCAGCACTGCCCTAGGAATTGAACAAAGCACAAAATTAGAGGGCCTACTTAGTATACATTGGCCAATTTAAAAGTAGCTATAATAACAGTAAATACCCACTTTGTGTCTTTATAACACAGAATGAAACCTAACTGCAGAATGAAACCTAACTAAAAGAGTTGTTCTTTACCCAAAATCTATTATAAATGATCTATTTAATAGACCTGCTTAGAAATATTACTTGCACTATCTTTACAACTGTGCCAAAATGGACTGGAAATTCCTGTCGAATAGCATTTAGGATGGCTAGACAACTAATGGCTAAGCAAAAACTAATTTTAATTTAATAACTAACTGAAAGACAGATTATACCTCATCTCAGTAAGCCTTTTGACTTGAGTCTTTGTAGGCTACCGTTTGTTCCCTAGCCAAAACACATGAGCATCAGGTTGATTTTGAGTTCTGCAGTGATTTACTGACCATGAATCCCCAAAGACAGAAGGTCACAGCTATTCTTGCATACCTGCTATACTTTCAAAGTTTCATCTTATCTCCTTTCTTCCACTTGTCAAATTTATCAAAAAAAAGTTTTAAAAACACAAACAACCACAAAAACTAGAGCAGTCTACACATGCTTTTCTTCACTACTCTTACTTGATAGCCACCCCTACAACTAAGGGGAAATCATCCTCTCAAAGATCTCTTGTAAGTCTAATTACGGAAGTGATCAAAGGCTTTGACTCAGTGTTTTCATGCAAAATAAGACACCACTGAGGCTACACAGCAGAGCTCTCGGGCAGGATATAAACTAGACTCTGACTCCAGTCCCCTTCTATTACTTTCTCCTTCTAAGGTTTTGTGACCTTGTGCTGTCCTAAGATCCCCTTATCAACTTCCTTTAATCTCTTTTACTTCCTCCTTCTCTTTTTCCATCCCCCAAATGGAGACATTTCCATAGATTCTATTCTTGATATCATGATTTCTTTCTCTCCAAAGACCCCTGAACTGGACTTGCTGCATGAATTTAACGGGGTTTTGGCTCACCACCACTGTGACTGCTGCCCTGCTGTTCTCCCCTTGCCCTCCGTGCCAGTTACACTGGTCCTCTTGCCATACTTTGTCTTTAGCAAGTTGACTCCAGAAATTTGGCATTTGATGTTCTCTGGAATTATACTGCTTTTCCCCAAGTATCTGAGCACATTGTTTCCTCAACTCTTCAGGCTTCTGTTCAAATGTTGCTTTATATATAGTGAGATTTCCCAGACCACTTCATGTGAAATAATAATTTCCTGCTTCATGATTCCTTATATTACTTAACACCATTGAATACATTGTATATTTCATCTTATTTGTTTATCATCTACTTTTTCATCTTATGTGGGCTGGCAGGGAGCCAAAGGGCATGCTTGGTATGCCTGGAGAAAAACAGGAAGCTATTACAATTGGCTACATGTATGCTTGAGCTCGTGATTGCTTGACCTTTAACAGGATTGGGTGGACATATCTGATCAAAATTGTTTATGCATGAGATTGCTTATATATAGAGGGTGTTATCCGAATAAAAAAGAAGCTCCTTCATGACAATCTGAGGTGTATGTGTCTTTATGTCCCGCTGGACGGCGACATTTGGTGGCCCATACGGGGAACGGTGAGCGCTCAGGTAAGTAATAAAGGAGAAAATTTTTCACTAGCACAGTCAACTAGCAGTCAACTAGCAGGTTTCCCTATTCAAGGAAACAGTGGCCTTAAGGTACTAATGGAAGGCTCCCTTAGTGAGGGAACTTAACAGAAGGCTGTCCCAAGAGACAGCAAAGGACGTCCTGTAGTAAATGAATGTGTGTAAGGTGTTAGTTGTGTTAATATTTTTGTTACTTTTTCTTATTTGGTTTCTGTTTGTTGTTGTTGTGATGATCAGAGAGGCCATATTATAGCCAAGGGATCGGAAATTTCACGGATTTGCATGGAAGGCTCTCTTAAGGCATTGTTAAGAGAAAATGGAACTCCATTAAAGTCTAAAACTGCGCGGACGTTCCTTAAAACTATAGAAGAAGGCTGTCCTTGGTTCTTAGAAGAAGGGCTCCTTACTGTCCCTCAGTGGGAGCGTTTGGGAAAGGACCTCCGTAAGCAAAATGAAAAAACGCCTCTCCCTCTTGGTACTTTGCCTATATGAACATTAGTTCATTTCTGTCTGACTTCCAAAACACCAAAATTTCAAGAACAGCTAAGAGAAGGGGAAGAGATATTAGAAACTTTAAAAGAAGAACAATCAAGTCGAGCTTCTGAAAGAGAAAGTAGATGTTCAGACTCAGAACAGGGATGTGACTCTGAAGAACAGGAGCTATCTGAGACAGAGCTAGAAAAGAAGTTCTCTCAGTGGCATTTAGCCCCTACCGCACCGCGCCCTCCAGTGTATAATCCAGGTCACCACTCTTTTCCAAGTTGTAGGGGCACATGTACTTGCTGCACTGGGGCGAATCCCAGACAGTGGGCTGATGTAGAATCTCGATCAGTGTTCCCAATATTCCCGGTATTTGAAGATCAAAACAATCAGAGATATCATCAAATATTAGATATAAAATTAGTGAAACAGTTAAAAGAGGCAGTTATGTCCTATGGAGTGCAAGCTACATTTACCATTTCTTTATTAGAGAATGTTGCAAGTCAAAATCTTACTCCAGCTGATTGGGGTAATTTAGCAAAAGCATGTTTATCTGGGGGATAATATCTTATGTGGAAGGTGGCCAACCAGGAGTTATGTTCTGATACTGCCCAACGTAATGCAGTTGCGGGCAATCCTCAATGGAATCTAGACATGCTGACAGACCAAGGACCATATGAAGGGCAAGATAATCAGATTAATTTCCACCCCGGTGTGTATCAACAAATTAGTGCTGCTGCCACTAAAGCTTGGAAAACGCTTTCAGGTGCTAGCGATCTTCAAGAACAGTTATCTAAGGGTATTCAAGGCAACAATGAACCCTATGCTGATTTTGTAGACAGACTGATTCAAACAGCAGGACGGAGATGTAGACCAGGCTATGCTTTAGTCAAACAGCTTGCATATGAGCAATCAAATAAATGGTGTAAAGAAGCAATAAGACCTTGGAAAAACAAAGACCTTGTAGCCTATTTAAAGGCTTGTAGGGATATTAATGAGGCTTTTATTCAAGGTCAGGTGATGGCTGCAGTGCTTGCACAGGGTCTTAGAGGCAATGTCAACGCCCAGGCCAACAGCGTTATCAGTGTAAACAATATGGACACATAAAAAAGGACTGCCCCCAGGGTCCTGTGCCAAAATTATGTCCCCAATGTAAAAAAGGGAAACACTGGGCAAGTGACTGTAAATCAACTAGAGACAAAGATGGTAACCCTTTACCTCCAAAAAATGGGAATCAGGGCCCCCGACCTTGGGGCCCACAAATATACAGGGCTATCCACCGTACCTCGGACCCATTACCCCTTGACTCCCCAACTAGACAAACAAGAGGAAGCGCAGGATTGGACCTCTGTGCCTCCGCCAGAGCAGTATTAACTCCAGAGATGGGAGTACAACCAATAACAACTTCGGTTGTCGCCCCATTACCTAAAGGAACAGTGGGACTAGTTCTGGGGAGGAGTTCTTCTGCTTTAAAAGGATTAAATATTATCCCTGGAGTTATAGACCCTGATTTTACAGGAGAAATAAAAATCCTTGCTTCTTCACCAAGAGGTGTAGCAATAATTGCTCAGGGTGATCACATAGCACAATTGTTGGTCTTATCCAGCTGCCATGATCAATATCCATCAAAGAATATTATTAGGGAAAATAAAGGATTAGGTTCTACTGGCCAAAATATGGTCATGTTAACATTGGATTTAAAAGATAGACCTATGACAAAGTTAGTGATAGAAGGCCAAAGTTTTGAGGGCTTATTAGATACTGGGGCTGACAAAAGTATTATCAAAATTACAGAATGGCCCAAAGCCTGGCCGCTTCAACAGGCAGATCAGACTTTAAGGGGAATGGATATAGCTTCTAATCCTAACAAAAGTGCAGCCATATTAACATGGAAGGATGAAGAAGGTCATAGTGGTAACATCCAACCTTACGTCCTTGAACATCTCCCGGTAAACTTGTGGGGGAGAGATATCATAGAACAGATGGATTTACATCTCACATCCAAGATCCCATACAGTAATCTAAAAGCTAATCAAATGATGTTAGCCCAAGGACACACATGGGGAAAAGGTCTTGGGAAAAATAGTCAAGGACCTACTTCACCCATTTTAGTTACTCCAA
Organism: Sciurus carolinensis; assembly: GCF_902686445.1. Lineage (NCBI taxonomy): Eukaryota > Metazoa > Chordata > Mammalia > Rodentia > Sciuridae > Sciurus > Sciurus carolinensis. The sequence continues at coordinate 28,509,667 of NC_062218.1, read as the reverse complement.
AACAAGATAGAAAGGGATTGGATTTTCATTAGGGGCCACTGAAGCAATTAAAATAACATGGAAATCTGATAAACCTGTTGGGTCCCTCAGTGGTCCCTCTCAAAAGACAAATTAGAAGTGGCCCAACAATTGGTTAAAGAACAACTAGAGGCTGGACACATTAAACCATCCACCTCTCCTTTCAACACACCAATATTCATAATAAAAAAGAAATCAGGAAAATGGAGGCTATTACATGACCTAAGAGCAGTAAATTCTATAACGGAGCCCATGGGACCTATTCAATTAGGATTACCTACTTAATCGATTATTCCAGTTAATTGGCCCTCCATTGTAATTGACATAAAAGATTGCTTCTTTTCCATTCCATTACATCCCTCAGACACCAAAAGGTTCGCATTTACAGTGTCCTCACTTAATAACAGTTCTCCTAATAAAAGATATGAATGGATAGTTCTCCCATAAGGCATGGCCAATAGCCCCACTATGTGTCAAATATATGTAAACAAGGCCATTGAACCCAGACGCTTAGCAAACCCTCAACTTTTAATCTATCATTATATGGATGACATTTTGTTAGTTCATAAAGAAAAAACTGTCTTGGAAAATTGTTATAGTTCCTTAATAAAGTCACTAAAAAGGTGGGGTTTACATATTGCCATTGATAGGGCACAAATGACAGACACCAAAAACTTCCTGGGATCTATCATAAATGTAACTATGGTTAAACCCACAAAAATTAGTATTCAAGTAGACCAACTTAAGACTTTGAATGACTTTCAAAAGCTATTAGGTGACATTAACTGGATTAGACCTTACCTTCACTTACCCACCTCAAGTTTGGGCCCCCTGTTTGACACTCTTAAAGGTGATTCTGATCCCCTTTCTAAGCAGGTGCTTACCCCTAAGGCTCGAACAGCTCTCAAGCTTGTTGAAACCGCTATGGAAAAGGTTCATCTTGATCGTAATGACCTAGCTAAGCCTTTATCATTCACTGTCTTGCCCACGAATAAGTCACCCACAGGAGTGTTTTGGCAAAAGGGTCCTATTCTATGGATTCACATGAATTATGCCCCTAACAAGGTCTTATCCTTGTTTACTGAATCTGTGGAAGAATTAATCCTTAGGGCATTAAAAGTATCCCTTTCCACCTTTGGGTCACATCCCTCAACAATAACTACTCCTTATACTACTGATCAGATACAATATCTTATTAATAATTCAAATTCATGGGCTATAGTCTTTACTAGTACTTCTGCTGTGTTTGACAATCATTTGCCATCTGATCCTCTTCTCCAATTTTGGAGTCAACATCCTATAATTTTCCCCAAAGTCACCCAAAAAGAACCTATTATAGGAGCTACCCTTATATTTACTGATGGATCAAAAAATGGTACGGGTGCTATTACTATAAATAATGTTACAGAAACATTGCTGTTTCATACTCTATCTGCACAACAAACAGAACTATTAGTAGCTGTAGAAGTATTCAGAACCCACCATAAGCCCTTTAACCTATTCTCTGATAGCAAATACGTTGTTAATGCTATTCAAAATTTAGAATTAACTGGTCTGCTCTCCCTCACTTCCACCATCACTAAGTATTTACAATCTTTACAAAAACTTATTTGGGATAGAAAACGTCCTTCTTTAATTGGGCATGTTTGGGCTCATACTGGCCTTACAGGTCCTCTAAGTTTACACAATGATTTAACAGACATGGCCACCAGAGACCCACATATCTTTGATGCACTTGAAAATGCAAAAAATTTTCATTCCAAATTTCACATAAATGCTTCTACTCTACATTTACGCTATCAGATTACTAAGGCAACAGCTCCGGACATAGTCAAGTCTTGTGCTAAATGTGCTACACTTATTCTTAACCCCTCGTTAGGAGTAAATCCAAAAGGGCTTCAGCCCAATCATAGTTGGCAAATGGATATAACTCATTATTCAGAATTTGGAAAACTACAATTCATCCATGTATCAATAGATACCTTTTCAGGATTTATTATGGCCTCTGCTCACGCTGGAGAAAAAAAACAAAGATGTAATAACACACCGTTTACATTCTTTCTCCATCCTAGGGGTCCCCAAACAAATTAAAACAGGTAATGGTCCTGGATATACATCCCAGGCCTTTAAACAATTTTGTTCCACCTTTGGTATTCAACATGTCGCAGGAATCCCCTATAATCCTACTAGACAAAGCATTTTTGAGCGCGCCCATTTAACACTTAAAAACATGATTTATATACAAAAAGGTGGAATAGGGGTATCATACAGATCCCCAAAAGACAAATTATCTGTTGCCTTGTTCATTTTAAATTTTTTAAATCTCAATTCTGAGGGCCGATCGGCTGCTGACCGTCATTCAGAGCCTAGTAAAAAACATCTACCTCAAGTGCTCTGGAAGGACATTCAATCGGGACAATGGAAAGGCCCGGATCCGGTATTAGTCTGGACCCGAGGATCTGTTTGTGTTTTCCCGCAGGACGCACAATCGCCAATTTGGGTGCCGGAGAGATTGGTCAAGGCTTCCTCAATAGAAAACCAAGAACCAAGAACAAGAAGAAGATGTGGAAGTTCCTCCAACTGCTGTTGTTGATGATCCCTCACCATGTTAATGGAGGAGCCGTGCGTTACCTATGGGGGATAGTAAAGGCGTGGCCTTGCCCTTTGCCCCTTACTAACTCTTCCAATCTATATCCTCCTATTCTTACCACTAATTCCACATTAGGGTTACCTACTGTACCCTTTTCTCCTGACTTAGCACCCTTCCCAAATGGCTCCTATGACTTAGCAGGTTATGTGGGAACTTCCCCCCAAGTTTGGCTATGCTAGACCGGTAGTCAGAGACGGGTAAGATTCGTGAAGAGCTCATACCAACCTAAGACAGGGAATGAAGATATAAGCTTCATTTTCTGATGACGGGTAAGGATGTTGCTCTGTCATGGACAACCTAAGACAGGAACGGTCTTTTTATAAACAAACAGGGGGAGATGTGGGCTGGCAGGGAGCCAAAGGGCATGCTTGGTATGCCTGGAGAAAAACAGGAAGCTGTTATAATTGGCTACAGGTATGCTTGAACTCATGATTGCTTGACTTTTAACAGGATTGGGTGAACATATTTGATCGAAATTGCTTATGCATGAGACTGCTTATATATAGAGGGTGTTATCCGAATAAAAAAGAAGCTCCTTCATGACAATCTGAGGTGTACGTGTCTTTATGTCCCACTGGACGGTGACAATCTTATAATGTGACTTCATAAGGGCAGGAACCTTTATCTGTTTTGTTCACTGCTAAACTCTCAGCAGTGAGAGTTTAGAATTAAACTCTAAGTTAATTCTAATTGGCTTAGAACTAAGCCTCCTACTTAGTAGTCAGCAAATGTTTGTTGAATAAATGAATGAGTATTAGAGATGTACAGGGAAGTTTAAAAAAAAAAAAACTCACTTCCTCAAAATTCTTATGTGATTATCCTTCATCTCACCCATGAACCGATGGCAATGAGGCTTCATCTTGGGTCCTTTCAAACCATGACGTGAAGATTTGCTAAGATGTCACTCTCACTTTCTCCTCTAGAGATAGTATGAAGACAGAAAATCAGGAAGGATATAAACTGGAATCTGATGCCAGGACCTCGAAGACCCTTCTCAGGTGCAAACAATATATATCAACTTCACAACAATCTTGAATTCAACTGAATTAATTACTTTATGTCATCAAAATTTGTATCATATTGACATGACCAAACACAGATCTTTGAGGAAGGCAGTAGAGTGTAGAAGCCAAATAAGATTTTAAAATTCCATGGTCTTGGCAGGTCATTATGCCATTAACCAAATAATATGCCACAGCAAATCACAAATGTTATTATTTTGATTTTTGAGTATATTAATATTGGGCTCTTCTTAAGACCAGAATATGGTCTTTCCATTTTTTAATGTCCCTAGGCCCATAAATCCCATTAAAATTTAAAACAATCTTCACAAATGTTCTAAAAAAGCCTTTCTGCTAAAAAAACCAAGTTTTCTCATACCTCGGAAAATTTGTTCTTTATAAAAATCAGAGCTCTCTGAAGTCTGGTTAATTTGCAGAACACTAGCTTGCTTTCACAAAAGCACAAATGTCTCAGTGAGTTCAAAGTAAACTGTTAGGGCACAATAGTGTATAGCCATTTCAGAAAAGGCTTTATTTCAAAATATTCTAAGAAACATTTGTCTAGACATGTCTTTCTTGCCTCATGTGAAATTAATAGCTTAAAAAGAAATGTGTGAATAGTTTCAAGTGCAAACTTTGACATTGTTGAATAACTTAATAAAGATGCATTTCATTCCTGGTTTACCAAATATGATTTTGACAGTATTTCTAACAGTCAAGATGGTTTCTATAATGGAGAATGCCACATTGTGTAATAATAATTGTGCTCTATTGGAGAACTGTAAATGCTCCTTAAGACCCTAACTGCACAAGTCATCTATTTAGTATTGGAAAAATAAGATCATGAAAGTGTCCTCTGAGATCATTAATGGGGAAGAAAAATATTTTCTAACAGAGAAAATGTTCCAAGTCAAAGAAGAAGTCTGATCCTCTCCTCTAATAGCAAAGAGAACTATTCACCTGAGCAACGGCTGGGATGAAATAACATTGCCCCGTGTGAAGTAGGCACACACTTTGGTGAAGAAAGTAGACTCCTCGCTGAAGCTCTACACAACGTCTCTGATAATTTTGAATACTTTCTCTTATTTGGTCCTTAAAAATAACCCTGACAGAATGTAAATGAGTACAGTGACTATGAAAATCAGTATAAAGTTTCCTCAAAAAACTAAAACCAGAACTACCATATGATCCAGCTATCCTACTCCCTGGTATTTATCCGACAAATTAAAGTTAAAGCATACACTTAGAGATACATGCATATTCCTGTTTATCACAGCACAGTTCACAGTAGCCAGTTGTGGAATCAGCGTTGGTGTCCATCAACAGAGAAGTGGATAAAGAAAATGTGGTATATATAAACAATGTAATTTTATTCAGCCATAAAGAAGAATGAAAGTATGTCCTTTGCAAGAAAGTGGATAGAACTAAAGAATATCATGTTAAGCAAAGTGAGCCGAATCAGAAAGAGAAGTATCATATATTTTTTCTCATATGTAGAAACTAGTGGTGGGGGGGGCAGGACATCATGAAAATAGAAGGGAGACCAACTGGATAGAAGAAAGAAAGCAGGGGAAGGGAGGAGAGGAGAGTATAGGGAGGTATTAGAGAGTGAACTTAATCAAATTATGTCACATGCATGTACTAATATGCTGCAATGATACCCACCATTCTGTATAATTTACATGCACCAACTTTTAAAGAATCCAGTCTTGTCAGACGGGCATAATTATCTCTATCTTACCAATTAGAAAACTCATTATAATGGTTCGGGGACTCACAGTCAAGCTGGAATTGGAACTCAGTTCTTGTGACTCTATGGCCAGTTCTTTTCACTAAATGACATTATCCCATGAGTCCGTCCAATCATCTGTGATGCAGAAATGGTGCTCACTATTCCTGGGTCAAAAAATACTCGGGAATTGTCACAGATGACAGTGTTTTACCCATATTGCTGCACAAAAATCCCACAAAGACTCTTGCATTTTCAGTGCTGTTCCAGATCCTACAACTGTGTGACAAATTACTCACATAATAAAACCACTGCATAAAACAGCTATTCATCATGGTCATGGATTCTGAAGATCAGAAATTCATACCAGGCACAACAAGGGGAGGTAGAATAGCCTCTGAAGATGATTTCTGTGGTATCAGAAATCAGGTATTGGCTGAAGGTTGAAGGGTGGAATCATTAGAAATCTACCTCATTCGTGTCTGAGACTGATGCTGACTCTGGGCTTACACCTTAGCTGGGCTGTCAACCAGCCATCTCCATGTGTCCTCAACTTCCTCAGCAACTAGTACCTGAGTCTAAAGAGCAAAACCAGTCTGAGAGAAGCCAGAATCAGGGGGTGTAGCACCTTTTTGAACCTAGTTTTGGAATTCCTGCATCATCTCTTCTGCTGCATCCTGTTCATTAGAAGTAGAACATTAAGGCAACCCAATATTTAAATAAAGGATAATTAGACTCTCTGATACAGGAAGAATGTTGAAGAATTTGTGATGTTTTTTAAAATAATCACAGTACCCCTCCCTGGCTTTGGAGTACTATTGCATTTAAGAGTCTGCCCCTTGGATTCTTTCTTTAAATACTGCCCTCAAATAGAGTCACTTTGCTCCTAAGCTACAGGCACAGGAAGCCAGAAGTGTTTGGAAAATGATATGGGGAAGCCCTTTTCACAGGATGTGACTTGAATCACAGTTAGTCTTGCAGGATTAGAATGAAGCACCCCTCCACTGAACTGTGCTTTAAAACACCCCTTTTTCTTGATTTCTTTTCCTTCTTTATCTTTTAGAACTTACTTCAGAAATATTTGCACATGAATTTTCATCTCATATTCCCTTCCTGGGCCACCCAGCCTAGGACAAGGCTGACAAGCACATCTGTAAAATGATGCTGACTTTAAGGACAAATTCTGAGGGTACCATCTTTGCTGTCCTTGGGTTGCCCCGAAACACAACACAATATGCGATGGTTAATTCTAAAGAATTTCACCAAGATTTATTACTTCATAGACTCTGACAATCACAAAACAGTTGAAAATACTTGATGTTTTAAAGGTCTGAGCTTCTTTTGGTTGTTGAAAGGATCAAAATGTACTTTTATTAAGCCTTATTCTCAATTATTTCCTAAAGTCATGTTCTATTTGTAGCAGGTCTTCAGATTTCTCTAATAAGTTAAGTGGTCATTTTCCTAGTAATTTCATTTTCATAAATTATTTGTCTATCAAGGAAATAAAAAATGTATTCACTAGGATTTCCTCTGTATGCGTATGTGACAATATGAATTATAAATATATATATCATCACAAAAGGCAGAGATGTGGCCATAGGCAGTGAACAAGGACTTAAGGAAAGGACAGTGGGAAGATAAAAATATAAAAGGAAAGGGGAAGCAAGAAAGAAGGAGAGAAAGTGAAAGGGAAGTTGAGAGAGATGGGAAGGAAAAGAAAGTTTGCCAGAGAGATGGTGGCAGAATGTTTTCAATGTGATTCCTTTACAGAGATCCCAAAATTCTCCATTAGAGTTACAAACATAATATGGTGATTTCCTGCAGAAGCAGAAATGGAGAAAAGGTTGCATTAAGTTTGTGGACCATGCTAAGTCTAATTTATCAGCTTGGATTCTGGAATGGAAACAAAAGATCCACTAGTATCTTTTGCATTTGCAGAGGTCTTGAGAAGGCCACTGGACACTTCAAGTTCTGAAATGGGGACTTCTAAGGGTCAGGGCAGTGAATGGCATTTGGGTTACATTTTCTTTTATGCAGTGAAGGAACGAGAGCCAATGTCTCCTCATCACTGGAACCTCCACTGAGAGACCTGGCAAGATGGTAAACTTTACAGTCTCCTATATGGGTTCTCAGGATCATTGCCTTCAATTTTTATGTTCAGTGGAAAAATACAGCAGTTACTAATTTACTTAAAATAGAATTTATAAGCCAAGCATGGTGGCACATGCCTGTAATCTCAGAAGCTTGGATTACAAGTTAAAAGTCTGCCTCAACAATTTAGCAAGGCTCTAAGCAACTTAGACCCTATCTCAAAATAAAAAATAAATATATATATATAAAATATATAATAACCAAATTTTATCCCTAATACTTACAACAGCATTATCAATAAAAATAGGACTAGCCCCATTCTACCTATGAGTACCTGAAGTTACCCAAGGAGTTCCACTCCTATTTGGATTAATTCTATTAACATGGAAAAAAATTGCCCCAATCTCTGTCATATTTCAAATCACCCCCTCAGTTTATCTCTTCCTAATAATAATAATAGCAATACTATCAATCATACTAGGAGACTGAGGAGGTCTTAACCAAACCCACTTATGGAAAATTCTAGCATATTCATCAATCGCTGAATAATAACAATCATTACATTCAATCCTACACTAACCATATTCAATATAATTATTTACATTAGACTCACAATTGATATATTTATACTATTTTATAATAAAAAACTACTACCCTTTCAATATCCAACTCATGAAACAAGTTTCCCTTATTAATCTCAATAATTCTTATCATACTAATATCATTAGGACTTCCTCCACTAACTGTATTTACCCCAAAATGAGTTATTATTAAAGAACTTGTATCAAATAATAATATTATTATTCCTACATCCACAGCAGTAACAGCCTTATTAAACTTATACTTTAACATATGACTTATTTACTCAACTTTGCTAACACTATTTTCATCCTCTAATAATACTAAAATTAAATCACAATTTGAAACACAAAACTAACCCCCTTTATACCAACCATTATCATTACATCAACCCTATCACTTTCTCATATACCTATATTGTCATTTTAGGTGAGGAGTTTAGGTTAAACTAGACCAAGAGCCTTCAAAGCTCTATACTTAACTCCTGACTATCTTACATCAACTCAATGCAAATCAATTACTTTAATTAAACTAAGCCCTTATCCAATCAGTTCAAATCTCTAGACCAATGGGATTTTAACCCATAATAATTTAGTTAACAGCTAACTGCCTTATTCAACTAGCTTAAATCTACTTCACCTGTCAAAAGACAAAAAGACAGGAGAAGCCCCAGCAGAGTTGAAGCTGCTCCTTTGAACTTGCAGTTCAATATGATAATTCACCTCAGGACTTTGGTAAAAAGAGGACTTAACCTCTGTCTTTAGATTTACAATCTATGGCTTGCTCAGTCATTTTACCACCTACCTATGTTCATCAACCATTGATTATTCTCAACTAATCACAAAGATATCAGAACACTTTACTTCCCATTTGGTGGCTGCACCGGAATAGTAGGAACAGCACTTAACCTATTAGTTCGGACTGACCTAATTATATATATAATTTACAGTATAGTAAAAGACAACTTTTCTAAACTAAATTTTTTTGAATCATTTTTACTAAATGACACTGTCTAAGCTATGAATTAAAAATGTTCCTTATTTCTTATATTTCAGAAATATCTAGAAGACTAGTTAAATCATGTTATGTTGCCCATTTTTTTAATGAAATTTCATTTTCATTTGCCAATGATTCCAAAATGAAATTTTGGGTCACATAATCCCCTAACTACCAACACTTCAGGCATATGAGCAATATTTAAAAGGTAGATTCTGAGACATTCATTTTGGTGGAACCAGGCCCGTCTGCCAACCAGGATCTTACAGGAATTGAATCCAAGGCCACTGTACCACTGAGCTTCATCCTCAGCCCTTTTTGTTTTTTATTTTGAGACAGGTTCTTGCTAAGTTGCTGAGGCTGGCCTCAAATTTGCAATTCTCCTGCCTCAGCCTCACGGAATTCCTGGAAGTATAGCTATTCACCACAACTAAAAAAAATGATAATAATTTTAAAGACAATATTTATAGAAGTGTGAGCAAGGTTAAGGCAACCAGCAAGATATAATAAATCCCCCACGGATTAATAACAAGAAAACATTTTACTACAAAGTCTGAAAGGCATGGAGAGAGAACAGTTCTAGTAGAGGCTACTGACACCTGGCTCTGCAAAAGAGGGGCCGTGTCTTAGTATGTTCTGTGTTGCTAGAACAAAATACCTGAGGATGCATACTTTACAAAAGAAAAAGGATTGTTTTAGCTCATTGTGATATAGGTAGGGATGTTCAAGAGCATAGTACCATAGTCTGCTAGAATTCTAGGGAGGACCGGATGGCAGTTTCACCATGGCAGAAAGGAGAAGCAGGAGTGTGCAGAAGAGCCTGTGTGGAAGCAAGACCAGAGTTGCCTTTTAACAACCCACTTTTGCTGTAACAAGTCCCTGTCACACCAGAGTGAGAACTCCCTCCCGTGAGAAAAGCATTAATCCTTCTTAAAGGCCTCAACACCTCTCAATAGTGTTGTACTGTTGACGAGGCCTCAGTATGAGTTTTGGAAGGGCAAAACTATATTTAAACCATAGTAGGTCATTTGCAATTTACGACCTCAGGAACGGAGCAACTACCGGAACTGTGGCACAACAGGGAGAGAACAAGAGGGGTGCACATCCCAACCTCTCTTCATCTCTCGATCTCTTGCTGATGCTGCTCATTACCAGAACCTAAAGAGAAGTTGGAGAAAAATGGGATCATGGTTGAGTAAGCAGTTGAAGTCACTTTCCCCGTCCGTAGCAAGGCAGAGAAAGCTAGAGAGTCAGGGGTAGATGGGGGTGTTTGCTGGTAAGTGGAAAATAACCAGAATACCAAGAAAAGAGTATCCTTAGAATTGGTCGTTACTTTTTACCAATGTTACAGGAATCTGTCCTTACTTTTAAATTAATGAGCTCTCTTTAGCTCAGCTGGGGTTTTATAAAATTAGATAGAGATATATTATTTAGGAGGGGGAAATTTGAAATTAACTTATAAAAATTATAAGTTCTTAACTGGCATGAAGACTCAGAATTAGAAATGACATATAAACAAATTGTAGGGAAAAAATGGAAAGGGAAGGACATTTTCCCTACCTGAAATTTTGGGCCTCCAGTCACAGAGGTTCAGAAGAGACCTCAGAATGGATCACCCACTTCCTCTTGTAGTACTTAATGTGATCTGATGGTACTACACAACTAGAGTTAGAGAATTTTAGAGCTGTTGTCCTGTGTGCATAGTGATGAAATATCTTCTTACCTGGAAACACAGGCATGTTTAAGCTTAAGAGTCTTACATCAATGAAGTATTTCAGATACATCATACAAAAAACTTTCTGCTGGGTCTACCAGATAGCTTACTTAGAGAAAATGCAGGATTATCAGGATCTCTTTTCTTCCAGGAAAATAGTTACACTTGAGTATAAAAGTTTTTCTCTTGCTTATGTTTCTCTTTTAATATTTTTTTAAATCTACTGCTGGCTTTTATACTTTTAACTTTCTTATTTTTGAAAACATGATTATTATACTGTCTCATTCCTCTACAGTTTAGATTACAGTGATCAATACTGGGGTGACTATATAAAGTTTTTTCTCAAGCCAAGACACACTTTAAAGTAAAAATGATTGCTTAATATTAAAATTCTATGATTTTTAAAATATTTATTAAGTGGAAAATAGTATTCAATTGGTGGAACTATAAAATAGTTCAAATTATTTCCAAAATCAAACTTCTAGCACATACAAAAAAGTAACATGTCCATAGACATTTAGAAATTTTTTTTAAATTTCTATTATTTATCTGAAAATCCAAAAGGACAGCAGAATTATTGTTCTCAATTAAATTTATATTTTGTAATAAGTTTCTCAGCCCATCCTATATCTATTCAAGTGCCCCTCATTTTTGAGGACTTGTTTTTCTATTCCTTTTAATATTTTAGTTTCTTAGTATTTTATTATTTTTTAACTTTTTCATGCGATTGAGCACTTCAAAATGCATTTTGTGTTATAAATTTGCAATTGCTGAGTTCATGAAATAACTCTTCTATGTATAAGAAAATTATTTTAATGTAAGTGTTGATGATAATACTTCATTCAAAATTAAAAGTCTGAGACAAATGCTCAACCAGGAGGGATGCTGGGGCAAAAGGTATGAACCAGGACTGTCCCAGGAAAATTGAGACATAGAGATATATTCACTGGAAGGTAAGTTATCAAATTGGTGATTACCTAAGATGACAAATGCACTGATTTGTTTTACTTATTTTATTTTTTATTTATTCTTTTTAGATCTACATGACAGTAGAATATATTTTGACCTAATTATACAAACATGAAATATATCTTATTCTAATTGGTTGATTTGCTTTACTTTTGACCATGTCCATTTCAAATCATATTACTCGAATTGAGTCATTTTGATTTTCTTTTATTGTGACTTTTCATCATTATTTTAATTGTGCAAATTTATGGAATATAATGTGATAATTTGATACATGTATACACTATATACAGAGTAGTTAAAATGTCCATCTCCTTAAACATTTTTTAAATTTTTGATTAACACATAATGATCATACATATGTCTGGGGTACCATGTGCTATTTATATACAAGTATATTCTGTGTAATGATCAACACAGAGTAATTAATGTTTCCATATTCTCATCATTACATTGTGTTTGGAGCCCCAAAGTTCCTCTCTTCCAGGTATTTATAAAACATATAATTGTTCTTTGTGAACTGTAGTTGCCCCAACTGAGCTGTTTAATACTAAAACTTATTTATGACTTCCATCTGTGTCTTGGTACATATTACCCAACTTCTATCTCCTCTTCCCTTCACCCAGCCTCTTATAATCACTGTTATATATCCCAATTGACTTTTCTTTAACATCCACATGAGAGAAAACACAATATTTGTCTTTCTGTGTCTGACTCATTTCACTTAACATAATGTCCTCTAGTTCATCCATTTTGCTACAAATGACAGGATACCATTTTTTATGACTGAATAATATTCCAAGGTTTGTGTGTCAGAAAATGTTATATATATATGTATGTATGTATATATATATATTTATATGCATATATATATAATTTTTGAAATGTTTATTAAGTGGCAAATAGTATTCCATTGGTGAATTGAATAAATTCAATTTTAAATTAAAAGGCACCTAACTGATTCCGTATCTTAGTTATTGTAAATAGTGCAACAATAAACATGAGCATTCAGGTGTCTCTTTGACATGCTGATACCATTTCCTTTATATGTATCCCCCAGAAATAAAATATCTGGGTCATATGGTGGTATTGTTTTTAGATTTTGAGGAACCTTCATATCATTCTCCATAATGGCTGTACCTAATCTACATTCCCACCACAGTGTATGGAAGTTCCCTGTTTTCTATATCCTAGCATTTGTTATTCTTTGTTGTTTCTTTTTTATAATAGTTATTCTAACTTGAGTGAGATGCTATCTCATTATGAATTTAACTTGTACTTCTGTGAAGTCTAATGAAGAGAAACATTTTTTCATCAATTTACTGGTCATTTGAATTTCTTCTTTTGAGATATATCTCTTCATATCCTTCAACCATTTTTAATTGGATTCTTCATTTTTTGTTTTTACTATTGCATTTCTTAAGTTTTTAATATATTCTGAGTAACAAACCTTTGCCAGATAAATAGTTTGCAAAGTTTTTTTCCCATTCTGTAGGCTGTCTCTTTATTGATTTTTTTCCCTTCCTGTGCAGAGCTTCTAGATTTGGTATAATTCTAATTGTTTATTTTTGTTTTTGTTTTTAAATTTTTTGAGTTTTATCCAAAAAAAAAAAAAAAAAAAGTTTCTTATGCCAGTGTTTTAAAGTTCCCTTACATTTACTTCTAATAGTTCCACAGTTTCAGGTCTTACTTTTAAGTCTTTGATTCATTTTGAGATTATTTTTGTTCTTTGTTGACTATCATAATGGTTTATCATTAGTGTTTGATCAGGTGTATGTGAAAAAATGGAACAAATCATCACAGCATGCCAATTTGGGCAAAAAATCCCCCAAGTTTGGTGTCTGTATGTTTTGTATCCTTACACAAATGAACCTCTGACCTTGTCTATTGGGAACTGAGAGCTCAGTCAGTACCCAGACCGCCAGGTTACAGGTCCTCTAAATTTCTTTGTCTGTTTTTCTATTCAGTAGTAATTTGTGATTTGAAATTCCATATTAACTTTTTTAGAATATGAAATTTTTTAAGTCACAGAATATATGACTTTAAAATCAATTAACAAAATATAATATTTTCTACTCATTTGTCATTTAACCAGACTCCAAAGTTTTGTGATAGATTTTGGAAGACAAAGCATATGCTACAGATTATTAGATTCTTTGAATCTGGACTCAGGTTAAATCACTGGTATTTAGGAAAAACACATTCAATCCTTCTAACTTCTACAAATATTTTCTTCAGATCCTAGGAATTTATACTTAGTTTACTGTGTTTATATTCATCCTAACTTTTTTTCCAGTCTCCTTTTCCAGTCCTAACATTTTTCATACCACCTGCCTAAGAACACAGACGTTAGTGATTTATTTAACAAATCCACCCAATTGCTCCTATGGAACAAATAACCATGAAGACCAAAGAAAATGAAAACAGAGAGGAAAAGAGAGTTCCTTTAAATCACTTTCAGACCTAGTGTCTAATTTTTATTGGTTTTATTGCCTCATATTCAAGTCTGATTTTGACTCTGGACACACAAATCAGTGGACATTTCTGATTAGTGTAATGGAGAGAGCCAGTACATTATCAGGTCTTTTGGTGTTACCCTACCAAATGCAGTCTGACAATAAAGGAGGACCCATATGGGGATAGAATGAAGAAACAGAAAAGACATTATTAAAAAGGGAAGATAAAGAGAAACGGATAATTTTACAAAAAAAAGTTAGAGGCATCTTGTAGAATTTCAGTAACAACTTTCAAGTGAGAAGAAAATTTAGATATACTGGAAAATAGAAATAGAAATTTTTTTCCTTCTTTTTTATTTACTAAAATCTCATCAGAATCATTCCCTGAATCTATACAACTTTGGGTTTCCTAAAGTTTCAGTGGCAAGTGCTCTTCAATGTCTTAACAACCAAAATAGGCACGAGGCTCAGTCTCCTTGTATTTCTAACTGTGGTAAAAAATGTTAGCATAAAAAGTACTAGATCTGGGAACATAAAAAGTCATATGAGGAAGATTTGGTTTCTGTTGATCTCACAGCCCCTTTAGCTTGGTCAGTGCTTAGACCCACTATCACTTGCCTCCCAGTACAGTGGGAATATAGATATTTCAGTCCTTCTGAGAGTAAGATGCCAAATTTATAAACATCAACTAAATTTCTAGCAGAGAAGAGCAGAGTGGCACCAAAAGGTAAAGATGAGAAGTTTCCAAAGATAAAGTTAACTACCTTCCAAATATTGCATAAAGACCCAGATGATTGGGCTTAGATGGTGGGCTGCTTACCACAGTATTAAGTCATACTGAGAAAATAGATCCTCCAGTGAATAGCTTGAACTATTTTAGTTGTATGTGATTAACTTAGATTTTTCAAACTTTCAGTTTTTGATGTAACTGTTTCTATCATGAAGAGATTTTTAACATGCTAATTTTTGGTATCAAAGTTTGAGTTACTACTCCAAGATAGAATTCTTGGTATTGCTTATAATATTATTGTATTTTAATAATACGTTTTCTTGTTCATATAATAGATTTTAATTTTGTAATATATAAACATATAATAGATTTTAATTTTGTAATATATACTTATGATTCTAATTTTTGATATAAATGTCTTTAGTAATTTTGAATTTATCTTTTATAGAAATATAGATGAGGAATAGCTCATCCTTATTCCCTTTGCTTTCTCGCTCTCTCTCTCTTTCTCTCTTTGTCTCTCTCTCTCTCTCTTCCCTTAATTTGTTGCTTTTCTGCTAAAATGAATGGAATTCTAAAAATTTCCATCTTTCAAAGTAGCATAAGTTATATGGCAGACACTTCCCTTTCTTAAATTGCCAGAACATTTTCATTTTTTAAATGTGCAAAGATAAAAATAAAAGCATGTAGGAAAATATTATAGGCCACCTAATCAGGAACATTATGATCTACTCAAAAACAATTTTATATTCTTTAGAATGGATTCTGTTACCCTCTCATCTGCTTCACACTTTAATAGGAACTTTTTTATCTAAATTTAATGCCTTACTGATTGTGCAGTTTCCCCCAAAATGTTTTTCCCCAAATATCATCCCATTGTTGATTTCTAATTTAATTCTGTTATTGTCAGATATTCTCCATGATTTTTATCTTTTAAAACTTGTTAAGATTTGTTTTATGGCTTCAAATATTGGCCACTTGAACTTGATATAATTGTGCTGCTTGACAGAGTTCTGTAAGTATGAAATAGGCCTGCCTGATATTGTTGTTCGTATCATTATAAACTTGCTATTTCACATCTATATGTATGAATCATTTCTGGAAGGAAAGTAAACATATGAAACTAAAATTATGGATTTGTCCATTTCTCCTTTCAGGTGTTTCAGTTCTTGCCTCAAATCTTTTCAAGTTCTGTTATAGAATACATACCAACTTAGGATTTTTACTTTTTCTTGTCCTGTTTTGAGTTGACTCATTTATCATCCTGCAATATCCCTTTTTATCCCTGCTAATACTTAATTTAAATGTATTTCATCTAATATTAATGTAACAACCTTAGCTCCTTTAGGTCTGGCTGCTCATCCCAACTATTTTTACTTTACTCTATCTGTGACCTCATTTTGAAAGATTATGTGCAGACAGATATGGTGAAATCTTGCAACTTTATTTATTCTGACAACCTCTGCCTTTGACTCCGAGTGTTTGGATCCCTTCATTTTGGTGTATTTATCCATGTAGTTGGGTTTAAAACCACCATCTTTAAAAATTTTTTTTACCATTTTTCATCTTTTCCTGCTTTTTTTTTAAAAGAAGTATTTTATAACCTCCCATGTTATCTCCACTCCTGGTTTCTTAGGCCTTATTGTTTCGTTTTTGGTGGTTTCTGTAGGTTTTTACAATATGATTTTCATTAACGTATCATGCTCTACCTTCAATTAATGTTATATCAGATTATTTATAACCAAAGTGTACCTCCCTTTCTCCATCCTTGCCGATACTATCTTTGCTTCTGTGTTGCACTCCTCACAATATGTTATTAGCTTCACTAGAAATAATTATTTTCAAAGATATTTTAAATGCTAAATATGTCTTCCATTTATCCACATTTTTATTATTTCTGGCATTTTTCATTTTTTTCCATTTGATATCATTTTCCTTTCAACTGAAAATGTCTTAATATTTCATTATCAGGGTCTTAATATGTAAGACCTCTGAAATATGTAAGACCTCTGACAATGAATTTGTTGAAATAACTTTTTTCTTGAAACTTGAAAAAGTGCTTATTTTTCTTTTATTTTAGAAGAATTTTTTGCTTAGACATAGACTCCATGTTGATAGTTTCAGTGTTTGTTTTGTTAAAGTTTTTCATGTTCTTTTGACTTGCATAATTGAGACAAGCAGTCTGCGGATCCTTATCTTTGTTCTCTATTTTTTTTTATGTCTATTTCTTTGTTTGCTTTTGAATTTTTTGTTTTACCTCTTGTCTCAGCAATTTGCTTTGATATGTTTTCTTTTATATTTATACTACTTCAGACTTATTGAGATTCCAAGATCTGTAAGTGTATAGTTCTCATCAAAAGTGATAAATTTGGAGTCGTCATTTCTTTAAATATTTTCTTCAGTTCATTTCCCCTCCTTTTGTGATTCTTATTACAACTTTTATAGACTTTTCATATTATTCCATAAAACATTTATGCTATGTTTACTTTATTTTTATATTTTAGTCTTTTTCTCTTCTTGATGTCTAAATTTTCCCCATTTACCTCATTGTGAATCAAGTTAAACGATTTTCGAAATGATTACAAATCTTTTGTTACAGGTTCTTGGCTTATATTCTTTGTTCATTATATAATTACATTGGTTATCTTTCTTTATGTATTTAATAAATTAGTCATTGATTTTGAATATACAGATATATAAATATATATAATATAAAAATATATTTAATATACATAGCAAATATATTCTATTTGTTGTTTCTCTCTTTATTTCACTTGTGAAGTCCACAAGCTTATTTCACAAGCAGTCCACAGACTGCTTGTCAGGATTATATAAGTCAAAAGGACATGAAAAAATTTTAAGTGAAAAAATAAATACATGCACATTTCTATACAGTTTACTGTCTTTTTCATGTATTCAACTGTATTATTACTTTCCTTAACAAATTCTAAGTTCTTATCCTATCAAGAAAGGCCTTCCTTACTGCAAAAATGAAACAGTCTCCATTTTCTTTTTTGTTTATTTTTATTTTGAAGCTTAAAGTTTTAGCTTATCTAGAATTTATCTTTCACATATATGACAAGTTGCTCTGATACCATTACTGACTAATCCATCTTTCTACTCACTGATTATATTCACCAACTGTATTAAGATTAGGTTTACTTGTGAGTTAAATTAAAAAAAAGTAAAGGTGACTTCAGAAAAAATCTTATTTCTCTCTCACCATGGAGCCTTGTAAGCTAGGTCTTGTATAGTGACTCTGCCCCTTTCGGTCCTCAAAACACAGGCTGGCTCACTGCTCTATCACTACTAAAATATGATACTTTCTGGTTCAAAGTAAATGTGAACAAAATGTGATGCTATTTAGTCCAAGTTGGTTTCATTTGTATGCCAACCAACAGGCTAAAAGATGGGTTGAAAAAGCAGATACGTAAAGTGTATAGAGATAAATTATCTTCTAAGGAAGATTCCTAAAAATTGCCACATATTTGACTAATACTTTAAATTCTATTAGTCAAAATTTAGCTTCGTCATGTGACTATGCATAGTTGCAAAAATTGATGGGAATATTATTCCTTACACTGAGCATGCATGTTCCCACCTAAATGTTATGAAACTATGGAAGAAGGCAACAGTGACTATTATGGGAAAACTGGTGGTCTCTGCCATACTGTCTGTGTGATATGAATCTCAATGGCCTGTATTTCTAGAGTCTTGCATTCACTCACCTCACAGTCTTTTCTTTGCCAGTGGTATTCCCTTTTAATTAATGTGGACTTCCTATGTCTTTAAATCAGGTAAAATTAAACTTATTGCCTCTTTTTTTCTAAAGTTTTTAGATTTGTGTTGGTTTTCCTACCTGTTCATCCCGATCAACTCAACAATTCATAATATAATGAAATGTTTTTCACATAAAACTTTTATTTAAAAAGACTTATTGATTTGAAGAACCTATCTTAATAAACTTCCTTAGAGACACCTGAATCACAGCAGAGCTCCCAAGATATCTGAAACAGAAAGATACACCGTATAACAATTTTGGATTTCAATAGGGAAAAGCAATCTGAAAGTGATCAGATTGGAAGTATTTATGTTCATGTGATATAAATCTTTCTTCTGCATGTTTTCTATTGTTAGCAGTCTTCTGAGTATACAAATTCTTGATGAGACTTGTAGAAACTAAAGAGGAGCCCAGTATCAAATGAGATCAATGTACTATTGGGGGGAAATGGTATTAGTCAAATATTGATGCCCCAAAACAAAGGGGTTGTGGGATATTGATTCCAGGAATTTATAGAAGTATGTTAAAGGGCTTAAGATTTTGTTTAGATTATGGAATTAAAGGGTTGAGGCAATCGTAAGCATAGCTAAATGTTTAAGAACTGACGTCTAGTTTTCAAATCATTTTGTCAAATATTCCTTTTTCCCCCATCCTCACACCAAGTTCAAAACATAAATCTCAAGTTGTTTAGTAGTATTTTACTTGACATATATTGAATTTATCGATTAATTTATATAAATTGACATCTTTACAATATTAAGACTCCTTTCTTAAACAAAGCATGTATTTTTATTAATTGAAAAAAGAAGTGTTTTAAAGTTTCCTTCTTATAGAAAAAGTTTCATACTGGAGAACCAGGGAACAGAGAGATAGGATAAGACTAGGTAGGATCCCAAATCACCTTCAGTGGCATACTCCAGATAGCCTTAGGACTTCTCATACGGCCCCACCTCCTAAAGGTCTCATCACCTCCCCACAAGGACACTCTGGAGATCAAACCTTTAACATATGACCTCTGGGTGCACTCATCTAAACTAAAGCCCTGCCCATACATACCTGCCATGATCTTCAGGTTCCTTCCCAATGAGTTCTTGACTTTTAACAAAAGAGACTGTGACTCAACTTGTTCTATAAATTAGTTTCACATGCACTTAGACTTTGGATTTGGTTTTCAAAAATCTACACTTTTCTTTGAGAGTAATCATAGAAACAGTATGTTAAGCTGGGAGTTTAAAACCCTGCTTTCATAATTTTTCCCCCAAATTCTCCCAAACAATTAAAAACAACCAAACACCTTTGTTATACTTCTTCTTTTCTCTAAAATTTTCTTAGCAGAAAATAGTTTGTCACTTAGAGCCTTGCTTTCTGTAGCTTTCGGGTGATAATTTGGGTAACTTTTGCCACTGTATGCAAGCTAACCATGTTGCTTATACCACTGAAAACAGACTCATTAATGCCTTTAAATCTGATCAGATCAAGGAACCAAGAAAATCCAAAATCAATTTAGGAATTCCCATTTCACAATGTGCTCCTTGGACACTGCCATCCGTAGTAAAAACCTTTTTTAATTAAACCCTTTCATTTAAAATTAACAAACAAAAATTATATATACTTAGTGTATACAACATGTTCTGAAATATGAATACATTGTGACATGGCTAAACTGAGTTGGTTCACATATGCAATACTTCACACAATTAACATTTTTTGTATCAGTACTAAGTTCCGCATCATTCAAGTGTCAATCAGAGAAGCAGACTCACTAGAATGGGGGTGAAGTAAGAAAGGTAATTTCTTTTGAAGCTTCTTCATGAGGGCTTGTGGTGCGGGGAAGAAGTATTATGTACTGTGATCTCAGGTTCAAGTCTGTCTTTTTGTAGGCCTGTGTCCCTAGACTGGTACCCCCATAAGTGTTTCTTAGCTCTTCCCTCCCCTAGGTGAATACCTAGAGCGGTCCAAAGTTGGGTAATTGCCCTTCCCTCCAGTGGACTGTAGCTCTGGTAGTCTTTTTATCTCTGAAGAATATGGCCTTTGTAATGAAGAATATTCTGGGTGTTTCAAAATGATTACTCTTCCTTTCTGTCTGCCAGAAACAGGAGGGAATTTTTCTTACCTCTTTACTGTGAGAAGCTGGTTGGGTTCTTGGAGGTTAAAACCTTGCAAGGGTAGGGACTCCCTAAAACTGACTCTCAGGGATTTCTCACTCTCATGCTAGACCACACTCAGTCTCTAGCGGTTGTCTAATTTGCCACTTAAATGTCCCTGCTAGTTTATGGCTTTAGCCATATCTGCTCTAGGTAAATGGATATCAGCTAATTCTCTGTATTTGCCTGTCTCTCCAGATTAGATCATAAGATGACTGTTTGCCCTGAGACCTCTTTCTCTTTACATAAAGAACAATCATTTCTCTGCATTTCATGCAATGTTTTTCTTGTTGTCAAACAGGCTTAACAGTCAGATGTAATCGAGTGTGCCTGTATCCCAGATCTTTGGGAGGCTGAGGCAGCAGGATTGGGAGTTGAGTTTGATTCCGGCCTAGATAGCATAGTGAGACAAATCTAAAACAAACAAACAAACCAGAAAAAAAAGATAGGAATATCAACTTCCAAGTTCTTTAAACTGTTGAAATTAATTGAAACCAGAAGGTTTTTTTCAGTTCTTTAAATCTGATATTTCCAATAGAATATTTCTCATTACTGAGAATATTTCTCATTTTCTATCAAATCAGGATAAAATAAGAACACTGAGCTTGCAATTTGGACATTCAGTTCTTTCATTTTATCTTTGAATGTTTTTCCCCTCCATCATTTCTGTATACTAACTTGGGGACACCAATTTATCTAATTTCACTGTAGCCTCTCTTGACCTTCTTTTGTCTTTGTTCTATTTTAGGCATTCTGTAGCATTTCATTGAGCTCATCATCAACTTTTTCTTCTGTTGTACATAATTTTTAATTGCTATTAATAAAAAATTAGTTGATCCTATGGTACCTTTATTTTTTGGTCCTATTAATTCTTCACCACATTTTTATGTTATTTTTCTGTTGTTTGGATTTCTTCTTTCAAATTTTTTGACTTCTCTTTAATTTTATTTAACTCATCAACATTTTAAAATTGTTTCTGTAGATTACAAAATATATTGCTTACATTTCATCTACCTCTTCTTTTTCTTTTTTAAATTTTGTTTTATTTTTGCTGTATTGTTCCACTGTAGTTGTTCTGACTTTTCCACTCCTCCTTTTTTCCCAAACATAAGGGTAGATTATCCTGGCCTAAATTTCTACTTCACCTAATCTGTTTTGTGTAGCCCCCTCAATCTCTGGCTGGATTCTATATTTGAATCTTTACTGGCTAGAGGTATACATGAATTCTATTCAAGAATTTTGTCTTTAGTCTCCTTCTTCGTATGTTTATTAAATCTATTTTACAAGATTTTACTCTATTTGGGTGGTAGCTCCAGATTCATGCATGTGTTGGATTGTTCCCCCATTCCAGAGTGAATCCACCGGTTTAGCTCCACTAAGTCTCTGGACATAGGAAAACAACCATTACTGAACACACCATTCCTCAGTCATTGCTCCTTTCCTTCCCACTGTGGTTATGTTGGAGAAACACTCAAAGTTTAGAAGTTCTCCCCACAATCAATGTGATGCTTTTTAGCTTCTGTGGAAAAGTATCCAGTGGTTTGGGAAGTGGTATTTTCCTTTTATTCTCATCTTCTTTCTGCCAAAGTTTTATTTATTATAGACAATTAATTCTGAATAATTCTTCCTGAGGTATTTCTCTCATGTTCCTGTAAGCCAAGAAAAAGCAAAATCAGGACTATTTTTAATTCTTCTAGTTTCTCATTCACCCAGTCTTCAGTCCTCTAAGGTGGGTCATCATGAGACTTTCCAGGATTTTTGTCCATTCCCTTTCTTCCCCATGGTATAGCAGTATAACTTCTGTTTATTCACTTGTCTCTGTGAGTGTGTGTGTGAGAGTGAGTGTGTGTGTGTGTGTGTGTGTGTCTGTGTGTGTGTGTGTGTGTGTGTGTGTGTGAGGAAGAGGTGAAGAAAAATCTTGCATGATTATTAAAATCTTCATTGTCTAAAGATACTTTTTAAAATTTAGGATTCACGGTTCTATCCTGTTTCTTATATGAGTATTATTTCTATATCTATTTTTTGTTCATTTTACTACTATTTTCATTAGTTTAGGTTCAGGGAGGGAGTTTCTATAATCAAACATTTATTTTGTCTTGTTTCCTCATTCTTCTAATGAAATCCAAAACCTGATGGTGATCAATTATTTTTTTAGAGGAAAACTGCTATGAATACAACCATAATGAACACACATCTTTATGTGAGCTATCTTTCAGTGCAGACACCTGAGTAATTGGGGAAAAAAATGATTCATTGAAATCCACTCATGTATAGAAGTACTTAATAGATTTTAGGCATTACTATCAATTTCTTCTGTTACTAGATTTGCTACTGGTTTCAGCATTTGTACTAAACTCATTACAAGGACAAGGATCATGCTAAGTGAAATAAGTCACTCCCCAAAAAACAAAGACCAAATGTTCACTCAGATATGCAGATGCTAACACCGAATAAGATAGGGAGGAGGAAAAGAAGTTCAGTGGAGTAGACAAAGGGGAATGAAGGGAAGGTACAGGAAATGGAAATAGAAAAGACAGTAGAATGAATCACATATAACTTTCCTGTGTTCACATACAAATACATGACCAGTGAAACTTCAGATCATGTACAACCCACAAGAATGGGATCTTAATTTGAATAAGTTATACTTTATTATGTATGATATGTTAAAAATACACAATACTGTCATGTAATCTAAAAAGAACAAAATTTTTAAAAAAGGAGAGTTAAAGTTTGAGCCTCTTAATCCTTTGTTTCCAGGATTACAGGTTTCTTTAAGGTCTTTACAACCATTCATACACTGCTTAGTAAAATCTGTTTCCAAATTATTTTTTTCACTCTGAAGAATAACTGATGAGGAATCTCACCCCAGGGAAGTCCTTAAGTTAAAGAGTTAGATTGTGGAATGTGGAATTTTAAGTATCTGCAAGTTTATAAGAAAGAATTTCTTTTACTTTAGAACCTCTTGGGCCCTGAAATTGCATTGCTTGGCTAATTCTTATTCTATTCTTTGCAGAAGTAGAATCCTCAATGGATTTTTCCATTCCCCTGAAATAAGACAAAGTGTTGTATACTTATTCAGCAAATATTAGCTCATGTTGGCTTATCAATATTTGTTTAAAATATAGGGGGTAAAAGTCAGAAATGCTTTTCAACAACTTTATAATTTTACTGATTTTCACCTCCAGATTATTTAAGTTTTTATATACCTTGCTACTTTTGAAAGTCCTATACATCAAAATCTTAAAAATTATGGTGGATAATATAGCCAGGGACTTTCTATAACAGAACATTTTTCAGGACTACATAAAACATACAGAACTCTCTCATAGCTCAACTTCTTTAGACCTTTTCTTATTTTCTCATAGTTCTTGAGTTCTAGACTTGGACTCAGATTTCACCAGTGCTTTCAGGTATACTTAGTTCTTAAACTCTGGCCCTGAGAGGTTTCAGATAATCTGATGATGTTTTCATGAAAAAGGACTCTCTGTGGTTCTCTCATTTTCCAAGGAGGTCTCAGAATCCATTAAATTTGTTTCTAAAGAAAGAGCTCAAACAGTACTAGAATTCAGACTTGAAGCCCCTTGTTGCTAGCCCAGTGTGGGTACTAGCTTAGCTTGTAGTTCTAGCTAGGAAGCATCTGTGCATCCCTGTAACAAGTATGGTGAAGTACAGAAAGACAAAAAAAAAAAAAAAAATGACTTTTCATGCAATAAAATTTTAGCAATTTTTCATGCCTTGTCATGGTTCTGTAAGTGTGCCAGGTTCATGAATCTTTCCTTCTGCAGTGGGGACAGGGGTGCAAGCAGGGGAAGACAGATGATTAGCATCAAGAGAATAAAATATAAAGTGTGTCAGATGATTGAAAGTACTATGGTACAAAATAATATAGGAAAATGTGTGGGGACTGCTAGGGTGGGGGAAGTTTGCATTTTAACATAAAGAAGTTAGGGAAGGGAAGGCTCATTGAGAAGGGGGCATTTGAGCAAAAATTTGAAGGAGATTTAGGACAGAGCCATGCAGACACTTGGGGAAGAATGTACCAGGCAGAGCAAATAGCAAGTGTGAACTCTTTTTAGAAGAAAGAATGTCTCTGGTTTGCTTTAAGCACAAAAAGCAGTTTAGTGTTAGCGGAAAGGATAAGAGAAGGGGAGATAATGCGATGATGCCAGGGAGCTAAGGGGATGGATAGGCACATCTCGTAGGGTCTTCTGGGCCAAGAATTTAACTTTCGCTGCTTTGAGGGAAACAGGAGTTTCTTAGACATTCTAAAGAGAAGTTCAACGTGATCTAACTTGGGTGTTTTCAAAGTATTACTTTCATTTCAGTGTTGAGATTAAATACTAAGATAGTGAGGGCAGAAGCAGCCTTATCTAGCATAACATTCCTGGCAAGTGACAATTGTGGCTATAGCACTGAAAACTGACAGTCGTGGAATTCTGAACACACGTTGAAAGAGGACCAGCAAGATTTGCTGAAGGAGGATGCTGTCAGGGGTTAGGGATAGCTCTAAGGGTTTTGTCCACCAACTGGTAAAAAAGGGTTAAGAACTGAGATGGGGAAGGTTGGGGGAAGAACAAATGCTGGGGAATGATCAGGAGCTCAGTTAGGAGATACTTAGTAGGAAACTGCAATGCAAGACTGAAATTCAGGATGAGAGATAACACTGTGGAAGTCATCCATGCAGAAATGGAATTTCCAGAGCAGAGGCCCAGCCCTTGACCAAAGAAAGGTACTTGCAGGAGAGCAGAGGGGAGAGAAAAAGCAAGGTCAGGATTTGTTTTCTCCCTGCTCGGGTCGGGCAGCCCATTGCCACCTGTGTTCTGGTCACTGCTCACTAGACTGAAGGAGTGACACCAGCTTCTCACCGTTACCAGGCCAGGCTCCTTGATCATCTCTCACTGGCTCTCTTGACCTTGTCCTCTCCATTTAACTCTCTGCAGTTACTGCTTCAGGGTGTGCCACCTATCTCCTGCCAGGACCCTAAGGACTTACAAAATAGCAGATCTGGTAAAAACAGTTGGAAGGTAGTATCACTTGAACTCTGAGGCCAAATCCACTGTCAGTTACTATCATTTAGATAATTGATACTCATCATAATTTCTATATAGTTATTGATATTATTTTATTATGATTGCATTTTCTTTATTTTATTCTTACAACAAATGGATTAGAAGCATATTGAGGGAGAAGCAGTTTGAACTTATCCTATGACCTTAGAAAGAAAAGTCAGGTCACTGTCCTGAACTTCTGTTTCTGGGTGAGTTAAGAGAACATGGTCATTCTGCCTCAAATAATCAATGAGAAGTTTTTGTGGTTGGTTTTATATTCTTTTTTACAGTGCTTGAAATAAAACTCGGGGTCTTGCACAGGCTAGGCAAGTTCACCAGGGATATTCATCCCCAACCCTAAATAATGAGTATTTAAATACAAGTCAATATCTTTTTCGAGAACCTTGAAGAAAAGGCCAATTGTCTACTTTCACATTATTCTACAGGCACAAACTGGTACCAAAACCCCACAAATGCTAGCTAGGATGGGGAAGGTTGTCAATACCTGCAGTGCCAAAATGCTTGTCATTTTCAGCCATATTCAGGAATTTTTTTTTCTATTAGAATAGATTCTTTTGGTTGAAATCACATGACTGAAGGCAGAAAAGAATCTGAAGACTTTGGACTGACAGCCTAACACTGACAGTTTCTAGCATGTTTCCCCTAGGTCTCCTGCTGAAAGCTACCTCTAGGAATGATACACAGTCACGCAGGCCCAGAATTTGGCAGCTAAGCACCTCTGGATCCCTGGCCGTTAGCACCCGGAGGATAATTCTTAAATCTACAAACTGTCTCGTGCAGCATTTTTTTCCCTCCTCCACAAATAATATCCCATGACTGAGTGCTGTGCCGGGAGAACCTGGGGGAATGCTAGAAGGAAACGCAGCTGAGAGCCACTGTGGTTTGACAGCTCTCCAGCTACTTTGAAAATATTTTGGCAAAAACAAGATTTTAAGTAAAACTGTTTCCTTTGGTAACATACCCAAAACTGCAGGTTTTACATTTTCAGAACTATGATTTTGGCCAAAGGGAGAAACAAAAAAAAAAAAAAAAGAAAGAAAGAAAGAAAAAGAAAAAGAAAGAAAAAAGAAAAAGGTGAAAGGTTTTGAGAGGGGAAGACAGACCATGGAAAAAGAACGCTGCATGAGATGCAGGACAAGGGTAAGAGGGACACATATGGACGCATGTTTAACATTCTCTTGTCCTTCTTTTCTCTCCTAAGGAATTTACCCCTGTCAAAACACAGTGTTCTCTTGTGCCCCAACGTGGCCTGAGAGGACTCTCTGGGGATGACCAAGCTAGGGTCTGTGTTATTGCTTCTTATAGGATGACTGATAGCAACAGGAAGGGTCACAGCACATGGGTGCTTTACCTCAGGCCCCACCACACAACAGGGAATGAAATGGACAGCATTCATCACAACCCTTCGTTGTCCTTTGAGAACCGCTTATCTTTTCTTGCTTCATTTTCTTCCCAATAGCAGCCATGCATGAAATCCCTCAGTTCTTGAAAATACCAGGTTCTCCCCTGTCCCTGACCTTTTTCTACCAAGAACGCTCTGTCCCCTGTGTCCACCACTCTTCTTCAGGGAAGCCTCCCTATATCCTCCAGATGGTGTGAGCTTACGTTTTGCTTATTCCACAATGCTCTCAGTTCTACAGGAGCTTGCCCACTGTCTTACCCAGGGTCCAGCATACTGTGGGTATTCAATTAAAAAGTATCAGTCAGCTGTCTAGTTGAACCTGCCTTCCTTACCTTCCATTCCTTGTTCCTAATAATATATTTTCCTTTTGTGTTTCTCTCTCTCTCTCTCTCTCTCTCTCTCTCTCTCTCTCTCTTTCTCTCTCTCTTTCTCTCCCTCTCTCTCTCTCTCTCTCTCTTTCTCTTTCTGTCTTCTCTATCATCATCATCTTTTCTCCTTTCTCCATATTTAAAATCTCTACCTAAAGCCAGGGTTTGTAGCTAACATACTCCAAACCTGTACAAGAAGGTGCTTCAGGACTAACACCTTCCCTGCAATCTTGTCACTATGACATCATTCAATTTCACACAGTTAGTTGTAAACAGAAAGTAGATTAGGACCTTGTAATCCTGACAATACACATAGTCTCCCTTTCTTCATTGTCACTCTATACAAGTGTTAGAGGAAAGGAAGGGCCTCTGAATGCACTAGTCATTTCTCTAAAGAACAAATTCCCTATCACCCAAGAGTATGAGGTCTCACTGGGTGGAAAATGACTTCCTGGGTCATCCCAAATGGTTGCTATTAGAAGAATCAAATTCTTCCCTCAGATGCAAAAAGATTCATCTATCTTGGAGTGCTAAGGGAAGAATTAAATTTGATGTTCAGTCCTTCAAATAAATGCTTTTTTTTTTTTGTGGGGGTGGAGGTTTACCAGGGATTGAACTCAGGGGCACTCAACCACTGAGCCACTTCTCCAGCCCTATTTTGTATTTTATTTAGAGACAGGGTCTCACTGAGTTGCTTAACACCTCAATATTTGCTGAGGCTGGCTTGAACTCGCAATCCTCCTGCCTCAGCGTCCCAAGCCGCTAGGATTACTGGTGTGCACCACCGTGCCCAGCCGAGTAAATGCTTTTTAAAGTGAAAGAAAGTGAATCCAAAAGTTCAACCCGCTATATAAAAGATAGAAGAGTATGAAAGAGAAATGGTGGCCCTCATCAGTAATGATAAAAACATAGCTATCCCTGTGTCCAGCACTGTTCTAGGAACCCCTGCTAAATGATGTATGGCTACTCATTTAGTCCCCTAACAAGCCTGTGAATGAAGAATGAAGTAATATTGTCCTTACTTTACCAATGGGGAAACCATGCCATAAAAATATGAAATAACTTGTTCAATGTCTTTGGTAAATTAAAAAAAGAGATTTGAATCTAAGCAGCTTGCTCCAAAGTCAGCATTCTGAGGAATACCTTGGATAAAACTTCTAGCTCAAGAACAAAGAGTGAAGGTTTTTTTCACAACTTCTGTGTAGATGCCACTGACAGTCAAGTTCTAACAGGCCTGGGATAATTTGGAGTCAAAATCTCATGACTGGTGAGTCTTTCACAATTGCACCTAAATGACTGGTCTGCTCCTGATGTACTGAACTGATTTGAGCATTTTTCTTTATCTGTCCACTCTTGTCCAATAATTTCCACTTCGTGACAGCTCAGATAATTAAAGCAGTAGAACTAGGGTGCATATATCCTTTCTCACATGTTGAAGCACCTATCCTTGATATGGCTTTAATAGGAGTGAAAATCAAGAGGCTCCTCAGAAAAGTGCTTGGTTCTGCTTTACTGTGTCACTTAGAATAAAATCCAAATCCCACAACACACAGCCTTGCGTGATCAGGACTTGGCGTGCCATTCAGTGGACTCTGACGTTCTCCCATTGTTGCCTGTGCTCCAGCCATTGCAGTCCTTCTCCAGCCCCTCGAACTCACCAGCCTCATTCTGTCCCAGGGTCTGTGTTCTTTGTCTTATGTAGCAAGAAGCTTCCAAAAAAAAAAAAAAAAAAAAAAGTGCAGGCAAAGAGTAGAAAGAGTAGTGAAAAGCGCCCAAACCACTCCAGATGCGAGAGTTCATGCAAGAGATTTTGTTAGGCAGAGAGAGAGAGAGAGAGAGAGAGAGAGAATGGCCGGAGAGCTTCACTTAAGTAGCTGAATTTCCCGGGCTAGGGATTAGGCCAATGGCTGCCCAGCACACGCTGACAAGTGGACCAATGGCTGGCTAGGATCACAGATTGACAGCCGGGGGTGCTGCAGGGAGCCGACACTCAGCAGGTCCACGCATCCAAGCACCAACGGCAGCTGCGGACTTGGACTGGCGGTGCTGCATCCGCCCACCCGGCAGCCAACCGAGTATTATAGCAGGTATGGAACAGACCCAGCATATCCGAGTTATTTCACACAGTGTTGAATTGAGGATTATAAGTACTGGGGGGAAAGTTTGCATGCAAGGATGTGGTCTTTCAGGGTAGTGAAGGGCACCAGCTTTAGGGTTAAATCAGGATTCTTTCTTCACTTTTCCACTTACTATCTCTGTGTCTTACGCAAGTTACTTAATGTCTTTATACCTCGTTTCTAGCACTTACTTTCTGGAATTCTTTTAAGAATACACACCCACACACACACACACACACACACACACACACCATATATTTAATTTATGTATACTTATTTTACCAGAAGTCCTGGACCACTGTTAGTCCTCAATAAAAAGATATAGCAGCAGCAGCAGCAGCAGCAGAAGCCGTGAGTACAGACAGGATGGAAGCCAGACCTGTGCTGATAAAGAAGACAATAGGTGGTCAGCATGCTGAGGCAACAGGCCTGGACACCTTAATAGACTGGAAAGAGGAGGGCAGATTATGTAAGTAACCATTTGGGGGGTTCTCTTGAGGGACGTGTCCTAGAGGAGGCATGAGCATGAGGGGATGACATCAAGGGGACACAAAGAGTGAACAGACAGGAGGAGGACTAGGAAGGACGTCTCAGCATGGAAATATGCTCCCATTGTTGAGAGAATGGTTTGCTGTCTGTTAAAGAAAATATCACGTATGTCAAGGAGATTGGGCAGGCGCATCTTTACTGGGGAAGGGCAGAAGGAAGTCAGAGAAGGTGCGAGGTGTTTCCCATTACCCCTGAAATCCCTTTATTACTAGAAGACGGATTCATTTCACATCTACAACTCAACTGACTTCTTGATTATTATTCTCTGAAACTTTATGTTGAAAAGCTTCTGTTATGTTCTGTTTCTGAGCCCCACTGGGACACAGCATGTGGAAAAAGATTAAGTTCTGCCTGGGCACAGACATCCTGCCCCAAGGTCAACTCTATGTGTGAACCTGGTGCTCTCCCTGAAACACCTTTCCATTTATCTTCCCATGTCTGGATTCTTGCTGTCATTCAAGTCTCAGCTCAGCCTCACTGTGCAGCAAAGCTTTACTGACCTGCTTGTTCTTTATTTCCTATAGCATGACTGTAATGACCATGGGCTGGAAAAAAATTTAAGGCAACAGGAACCTCTATGTCACAATAGCAATCACAAAGAAAAACAAAACCAAAACATGTCAGCAATAGCTCCCACACCCTTTACTTCAGTAATATTATTTCCTAATATACTCGAAAAATTAATTCTTTGTTATTTAAAAGTAAACACACAATTTTAACCAGAAATATATCAGCCTAAAAATATTTGGTTATACTAAAATTAATATGAAGAATCCTATATGATATATTTGGCTTACAGGGTCAATTGTTTATTTAAGCCAAATAATTCAAATAATAAAAAATATTTCAAATAATAAAATTTGTTTTTTCAAATCACATAAGGTGTGTCTTTCCTACTATTCACTGAGAAAGGAAAAGTCCCTCCAGCTCTTTAAGAGAAATTTCAGATAATTGAGAAACAATTTAAAGAGAAGACATAGGAATTGATAAGAGCAGTATGTGGAACATCTCCATTTTAACATTTAACAAGAGATCCTATCTATTAAGCCTGACTCTTTCATGGAGCAATCATTAAATGTTAGTTTTCAGTAGGAGTCTATGTCCAGCTTGTATCAATGAGCTAATCACAAGACAAAATTCTGGAATGATGCAGCGTCTGATTTTATTCTCCTTGAAGTAGAGAAGACTTTCATTATGATATTTGCTGAAATAGGTTTATTGGTTCATGTAAAACCTTGGTGCCATGGTTGAATGTCCCCTCCAAGATTCATGTTGAAATTTAATTACCTTTATAACAGTATTAAGAGGAGGGTTCTTTCATCTAGAAGAATAGGAGAGCTTAAATAGTCAAAACAATCCTGAGCAGGAAAAGTGAAGCGGGAGGTATCACAATACCAGACATTAAACTATACTATAGAGCAATAGTAACAAAAACAGCATGGTATTGGCACCAAAATAGACAGGCAGACCAATGGTACAGAATAGAAGACACAGACAAACCCACATAAATACAGTCACCTCATACTAGACATAGGAGCCAAAAACATGCAATGGAGAAAAGATAGCCTCTTCAACAAATGGTGCTGGCAAAACTGGAAATCCATATGCAGTAAAATGAAATTAAACTTCTCCCTCTCAACCTGCACAAAACTCAACTCAAAATGGATCAAGGACTTAGGAATTAGCCCAGAGACCCTGCACCAAATAGAAGACAAAGTAGGCCCGAATCTTCATCATGTTGGCTTAGGATTAGACTTCCTTAACAAGACTCCCAAAGCACAATAAATTAAAGTAAGAATCAATAAATTGGATGGACTCAAACTAAAAAGCTTTTTCTCAGCAAAGGATACAATCAATAATGTAAAAAGAGAACCTACAGAGTGGGAGAAAATCTTTTCCACACATGCTTCAGATAGAGCATTTATCTCCAAAATTTATAAAGAACTTACAAAACTTTACACCCAAAATACAAAGAACCCAATCAATAAATGGGCCAAGAAACTGGACAGATAATTTACATAAGAAGACATACAGGCAATTAATAAATATATGAAAAAGTGTTCTCTAGTAATTAGAGAAATGCAAATTAAAACAACTCTAAGATTTTATCTTACTCCAATTAGAATGGCTATTATCAGGAACACAAACAATAATAGATGTTGGCATGGATGTGGGGAAAAGGGCACACTTGTACATTGCTGGTGGAGTTGCAAATTGTTGCAGCCACTCTGGAAAGCAATGTGGAGAATCCTCAGAAAACTTGGAATGGACCCACCTTTTGACCCAGTTATCCCACTCCTCCGTTTATACCCAAAGGACTTAAAATCAGCATACTACAGTAACACAGCCATATCAATGTTTATAGCAGTTAGCTCACAATAACTAGATTGTAGAAGCAACCTAGGTGCCCTTCAACAGATGAATGGATAAAGAAACTGTGGTATATATACACAATAAAATATTATTCAGCCATAAAGAAGAATAATATTATGGCATTTGCAAATAAATGGATGGAATTGGAGAATATCATGCTCAGTGAAATAAGCCAATCCCAAAAAACCAAAGGCCGAATATTTTCCCTGATAAGTGTTTGATGATATGTAATGGGGGTGGGAGAGTGGGGAGTGAGAGAAGAATGGAGGAACTTTAGATTATGTAGAAGGAAATGAGAGGGAGGGTGTATGAAAAATAATGAAATGGGACAGACATCATCACCCTACGTACATGTATGATTACACAAATGGTATGAATCTACATTGTGCACGACCATACAAATGAAATGATGTACCCCATTTGTGTACAATGAATCAAAATGCAGTCTGTAAAAAATAAGTAAGTCAATAAATGGAGTGTTCTTTAAGAGGTCATTAGGCCACGGGTAGGACTGGTTACATTATAAAATCACAGTTTGGCCCCCTCTTACTCTGTCTCTCTTGCCCTTTCTTGCCCTTCCACCTTCTGCCATAGGATGGCTTTACAGGAAGGTGGTCATCAGATGCCAGCCCTTTGATTGTGGACTTCCTAACCTCCAGAACTGTGAGAATTAAATTTCTGTTTATCATGTACTAAGCAGTCTCTGGCATTCTGTTGTAGCAGTGTACAATGCACTAAGACAGTTAAGTCTCCAAAGTCCAGAATTCCTATTCGTCAAGTACTGGGTATAAATTTTGAACAACAATAAAGCTATGGTCTTCAGGCAGAAAAGACTATTAAAAAGTTGTTCTTTTTGAATATGGATAAACATATATTAGATTTATCCAAAGATGACCTGGGTGACATAGTCAATAACAAACTTGAAAGATTTACAGCTCACATTTCAGAACATTCATTCATCAAACTGGAGATGAAATTCTCCCGAGGCATTTCATTCAGATTGACTTCTTAACTTTACAGCTTAAGAGTCTTTTCCAAGATCCAATCAGAAAATAGCCTGAGATCTATAGAAACCAATGTGGGTGATCTTGGTTTGTGCAAGACTTCTCTACCTGGACACTGTTCTGTCTGGGGTTGGATAATTCTTGGTGTGGGACACTCCTGTGCATCATTAACTGTTTGGTGGCACCCTTGACCTTTAGTGGTTAGAAGGCAGTCTCTTTTTTCTAGTTTTGAAAAACAAAAATGTTTCCAGACATTGCCAAATATTCCCTAGGGGAAAGGTGGTCCATGTGTTTAGAACAGGGACAGAAGCTTTCTAGGTATCCAAGGAGTTAGGCCTCATCACCTCGTTCCAAGATTGAAACTTAAGGAAATGGTTCCCACCTCAGCATCCGGCCTCTTCGCTGTTTCTAAAGGGAGGCTTATATGAGTCCACTGATGCAGGCTGTTAAAGCTAAGCAATTGAAGGGGTGGTAAACATAAACTCTGCATGGTCCATATTACCTCTATATTGCCTAAGGTGTTCACAGGGCACACCTCTTCTGATTTTGGCTATACTTGTTGCTTCATGAACTTTATCTTATTTTAGCCACCTTGTCAAACAATTCTTATAAGGATAAGAACTTGGTTTACAGTTGCATTTTGCAGTTAAAACCACTTTAAAATTATCTTTAAGTCTACAGAGTTAGGCATCTCACCGTCAAGTTATCTGAGGTATATTTTAATGCTTAATAAGATGGAAGTACTTTAGCCAGTCTTACCATTTGTTTTTAACCCTTCCAGCCTAATTGTACATTCAGAATACATAAAGACAAGAGTTAAATGATCATTTTCTAAGGTATTCAGATTACCCAGTGTTTATCTGTTTTAAAAATGACGGGAGGCATAGTAAGGCCAGTCTCAAAACCAGGTCTCAGAGTAAATTTACCAAGCGACATCACTAGGCTGTGCTCACTACTGAATGTATCAAAAAATTCCCCTCTACTTATATGTTTATCTTTGAAAGCAGGTTCAACGGGGTATCAGTCCTCTCATTCCTTAGGGATTCCAAACATGGCCCCATCAGACCAGCTGCCAGTCTTGATTGCCACAAATAATTAGCCCCACTATTAAGCATTTGAAATATGTAAAGGTTAAAAGATCATGAAAACAAGACCATATGTCCAAACATACCACGTGTGCTTTGGCAAGGGAAAAGTACGTGTTAAGACAAATCTTAACCAGGCTGCCAGGGAATTGGATCAAAACCAGGACCAAAAGATTCTTCTCATATAAGCTAGGTATTTCCCTAGCACCTACCCAGAGGTTAGCTGAGATAAAAGAGGTCAGTCTCCCCACATTGACCTGGCAGAGCCATCTTCCTTGGTAGCAGAAGAAAATAAATAAAAGGCCTAGAACCCTGTGTTTAGGAAAATGAATCACCTGGGTTCAGATCCAGCTCCAAAACTGACTCTTTCAACATCTCTGGGTCTCAACTTCTCCATCTATAGAATAGAAATGATGATATCTTTCTTTTGAAATGTTTTGAGGACTAACCAATGGAAAATGAAAGTGTTTGGAATTTTTCCTGGCACAGGACAAAGGTGGTTGTTCTTATTAAGAAAAAAAAATGTATGTCCAATCTCCTTAGGAATGCTAATGTTTTGGTCCTCATTCTTAGTTATTTCAGATTACCGAAAAAGTTGTTTCCAGTTTTGCCAGGTTCATTCTAGTCTTTAAGAATATCCAGCAAACCTCAAATGGCCATTTGTTGTATCTGCAGCATGCCTTCTGTGTTCTTTTGAGATTGCCCAACCCCTCCCCTTTGCTCACAGAAGTAACACAAAATCCAAATGGCATCTTCACTTTTCTTCATGACCCCACAGCCTTGGCATATGACTCAAGCCCATCTGGTGTCTTTCCCTGGGAAGAATATCCTTCTTCTGTGAACCTAAAGGATCAGGAGCTATTGCTGGCCGCTGTGTCTCTGATTGCATAGACAATCCCGTCTGTACTAGGAGAGCACAAACCTGACATCTACAAAAAGGCTAGGCCTATGAAAGAGCCTGAGAGAACAAGCAGAGAAAGGAGAGAGAGAGAGTCAAGAAGAGGAAGAAACTGAGAGGGGGCAGCGAGAGCAAGGAAACAAGGGAGGACAAATTTGAGATCATGTCAGTGCTATTATCCTATTTTTTGTGGGTCTGATACCTCCCCTGTCTCCTGCCTTCCAATGCTCCACTTTTATGCTTATATCTTTCATAGGTCACACAGAATACTGAAGTGAATGTTTGGGAGCAGGGAAGAGAGATCACAGGTCTTCTAACCCTCCACAGACACCATTAGGAAGGCGACCCAAGAATTCTTCTTAAAGGCTAGTCTGTAAATCTTACCAGCTGGGCCTTGGGTACTCTAAATGCCCCATGGCTTATCTCACCTTACCAGACTCGCTCACCAAGCACATCCCTAGAGGCAGTTATATGCTGTAAAATCACCTTCTGCAGAAAACTGGTTCAACTCTGCTCTGTACGACTGGGAGAAGGAACAAAAACTTGAATTTTCATAGCATCATTCTAAGGAAACCAAACTGAAGTCTCCTGGCTCTGAAGGACTGAGAGAAGGTATGTAATCTTAAGAATTTTCACCCTAAAGGGAACAAGAGGTATGGAGCATGTGCGTCCTTTGTGAAGGTCTGAGGAAACCTCAGAATCACCAGCCAGGCTAGAGAAAACATTTCTCTCCTGATGATCATTAGTAAAGACCAAAGAAGATAATTGTTTCTTTGCATTAGAAGACAGCACTGTAAGAC
The DNA here is from genome assembly GCF_902686445.1 of Sciurus carolinensis. Classification (NCBI taxonomy): domain Eukaryota; kingdom Metazoa; phylum Chordata; class Mammalia; order Rodentia; family Sciuridae; genus Sciurus; species Sciurus carolinensis. The sequence continues at coordinate 28,473,141 of NC_062218.1, read as the reverse complement.
TTGAAGGAATACAAGAAGGAAACATGACACCATCAAAGGAAAACATAACATTTCAATAACCGACTCCAAAGAAATAGAGATCTATGAAATTGCCTAACAAAGAATTTAAATTGTTTTAAGTTAGTTCAGTGAGCTACCAGAGAATGCAAATATACAAGAAATCAGGAAACTAAATATAAACACAGTAAGAAGTTGAGATAGAAATCATTAAAAAGAACCAATTTCTAGAACTAAGAAATACAATGAATGAAACTAAAATTGCAATAGAGAGTGTCAACAGCACAAGTCATCAATAAAAAGAAAAAAATCTGTGGAATCAAAGACAAGAAATTTGAAAATGCCCAGTCATAGGAGAAAAAGAAAAAAGAATGAAAGCTTATGGAACTCATGGGACACATCATTATGAGATTTCAGAAGAGAGAGAAAGGAGGGTGGGGTGGCAGAGAACTTATTGAAAGAAATAATGACTCTGTTCCCAAATACAGGGAAAGATAGGAATGTCCAGGTATATGAAGCTCGAATAAGATCAAATAAAAAGGAGATTCTACCAAGAAAAATTATAATCAAACTGTCAAACAAGGAGAAGTTTTTATTAATATTTGTTTGTTGTTTTAAGATATACAGGATAGCAGAGTGTATTTTTACACAGTATGCATAAATAGAGTATAACTTATTCTAATTGAGATCCCATTCTTGTAGTTGTACGTGGTGTGGAGTTACACTGATCACGTATTCGTACATGAGCATAGGAAAGTTACATCTGATTAATTCTACTGTCTTTTCTATTCCCATTCCCCTCCCTTCCCTTCATTCCCCTTTGTCTAATACAAAGTACTTCTATTCTTCCCCTTCCATCCCTCTTTGTTGTGGGTTAGCATCCACACATCAGAGAGAACATTTGACCTTTGTTTTGTTGGGTATTGGCTTATTTCACTTAGCATGATAGTCTCCAGTTCCATCCATTTACTGGCAAAAGTCATAATTTCATTCTTCTTTATGGCTAAGTAATATTCCCTTGTGTATATATGCCATATTTTTTTCATCCATGTATATGGTGAAGGGTACCTAGGTTGATTCTGTATCTTAGCTTTTGGGAATTGAGTTGCTATAAACATTGATGTGGCTGTCACTGTAGTATGCGATTTAAATCCTTTGGGTATATGCCAAGGAGTGCAATAACTAGGTCAAGTTATCTGAGGAATCTCCATACTACTTTCCAGAATGTTTGCACCAATTTGCAGTTCCACCAGCAATGTATGAGGGAACCATTTCCCCCACATCCTCAGCGACATTTATTATTCCTTGTGTTCTTGATAATTGCCATTCTGACTGGAGTAAGATGGGATCTCAATGCAGTTTTAATTTGCATTTCTCCAATTGCTAGAGAGGTTGAACATTTTTTCATGTATTTGTTGAACAATCGCATTTATTCTTCTGTGAAGTTTCTGTTCAGTTCCTTTGCCCATTTATTGATAGGGTTATTTGGTTTTTTGGTGTTGTTTTTTGAGTTCTTTGTATAGCCTAGAAACTGATACTCTATCCAAGTTGCAGGTGGTAATGATTTTCTCTCATTCTGTACGCTCTCTCTTCACATTCTTGCTTGTTTCCTTTGCTGAGAAGAAGCTTTTTAGTTTGATGGCATCCCATTTATTGATTCTTGATTTTACTTCTTGCACTTTAGGAATCTTATTGAAGAAGTCAGTTCCTGAGACAACATGATGGTGAGTTTGGCCTATTCTTGACCCTAGTAGGCACAGGGTCTCTGGTCTAATGCAGGTCCTTGATCCAGTCTGAGTTGAGTTTTCTACTACATATGGATTTCCAGTTTTCCCAGCACCATTTGTTGAAGATGCTATCATTTCTTCAATGTATGTTTATGGTGCCTTTGTCTAGGAGGAGATAACTGTATTTATGTGGATTTGTCCCTGGATCTTCTATTCTGTTCTGTTGGTCTTCACATCTGCTTTGTGCCAATACCATGCCATTTTTGTTACTATAGCTCTATGGTATAATTTAAGATGACAGAGAATTTTGCAAGCAACAAGAGAAACAAGTTTTTAACAAGAGAACCCTCATAGAACTATCGTTAGATTTCTCAGCAGAAACTTTGCTGGCCAGGAGAGATTAGGTTGATATAGTTGAAATGCTAAGAGGAAAAAAATGCCAATCAAGAATACTTGACCCAGCAAAGCCATCCTTTAGAAATAAAGACGAGATAAAGATTGTCCTAAACAAACAAACATCAAAGACTGAGAAAGTTCATCACCACCCGACTTGTCTTTTAAAAAATGCTGAAGAGAGTAAGGAATAAGAGGAGAGTAGTAAAATGAAAACATTTGAAAGTATTTGACATATGAAAGTCACTGGTAAAAATAAATGCATCATCAAATTTTGAATACTCTAATAGTGTGATAGTGGCATATAAATTACTTAAGACTCCAATGTAAAGTTAAAAAGAAAATATAAAGAAGAACTGCAATAATTTTTTAGTGGATATATAATATAAAAAGACATAAACTGTGACATCAAAACACAAAATGTGGGAAGGTATAAAAGTATAAAGTTTTATATGTGATCAAAGATAAGCTATAAACTTAAAACAGATTGCTAGAACTATAAAATGTTTTGTGTAGTTCTCATGATAACTACAAAATGCAAACCCGAGGTAGATACACAGAAGATAAAGGAATCAAAGCATACCACCACAGAAAGTAATCAAATCACAAAGAAGGACATCAAGAGGTAAAGAAAAGAACAAAGAATCTAGAAAACATTTGCAAAGTAATTAACCAAATGACAGTATTAAGTCCTTACCTATTAGTAATTACTTGAGCATAAATGGATTAAATTATCCCATACACAGGTTGAGTACCCCTAATCTAAAAGCCAAAATCTGAAATGCTCTAAAATCCAAAGCTTTTTATTATTTCAGCACATATTATTAAAGTCTATGCAAATATTCCAGAATCAAAAACAAAAAAAAATTCCAGGATCTGAAATACTTCTGGTATTTCTGTTCAGATTAACGGATCTACTCAGATCAAAGGATATTCAACGCATGTAGTCATTGTGGAATTTACTTTTTGCTAAGAAATTTTGTGCCCAGGACCCTGACACTGTAGACTTTTTGATGAGTCAAACCAGAGATTAAAAGGTCAAGAAAAATTGACCTACTGTGAGGGCACTATTTGGGGAAATCTAGCTTCTTACTGGTCCTTTACATTTGTTTTTAGCAATAAAATTCGAGGTGTTTTGCCAAGACTAGTTCACCTGCCAGGCGGTCAGCATGCTGGAGAAAACTAGACATTCTCAAGTGGTAGAAGAGGTAATGAAAATAAAAGAGCATGCAAAGCCTGATGTTTTTCTGCATGCTTCTCTTACCATAGACACTTGAAAAAACAAAAACAAAAATAAAAAGTAATTACTGAAAGCTATCACAGCATGATTTGCTGAGTCACTGAATTAAGGTTTTTTTAATAGACCTGTTTATTTCTAGAGGATTGTTGATTTTTAATAGAGATGTTACTATTTGAATCCAAGTGTATTTTTTTTTCCACTTTTGCATCCAAAGCTAAAGCTGTGTCAAAATGCAGTTAGCTGTATGTCAGATACAAATCAATTATAAGGAGCCCAAAATTGAAGAGAACTCTGAATTTTACCAGAGCTCAGTTGAAGAAATCGTGTGCTGAGGGTACTGCAAAAGAGTTTTAAACTTTGAAACATGACACAAATTTCATCCTGACCCCCCTTTGTAGCTGTGCGATTTGGGTTGGTCACTTAATGTTTCTGATCTCCAATTCCCTCACCAGGAAATGAAGATGAAAATGCATACCCTTGTATCATTGTTAGTCATTGTGGAGAGACAAAATGAGATCATGTCTGGGAAAATATTTATAAATTATCAACTGCTTTTCTGACTAAAGAAGGATGCACTCTTTCTCTGGAATTACGCCAGAGGCCTTAAAATGCTAAGATACCTCAAAAATGAAATCAGTTTTCTTCCCTGTCCTCAGAGACTCGGGTTTTCTGCATGTAATTCATAAAATTAGTGCTCCACTGACTAAGAAATCAGATTGAAGGAATAGCATCATCTAGAAGCCCCTTGGAGGCCGGGGTGTTTCCTCTTTCACAATCTATTAACAGCATTCACTCCTGGAAATCACTCCAGCGTCTCACATCTTGAGTCTGCAGCTAGCTAGCTTGCTTGCTTTCTTTCTTTCTTTCTCTTTCTTTCTTTCTTTCTTTCTTTCTTTCTTTCTTTCTTTCTTTCCTTTTTTCTTTCCTTATTTATTTACTTTTGGTGTTTCTTACCCATCTCCCTACTAATGAATTCTTCTCCTATGACCAAGTCACAGACCTGGTGTAACTATCATGTCTATTGCTGTTCCTTCACAGGTCATACTCTGAGCCCTGTGAGTACCAGCACTTTATTAAACAGAGCTCTTCTAGCCTGGCAATGGGACAGTGGGTATCAACCATAGAAGATCTGAATCTAGAATAGTATCAAAATTGACCTCGGATACCATCTTTTCTGCTGGTTTGCAAGATCTCTTCTTAGCAAACCCTTCTGTAAAATGAAATATTTGATGAAGTACCATACCTAAAACAGATTTAATCAAAACTGCTCCAGTTGATACAGGAGATAGAGCTGTAACGTATTACTCAATCTGTTTCTTGTTTGTTTCAGATAACGAAGGTTCCAGGGAACCATTTGAAAACTCTTCCATGTAGTCTAACCTCCCCACCTGTAGTGCTTCCGTCCCCTCTGTGGTAACTAGAGTTGTTCAGCCTGTCAGCATTTCCAGTGATGCCCATCCTCACTAGAAGTCCATTTTATTTTGGAATAGCTTTAACTGTTATTTAGAAAGTTTGTTTTAATGGTTTACTTGTAGACTCTATTTGTTGTTACTAGAAAACAATCAGACCGAGCTGTAGTTAAGTATTTCAGTCAATGACCATGTGGCCCTGAAAATGTTTTTTTCTAGTAAACTAAACATCCTTAATTTTTTTCAACTTTCTCATTGTGTGAGAATAGGTGGACCTAATTTTTTATTCTAATTTTTTTCTTTGCACTTGCTTCAGTTCATCAGCATCCGATTTCATTTGTGTGCCCAGAACTATAAACAGCACTTCCTATATTGACTATAATCATCAAATCTTTCATTTTGAAGATTCTACCCCTGTTAATGTTGCCTATAATTGCATTTGATTTGGGGAAAACTCATGGATCTTAGTCAATTAAATTCCCAATATCGTTCTGCAGAACCACATCTCCCATATTAAGAACCTATTAAGTTGTTTCTGTGGCTTTACTTGGTCATTTTCTTTTGCTGTGGCTCATCAAATCAGCCTCATGTTTCTGTTAGAAAGATTTCCAGGTTCTTGTCCTTCGTAGGATTTGGTTTATGGAATTTAATAAATCTTTATATTTGTTCACATTTCATTCTGTCTGTTACACAGACACCTTCTTCTTAATAATTTCCTTAGATCTTTATTGATATCAATTTTGTTGGGAAAAATGGTGATTACTTTAGATCCAAACTTTGTCATCATGGCTATTCATTTTTAACTGACATAAAGAACTTTTCTACTATAGAATTTCTGAGATCCTGAAAGGGTTCACTAGAAGCCCTAAAGGATAGGGAAAGATGCTAAGTTGATTTGGTTCCACTCCAAAGGTTCTGTGAGTCTGTAATTTTGAAAAGCTACTCCCAAATGAGGACTTTTCTCTACTATTAAACAAATGAATTTTTAAACATGGAAAGATCAGTCTGAATTTTTATTCTTCCCTAGGAATTTTCTCAACTTTGTGGGTTTCAGCCAGATACTTTGCCTTCCTCGAACATATTTTCATGTGGTTTTATAATATTTATTCAACATTATTTTCCATTAGTTCTCTAATTTTAATTGTTGGGAACCATTTCAGTGTGTAGCTATTACATGGTGCAGAACTGATTTATTCACGTTAATGTCTGAGGAGATGGCCCATTTTATTTGCTGCGTGGTCAGCCCCGGTATTCACGGCAGGTTTTCTGAATATTTCTGACGAAGTCTTTAAGCACATGTAATTCTGAAAACACATTCCCATTCAGTAAGACTTATACTGGATGGTAAGCCCAACATGGCTAAATGTTTCTAAAAAATTCCATAAACATTAAGCATATTTATGTCATCGCATTAAGTTTGGTCAATTTGAAACTCACTGTATTGTAGTATAAGAGGCATTTTGTTTGCTTGTGTTTACTTTCCCAGGAGTAAATGCGTTTTGGTTAACCACAATGGCAAACTTAGTCAAGACATTTATGTCAACAAATCCGACTGCTTAACAAAGTCACATTCTTAGTTTCTAGGACAGCAGACTGGATTCTAAGTAATAAGGTGTTTATAAGGCGTGCTGTAAATCTGGGACTATAAACATGTCTAATTTTCTGTTAAACCTGCTGCTGTGCATAAGGTACAATAAGCTCTCTCTTCAGTTTAATGGTGGCCAGTATGTTGGCTTGCCAGTCTTGATCCCTGTTGATTCTACTGTTCCCACAGCCTCCTGCCAAGCTCTTGACCCAAGTCACGCTCCATGGTGATGTCATAATGCCACAAAGAATTTGCTCATTCACTGTACCTGCAGGGATGCCCCCAAGAGTCACATGCCTTCCCTGTGAGTCACATGCTCCTTGGAGAATAACACCTTGAAAAAAGCAGGGCCTCTCCTTACCCTGATTTCAAAGGTAGTACGTTTTTAGATCTTTCATAATGAGTTTATAGATAGAATAAGATGATTATTACCTTTATGGAAATTCTTTGTAATATGACTTTTCCTCAAAAAGTGAAATAATTTTGTTTTAACAAAAAACAAGATTTTTCTCTACATCCATCAGCAATTTATTTATTTTTAATTCAATATATTAATGAAACATGGCATCTGGTATTTGAGATTATCACATGGTTAATCTGACGTGGAATGAACATCTGGAGGACAAGAGGAGAAGCTGGTCTTAAATCTTAATATTTAAATTATATGATGTTAAATGTATCTATTTGGAAAAATCTGATCCATTGTAAGTTCTTCACTTTTCACCCAAATAGTATTCATTTTTTCACCCAAACAGTATTCATTCATATAGATATATCTTGCAACTTGTCTTGCTTTGCACTTTATCTTGACTAAAGTGCTCATTGAATCGTGTTTTACAGAGTAATATTACCAACCAATTTAACTTACTATTTTCAAATATTCAAAAGAACATGTTCTTTTCAAGTGCACTCAGATTATTTACCAAGATAGACCACATTCCAGGCCATAAAAGACAAGTTTTGACAATTTTAGGAAAATTAAAATCATACAAAGTATACTGTATGGCCACAATGGAAATAAATTCAAACTGGAAATAAATTTTCAAAAAGGTCTGGAAAATCCTCTAATATTTAGGAACTAAATAACACTATTCTTTGAGGAGTAAAAGAAGAAATCAAAGTGGAAATTAGAAAATATTTTGAATTGAATGAAAATAAGGAACACAATTGTTCCTATTACTGAAGCCTTGATATAGAGGGTATTTATAGTACTAAATGCCCATAGTAGAATATAAAAAAGTTCTCAAATAATCACCTCAGTTTCCCACCTTAAGAAAATAGAAAAGCATACTAAAGCTAAAGTAATCAGAAAGATGGAAATAATTAAAATTAAAATAGAAATTAATTAAAAGAAAATCAACAAATATCAGTGAAACCTAGATGTGGTTCTTTGAAAAGACCAATAAAATTGATAGAACCTTAGCCAAACTGACCAGAAACAAAAGAAAGAAGGCAAAACTTATCAATTTGAGGAATGAAAGGTAATATCACTACCAATTCAGATTCTAAAAACGTTAAACAGATAAGGGGATACTGTGAACAACTTTATATAGATGCATTTCACAATATGGCTGAAATACACTTATAAATTGAAAGCACATACTACCAAAGCATGATAAAGAAAAAGTAGATGATCCAAAGAACCCATAGTATTAAGGAAATTTAATTTATAGTTAAAAACCTCCCCACAAGAAAACTTCAATTCTGATTACTTCCCTGGAGAATTTTACCAAACTTTTACAGAAGACATATCAACTTTACAGCAACTTTTCCAAAAACATTTGAGAAGGGAATATTTCATAAATCATTCTGTGCCAACATTGCCCTGATGCTAAAATCTAATAAAAAATGATAAGAAAATAAAATTTTAGAACAATTTCCCTCCTGAATATAATGCAAAGTTTTTAACAAATATTTAGCAAATCAAATCATGACACAGTGGGTTTATCTTAGTGTAGTATATGAATATTAATTAATGTAATTTTCCATATTAAAAAACTAAAAACACTTTATCATCTAAATAGATGCAGAAAAAGCTTTGAACAAATCTAACGTTCATTCTTGGAAAAAAAAATAGAAGAAGGGACTGTCCCTAACAAACAGCATCCACAAAAAAACTACTACTACATCATACTTTAATGATAAAAATCTGTATTTTCCCTGAGATTAGGTATGAAGCATTAATATCCACTTTCAACTCTTGTTATCCAGCATTGTAGTAGAGGACTTGATTGGTACAATGAGAGAAAAATTCATGAATTTTGAAAGGAAGAAATAAATAAAACTGTAGTCACATATGATCATTTAATGTAAAGAATCCCTGGTAATCTATAAAAAAGCTACTAGAACTAGTAAGTTAGTTTACCATGATTCCAGATTATAGGATCAATACATAAAAATCAATCCTATTTCTGTATATTTTAGCAATCAACCATTTGAAATTGAAATTTGGAAATTGCTATTTGCAACAACATAAAATATGAAATTTTTAGACATAATTCTAACCAATATTCTGAAAACTATAAAACCAGTGAGATAAATTGAAGAAAATCTAAATATAACTTGTTTTGGAGTCAGAGAATTGTTATGATAGTAGCTAAAATACCAACGTTGTGTAGATATCAGTTCTCTCACATTAATCGAGTCATTCAATGCAATCTGAGTCAAAATCTTTGTGTGTGTGTGTGTGTGTGTGTGTAGAAATTCTTGTGTGTAGAAACTGACGAACTGATCCTAAAATCCATACAGAAATGCAAAAGACCTAAAGTAGTGTAGTCAAAATAAATTTGAAAAAGAAGGTAAAATTTAGAGGTAGTATATACCCTGACTTCAATAATAAATTCCATGAAGCTACCTCAATCAATATAGTGTAGTATTAACCTTAGGATAGATAAACTGATCTAGACCAGTGAAAGAGAGCAGAGTTCAGAAAACTGTGGCTTATTTAGACGACTGTCTCATGGTGAAGAAGTAGTACAGTGGGAAAGGGTAGTCTTCAACAAATGATGCTGGAACAATTATGTATCTATATGCAAAAAAAGTTTATCCTTCTGAATAAAAAAAAACTCAAGACTTGATCATAGATTTAAATGTAAACCCTAAAACTACAAAAACAGGAGAAAACAATAGAGAAAATTTGCAACTTTGAGTCAGGCAAAGATTTTGTAGGTAGAGTCAGACAGTACTCAGTTATTAGGTAGTCATCCAACTGCTCCATGAAGTTTATCATTGAAAGCATAACATTAAACATTTCTTCATAGCAAACTGGGGAACCCCACGGACTCCAGTTTGAATAATACTGGTTTAAGCAATGTTTAATGCTGAGCAAAATTCTCTACATGGCCAAATAAATTGGGCATTTGGGAATATCATTGGTAATCCAGATCTAAATCCTCCCGCTTTTGGATGCCAAGAAGGCATGAGGACAATTCTGTTTGCATTAGCCAAAATCAGTTTGTGATGAACACTTTGCTTTTCTCTACCCTGATATAGACTGACGCCTTCTCATTCACAGTTTTTACCTACTACTACAGCACTCAGAAAAGAGTTCTTCTAAAACTTTGTCCATGATGGGGCTGGGAATATAGCTCAGTTGGTAGAGTGCTTACCATGCAAGCACAAGGCCCTGGGTTCAAACCCCAGCACCAAAAAAAAAAAAAAAAAAAAAAAAAAAACTGCTCCATAACTTTGTCCATGATGTTTTCTCCTACTGCAGATTTTAATTATGGGAATTACAAATAACCAAGGCAAGACCTAGATGACAATCTACATACCTACTCATTAAAACACCTCATATGTGAACCTTTTGCAACATTTACAGACACAACTAAAGGTAATTCAATGTTCAGTTTTTGTTAAAGCAACAGGTAAGATTTCTGATGATCATTTCTGATTTTCAAGCACTGGATATGACCGGTCAGTGAGCCCACATGATGTGGGGCCTCTCATATAATACTCATTGGACCTACATAACCTTGGTCTTCTTTAATAGGTTTAGTTGTGAAGAATCACCATTCCCACATATTACCAAAATAGGTTCTCCACATGTAAAAGAAATATTTTGATTGCAGTATGTACTCTGGACACCCCTGCTCTGTACACTTCCCACCAGGAAATAAAAAAGTGGAGAACATGCAGAAACTCAATGAAGTCACCTTAACTGCTGCCTACTTTATATAGTACCTCAAGGCTCTTTAAAGGAGCACAGTTGAAGAGTTTACCTCCCTCAATTTCTCAGTATCTCCCACCCTTGTCTCACCCCCTAGGAGATATCTGTTCTTTCAGCAGTTTGGGTGATCCTATCCAAATTTTAAACTTTAATCTGTTTGATAAAAATCCAAGTAAAATGCCTTTTTAACTAGAGCATGTTAATCATATTTTCATCTTTTCTAAATATTTGTAAACAGCTAAGATTTCCCTCTACTATTCTGCAAATTTGCTCTCCAAGCTTAGTAGGATTTTTACCTCCACCTTGCCTCCAGCCTGTCTGTCTTATTTATGTTTGTTTGTTTTTATTTTGTTTTCTCTTCCATCCATGTCAAGGTTATTTACCATGATGGGTGTGCCCAAATTGTTTTGAAAAGTAGTCTTTTCTTCCTCTAATTTGTTGCCTCCAATGTGCTTTTCAATTGAAAATCAGATTACTTGCCTTATTAAAATTTTATTTGTAATGAAAATTGACCCTGATTACATTTAGGAAGATGTCATCAGGGGCTGAGTTTGTATTGCTGCAAGTTACTTTAGTAGTTAACTTGTTCCCCTTGCTTTCAGGTACTTGTTAGCAATAACTAGAAATAAAAGGCAACTGACAAGTGAGTTCCTGAATTCCTAAGAGATCAGGATAGGGACAAATATCAGTCCTGTACTAGTTAGAGAGGGAGAAGTCCAGTGCATAAGAAGGAAAAGCACGGAGTAATGCCATTTCCCCCTGCGACTTTGCTAGAGATGGCTCTTTATTATATGCCTGTTTGCTTTATATCTACTTTCAAAACTTGTAGGGAAAAAGTCATCTGCAATCCTTATAGATCTTCTTAGAAAAACTTCTCCCTGCTCAGCATTTTCCTGAGTCTTTTTATAAGTCTGCTAAACTCATTCAGGCATAATTTCAAACTCCAAATACTTCAAAACATAGATTCCCTTAGGGGAGCTGAGTCCCTTATTGAAAGGCTACTGAGGCAAAGCAGTGCTTCCTATTATATATGAGGTATATTTTTAAACTTGCCTAAATAAATAGAAAAAAAATGCTCAACAGAGACTGACCAGATACTCATCAAACTTGTTTATTTTTCCTGAGCATATGGCTGAATTCCATTTTCCAGACTCTACATCCCAGGCTACATAACCAATTCTTGCTCTTAGAATGACAGAAGTATTAAAAAAAATCAAGAATGTAACCCTTCCATATTTATTTTCTCTTCTCTCCACCTGCTGGCCGGATGACACCAAAGGAACCTAAAAATCCACATGTTGAAGGTGATATGATCACAGTATAAGGAAAGCAGAGGACAACTCCTGACCCTCATTGGGATATAAGTGAGAAATAAATCTTCATTGGATTATGCACTGAGATTCAGAGTTTGTTTATTTCAGCAACTAGTATTATTAGTCCTGATTAGTAAAACTGTTTAAAAAAAGAAAAAAATATCATATTTAGGTGAAAGAAAAGAATTCTTTCATTCATGGACTCTTAGACCAAAATTGCATTGTGCAATGGGGCCTACTTAGCAGGGTCTGATTTCTTAATTATAAGTTTTTAATGTTCTCCAACAGAATTCCAAGGGTCCAAGGAAGGAGCTAGGATTTATACTACACAATGACAGACCTACAGATTATGGGTTAACACAGGAAGAGCATTAGTCAAGAATCAGGCTTCAAGCTGAGACTCTGGCATATGCTTTAAATTGGGGGCATGCCATTTATTAGTCATGTTATCTTAGACAAATTGTATAGCCCTTCAATGCCTTTGTTTTCTATCTATAAAATGGGTAAAAATAAGTGTACCAACCTTGGAAAGTGAGCATTAAGTGATATATGCTAATAGTGCATGGCATGTGGTAAATAATATATAAGTGTTTGCTGCTATTAACTAGTGATATTCCCTGAGACTATCACTATTTCTAAATCTTAATTTCTATATGTGGAAGACAAAGTTAGTAACTTCTCTGTAATTGATGAAGGGAGGCAATAGTTTAGTACTTTAGTTAGATTGTTAATTAATGGCCCCAAGGACACATCTCTCATATCCACCATCTCTGTATAGTCTCCTTGATTGAATCTGGATTGGTCATGTGACTTTCTTCAGTCAGTGTAACATCACCAAATGGAACACTAGCAAAGGTTTATAAGCACTTAAATATTGTGGTTCACCCTGTTGGAATGTGTCACTGTCATTAAGAAGCCTGGACTCTCCTGTAAGAGGGACCATGTGAAAGAGAAATGAATTACTTGAAGCCAACAGACCCAGTTAACAATGAAAAGTCTGAGAAAAGCCATCTTAAACTATTCCAGGTGCAATAACCTGCCAAATAACAGCAGTCTCACGAGTGATACCAACTAGGACTAGAAAAGATCATTTTGCAAAATTCAGGCCAAATTAATGGTTGTTTTCTTAGTCTACCCAGTTTTGGGGTTATTTGTTACATAGACAACTGTATAAATATTACTAAAGAATCAAAAACAAAGATGAAAATATTAACTACTGATAATTCAACTGGCACAATTAATCCAAAGTAAATGAAAAAACTTAAATCCAGAACCCTGAATACAAAAATGGCATCTTTTCTAAATATTCGATACACAGCAGACACTTTTCTAAGCATTATAACCATAATATCTCATTTAATGTAAAAGAAAACAAGTCTAATCAAAGAACAAAATAAGTTAATTGAATTTGTAGAAAGAAGAACTCTTAAAGCATATCTTTTTAATTTACTCAAAAGGAAACGTACTTCCTTGTAGCTGGTTCTTCCTCCATGTTATATCATCTTCTTAGAGCATTTTCTCTATTCATTCAATGAAACTCCACCTCAGTTCTTTGTCCCTTGGTCTTTAGTTATTCATTAAGTCTCAAAAAAGAATTTGTTCTCTCACCCCCTTATTCCATACTAGATTCAATTTCCTCTTATATGCCTCTAGAAATTCTTATATCTACAATTTTATAACATGTCACTCTGTGTTAAAATTGTCTGTTTATCTTTATCCATTCATCTGTTGAACAGCACCTAGGTTGGTTCCATAGCTTATCTATTATGAATTAAGCTGCTACAAACATTGATGTGACTGCATCACTGCAGTATGCTGATTTTAAATCCTTTGGGTATAAATGAAGGAGTGGATAACTAGGTCAAATGGTGGTGCTCGTCCAGGAATCTCCATACTGCTTTCCAGAGTGGTTGCACCAATTTGCAGTTCCACCAGCAATGTATGAGGGAATATTTTCCCTCACATCCTCACCAACACTTATTGTAACTTGCATTCTTGATAATTGCCATTCTGACTGGAGTGAGATGAAATCTCAGTGTAGTTTTAATTTGCATTTATCTAAATGCTAGAGATGTTGAACATTTTTTCATGTATTTGTTGACCATTCATATTTCTTCTTCCGTGAAGTGTCTGTTCAGTTCCTTCACCCATTCATTGATTGGGTAATTTGATTTTTGTTTCGGTTGTTTTGTTTTTGTTTTTGGTATTAAGTTTTTTGAGTTCTTTATATATCCTGGAGATTAATGCTCCATGTGCCTTTCTACAGATGAATGGATAAAGAAAATGTGCATATATATATATACACACAATGAAATACTACTCAACCATAAAGAAGTATGAAATTTTGGCATTTGTCAGTAAATGGATGGAACTGGACACTACTATGCTAAGTGAAATGAGCCAATACCAAAAGATCAAAAGCTGAATGTTCACTCTGATATGTGGATGCTAACCCATAATAAGGTGGGGTAGGGAAGAATAGAAGTTCCTTGAATTAGACAAAGGGGATTGGAAGGAAGGAAGGGGGATTGGAATAGGAAAGATATAACTTTCCCATGTTCGTATATGAATACACAACCAGTGAAACTCCACGTCATGTACAAACACAGGAATGGGATACTAATCAGAAAGAAGAAGATATACTCCATGTGTGTATAATATGTCAAAATACACACTGCTATCATGCATATCTAAAAAGAACAAGTAAAAATAATAAAAAATTTAAATGTCATTTTAATTATCCTTCTCCTACTGTATTGAAAGTTTCTTTGAGACAGAGACCATGTTTATCCTGGTATTCCCAATACCCAAATACATGGCACAAAGCCTAATTTTAAAGAAAGAGACTTGCTTGGGTTTTTGGAATTGACATGGGAACCCTATCGCTTCATCCAAGCTACTCTGGAGTCATGGATAGGCAGCCACCTCCACTGGCTTTCTGGTGATGTCTCTATGAGGAAGGGATGACCAGGAGCAGGGATGTAGGAGTGAGGGAGGGGAAGTGGCAGCAGTGGTACATTCGATTACCAACAAAGTGACCCATAATTGGACCGGGGTAGGAATGGGAGGAAAAGCGCAAAAAATAATACTCTCGGTAAACAAGTCCAGAGGCACTTCCTATCTTCATAAAGGACATCTACAAAACCACTACAGCTACCATCAGATTTAATGGTGAGAAACTGGAGGCTTTCCTGCTAAGATCAGGAACAGGGCAACAATGTTAGTGAATTACTGCTTCTCATCATTGTACTCCAAGTCTTAGCTAATGCAGTAATTTAGAAAAGGAAATAAAAAGCATATGAATTGGGAAAGAAGAAATAAATCACAGATTACATAATTATCTGTGAAGAAAATTTGACATATTTGACAAAAAATACTAGAAATAATGAGTGAAGAAAGGTTATAGTACACAAGTTTAATTTACAAGTCAACTGCTTTTTCAAACACCAGCATTCATAGAATTTGAAATTTAAGCCACAATACCATTTACATTAACATCCCCCAAATGAAATACTTTGATATCAATTAACAAAGTATGAATAAGATCTACATGAGGAAAACTGCAATACTTTAATGAAAGAAATTAAAGAAATAAATAAAGAAATATTTCATATTCACAGATAGACTCGGTATTTTCAAGATGTCAGTTCTTCCAATTTCACATTCAAATTCATATTCAAAGCAATCCCAGTCAAAATTCCAGAAAGTTACTTTGTGGATATCAACAAACTTCTTCTAAAGTTTTCAGCAATAGGTAAAAGTCACAGAATAGCCAACAAAATATCAAAAGAGGCCAAGTTAAAGGACTTATTAAAAAGCTACGGCAACCCAAACAGTGTGACATTGGTGAAAGAAGAGACATTAGAGAAACAGAACAGAACAGCAGAGCCAGAAAGAGACTTACCTAAATAAACCAAGTGATCTTCAACGAAGGAGCAAAGCAGTACAATGGAGGAAAGGCAGTTTTGTTCAACGTGTGGGAAAAAAAATCTAGACAGACTTTATACCCTTCACAAAAGTAAATTTATCTTCCCTACCATCTGCTCCCTCTATCCCCTTAACACTTAGACCAGGCTTGGCGTCCTGGGGATGGGCCATAAAGGGAGAGAGGAATTTAACTGTTCTACAAATAAGGGAAATGATTAGATACAATTCGTATAAATTTTGCCCGTCGTTTCCCCTGGAGTTTAGTGTACATTGTGTGCACCCACCTCCCCACCCCAGCACACAGCCAAGGTAAACCCACACCTCTGTCTTACAGGAGAAGTCATTCTTCTTCCCTCTCCTGTGACCTTTCAAGTACACACAGTCTTAGAGTTGGCTTCACCAAACGATGCTCTTCCCAGATACCAAATGTGATGGATACTTGATGGATTTGAACAGAACCTTAATCTCCTAATTCAGGTTCTCTTTCCATTAAGGCCTAATGGGATGAGCGAGAGACTATCTAAGCCATTTCATTCTTTTACTTCTTCCTCCCACTACTCTAGACTTTGCAGACAGAGAAAAATAGAGAAGGAAGGGGAAAGGTATAGACCACTGGACTGACGCTGTCCCACTTGCAGCTGGAGAAAGCATGTTCTGAAACGAATACAGGGGCTGGTAGTTGGGCTCATTGACAAACAAGAACCAGGCACCAGAAACCTTTCTCATGAAGCTCCAAACTCAGGTGGAAGATTGCTGAGAAACTGCTCCATAGTGAGATGGTAGATTTCAATCTTTTGTGCACTCAAAACAGGTGCAGTCTGATGTAGAACAGTGATAGCCAGAAATAGAGACTGTAGCTCCCAGTTACTGGGCACTTTTCCCAAACTGGGGGTCCTATCCTGTATGCTCAGTACACTTTCCTTGATGAACAGCTGAGACATAGTATATTGTTCTAGATATTTTAAACATGGAATTTAGGAAGGTGATGAGAGATGAGACAACCAACCCAGAGATAATTAGCAACACAAAAAAAGTCTGCTCAACTTTTTCTAGAACTTGAGGTAAGAAAGGAAAGAGTCAGTGTTACGAGAACCCACCAGCAGCCCAGCAGGCAGAGGCAGCTGGTAGTTTTCCCTTGGTGTGGGAAGGGTCTGCTCTGCAGGTGCTGGACATGAAGAAAGAGGTTACTTGGCAGGAGCTCCTGTCAGAGAAACAGTAGGGTCCCCCACCACCAACCCCCTCCCTCCACCCGTGTGTGTGTGTGTGTGTGTGTGTATGTGTGTGTAGGTGTGTGTGTGTACAGGAAGGAGTAGGGATATACCAACTTCGCCTTCTTACCTCCCTCCCTCTAAGCTCCATCATAACTCCCACTGTTGAATTTAGCAGGAAGCCAATTTACAAGGGATCCTGGGCAATGCGGTTCTCTGTAATACTAAGCAGAGCCAGAAAAGAGTGAGGAATTGATCTGAGAGAAAATAAACAGATGACTGGCCCACTTAGTATTATAAATAATTTTCTAACTTATCTGTCAACTTAGGCTTCACCTCACTCTACTAGCTAGCAGCTTGACTTTGCTCATCGCTTGTGGTTTACAAAGGTGAAATTGCTATATCCTCATGTTGCATGCATGGAATAATGTATGAATAAGATGATAGATAGCCTTAATAAGAAAATTTATCAGATAATTTTCATACTTATAATTCACAATTATAAATATTATTTCCATAACTGTCCTGAACCAAAGATAGAGCGAGTGTAAAATGTTGGAGCTACTAAGTCTTTCCTTTGCAGGGTGGGGGGGCGAGGACTCTGATGAGTGACACCTAGTCCCCAAAAGTTCTCTAAATTGTCTCTGCCATTCAGATATAATAGCATAAAATAAGTCTTAGCACTTACTATCTCTTTAATCTATCAAATACAATTTACTTCAAAGGATATTGAAGTAAGCTGATTCTACAAGAAATAAGGTTCACATGGGCGGTCAGATATCTGATGGTGGTAGCATTGCTAATTGCCCAGTGTAAACTTTCCTCAATGTGGATTTAAACTGAGTGATTCTTATCATAAAACTTCCTTTTTTAAAGAATTTTCACCCATTGGCTACTGTTTCTAAGTCAATGCATTTAACATAAAGAGTTGCTCCAAACCAAGGGATGAATATAAGAGTGAATGACAGCATGGAGTTATACCCATCCTGAGCCTCTACCATGTATACGAGGGCAAAGTATTTGTGATAGGGGTCTACCGGCCACCTACTTGGACCTGGTACAAAAGACCACATCTGGCAAAAAGAAAAAAAAAAAAAAGATACTGAAAACTGGAGGACTGGAACTCATAACTCAAAGAGACTTCATAGGGCTGGGGCTGTGACTCAGTGGTAGAGGGCTCACCTAGCATGCATGAGGCACTGGGTTTGATCCTATGCACCACATAAAAATAAATTAAAGAAAAATAAAGGTATTGTGTCTACAACTAAAAAAATATTTAAAAAGGAATAGACTTCATATATGTCAGTTTGATGGCATAGCATAAATAGAAACTAGAATTGGAAAATAAGAATAAACTTTAAATAATAGATTATAATAAAGGTCAGCTCACACCCAAGAGAAGGCTGATGAGACATGGTGACTAAATATAATGTGGTATCCTGGATGATCTCCTAAAACAGAAACAAAAGAAGACATTAGGGCAAAACTAAGGAAATCGGAATCAAGCATGAACTTTAGTTAACAATAATATATCAGTATTGGTTCATTAATTATACTAAATATACCATACTAATATCAGATATTATTGATAGGTAGAACTGGGTACTGGGTATCTTGACAAAGTTTTCTACAAATCTAAAATCATTCTAAAGAATCAAGATTTGTTCGCTTAATAAGAAGCGCTTAACATAGGGGCAAATCCAGGCCTTCTGATTTCCCACAGACAGGAATTTTTAATGTGTGTCCTGGAAGCCTTGGGCAATCCAATGAAGTATAGCTGCATAAAAGATATAAGATCACAAGGAAAATAAATTCTATTGAAATGCAGCTATCAAACCATCAAAATCACATAGGCAATAACTATTTAAATTCAGTTATCAAAACATTTTAAAAATAGACATGCAATATAATAATATGTGTTGTCATTAATCTGTTAAATAAAAGATCTAAGAACAGGACTGATACCTGCTGTGATGCATGGTAAGCATAAAAGACGGTTCCAGATACCTGTACCTACTATGATATAAAAATATGATATGAAAATGTTTTTTATTTCTATTAGTGAAAAATGACAAGTGTTGCTAATTCTATCCTGGTTTCATTGCCTACATTGTAAGGAAAAATTAAATTTCAGTTTGAAGTTGTGAAAAAGATGTGGTGAATTCTTGCTGTTCAAGTTCCTAGGCCACACAGTCTAAAAGTTAAGAACCCCTGAGCTCAAGAACTTGCACTTGTATTTCTCTAGAGATACTAATCATGGAATTTCTATGAAATCCGTGGCCTTGGATCTGTACCTGTATTGGACAAGAAAGACATTTCTGGAAAAGGGCTGTGCTGTGGCGGCTGTCCTCCACACTGCATACCCTCCTCCCAGGTCTGAAGTCCTTGGTTCCCTTACTAAAAAGTTGGAGAGGAATTTGAGTCTTCATCCACTTCTTGTTATTTATAACGTGAGTCTAACTCTTCCCCTAGTTTGTTTATATTTGCTTCCTGTCCTAACTCTTCAAGTAACAAGTTCATGTTTACGTAGGCACTTTATATAGCAGCAGTACTTTTCTCTTAACTTGTCTGTAACCTCTCCACACTTTTTTTCTGTGAAATGGTGAAATCAGCCCATATTTGAAACATATTTCTAAAGAATTTACTTCTATAAATACCATTAATCTGTGGTTGGTTTACACCTTATCAGTCATGGATACTTAAATATGCCTCTGAGATGTGGCTTTCTAAATTCCTCTATGCTACCCCATCTCCTTCCACCAAGTTGCTAGGAAAGAGAAAATCCAAGCTATACCATCCAAAAAATGCATAGTATCCTGCCCAGAAATGGTTGCTGACTAGCAGCTTGCCAGTGCCAAGTAAAATTTCATAGGTAAACACTCAGAGGTATTCCCCTAACGGCTTTCTGCATCTTTACACAAACTTACCTGTTGACGGTATCTGTCAGTGCCTCCCTCCCAGTAGGGCAATGTTGGCCCCACAAATCAGAACTTCTATTTACTGAGAACGGAGCCTGGCAACCCTTCAACCACAAGTAATCTGAAAACATTTACCTGCCTAAACCAATCTTCCTCTTGACACACCAAGCAAGTATTGCCAAGCTTGGAAACATCTCAAACAATGTGTTTTGTTTCTGAAAAACGTAATTAATCTGCAATGATTAAAGTCTGACAAGATGTCCTCAAGCCATCTTTTATTTTGTTTTATTATGTGCAACTTTGCATAAGCAATTTAATATCATAAAATTTGAAACAGACTGAATGAATTCCTAGGAGCTGGTTGACTCAAGTCTATTTGATTTTGACCAGATACTTCAGGCTAATTACTAATTTTTGGTAATGCTGTCATGTTAAAATATAGATACGGGGATTTATAAGAGCAGAGACTGTTTAATTTTTTTTTTCTCCTGAAGCAGAAATTTGCCTGGGCTTGCTGAGCATCTGTGTACTTAGAGAAGCTTGCTATTTAGCTACCTTCGCCCTGAAGTATGAAAATAATATTCCTGAGCAAATTTGTCTTTACTCTTCTGTGATCTAGTGCGGGGGGATTAGCAAAAGAATACCACATTCATAAAATCAAGTTCTTGTTGGCTTTTCTTGGCAAGGTTTATGCCAGTGGCCAGAGCATTCCTCTAAGTTACCCCTCTCTCCTGGTTTCAGAGTTGATAGTCATGTACACAAAGCACAGTGAAGGAATGAAATCAGTCTGAGTAATTTCAGTCCCTAACCCACACAGAAGCAACTTCTTCTCTTCTAAAACTAATATAAAATGACTGGACTTGCCAGTTTTCATGAGATTATCCTTATCCATGCTCACTGACTCTCCTCTGGGGAGCCAGGGCTTCTGCAAGGAGCAGACTGGCTGTAGAGAAAGACAGAGGGCCTTGCAGGAGCCAAGGACTGGGGCAGACTAAAGACAGTTCCTTCAAATTTCTCACACCTCTGAGCCCTTGGGATCCCCAGTCAAGCTTCAATGATTATGATTATCTTCCTCTTTTTCCTGAAAAAGAACAAAAAAAAAAAAAACTTCACAACAAACCTTGTCCCCTGGAACTGTGGCTTATGTTCTGCAGTTACCTTGGAGCTATGGGTCTTAGTCTCTGACCTAACCTATCATGTCTTATTGGGATCTCCATAGAGATGCCACTTTTAAATTTGCCAGGTTAAGAGCATTAAAAATATTACTATTCTCTAGTATTTGTTTCATGTGATTAAAAATAATAGTTTAATGCCAATAAAAGGTAAGGAAGGACATACTCTAAGAATCAAAGAAGAGTTGTTTACGTAACTTTGGTGTACGTGTTAGTCTGTTTTCTGTGTGACAAAATAGCTGACAAACTACTTAAAAGGGGAGATTTCTTTTGGCTCGCAGTTTCAGGGGTCTAAGCCCTAACAGTTGGCTCCACTGTTTTATGTCTGTGGTGACACAGAACACCAAGACAAGGAACATGTCAAGGAACATTAGTGGGGCAACTGGGAGGCAAACAGAGATAGGGAAAGAGGGTGGTGGTCCCAATAACCCCCTCAAGGACATCCCCTAGTGACCTTCCACTAGGCCCCCACCTCCTAGTTTCCACCACCTCCTATCAGGACACCAGCCTTCAACACATGAGATTTCAGGGGACTCTCCAGATCCAAATGATAACCACAATTCCTCTCTACTTTTTCATCCACTAGAACTAGTTGATTGTACCATCCCCTCCAGTTCTGTTTTTATGTTCAAAGTCATCCCATGTGGGGAACTTCCCCTTCCTGGTGCTTTATTGATTGAGCCCTGAATCAGACATTATACTCTGCCTACAGACTGCAGGCTGATTCAGTTTCTTTGCTAGAAAAGGGAATCCGTCCATGATAAGGTCTTTTGTTCATGCTAGCTTGCCAGATTCAGTTCCCAGTTTATGCCTGTTGTCTCAGTGTAACTAAGAGCAGCAACCACTTTTGCTTTGTCCATTGTGGATTCAGGTGAACAGCAACTAGGATGGGTATACTAGTAACTGTTCTCATCATTTTTAGGGTTGCTATAGAAGATAACAAGGTGCATATACTTAGCTTTCCTTATCAAAGCAGGGCTCGCAGCAGATTTTTATTAAGTTTTATTCTTGATTTGAAGTTCAGTTCAAGGCAAGCCCAGCTATTTTACTCTAATACAAATATATTCCGATCTGGACCCCCTTGAAGCTGGAGTTCCTCCTGAGTGAAGCACAAACTCATTCACTGTAGCTCCAGTAACAAGCTCTGCCTTGGGACTAATGACATTTAGTCTGCAGCTCAGTAAGCAATAGGCTTTATTCCTGGAAAGAAGAAAAAAGTCTCAAAAAGGTAAATAAAGCATTTCATTTGATTTTTTTCCCTAAGTGTTCCAAAATTAAAATGCAAATTCCTGCTTTGGGAAGAAGGAGGTAGAAATATCATTTGCTGTCAGTACTAAGGCCTTTAAGACCACAAGCAGGGAGGCAAAGATTAAAATAAAACCTGAACACAGACTTTTATCTGTCTGTGCATTTCTATCTTAGAGAAACCAGAGTCTGGCTGAGTATTTTGAAAACCTGATTATTATTATACCTTGCATGTGGTGGAAACTTACTATTCCCCCAAACACTGCCTGGCTTTTGCTCACAGTACATTTTTGTCTAATGGAAGTCCAGTCTTATATTTGCAATATTCCCCTACCCCAAGCACTTCTAAACAAGGACCCCGAAGTTGCTATTCTAGTGGATGTCCTACCTTTTTTTAAGATGCTACTTTGAGAGTCATTGGCCTCTGACAGACCACTAAGAAAAATAGACACTTACTCTGGGGTCTTGGGAGTTCCAATTTAACGGTACTCTGGGATTCAGAAACCTAGACTCCATCCTGGTTTGTTGATGTTCAGACGAGGAATTTTAAAGACATCAAAGTAGCAGGAGGCACAGGAGTGAAGAGGATGGCCACGGGGGGGGTGCACACCTGGCTCTGCCATCTACAAATGTGTTACCTCAGGCCTTAACTTCTCTGTGCCTCAGTTTCTTCCGCTCTAAACTGGGGATGACAAGAGTATCTCATAGAGCTGCCTGAGGCACGAAGGAGTTCTTAGAACAGAGCATGTGGAACAGAGCCCAGCACAAAGTGGAACAAACAACAGCATCAAATACCTGAATATTTCAAGGTATCTTTTCCACATCAGCTCTTGCTGGTGCCCCTCCACCTGAGCCTGGGTAAGAGGTACCTTCTTTCTTGCACTTGAATCATACTGTTCAGTACTTATTTGTGAATTTCCTTTTTTTCAAAAGAATGTGACCCCCTTAGTACCTAACCAATGCTCAGCACATTTGGTAGACACCAAATACATATATTTTTGAACACCTGGATGAATTAATATGTGACGTAAAAGAGTTGGACTGGATAATTCACTATCAGTTTGATACCATCACAGTAGGGTAAACCAAATGGCTGGTCTTATCCTCTAGTTCTTCCATTTCAGATACCCATAGATGTGTGAAGTCTGTGTGAAGTCTTTTCTATAACAATCACCTGGAGCAAGGGCTTTAAAATTTAAAAAAAAAAAAAAAAAACTATTTTACTACTAAACAATTTCTTCCAAGAAATCTTATGAAGAATTGCAATCATAGACTAACAGATAAAACCAAAGTGGCACCTTCTGAGGCAACCTGGGAACCAGAACCTCATGGCTTGAAATCCCCTCATGAGATTCCATTAAGAATGCATCTCTGTGGAATACTATTTATAAGTCAATGGTCTGTGCAGGAATTTTTTTACCATGCTCAGTACAGCTCGGGGATTCTTGGAAAGGGCACCTCAGCAGCACTGAGTGAGAATGAGGAGACAGGAGGCCCACAGCTGACGTCAGTTCTCCATGGCCTAAATGTGCTCCAGTCCCACTTATACTGGTGTCTCTTGATGTCAGTAAGGATTTAACTTGAAGAAAGGAGACAGTGGCCTAACCTTTGAAAACCACTAGTCTGGAAAGATGAATCACTACTTGGAAATTGTCACTGGAAAGTTCACAGGCATACCTATATCCTAGATATTTCTAGGATACTTTGCATTTAGTGCAAAGGTTCCTTCAGGAGAAATCATGTGATACAATGGAAAGTTTAAGAATCAGAATTTCTGGCTTCTAGTCATAGCTTTGGTATGCATGATAAATGCTAAAGCCTCTTGTTTCCCAGTGGTGGTGTGAGTCACAAGCAAATAAAGTACAAGATGGGGACCTTGTGTTAGTGTAGGTCCTCTAACAGTCAGGATCCTTATTTATATAGGATTTAACCTGTAAACATAAGAATATATGCCTGCAAGGGGGGAAAGGGAGGCAGCTGGAAGAGGTGTGGAGAACCTTCAAACTGAGATGCAGTTCTGGCCCCTGTGAAGGAGAGCGGGAAGGAAGGGAAATGGGTAGGAAGAATCTGAGAGTGCAGTTCAGTTTTAAGAAAGTTCCAGCCAGCCCCTGGGCAGTCCTGGAGTTAAAGTCATCATTAGAGGAGTCCTCAGCTTCCTGAAAGTTAGACTAGACAGTGGAGAAACTAAATTAATTTTAAAACAAAGTAAAACCAAAAGGGAGTCATAATGTTTTTCAAAAACTGGTATGACTTGGATTTTAAATGTTCCCTAAAGTCCATGCATCGAAGGCTTGGTCCTCGGTTGATGGTACTATTGAAGCTTTATGCTGCTGTGGTCATGTAGAGGAAGATAGGTCATTGGGTAAGTGTCTTTAAAGGGGACATGGGGACACTGGATTCTTCCTGTCTCTTTGCCTCCTTGCCACCATAAAGTGATCTGCTTTGCTCTACCGTGCACTCCCCACCATGATCTTCTGCTTCACTACAGGCCCAAAAGCATCAGAGCCAGCTGACCATGACTGAAACTTCTGAAACTATGAGCCAAAATAAACCCTAACCCTAATGCTTTCCTCCTTTAAGTTGATTCTTTTAGGAATTTTGTCACAACAATATAAAACTACCCTATGGTGAGACACCATCGGCTCTTTACAAAATGGGAAGCAGGCGTCAAACCTCATGACTCAGCCACATCAAAATTTCCCTTGGATAGTTTCTGATGCCCAACTATCAACTGAGAGAATAAGGTCCCAAAGACTATCAGGGCTCAATCACTTTCTATCCTAACATCAATTCTCCTCCCATCCTCCATGAAAATGGTACATTTTCTACCAGCTCTGATGATAGGGGCATTTCTAACTCTCCTCGTTGAAGAATTAGAGGATAATTACCAGTAGTAGATACCATCACCAGTCATTTGAGTCGAACGCTTGGAATGATCAGACCTATGATCATTTGCAAGCACATTAATTAAAACTTTATTTGTCCAGAAAACCAATGACTGCTTATCACCTTAGCAGAAAACTGAGATCTAAGGATATTGATATACAAGTCACTTTTGACAAAAAAGGAAAGGGTTTCTAGGAGATCTGGTATTGTAAAGGCTAGCAGGTGATGGAGGACCTTCCATGGGGTGGCTTCCATGAGGAGACCAGTGAGGTACTGAATGTTGGAGAAAGGATAGCAAGAATGAATAAGAACATGAGAAGGAAAGAGAAAGCAGAAGACAAATTTTGCTTGATGTCTACCCTGGCAAAGGGATCTGTTGACACTTTTTGAAAGTTAATTGAATGCAGGAGCTTGCTTACATGTGGAATGGATATTGGGCATCCAGAGCACCCAAGAGTGTTTGCTCTGCCTTAGATTATGGGTGGGAGCTTAGGATTCAAACCCAAGGAATTTTCCCCTTGAAGATATTCTCCCGTGTCTCTTTCCAATTCTTTAGTATTTCCCTGAAAGTCAAGGTCATTGACAGGAAGATGAAGTAATTCCGAATATAAAATTATTTTTTTCTATCATTCATGAGTAGCACATTCCATTTTATAAATGAGCCCAGGAAAATTGGAACAGATTCCTCTTGCAAATCTAAGAGAAAAAATCATGAAACTCTAGTATCGTTTGGAATGTAAAAGCAATTTTTATGGAATATGGCAGTATCTTTGCTTCATGAAACAAATGTTTAGATGAAGATAGAAAAGTTAAATCAGTTATTCATAAATTTAGTCATGCAATTTATGGTTTATATTGCATGTTTGGGGATTGATGGGCAAATATTTCAGTTTTCACCAAGATGTTGAGTATCATGAAAGATTGATAGCTCTGCAGTAAGATCATAATATATCTCAGATCTTTTGTATTAGCTCTTCCAGAGTACTTTAAGACATTGCCTTTTATGAGCAGTATCCAGTAAGTACACATTATATATTAGCTTGTCACCCCTAGTCTGAACTAAGATATATACTTTTCATACATACCTTGGAAAGAAATACTAGTACAGTGCTTTTTGATTTTTTTGGACTGCTAACCACTTAAGAAATACACACATAAACAGCTGAATTCATCATTTCACAAAATAATTCCTTTACCATACATAACACACTGATCTTTTCTGTACAGCAAAACAGACTATAAAACTGATCTCTTGATCCAATGTGTCATAACCAACTATTTGAAACACAATGTTCTAGGAGGCTACAAATTAAACACCTGGTTTAGGTTCTGTGTTGTAACACTGATTTTCCATGAGATATTCTACAAGCATTTTTCTAAACAGTTATCTTTGCTACAAAATAGGAAAACCAGTAGTGTATGAACAAGGATAGACCTAAGATCTACTCAATCTATTCAGTTAAAGAAGACAACACAATCATTTTAAAAGTGGAGAATTGGGTCCTGTCTGAATAGACTCTTCAAATCTGTCAAAATGGTGAATGTTATAAATGTATGTCTCTTATCTGCTTAGGAATTAATAAAATGACTAGGAAGCACTCATATTCATTTTTATTGTATTTTGGACTAATTTTAAAAGGATGCAAGAAATAAGATTGATGTTAATTTTTTTAAATTTGTTATTATTATTGCTAAGATTTTTTAAATCCTCAACCACTGGAAAATGTCACCATTTCTTTGCTTTTCAAAAGTGATTTACTTTCAATTATTGAGAGTCCTAGTTGATAACATTGTTTTGTAGTTGGAATTTGGGTTGTCTGTGGTGCCTTAATAAAGAACTAGGGACCTGGTTATCTATATGTAGATTTTGTTACTTTTCTAAGAAACTGGATTAAATTAAAATATCTATTATCTGAGTTTTAATATAAAACCATACAAATTTAATAATGACTCACCCAATAAAATTCATCTGTTCATCATAACATTTACCACATACACACATGTAAACATATTTTTGCTCACATTTTTAATAAGCATTTACTATTGGATGGGCACTACAGTGGTCATTGTTACAGCTGAATTAAGACCTTTGTAGGCCATAAGCATTGAAAAGATTATTGTTTATATCCTATCTCCCATTATGGACTCTCCATAGGTCATTAAAGATAAAAACAACACTAAAATGCAAAATGTGTACCAAAATTATCAGAATTGTTTTTCCGCAACCTCAAAATAGCTACTTTGATAATATGTGAAATATCAAATATTGAATTCTTCTCATTCTGAGCAAGTATGTTTTTCTTATTCCCTACTCTTGTTTAGTCTATCTATTGGATAGTTAAGGCCTGGACATTATAACTTAAGAGAGTAAGGACATTCTTTCTGCTTTCTATAAAAGTATAGTCCAGTGAATAGAAAGCATTATAACACTGAAGGTCTTAAATCACCACCCAACAACACAGAAAGCCTGGCGGATGTTCCTCACTCTGAGAGCTGCCTCTGGGTGACTGACTGCCTAGTCTACACTTGAATTTGACTGCAGAACTTAACTTGGGACACCTGGTCTGGGTATCTATAGTTGTACCTGAGTTGTTTTAAACTTGGAACTTTGGAAAGTTACTAAGTAGAAATTAAAACATGAGTATCCTAATTTATTATATCTGTAATTTTTCACATTTAATTATGTGTTTAACCATAGTAGACAAAGTGTTCCAATAGATTTAGTAGTAGATTTTAATTATACTTTAAATTAGATTTAATTAGAGTTATTTAATATAATTGAATGATTCTGAAACATGTTTCAATTATTTAACTATAATTTTTCCTAAGGAACTGGTCTGCATATCCTTCTCCTTTGAGATTCCAAAAAGTTGTCAAGGGCAAAGGTAATGCCTTATCCTTGTAAGCTCCAAGCCTCAGAATGGCTGGCACAAAGCAAGCAGGCTATGCATTGTTAGAGGGATGGCCACTGAGGGGTTTACTTCCTGGAATACACCCTGAAAACGCACGCTGACAGGCTTCTTCCTATTTAGAGTGACCCATCCCGCCCCTTGTCATAGTTTTGCTAAGATAATAACGTTCTTAATTTTTACAAGCTGAAATAATGTCCTAATTTTGCACAAATTGTGGATCCCCATGTTGGAAAACATAGTTGCCAAAAGCTGTCTGGTGGAATCTTAAACACTTACCTCACATCTGCTTCATATGAGGTATCTTTTCTAAGATGGAGGCTTGCGCCATCCCTTGGATAGGTGGAAGCCCAGGATTCTCTCAACCTTGGGGAGCTGTATACTGAGAATAGCTTTGGATGTTGGTTCTGAGCACCGCCTGCCAGAGGTGGAGCAGAAAGAAAGCAGGCAGGGGAACCGTAGTGATCAGGGAGGAAAGTTCTGGCAACCAGTGTCTCGTGAAGAGACCTTGTCTTGGGAACTGGCTAAGCCTTGTCAAGGGACAGAAAAAGTGAGATAGAGGTTAAAAGTGCACAGAGATCGGAAACCTAGAAGCAGTTAGCTTATTTACAGCAAAAGAGGAAGGACCCAAAATGTAACATCCAACCAAGAGGACACAAAAATATTCCACTGCAATTTCTTCACAGCTTTCTTTTAGGTATTTTTTATTTGTTCTAATTAATAATACATGAGAGTAGAATGTATTTTGACATATTGTACATATATGGATTATAACTTCTCATTCTTTTGGTAGTACATGATGTTGAATTACATTGGTCACACAATCATATATGCACATAGAATAGTAATGTCCAATTCATCCAATTCATTCAATTTCCTATTCCCATCCCCCTCCCTTTGCTTCATTCCCCTTTGTCTAATCCAAAGTACTTCTATTCTCCCCTACCTGCCCCTCCTTGTGAATTAGCACTCATATATCAGAGAAAATATTTGACCTTTAGTTTTTTGGGATTAGCCAATCCCAGATCACTTAGCCTGATAGTGTCTCCAGTTCCGTCCATTTACTAGCAAATGCCATGATTTTAATCTTTTTTATGGCTGAGTAAAGAAGATTGCATATATATATCACATTTTCTTTATCCATTCATCTGTTGAAGGGCACCTAATTTGGTTCCATTGCTTAGATATTGTAAGTTGAGCTGCTATAAACATTAATGGGGCTGTGTCACTGTAGTTTGCTGATTTTAAGACCTTTGGGTATAAATCAAGGAGTGGGATAACTGGGTCAAATGGTGGTTCCATTCTAAGTTTTCTGAGGAATCTCCATACTGCTTTCCAGAGTCGTTGTACCAATATGCATTTCCACCAGCAATGTGAGAGTGTATCTTTTTCCCCACATCCTCACCAACATTTATTTTTGTTTGTATTCTTGATAATTGCCATTCTAAATGGAGTAAGATGAAATCTCAGTGTTGTTTTTATTTGCATTTCTCTAATTGCTAGAGCTGTTGAATACTTTTTCATACATTCGTTGACCAATTGTATTTCTTCTTCTGTGAAGTGTCCGCTCAGTTCCTTAGTCCATCGATTGATTGGATTATTTGTTTTTTTGGTGTTAAGTTTTTGAGTTCTTTATATAACCTGGATATTAATGTTCTATCTAAGGTGCAGGTGGCAAAGATTTTCTCCCATTCTGTAGGCTCTCTCTTCACATTCCTGATTATTTCCTTTGCTTCTTCACAGCTTCCTTGAGGTAAAATTGACATATAAACTCCACATATTAAAAGTGGACAGTTTGATATATGTATATACACCTGTGGAATCATTACCACAGTCAAGATGTTTTGTTCAGTTTTTTTGCCACTGTGATCAAAAGACCTGACAAGAACAATTTTAGAGGAGGAAAAGTTTATTTGGTACTCATGGTTTTAGAAGTCTCAGTGCAGAGATGGCCAACTTCATTGCTCTGGGCCCATGATGAGGCAGAACAGAAATGGCAGAAGAGTATGGAAGAAGAAAGTCACTCAGGACATGGGAATCAGGAAGCAGAGAGAGCACCACTCACCAGCAACAAAATATATACCCCAAAGGCATGCCCCCAAAGACCCACTCCTCCAGCCACACCCTGCCTCCCTAGAGTTACCATCCAGTCAATCCCTATGGGCAGATTAATGCACTCGAGTAGGTTAAGTTTTCATGACCCAATCATTTCACTTTCTTATTTTGTCTCTCACGTGAGCTTTTGGGGACACCTCATATCTAAACCATAAGATAAAGCAATGAACATATCTAACAATCCCAAAAGTCTCCTTGTACCCATGGTCATCACTCCTTTCCACCCCTTTCCAGATCAGGCAAACACCGAGCAGCTTCAGTTATAATGATTCATTTTGAATAAATCTGTATGTGGTTTATGAGGTAAGGGCCAAGGTTGTTTGGTTGGTTAATTTCATATCACTAGCCCCATTGATTAAAAAGAGTTTCATTCCTTTTGACATTGCCTTGGTCACTTTTCCAAGAATCAGTTCACTCTATATAGGTGGGGTTAATTTCTGGATTCTTTATTCTGTTTTGTTAATCTATTTATTGATATTTACGCCAATAACACTGTCTCGAAATAAGCCTAGTACTGTAAATAAGGAGTAAAAGCTGGTAGTGTAAGTCTTCCAATTTTGTTGTTCTTTTCAAATTTGTACAGTTATTCTCCTTTACATTCCAATATAAATCTTGGATCAGATTACTAATGTCTACAATAAGTCTACTGGGGCTTAAACTGAGATTTATTTCAATGCATGTGTCAGTTGGGGTTACTAAACATCTTAACAATATTAAGTTTTTAAAATTCATAAGCAATATATTTCTTCCCCACTTAGGAATATATCATAGCTTTTAAAATTTTATTTTCTTCAGTTTGTCTTTGGTTTTGCCATTCAAGAAATGACTTCATAGATGAATTGGAAAGTGTTTTCATGTCTTCAATTTTCTGAGAGATTTGCTATCACATCTTGGTTAAATATTTGTTAGAACATTTCAGTAAATTTTGACTTTATTTGTGGGCTTATCTACACTTTTTTTAATTCAAAACTGAAATTTTCTTTGTGAGAAGGTTTTTAACTACAGATTCAATTTATTTAATAGATAAAGCTATTAAACTTACTTGATTTTTTTCATTGAGCCTTAATCGTTTGTATCTTTAAAAGAGTTGATTTTATTTCATCCAAGTTGTCATATTATTTGAATAGAGGTAGCCATAATAACCCCTCATTATCATTGGAATATCTATAGAATCTGCTGTGATTTCATCTCTTTCATCCTTAATATTGTTAATTTGTGTTTTCTCATTTTTATACTTATCAATCTAGATAGAGGTTTATCATTTTTATCAATGTTCATAAAATTACCCCAAAAGCTGGGTTTAATTTATATTTTTCAACCTCATTGATTTCTGAACTTGTGTGTATGAATTCCTTTATTCTATTTATTTTTAATTTAATTCATGTTTATTTTTCCTGTTTTTTAACTTGAAAGTGGGGGTAATTGCTTTTGAGATGTATTTTTTTTGTAGTATAGGCATTTTAGTGCTATAAATTTCCTTCTAAATACTCCATTATCTGCATCCCTTAAGTTTCTGTATGCAGCATTTCTAATTTCATTTCTGTTTCCTTACTTGATTCATGCATTATTTAGAAGGATATTAGTTTCCAATTATTAAGGAATTTTCCAGATATTTTTTAGTATTGATATCTGTTAGGGGCAGTTTTGGTTCATCGATAACTCCCAGAAAAACGCTTCGCAGACACAGGTCCCACACGAGGAACTTTATTTTATGCGGACAATTCGCGTCCGCTCGAGGAAAAGGAAAGAAGGAAAAGAAAAAAATGGCGCAGGGTTTCTCCTCAGATTTCGGAATTTCGCGGGCTGGGAGGAACCAATCGCGGAGGAGAATTATTACAGACTGACTGATGGACCAATGACATATTAGAACGTAATCTGGGAGGCAGGAAGATGATGGCAACGTAAGCCAGAAATTCCTATAACGGGAGAGGCGGGCGTAACGCAGATTGACGGGTGGTTGGGAGGCCAGATTCCTTATAATATCTAATTCCAATTTGTTCAGAAATCATACATTGAATTAGAATTTTTTAAAAATTATTGAGATTCATTTATAGTCTCAAAAGATGGTCAATCTTGGTAATGTTCTAGATGCATTTGAAAAGAATGTATGTTCTTTTGCTATTGAATAAAATGTGTACAATTGTCAATTAGAGTGAGTAGTTTGATATTAAGTCTTTTATGTCCTTAATAATGTCTGACTACATGCTCAATTATTGAGAGGGAGTACAGAAATCTTCATTTGTGGGTTATTCTATTTTTCTTTTAAGTCAATTTGGGTTTTGAGTCATGTGTTTTAAAGCTGTTATCAACTATATAAATGTTTAAAACTGTTTTGTCTTAATGAATTAGCCACTTTTAACAGCTTTTTAAAAAATATGATTAACATAACAAAATTAAGTCTTCTAGTCCATAAATGTGAAATTTCATTCCATTCATTTAGATATTTTTTACTTTAACGTTTTATAGTTATCAGGCTATGACTCTAATATTTCTTTTGTTAAAGTTATTCTCTTAAGTATTTTTAAAACTATGATAAATTAGATAACTTCATAATTTTATCTTCAGGTTGTTTATTCCTAGTGTTTAGAAATACACTTTACTTTTGTATATTGATTCTGTGCCCTGAAACCTTGCTAAACTTATGTTACTTCCAGTATTTTAAAAAATTTATTCCTTAGGTATTTTTTACATATAGAAGATCTTGCCATGTGCATGTAGAGACTTTTATTTCTCCCTTTCAATCTTTAATGGCTTTTACCTCCTTTTTGGACCTAATTTCAATGACTAGAACTTGCAATATAATATTGAATTAAATTTTCTAGAACAAAAATTCTTATTTCTTATCTAAGGGGCAATGATTCAATCCTTCATGCTAAATACCATGCCAAATGTGGGCTTTTTCTAGATTCCTTTTATTGGATTGAGGAAGTACTTTTCTATTTCTTCTATCCTTTCTATTCTGTTTAGTTTAATAAGTGTTTTAATGGGAGAAGTATGTGTTTTACCAAATTCTTTTTCTTTGTCTCTAGGATTTTCATGTTTTTCTACTTTATTCTGTCATTATGGTGTATTACATTTGTTGATTCACCGATTTTCTAATGTTCAACAAACCTTGCATTCTCTGGTCTAAAATCCACTTGTTCATGGTGTATAATGTTTTTTATATGCTGCTGGATCTAGTCTACTTGTGTTTTATTAAGGACTTTTGTCTATAGTCATAGACACCAAGGGATACAAGTATGTAGTTATCCTGTGGTATCTTTCTGGTTTTGATATCAAAGGAATACTAGTTACATGGAATCTCCTGTTATGTTTTTTGGAAAATTTTGTGAAAGATTAATCTTAAATGATTCTTCTTTTAAAGTTTGGCATTATTCACCAGTAAAGTCATCAGGGGCAGGGCATTGTGGGAGATCTTTAATTACTCATTCAGTTCTTCTCTAGTCTGATTTTCTGTTCTCCTTGAGTCAGTTTGTGACTTTCTAGGAATTTTTCCATTTTATTTCGGTAATTGAATTAGTTGGAAAATGGTTATTCATAATATTTTCTTATAATTTTTTTATTTCTATACAGTCAATAGAGATGCTCTCTTATATTCCTGATTTTAGTCATTTAAGTCTTAGTTTTTCTTAGCCATTCTACTTGGAGATTTGTCAATCTTGCTGATCTTTAAAAAGAACTAACATTTAATTTCTTTGATTTTTTTTTCTATTTCTTTTCTATTTTGTAGTTTATTTTTGCTCTAATCTTTTTTCTTTCCTTCTGCTTGTTTGGAGTTCTTTATCTACTTTCTTAGAGTAGAAAGTTAGGTTATTTGTTTTGGATTGTTCTTTTTTTAATACAAGTATTTACGCTAAAAATTTCCCTCTAAGCACTGCTTTAGCTTCACACTGTTTTATGTTGTTTTCTGTTTTTTGTTGTCTTGAAGTAGTTTCTAATTTTTCATGATGTTTGTTCTTTGATCCATTGGTTATTCAGTAGTGTGTTGGGTACTTCCACATATTTTCGAGTTTCCCAGATTCTTTCTATTGTCGATATCTAATGTAATTTCTTGTATACAGAGAACACATTTTGTACGATTTTAAATTCTTTTTAATTTATTGAGACTTGTTTTATGTTCTTACATGTGGTATATTCTGGCAAATAGTCCTTGTATGTTTATGGAAAATACATATTTTTCTCTTACTGGGTAGAGGATTCTAAAGGCCCAGTTGGATTACATTATCATTCAAATTCTCTGTTTTCTTGTGATCTTGTGTCTCTTTTTTCTACCATTATTGGAAGTTCAAAGTCTTCAACTTTTTTTATTAAATTATTTCTTTCTTGAGTTCTGTCCTTTTTTTGCTTCATATAGTTTGTGACTGTATTGATAGCTGAACACACACTTATAATTGTTGTGTCTTTGTTATGAGTTGAGATTTTTGTGTGTAGTTACTACATGTCCTTGTTTCTATAAACCATTTTAATCCAAATGTCCATTTTGCTGATATTAATACAGCAATTCTCATTCTCTTTTGGTTATGGTTTGCAAGGTGTTATCTTCTGCAATTTTAACTTTCAACCTTTTAACTTTTAATCTAAAATGTGTTTCTTATAATGTCTGTGTAGTTGGATCATGTGTTTTTATTCATTCTTATTTTTATGGTATGGGTATGAGTTGTCCCCTGAAAAGTCCATGTATTAGACAAGGCAGAAATAAATGTTCAGGGGTGAAATGATTAGATTATGAGAGTGATTGATCCACTTGATGAATGAGTCATTTGAATGGATCCCTGGATGGTAACCCTAGGCAGGTGGGACATGCCTGAAGGAAACAGGACACTGGAGGTGTGTACTTGGGAGTTATTTCTTGTTCCTGTCTCCTCACTCTTTCTCTCTGCTTCCTGGCTACTATGAACAGCAGCTTTCTTCTGTCATGCCATGATGTTTTGCCTCACCTCAGACCCAGAGCAATAGAGTTGACTGACCATGGAGACCTACCATGACAGACCTCTGAAACCAGGAGTCCCAAATAAATTTCTCTGCTTTTTGTTTTCTATATGTCTTCTGCATTTCTTGTCCTTTACTTATTCCTGCCTTCTTTTGTGTCAAGTATCTGTTTTCTAGTGCACTGTTTTAATAATCTAGTTTAGACTAATACATTTGATTTCAACAATATATGCAAACTTTGCTCCTATATACTTTAATTCTTCTCTCTTTCTCTATGAACAATAACAGCACATATTGAATTTTTTAAAATATGTTTTTAGTTATAGATGGACTCAATCCTTTCATTTATTTATATTTATGTGGTACTGAGGATTAAACCCAGTGCTTCTGTGGCGGGGGAGACCCAGGGCCCAGGGTTACGCCACATGCATCCAAAGATGGCGACTGGCAGAGAGCCAAACGGCATGCTGAATGCGCCTTGAGAAAAACAGGAAGCATTTACCATTGGCTGTATGATAATTAGTTCAGCCGCCTAGCACGTGGACGGATATATCTTACATGTATGCTTGAGCTCGTGATCTCTTGACCTTTAATAGGATTGGATAGACGTATCTGATTACAATTGCTTATGCATGAGACCACTTATATATTGAGGGTGTTATCTGAATAAAGCTGAAGCTGCTTCATGAACCTTTAAAGTTTGCATGTCGTTTGTCCCGCTGATCGGCGGCAAGCAAGCGGCAAGTGGTGGCCCGTTCGGGGAGCAGTGAGCGCTCAAGTAAGTAAAGGACAGTTTCACTAGCGTAATTAACGAGAAGGTTTCCCTATTTGAGGAAATGGTTGCCTTAAGGTTTTAACGGAAGGTTCCCCTAGAGAGGGAATGTAATGAAAGGCTGTCCCAAGAGACAGCAACGTCCTGTAGTAAATGAATATGTGTAAGGTGTTATTTGTGTTACCTTTTCTTGTTTCGTTTCTGTTTGTTGTTGTTGTGGCGATATGGTCATTAGTTCGTTTCTGTCTGACTTCCAAAAAACCAAAATTTCAAGAACAGTTAAGAGAAGGGGAAAAGATATTAGAAACTGTAAAAGAAGAACAATCAAGTCGAGCTTCTGAAAGAGAAAGTAGATGTTCAGACCTCTGTGCCTCCGCCAGAGCAGTATTAACTCCAGAGATGGGAGTACAACCAATACCAACTTCAGTTGTCGCCCCATTACCTAAAGGAACAGTGGGACTAGTTCTGGGGAGGAGTTCTTCTGCTTTAAAAGGATTAAATATTATCCCTGGAGTTATAGACCCTGATTTTACAGGAGAAATAAAAATCCTTGCTTCTTCACCAAGAGGTGTAGCAATTAATAGCTCAGGGTGATCACATAGCACAATTGTTGGTCTTATTCAGCTGCCATGATCAATATCCATCAAAGAATATTATTAGGGGAAATAAAGGATTAGGTTCTCCTGGCCAAAATATGGTCATGTTAACATTGGATTTAAAAGATAGACCTATGACAAAGTTAGTGATAGAAGGCCAAAGTTTTGAGGGCTTATTAGATACTGGGGCTGACAAAAGTATTATCAAAATTACAGAATGGCCCAAGGCTGGGCACTTCAACAGGCAGATCAGACTTTAAGGGGTTGGGTATAGCTTCCAATCCTAATAAGAGTGCAGCCATATTAAAGTGGAAGGATGAAGAAGGT
This sequence comes from Sciurus carolinensis, assembly GCF_902686445.1. Lineage (NCBI taxonomy): Eukaryota > Metazoa > Chordata > Mammalia > Rodentia > Sciuridae > Sciurus > Sciurus carolinensis. The sequence goes on along the minus strand of NC_062218.1, from coordinate 28,436,305 downwards.
CATAATGGTACCATCCAACCTTACGTCCTCAAACATCTCCCGGTAAACTTGTGGGGGAGAGATATCATGGAAAAGATGGATTTACATCTCACATCCGAGATCCCATACAGTAATCCAAAAGCTAATCAAATGATGTTAGCCCAAGGACACATATGGGGAAACGGTCTTGGGAAAAATAGTCAAGGACCATATGAAGGGCAAGGTAATCAGATTAATTTCCACCCCAGTGTGTATCAACAAATTAACCCTCAACTTTTAATCCATCATTATATGGATGATATTTTGCTAGCTCATAAGGAAAAACCTGTCTTAGAGCAATGTTATAATTCCTTACTAAAGTCACTGGAAAGATGGGGCTTACATATTCCCATTAATAAAGTACAAATGACAAACACCAAAAACTTCCTGGGATCTATCATAAATGCAACTATGGTTAAACCCATAAAAATTACCATTCAGGTGGACAAACTTAGAACTTTAAATGATTTTCAAAAACTTTTGGGTGATATTACTGGAGAAAAAAACCAAAGATGTAATAACACACTGTTTACATTCTTTCTCCATCCTAGAGGTCCCCAAACAAATTAAAACAGAAAATGGTCCTGGATATACGTCCCAGGTCTTTAAACAATTTTGTTCCACCTTTGGTATTCAACATGTCGCAGAAATCCCCTATAATCCTACTGGACAAAGCATTTTTGAGCGCCCCCATTTAACACTTAAAAACATGATTTATATACAAAAAGGGGGAATAGGGGCATCATACAGATCCCCAAAAGACAAATTATCTGTTGCCTTGTTCATCTTAAATTTTTTAAATCTCGATTCTGAGGGCCAATCAGCTGCTGACCATCATTCAGAGCCTAATAAAAAACATCTACCTCAAGTGCTCTGGAAGGACATTCTATCGGGACAATGGAAAGGCCCAGATCCGGTGTTAATCTGGACCCGAGGATTTGTTTGTGTTTTCCCACAGGATGCACAATCGCCAATTTGGGTGCCAGAGAGATTGGTCAAGGCCTCAACAGAGACCCCAAAACAGGAAGAAGATGAAGAGGCTTCTCCCGCTGATGGTGTTGGCGATTTCTCACCAAGTTAATGGAGGAAACTCGCGTGAACTATGGGGGATACCCCTTACCAACTCCTCTATTCTATATCCTCCTATTTTTACAATTGGCCACATTTCTCCAGTCTATTGTTCAATGGGGAAAAGAATGGTTTGGGTTTTTGTCCGTGGGAGGTCTATTGTGTGTTGTATCTGTTCTGCACATACAGTGTTTATACAAATGCATATACATCAGTGCAGAGAAACAGCCATTATTTGTCAAGCTCTCATCGCAATTGATGCTGGCTCATCCCCCCAAGTCTGGTTAAATATGCTAGACTGGTAGTCAAAGACGGGTAAGATTCATGGGGAGCTCATACTGACCTAAGACAGGAAATGAGGGCTAGAGCCTCATTGTCCAATGATGGATAAGGATGTTGCTCTGCCGTGGACAACCTAAGACAGGCACGGTCTCTTTTATAAACAGAAAGGGGGAAATGTGGTGGGCGAGACCCGGGGCCCAGGGTTACACCACATGCATCCAAAGATGGCGACTGGCAGAGAGCCAAAGGGCTGCTGAATGCGCCTTGAGAAAACAGGAAGCATTTACCATTGACTGTATGATAATTAGTTCAGTTGCCTAGTGCGTGGATAGATATATGTTACATGTATGCTTGAGCTCGTGATCACTTGACCTTTAATAGGATTGGATGGACATATCTGGATACAATTGCATATACATGAGACTGCTTATATATTGAGGGTGTTATCCAAATAAAGCGGAAGCTGCTTCATGAACCTCTAAAGTGTACCTGTCATTTGTTCCGCTGGTCGGCGGCAAGCGGCAAGCGGCAAGCGGCAAGCAGCGGCAAGCGGCAAGCGGCGGCAAGCGGCAGCTTCACCTGTACTAAGCAAGCACTCTACCACTAAGCTACAACCCCAACTGTGTACCTCAAATTTTGAATTTGGATCTATTCCTGGCCTAGTAATATGTGGTGTAATATTCTTACAATGTTGGGAAGCAGCAGTGAGCCACAATCATGAGGGTAAACAAGAAATACTTTACCATGCACTATGTTGCTAAGCTATGATGTTTGGTAGGCTAAGTATATCAAATGCATTTCGACTTATGATATTTTTAAATTACAATAAGTTTATCAGGATATTGTAAATTGTAGAACATTTATATTGCTTATGTAGTTGTCTTTTTAAACCCGGTAAGAAAAGAGTTATAAACCAAAGTAGATTTATGTCATCTTTTATATTTACCTTTTATTACTTGCATCTTTAATTTTTCATGTTTTTTGACTGATTCCCTAGTGTCCTTCCATTTAGGATGAAAGGGTTCTCAATTTTTTAGTAGGGAAAATCTTCTAATGGTGAATTCTATCACGTTTTGTCTATCTGAAACGTCTCAATAGCTCCCTCATTGTTGGTAATTTTTCTGTGTAGATTTCTTCACTGATCGCCTTTTTCTTTCATTACTTTCAATATATCATCCCACTTCCTTCTGAACTCTGTAGTTTCTGATAATAAGTCAGCTGTTAACCTTACTGAGGACTCATTAAATATGATGAGTGGTTTTTATCTCACTGTTTTCAAGATTTTTCTTTGTCCTTGTCTTTTCACAGCTTTACTAACGTATCTAGCTAGGCTTTCATTGAATTTATCCTCTTTAAAGTTCATTGAGATTCTGGAATGGGCATACTAATGGAGTTTCTTTAATCTCATTTAGGAAGTTTTGGGTCATTGTTTCTTCATGTTTTCTTTATTTTCTTTCCTTTCTCTATCTCTCTTCTCTTTCTAGAATTTCACATTGATGTGCTAGAAAGGGTCTCACAGTTATCTGGTGCTCTGCTAATTTTTTTCACTCTTTTTCTTTTTGCTTTTCTTCTTTACTAGATATCAATTGTTCTGTCTTCAAGTTTGCTAAATATTTTTCTGCCAGTTCAAATCTGCTGTTGAACTAAGTCCTCTAAGTGAATATTTTGTATTAATTATATTTTTCAACTCCAGAACTCCAATTTGTCTATTATTATTTCTACCTCCTTATTGATAGTTTCTATTTAGTGAGATATTTTCCTCATACTTTCATTTAATGATTTAAGCATGGTTTCCTTTAGTTTCTGTACATAATTATAATAACTGAATTAAAGACTTTGTCTAGTAAATCTGACATCTGAGCATTCTTGGAGACAGTTTCTTTTGATTCCTTTTTTACTCTGTATGTGGGCCATACTTTCACATTCCTTTGCAAGTCCTATTTTTATTACAAATTGGATATTTCAAATAATATAATGTGGCATCTCTGAAAATTAGACCCCATTTCCTTAAGATTGTTTAGTTCACAATGCACCTACCAACAACAACTCAATGATAATTTCTTTTTAATGCCTATAGTCAAATTTGCTCCTCTTCCATATATTTGCCTCTTTTGCAATAATTAGGAAATCTTTAAGAAAAGTCCTTTTAAATCCTCTTTTCCCTTTAATATCTCTGCCACACTCCTCAGTTTCTCTGTGGGGATTACATATGGCTCATTAGTAAACAAGCAAAGCTTCACCTTGTACCTCATAAAGGGGTGAGATATATTGCCCCATAGAAAAGAATAGGAAGGAAGATGGTGGAGTTCATATGGTGTTATTGGCAGGTAGGAGGGCCGTCTTGCCACACTCCTTTCATGTATATAGAAATTAAGTTGAGGCAAATAAAGTGTAATGTATATAGATTATATTTGATGCAGTCAGGACTAGATCTAGTTCTCTTGGCTCTAATGTCCACTTCTAGTTATCTTTCCTTTACAATATTGTTTGGGAATTTTTCTTCTGGGAAATATAGATTGATTTTTACACATGCTCCCCTTCCCAAGCTGCATACTTCAGTCCTTGGTGAGACAAAAAATATTCAAATGCTTAGTTTATTTTTTTAATTGATCTTTAGGTCTCCATGTTTAAAAATAAACAGTTCAGCTATTCCAGTGGTATTTGCTTCTTTTATTCCCTGGGAGTCTAATGCCCAGTGGGGTTGCATTTGAGGTAATAGAACAGACTGAATTTTCCAAGGACTCACATGTTAACATATGGAATTATTTTGAGGACATCTTACAACCTCCTCTCTTAGAATAAACAGTTCTAAATTATCTGTCACTCTGCACAATCTCATGAACTTCAACAAATGCAAACATATTCGATTTATGGAAAGACTCTATTCCAATATTTTCTTTTGGCATTTTTTTCCTTACTGGGATTTTTTCCCCCTGACAGATTCCAAGATGTGAGAGACTTTTAGTTCTTTGTTTTTAAGAAATCACTTTTTACAAGTAGTGATCTTTAGTCAGCAGTTAATTGGTTTTTAAAATGGTTTAGAAAACAAATGATTACAAGCTTATTAAAGCTTTCTTCACCTGAGTGGGCTTATTTTCTTCTATTTTAAAAGTTGGGCTTTATTAGGTTACTCTTTTCCCGTTGCCTCAACAATCCTATTTCAACCCTTTTCTGTGGTTGTCTTTTACCTCTCTAATAATGATGATTTATTCCAGGATAACTCTTATAGCAAAATCTGCTTATTCTTTCCTTAAAACCCTGCTAAAGAGATAGGATCAAGAGAATCTGCTCAGTAAATTTATGGTGGCAGTCCAAATATGATGGAAATAAAAATATAAATGGCTCTTTAGGCTGGTTTAAGAAGAAAAAAATTGTAAAAGCACTTTGCAAGGATTGTTCCAAAGTCTTAAAACTCAATATTGCCTTTAACTCTATGTAGACATGCCTATTCAACAAACCCTGTCCCACCCCAAAAATGCTCCCATTCCATATAAAGTTCTGGGATTTCATTCTGCTTATCCTTGCATTTCTGAGGCAGAAAAGTATTAGTAGGATTGTGGGAGTAGATTTTGAGTTGATTTAATGAAAGAAAACTAGGGACTGGAGTTGTGGCTCAGTGATCGAGCACTTGCCTAACAACTGTGAGGCCCTGGGTTTGATTTTCAGCACCACATATAAATAAATAAAAAATAAAGGTCCATCAACTAAAAAAAAAATTTTTTTAAAGAAAAAGAAAACTCAATTTGTAAACTTCTTGATTTGCCTTTACTAGAGAAAATAATATTTATGTAGGATTGGGAGTTTTTTGTTGTTTATCTGGAATAAGATAGATGTTTCTTTTACTGTAACTGACCTTTCTCCTATGAAACAGAATCCTTGTGAAGTCTGAATTGAGAGAAACCTCACCCCCAAAAAAGCATCCTTCACTGTTGTCTAAAATTCTGCCACTAATAATTTGGTTTTCATTCTATTTGATAAAGAACATCTGCAAAACAAACAAAAAAACTACCTAGCATCATTTAGTTGAAGCTAGATTTTTTCCTAATAACTTCAGGAATAAAGTAAGGATAGCCACTTTCACCATTCCTATTCAACATCATAATATTGGAAGTCCTAGCTGATGCAATAAATCAAGAAAGGAAATAACAAGGTAAAGGAAGAAATAAAATTATCTGTGTTCACAGATTACATAAATGTCTATGTAGAAAATTTTAGAGCAAGGTTGCAAAATACAAGGTTAACATACAAAACTTAATTGCTTTCCTATATACCAGCAATGACTAATTGGAATTTGTAACTTAAAAGACAATACCATTTAAATTACCGTGAAGAAAAAGTGCAAATGAAAGAAATCAAAGAATATCTAAATAAATGAGGAGATATTCCATATTCATGAACAGGAAGACTCAATATTAAGATGTCAGTTCTTTTCAATTTGATATATACAATATAATCCTGGTCAAAATCCTAGCAGTTTATTTTGTAAATAACAACAAATTTATTTTAAAGTGTATGTGGAAAGGAAAAAGATCCAAAATCATGATCTCAGTATTAATGAACAAAGTCAAAGGACTGACTTACTATAAAGCTACAATAATGAAGACATTATAGTATTAGCAAAAGAATAGACAAATAAATCAACAGGGAGCAGAATATAAAACCCAGAAATAGACCCACATAGATACAGTAAACTGATCTTTGATGAAGAAGAAAAGACAATTAGATGCTAAAAAAATTGTCTCAATAAACAGTTCAGGAAACAACTGGACATATAAATGCAAAAATAATATTAATAATAAGGACACAGACCTTACACCTTTTGCATAATTGACTCAAAATGGATAACAGCCTCAAATGTAAAGTGGAAAACTATAAAATTTTTAGAAGGTACTGTAGGAGAAAATCTAGGTACCTCGGATTTGGCAGTAGCTTCTTAAATACAACACCAAAAACACCATCCATGTTATGAAAAACTGGTATGTGACCACATCAAATTGAAACTTTCAGTTCTATGAAGGATCTTGTTAAGAGAATGAAAAGATAGACCACATGTTGGAAGAAAATCTTTGCAGAACACAAATCTGACCAAGGATTGGTAACCAAAATATACAAAGCAATACTAAAAGTCAACAATAAGAAAACAACCAATCAGATTTCAAAATGGAGAAACGAGCTCAGCAGAAACCTCACCAAAATTACCTCATGTACATATATGACTGCATGACTGATGTGATCCTACAATATGTATGTATAATCAGAAAAATAAGAGCTTATACTCCATTTATGTACGATCTATCAAAATGAATAAATGCATTCCACTGTCATATACAACTAATTAGAATAAATAAAATTAAAAATTAAAAATAAATCAATGGGAAAAAAGTACCAATGTCAACATAGCATATAAAAACATGCCAAACATCATATGTAATTAGAGAATTGTAAAAAAATGAGTTATCACTGTATGTCAATTAAAATAACTGAAATCCCAAACTTGATGTTTTAGTCTCTTTTCATTGCTATCACCAAAATACCTGACTACAACTTAGAAGAGGGAAAGTTCATTGGGGGCTTATGGTTTCAGAAGTCTCAGTCCATAGAGAGAATCCTCCATTCCTTAGTTCCCAAGGTGAGGCAGCACATCAAGGGGCAAGGGCCCAGTGGAGGAAAGCTGCTCAGCTTACAGTGGGCACAAAAAGTAAAAATAGAGGGACGGGGAAGGGTCCAGAGGGCAGATTCACCCTTCCAGGGCATACCCCCGTGAAAACCTATAGCCATGCTCCACCTGCCTACAGTCACCACCTGGTCAGTCCATTCAAAGTAGGATAGGCTGATTAGGTTACAGCTCTCACAATTCAATCATTTTACCCTGAACAGTCCTGCGTTAGCACGAGTTTTTTTTTGGAGGGTGAGGGACAGGGAACATATCATTTGCAGACCATAACCCTTAACAACACCAAATGCTGGTAAGGATGTGGAACAACAGGAATTCTCATCAATTGCTTGCTGGAATACAAAAAAGTATAGTTTGACAGTATCTTACAAAACTAAACATGATCTTGCCTTATGATCCAGCAATCTCACTCCTTGGTAGTTACTCAAATGAGTTGAAAACTGTGTCCTCATGAAAACCTTCATGTTCAGGTTATAGCAACTTTTTTTATAATTGCCAAAAGTTGGAAATAATAAAGATATTCTTCAGTATATGAAAAGATAAGCAATCCATGGTGTTATGGTTTGGTTGTGAGGTGTCCCCAAAAACCACAAGTGAGACAAAGCAAGAAGGTTCAGAAAATGATCGGGTTGTAAAAGATTTAACCCAATCAGTGGATTAATCCCTGATGGGATTAATTGAAGTGGTAGGGTGTGGCTGAAGGAGGTGGGAATTGGGGCCTGACTATGGGGTATATATTTTGTATGTGTAGAGTGGAGTCTCTCTCTCCTCCTCTCCTCTCTCCTCTCTCTCTCTCCTCTCTCCTCTCTCTCCTCTCTCCTCTCTCCTCTCTCCTCTCTCTCCTCTCTCCTCTCTCTCCTCTCTCCTCTCCTCCTCCTCTATCCTCTCTCTCCTCTCTCTCCTCCTCTCTCTCCTCTCTCTCTCTCTCTCTCCTCTCCTCTCTCTCTCTCTCTCTCTCTCTCTCTCCCTCTCTCTCTCTCTCTCTCCCCGCTTCCTGATGATGTGAGTTGCTTCCCTCTGCCATGCTCTTCCACCATGATGTTCTGCCTCACCTTGAGCCCTGGGGAATGGAGTGGGCCTTCTAGGGACTAAGACCTCAGAAATCATGAGCCCTCAAATAAACCTTTCCTCCTCTATAATTGTGCTGGTCAGATCATTTAGTCACAGCACCAGAAAAGCTGACTAAAACACATGGTATACCCTAACAATGGATTATTATTCATGCAATTTATAAAATGAATAATCAACCCATATGGAGTCACCCCAAATGCATATTGCTAAAAGAAGCCTATTTGAAAAGACTACATACTATTTGATTCCAACTCTAAGATACTGTGGAAATTGAAAAGCCACAGAGACAGTAAAAGGACCAGTGATTGCCAGGGATTTGAGAAAGGGAAAGAGAGGAGAGAGACGAAGCATATGGGAATTTTAGAGCAGTAGAGCTATTCCAAATGATACTGTAATGATGGCTATATGAAATTATGCATTTGTGAAACACACAAAGCTCCACAGCACAAAGAATGAATCCTAGTGTGAATGAGACTTAATTTAATAATAACGTTTCAGTAGTTATTAATCAATTCTAACAGACATATCACACTAATGAAGGATGTTAATAATGGGGGAAACTGTGGGAGGTGAGGGGTAGAGAGGAGGGAAAGAATATGGGAATTCTGAAATTTCTCTATAAATCTAAAACTGCTCTCAAAATATGGTGTTACTTAAATTTAAAAAAAAATTCATTTTCCTAGGTAATTCAGAAGTATTTTTAATAATTCTTACTTAAAATGTAAAATTCCTGTGGATAATAATTGACTACTATTTGTATGCAAATGGATGGATCACACTGATAATCTTCTACTCAAGAGTTTCTGGGGAGAATGGAGGTTCCAGGTTTTACAAGACTGGGGACTGTTGAAAGGGAAAGTAAGATCCAGAAAAGGCCAATAAATCATACTTATATCACCTTCATATTTTAGTTATGAACTAAAAAAAAGTACAGCTCTCCATAATAGAAATATTCTCTTTGTTACGGTTTGGATGTGAGGTGTCCTCCCAAAACTCATGTGCGAGACAATGCAAGGTTTAGAGGAGAAAGGACTGGATTATAAGAACCTTAACCCAATCAGTGGATTAGTTCCCTGATGGGATTAACTGAGTGGTAACTGAAGGCAGGTAAGGTGTGACTCGAGGAGGTGGGTCATTGGGAGTGTGACTTTGGGGTATATATTTTATATTGGCAGGGGGTCTATCTCTCTGCTTTTTGATCATTATGTGAGCCACTTCCCTCTGCCACACTTGTGCCATGATATTCTGCCTCACCTCTAGCCTTGAGGAATGGAGCTGTCTCTCAATGGACTGAGACCTTGGAAATTGTGAGCCAAACCCTCAAATAAATGCTTCCTCCTCTACAATCGTTCTGGTCAGATCTTTTAGTCACAGCAGTGAAAAAGCTGACTAAAACACTCTCATTCTCCCACTGTAACCATTTCAGAATTTGCAAGAAGGGGGACAGAGAAAAAGTAGAATTGTTATAATACTTAGAATTGATAAAATTTGTTCTACCTTGATACTTGCAAGTAGCAACAAGTAGGAACTGATAGCATGGATTACTTAGGTTTGTATCTCCCTTGGGAAAGTTGCTTTAGCCTCTCTCCAAAATAGAGGTAAAAATTTGTTGGATCTGAGGGTAGTTGTCATGACTAAATGAGGTCCTACAAGGATTTAGTCAGATCTTAATAAAATGCTTGCAGTTGTTCCTACTGCTGCTGGTGGTATTGCTAGTTTTTGCCATTAGAATCCTCAATGGAAAAAATGCAGATAAAAGGTAAACTGCATAGTGTCTGGTGTGAGTTAGAGAGCTAACTGTTCCTTGTAGGAGCTGAGGGATGGAGATGGAAGTGAAAAACAATTTTGTTTTCATGGCTTCTTATATGAGCAGAGGAGGCAGCAGTGTTCTCACAGTGTATTAATTTATTTTAATTAATTTTTATTTGTTCTAATTAGTTGTATAAGGCAGTAGAATACACTTATAGATTTTGATAGATCATACATAAATGGAGTGTAGTTTCTCATTTTTCTGATTGTACACATGGTAGGATCACATCAGTCATGCAGTCATATATGCGCATGAGGTAATAAAGTCTGTTTCACTCTACTATCCTTCCTACCCCCATTCCTCTTCCCCTCCCTTCACTCCCCTCTGCCTAATATAAAGTAACTCCATTCTTCTCTAGCACCCCAATTTCTCAAAACCATTGTCACATATTACCACAAACCTGGTGACTCAGAACAAGAGAAATTGATCCTTTCAGGTCTGGAGACTCCAAGTCTGAAATCAGTTTCACTGTGCTGAAGTCAAGGTGTCGGCGGGCAGTTCTCCCTCCAGAGTCTCTCGGGAGATTCATCCCTTGGCTCCTGCAGCTTCTGGTAGTTGCTGGTATTTGCTTGATTTGTGACCCCGTCTCTCCAATCTTTCTACTCTCTCTCTGCCTCCAACCTCATATCACCTTCTTCCCACCTTTCTGTGTCAAATCCCCTACCTCCCTTTCGTATGATTGTATTTAGTGCCCTCTCTGATAACCCAAGATAATCTCTGCATCTCAATCATATTTGATCATCTTCATCAATTGTGCAGAGTCCCTGTTTCCACATAATAAAATGTTCACAGATTCCAGGGAGTAGGACATGGATATACAGGGGACCATTTTCAGGCCACTATACCCAGAACCCCTGGCTTCCAAGACAGCAAGTAGGAGCCTCACTCGGGGCCCATGGGCCGTGGACACAAACAGAAGGAGGCACCGACAGAAATCAGTAAAAACTCCAAAACATGATCCAGAGAAACCTTGGTTGAGTGGGAGGTTAGGTGAGAAGGGGTGATAACCTGCTGGGATCAAGTGTGAGCTAAGAGTCACGAAAATTTGAAAATAGACCTTAATGTGTGCTATGGACGGAGTGCCCACCCCATTCATACGTTGAAACTTAATTCCCAATTGATGGTATTTGGATGCAGAATCTTTGGGAGGCGATTAGTTCACAAGAGTGGAGCCCTCCTGAGTACGATTAGTGCCCTCATTAAAGAAACCCGGTCATCTCCCTCCCCTTTCACGTGAGGACACTGTGAGAAACAGCAGTCTGTGAACCAGGAGACAGGCCCTCACCAGACTAGCCAACGTCTTGACCTTGGACTTCCCAGCCTCTAGAATTGGAACAAGTGCATTTCTATTGTTTACAAGCCCACTGATCCAGGGTATTTTCACTATCAAAATCCAAATTTAATAGGACAGTACTGCTAAGTTTACTCTTCCAGGTTGATAGAGGGCTGAGACATTTGAATGAGTTGTGACCGATACTTGATGGAGCAGGACATAAATGTGCAGGAGGAAAGCGACTTCAGTCCCTTGGTGCTGCCCTCCGTGAAGCTAACTCCATGGGTTAGGGCTGGTATAGGTGGTAGTTCCTAGGGAGGAAAAGAACTCTCCAACAGAACCCATAATTTTGTGATCCTTTTTGAATATTAAAACTCATCTGACCAGTATCAATCTAGAAATTAATGTCCGGTCCACTATCATAATCAATATTTCATACTTTATTTGAGGATAAAATTTCTCCCCTCCTCTGGTTCAGTGCTACGTCCTGCTGAGAAACCTACAGTGGGAAAAAGTACATGGTCTTCCTGTATTTCCCACCCTTGAACTTTTCTCCTCCCACCCACTCCAAACCCTTCGGAGCTACAGCATGAATCCCAAATAAACTTTTCCTCCTCTATTTCTTTTTGTGTGTGTGATGACACCTTTTATTTTACTATATATGTTATTTTGTTTATTTTGTGTTGGTTCTTTTTAGTTATACATGACAGTAGAATTCATTTTGATATAATTGTACAAGCATGGAATATATCCTACTCTAGTTAGGACCCTATTTCTTTTAGTCAACTTTTTGCTGCTGTGACTAAATGATCTGACCAGCACAATTATAGATGAGGAAAGGTTCATTTGAGGGCTCACAGTTTCAAAGGTCTAAGTCCATAGAAGGCTGGTTCCATTCCTCAGGACTCAAGGTGAGGCTGAACATCATGGCAGAAAAATGTGGCAGAGGGAAACAGCTCACATCATCAGGAAGCAGAGAGAGAGAATCCACTCTCCAGATACAAAATATATATCCCATACCCCATAATCACACCCTAATTCCACCTCCAGCCACACCCTACCACTTCCATTAATCCCATCTGGGATTAATTCACTGATTGGGTTAAGACTCTAACCACCCAATCATTTCTCCTCTAAACCTTCTGGCATTGTCTCACACGTAAGCTTTTGGGGGACACTTCACATCCAAGCCATGACACTATTCTTATGGATACACATGATGGTGGGATTCACTGTGGTGTATTCCTGTAAATACCTAGGAAAATTATTCTGAATTCATTCCACTGTCTTTTCTTTTCCTATCTTGCCTCCCTTCCCTTCCTTCTCCTTTGTCTAATCTGCTGTATATCTATTCTTTCACTCTCCCTGCTTATTGTGGATTAGCTTCCACATATCAGGGAAAGCATTCAACCTTTGGTTTTGGGGGACTGGCTTATTTCACTGAGCATGTTTATCTCCAGGTCCACCCTATGTTGTTCTTGTCAGGATTTTTGGTCACCAGGATGGAAAAGCTGACTAAGACAATTTATTATTATTAACATTATTATTATTATTATTTTAAATTGTGCATTATAATTACATATGTAAGTGGAATTCATTGTGGCATATTTGTACATGGACATGGAATAATTTGGTAGATTTCATTCCCTAGTATTTCCCCATGCTCTCGCCTCCTCCCTCCCTCTGGATCCCCTTCCTCTGGGAACTTGATCCCCTTGATCTGCCCTTTGGGAAGCTAGCTCAATGGGTTAGTGGCTGGTAGGTAGTAGTAGTTCCCAGGGAGGGTTTCCCTTTCATTTTCAGGAGATCCCTTTTTTATTCCTTTTTTTCTCTCTCTCTTTCTAGTTTATATAAGAGAAAACACTTGACCCTTCACTTTCCGAGTCTGGCTTATTTCACTTAGCATGATGCTTTCCAGTTCCATTTACTGGCAAATGGCGTAATTTCATTCTTTATGACTGAGTGAAACTTCATTGTGTATAGTTGCCACATATACCTTTATTCATTCACTCATTGATGGGCACCTAGGATGGTTCCATAATTTGGCTATTGTGAATTGCACTGCTATAAACATTGGTATGTAGCATGTAATTTTAACTTTCCAGCACTTGTAATGAATGACCTATCATCTCCACCAACAGATCCAGAGCACATTATACTGAGCTCAGGGACCCCCAGGCACTGCCCTACCCTCCTCCTTAGAGTGAAGGATTTTCCATTGCTTCAAAGAGCCTGTCTTTCCTCTCCAACCACCAAGAACAGAGCTTGGTTCTAATAGATATAACATAGGTACTTCTAAATGCATACTCTGTCATCTCTGGGACCCTGTTTCAGATCTACCTTCCTACCCTAGTAAAGTGTACTGTCTAATCTAACAGAAGATTTCAAGAGGAACAGACCCTAAATCAGATTTTGCTTATTCTGTTCTGTTTGCTTATAACAATTAGTATAAGAGGTCCACTCGTATTTCCTTTTGTCCCAAGTGGCAATGACACTTAAGGGGGAAAAAGGTTAATTCTATTTACTAGCAAGATGTCCTCTAGGGCTCTCTTGATATAAAAACCCTTCAGGAACCTTAGAAACTCTGGTGTTCAGTTCATAGGGCATAACTCATTTTGTTGAAGAAATGTGCTCTTTTTAGTCTTTGCTACTTTACTCTAAAATATTTACTTCAACTTTAATCTCATCATTGCATAGAAAGATGGAAGGAAATATTCTGGTTTCTCTACTAGAGAAAGTATCCAAGTTTCTTATTAGTGAAAATAAGCAGAGAAGTTATTTTTCTAAATATAGATGAGTAAAGAAAGAAGAATTCACCTTGGTACTAAGTAAAATTTTAAAGCTCAATCCTCTAGATAACAATGCATATCACATGTATATTTGTTGTATGACATATATACACATATGTATATGTGTGTATATATATATGCATATATATGTGACTAAAGAGTTAGATTTCATCATTCCTGAAAGACAAATAGCATATGGTAGAATTCATTGTTTTTTAGTGGAATTTTAATGAGTAATAAATGAGATTTGAAGCAAGACCAAGTTCCTTTAAAAGGAATTCAGAATAAGAAGTGAAAAAACAACAGTAAAGAGATTTAAAAATTGATGTTCAATTTTTTAATTAGATAAAACTGTATGAATTTACCATGTACAATGTGATGTCTTTAGTATGGATACACTGTGGAATGACTGGATCTCTCTAATTAACTTATGCATTTCCTCACATTGTTATTTTAGTGATAAGAATACTATATCCACTCAACATTTTTCAAGAATACAAAATATTAATTTAGATACCACATTGTACAATAGATCTTTTTAACTTGTCCCTCCTATTTAATTGAATTTTTTTATTTAAACAACATCACCCAAATGCCCCCCTCAACCACCCCAGCCCCTGGAAACCACCATTCTGCACTGGATGAGATCAGCATTTTTAGATTCCATATCATGAGGTATTTGTCTTTCTTGCCTGCTTATTTCACCTAACATAAAATGAGACTCGATTTTTGTATACTTTAAAATCCAATATTTTTATATACTCATATTTTATAATAAAGTACCATTATCTTATGAAGTACTGACTGCTAATCAGTATGAGCAATGTTGCCCGCGGCAACAATTGCGCAGGTATTTATTGGAGGGGCCTGGAAATAAACTATTTTTCCTATATTCACTAATATATAGAGGAAGAGAGACTTTGAGAGAAAGATAGGCTTTGCTTATAGGAAGAGAAACTTTGCTTATCAGAAAGAGAGACTTGCTTAGAGAGAAAGTTTTAGAGAAAGAGAGGTTTTCTACGCTTATCAGCGATCTATTTCTTCTAATTCTGCTGCTTCTTGAAGGTGCGTCCTGCATCCTGTGAATAAAGGTGCGTACTAGGAGTTTGTGCTAAAGGTGCACTGCTTCTCTCTGCTTGCCGCCGCCCCTACTCGCTGCTTCTTTTCTTCTTGCCACTTTTCTCTGCCTGCTGCTGCTCCTTACTCTCACGCCCCCGCCCACCACCTGCTTATATTCCCTCCAGGAGGCGGAGGGCGGGGCCACGCCAGTTGTGATCAGGCGAGGAGCCAGCTGCCCTATCACAGCAAGGGTTAAAACAAACAGGCCCGAGCAGGTGCGCTCGGGAACACCTGTGCACGCGTTGTGCGCGTGACTTAACTGAATACGGCCAGTGATAAATCACCTGAGTGTGCTTATGTTAATCAACCTCCTCACCGCCAATGTGATCGGGCGCCATTCTGGCTGGCACAGCCCCCAACAAGAAATTATAACTCTAAATCAAAATGCTTAAGAAATTCAAATCACTATGTGATAGTGAAATTAAATAAAGACCTCTATAAACAGAAAGACTTTCAATTTTGCAAACATATATTTATAATTGAGTATTATTACTAATAAATATTCTAATAGTATGTTTCATTTAGGAGATATTAGCCAAAATTGTCTTTAGCTATGTAAAGCATGAGTTGTAGACGAGAGAAAGATAAAGTTTTAAATTCTCAGTTTGCCACTTTTTTAAACGTAACTGAGCAATTATACTTGGCTTTTCTGAGATCACTTTCTTGACTACTAAAAGGGCAGTACTAATGCTTACTCCACCATTTTTGAAAATAAAATGAGATAAAGTTGCACTTTTGTTAAAGCCAAGCTGAGAAGTCCTAACAACCTTTGCAATAAACAGCCTAGAAAATAGTGTTTAAAAATATTCTGCTTGAAATCTCTGGAAAGCCAACAGATGGTGAAGAATTTCAGAGACAAAGTCTAGAAATAGAAAGAAACTCACAGATATAAGCTCATGTTGGAGCCTCTTCCCTCAAAGTATCCTCTGATTCTGGAAAGAGGATACTGAGAAGCCAGGAAACTGAACAGAACTTTCATCTAACTTATTTAAGTAAGAGGAAAACAATGGGCCTATCTTATAATAAATGTACATTTTAGTGGGGTATAATGTGATATTTCAATACATGTTTACATATAATAAATAATGTGTAATAATCAGATCAAGGCTATGGTCTATCACCTTTAAACATTATTTCTTTGTGTTGAAATATTTAAATGCTCTCTACTAGCTATTTTGAAATATACAATTAAATGTTATCAAGCTGAGTTTAACCTACTGTGTTACAGAACCTGAGAAGTTATTCCTCCTTTCTAACCGCACCCAGAATTCTCTCATTCCCCTCTATCCCATCCTCTCAGACTCTGATAACCACTATTTTATTCTCTGCTTCAATGAGATCAACATTTTTTGATATCCTTATTTGAGTGAGATCATGTGGTATTTGTCTTTATGTGCCCTGGCTTGCTTCACTTAACATAAAGATCTCCCATTCTATCCATGTTGTTGCAAATGACAGACTTTCATCCCTTTTCATGGCTAAATACTATCCCATTGTATATATGTACAACATTTTCTTATTCATCAGTTGATGGACACTGAAGTTGTTTCCATTCTCAAGGATTTTAATTCCTAGATATTTTCAAGTTCTACCACTGGGTCCATCTCCAACGCCACACCTTTTCTCTAAGCTCTTATCTCTTACCTGTGCCACACAGAAGCTCCCAACTGATCTTCCTCCATGCATTTATCTGCCCTACTCTCCTATCATCACATAAATACTAACATAATGTTCTTAAATATTCAAATTCATTCCCAGTTCTATGTTCTTACGGCAGTTTATACTTTTCCCTCATAGCATATATTATGGTTTGCAATTAAACTTATTTATAATTATTATTATTCATCACTCATCATTCCATATAGAATATTTGAGAATGGAAATTATAAAACCTTGGTTAACTGCAGCTCTAAAATCTAAACTATAAGTGAAACACCAATATAATTCAAAGATAAGGAATAAGAACATCATTTAGACAGATTCTTGAAATTTTAACTATACTAGTTATTTTTCCTTTTTACTATATAGATAAGAAAATAAGGGTCAAGGGATATTACAAGGCACACACACACAAAAAAAAACAACCAGTCAGGTGGGATAAAGTTTGCATTTAAGTTAGACATATACACATTGTTAAGGTTTGAATGTGAGGTGTCCCCCAAAAGCTCATGTGTAAGACAAAGCAAGAAAGCCTAGAAGAGAAATGATTGGGTTATGACAGCCTTAACCCAATCAGTGAATTAATTCCCTGATGGGATTAACTGAGTGGTAACTGGAGGTGGGTAGGGTGTGGCCGGAGGAGGTAGGGCATTGGTGGGGTGCCTTTGGGGTGTATATTTTGTATCTGGCGGTGGACTCTCTCTGACTCATGATCATCATGTGAGCCACTTCCGGCTGCCATACTCTTTGCCATGATGTCCTACCTCACCCCAAGCCTGGAGGAATGGAGTCAGCTTCTGTGGGCCTAGACCTCTGAAACTATGAACCCCGCAATAGACTCTTACTTCTCTATAATTGTTCTGGTCAGGTCTTTTAGTCACGGCAGCAAAAATAGCTGAGTAAAACACATTCTATACTGTCATAATCTCTCATTGTGAAATTGTTTTTTTCTTTTTCTTCTTCTTATTCTGATCATGACAAGAAGTTTCCCCATGATATTCTCGACTACATATTTTTCTCTCATAGAACATTAAAGAACTGTGATTATTGCAGATATCAATATTTTCTCTTTTATATATTATATAGAATGTGCTTTGTACAAAATTGAATTTGGATCCTTGGTCGTAAAAAGCACATCAGTATCTTCATAATCAATCTTTTATCAGTGGGTTAACTTATTCTCTAATTCCATTACTGTTTAAGTCACATGTATAGATGATACATATTCATTTGCTAGTTGGAAACCATTAACTTCCTTTGTTTTTGTTTCATACAAATTTCTTTGAGAAAATAAGTTGTGATTCCAAATGATTCCACTGTAAATTTTTATTGACTTAAAACACATGTAAAATCTCCCAAATGATACATCTATCACCAGATGACTCTTCACAAATTGAATATATCCCATGTAACAGGAATCCAGATTAAGAAACAGGATATTATCAGCACCCTCAAACTTCCCCATTGTCTGCTTCCATCACCTATTCCCCTAATCCTTATTTCCTTATTTCCCAACAACATAGTTTTTTTCTGTTTTGAACTTCATATAAACAAGATCATGCTGTATGTTTATAATGGTTGCTCTTTTTTTGGCTGCAGAGATTGTAGAGATTTTGAGATTCGTTCATGTTATTGCATATAGTTGTGATTCATTTATTCTCACTTCTATATGGTATTCTATTTCATGAAGTCAAATAAGAAACAAAGTTACACTTAGACAAGGAGAGACTTAGTGAAAAACACTTTCACAATGGAGAGAACACTCCAATCTCAGTAATCTGTATTTCAAAATCAAACAGTAAAGGTTTTTCTTTTATATGGAAGGAGAGGGACTAGCAGGACCCTTCTAGGGAGCAGGGAACAAGGTGGGTGTGAGTAGGTGGTAAAATCAGGTGCTTCAGAAGGATTTTCTCTACAGTCAGCTGTTACTCAGGGTGAGCTGTTCAAGGGGGCATGTTCTGCACTCGAGGATATTTGCTTAAGGAAGGTTAGGGGCCAGTAGGGTAGAGAGAAGCTTAACTAAAATCTGGTCAAGCCCAAACTGAGAGTAAGAAATGAACAGTTGTGAGCTTCTGGTCACAATAGTTGGCTAATGACTCTACCACAAGTTTGGGCAAACATTGCTGGTTTGCTAATGTGGTTTTAGCAAGTCAGATTTATAGCAATATGTTAGAAGTCAAGTTGCTCCCCATTGTTACCAAAACCGGATTTTGATCTTTCTGTCATTTTATATATTCTGGTGAGTATGAAATGTATCTCACTGTGGGTTTAAATCTCATCTCCCTAATAATCAATGAAGTTTTCTTTCTCCTGTCCACTAAATGCATTTTAATGCTATACATTTTCCTTCAAGTGCTACTTTTAACTGTATCCAACAAGTTTTGGTATATTTGTTATCAATCAGTTCCAAATATTTTCTAAATATTTAATGTGCTCTCATCTTGGACTCATGAGTCAGATTCATTTATTCATTTTTAATAGAGTGTAGTATATAGAGGCATATTTATATAAACATGGAGTGTATTTTATTCTAATTAGGATCTCAGTCTTGTATATGATGTGGAAATTCATTATGGTATATTCATATATGTACATAGGAAAGTTATGTCCAATTCATTCCACTATCTTTCCCATTCCCCCCTTGCTCCCCTTCATTCCCCTTTATCTTATCCAATGAATTTCTATTCTACCCTCCACCCCCACCCCCATTGTTGTGTGTTATAATCCACCTATCAGAGAGAAAATTAGGCCTTTGGTTGTTAGGATTGGCTTATTTCACTCAGCATAATAGTCTCCAGATCCATCCATTTACTGGAAAATGCCATAATTTCATTCTTCTTTATGGTTAATATTCCATTGTGTATATGTACCACATTTTCATTATCCACTCATCTGTTGAAGGTACTTAAAGTTGGTTCCATAGCTCAGCTGTTGTGAATTGAGCTGCTATAAACATTGATGTGGCTGTATCACTTTAGTATGCTGATTTTAATTCCTTTGGATATATATATATGGAGGAGTGGGATAAACTGGTCAAATGGTGGTTCCATTCCTAGTTTTTTGAGTGTCAGATTCATTTTTAAATGCAGTCATCAAGTTTCTTCAATAATGGAGTAATAGTAAATGAGGGGCCCATTTCTTTTATTTGCCACTGAGTTCTCAGTATCTAACAAAGTGCCTGGAACACAGTAGACAATAAATATTTGCTGAATGAATGAATAAATAAATAATAAGACTGGGGAGTCAAGCAAGGGGCAGATAAGGAAAAGCTTTATGTCACATACTAAGGATCTGAGTTTTCACTTAAGAAAGTTGACGAGCCATTGAAGGGTTCAATCAGAGTAATGAAAGGATCAGATCTGCATTCTAGATATGTCTGTTTGACATAGTGTAGAGGATGGATTAAAGACCATAAATGAGTAAGACTTGCGTATCTGTTGTTAAATACTTTTGAGTGCCTACCATGAACAGGCACTATCCAAAGTGTGGGAAAGAGCAGGGAGCAAGACAGGTCAGAGTTCCTGCCTTGCAAAGTTTACATTCTAATTAATGGAAGATGTTAAATGAAATTTATTTTTGCAAACTCAGGGACCAGCCAGCAGTTCATAACAGTGAGATGTACTGTATTCAGGAAATTGTGTTTAAAATGAAAAGTATTAAAGAAAATATAATTAACACCCTAGCCTCTCCACTGAAGCAATTCCAAAAGGAAATGAGAAATCTGGCAACAAATGGTGTTTTTTGAATTAATTCTTTACTTCCCTTTCTTTTGCGTAACATTTTCAGTTTCTACTTTAGTTCTGACACTTGAAAACCTCTCTAGTGATCGTTTCTACATTGCTTTTTAGAGGAAAATATCATTTCAGTGACTTAATTTCTCAGTGGAAAACCTGGCCTTGTCCTGGAACTGGAAGTGCTTCCACACCCACTATTACTGAACCCATCATGAAGAGACACGTATTTTGGGGTGATTGAAATTGCACGTCAGAGAGAGTCCTCTAAAACCTCCACATGTCTTGGTTGCTACCATTCTGTGGTTCTACCCCTGAAAGTGACTACCTGAAGAATAACAGATGGCAGTGAGGAGGAGACATCCATCCCGGGAGCCACAGGTATGTTAGAGATAGCACAGTGGTCAGGGAATCACATGTTGATCTTCCAGGGAAAATATGGATTCCATGGTTTTTGTTTATAAAAAGCAAGAAGAGCTGTTGCCCAGAAAACTTTCTGAGGCAAGCCTAGTGAAAATGTTATGATCAATGCCATTTGACAAGTGGTTGGAGAAATCTAATACTGCAGGAAGCTTGTAGAAAATGGCAAAAATAATGGACAGTTCACTCTGGGTGGTTTTTCAGCTTTGGGTTGTCCAGGTTCCTGGTGTTTCCTCCTTTGTAAATGCTTCCTTAGGGAGCATTTTATTGCTTGTTAGCACCTAAGAGAGCTGACAGGAACAATGGAGAGGAGACTTGCATCATTCAACACATTTTGTATTTTTTGGATCTGTAGAAGATTTTTGAGGGAAAGAGCATGAAAATAACTATAAAATGAGGTTTCAAGATCCCAGGAGAATCTAATAACATATCCTGTCTTTATCCCATAGCAATCATAAGTGCACTGATTTGACAGCCTTTATGAAGTACCTTTATGAAACTCCCCATGCAAGGTCCACAATATTACAAAATATTGTCCCTCCATATCCACAGGTTCCATATCTGCAGATTCAACCAAGGAATGAAAATGTAATTAGACCTCCAATGTTTGCATCTGTATTGAACATATGGACTTTCTGATCTTGTCATCAGTCCCTAAGTAATACTGTATTATAACCATTTACATTGTGTTGGGTCTTATCTAGAGATGCCATAAATATACTGGAGAATGTGTGTAGGTAACATGCAAATACTACCTCACTTTATCTAAGGGGCTTAGGCAACTACAAATTTTGGTTTGGGGAAGTGGTCCTGTAGTTAATCCCCTGAGGACACCAAGGGACAACCGTAAAAAACTTTTCCTAAGTGCTGAATATTGGCCCCTGATAAGTAATTGATCATAATTGGGAATACTGGCCCCTGATGAGTAATTGATCATAATTTAGCCCATATTTGGTTCTCCCTGATGTCATGTTCCAACACAGTCTTTAAACTTGGGCATTCACAAGCCACAGTGACAAGTTCAAGAACCAAATAGGACGCTGCACAGCTTGCCTTTTCCAGTGTGATCCTAGGTGTTTGTTTTCTGGCTTGCCTCTAAGAGCTTTAGTTATCTGGACTCTTGGCTGGCTTCCCTCCCACCAGCAGGCAGCGTGTGACTTTTCTTCTCCATAATCTCTATAACCGACACATCCATTTTTGATGACAAAGCGAATCCACTAACCCTCTGGTGTCCTGCACTTGCTTTACCTTTTAGAAGTCACAGAAGAGGTGAACAGTTGTTCTGCTGTTTACATCTTCAGAACATGTTGGTGGCCATGGGAAAGAACACACTGTGACTTTCTCTTGGAAATGTCAACACTTGACACATATCAGAACGGGATTTTCCCTCTGTGTTGAATCCAATATGCAATTATCTCTTGGAAGGGAGAGACTGCTTTTCTGGAGGGACTAGACACTGGAGGGAAAAGCTGACTATGGCAACCTCACTGAGACCTGATACTTGGCCCCCTGCTGTATCAATGCATTTGTGACCAAAATCAGTGACTGTGACTATTATTCTTCGATGGCCCTTTTCTTGACAATGGGGTGGGGAGGCAGTTTTTACAATTAGGAATACAATGAAATTTCAATGTGAATGTTCATCTATGTGAAATAATTCAGAAATGAACTTTCTAGACACATCAAGGAAAGAAAATTTCAGACCAATAGCCCTCATGATCATACATGCAGAAATTCTTAATAAAATACTGACAAATAACATACAAAAATATATTAAAAGGTAGTGTACCTTGATCAAGTAGGATTCATCCCAGAGATGCAAAGTTGGTTGAACATATGGAAATCAGTAAACATAATCCATCACATCAATAGACTTAAAGACAAGAATCAAATGATTATCTAAATAGATACAGAATAAGCATTTGACAAAATACAGCACCCATTCATATTCAAAACACTAAAAACTAGGGATAGTAGGAACATAACCTCAACATTATAAAAGCTATCTATGCTAAACCCAAGGCCAACAGCATTCTGGATGGAGAAAAGTTGAAAGCGTTACCTTTAAAAACTGAAACAAGACAGGGGTGCTCTCATTCACCATTTCTGTTCAACATAGTCCTGGAAATTCTGGCCAGAGCAATTAGGCAAAAAAGGAAATTAAATAGATACACATAGGAAAAGAAAAACCCAAACTATCTCTGTTTACTGACAATGTGATTCTATATTTAAAATAACCAAAACAAAACTCCACCAGAAAACTTCTTGCACTCATAAACAAATTCAGTAAAGTAGCAGATATCAAATTAACATCCATAAATAAATTGCATTCATTTACATCATTATTGAATCAACTGAAAGAGAAACTATGAAAACTATCTCATTCACAATAGCCTCAAAGAAAATAAAATATTTGGGAATCAATCTAACAAAAGAGGTGAAAGACTTCTGCAATGAAAACTACAGAATGTTGCAGAAAGAAATTGAAGACCTTAGACGATGGAAAGATCTCCCATTTTCTTGGAGAGGCAGAATTAATATTGCCAAAATGGCAATTTTACCAAGAGCACAATACAGTCAATGCAATTCCTGTTAAGGTCCCAATGATGTTCTTCATAGAAATAGAAAAAGCAATCATGAAATGCATTTGGAAAATAAGAGGGCCAGAATAACCAAAGCAATCCTTAGCAACAAGAGTGAAGCAGGAGACATCACAATACCAGACCTTAAAGTACTCTACAGACCTATAGTAACAAAAACAGCATGGTATTGGCACAAAAACAGACATGAAGACCAAATGTACAGAATAGAACACACAGAAACAAACCCACATAAATACGGTTATGTCCTACTAGACAAAGGCGCCGTAAAGATAGCCTCTTCAACAAATGGTGCTGGGAAAACTGGAAATCCATATGCAGCAAAATGAAATTAAATCCCTATCTCTCACCCTGCACAAAATTCAACTCAAAGTGGATTAAGGACCTAGGCATTAGACCAGGGACACTGCACCTACTAGAAGAAAAAGTAAGCCCAAATCTCCATCATGTCAGCTGAGGAATCAAATTCCTCAACAACCTTCCTAAAGTGTAAGAAGTAAAATCAGGAATTCTATTCAGCCAGAAAGAAGAATAATATTATGGCATTTGCAAATAAATGGATGGAATTGGAGAATATCATGCTAAGTGAAATAAGCCAAGCCCAAAAAACCAAAGGCTGAATGTTTTCCCTGATAAGTGGAGGATGATATATAATGGGGTTGGAGGTGGGGAATGAGAGAATAATGGGGGAACTTTAGAATATGTAGAAGAAAATGAGGGAGGGAGGTATGAAAAATGGTGGAAGGAGACAGACGTCATTGCCCTATGTACATGTATGATTACACGAATGGTATGAATCTGCATTGTGCACAACCATAGAAATGAAATTATGTACCCCATTTGTGTACAATGAATCAAAATGCAGTCTGTAAAAAATTAAAAGCTAAATAAAAATAACTTAAAAATTACAAAAAAAAAAGAATCAATAAATGGTATTTTATCAAACTAAAAAACTTCTTCATAGCAAAGGAAAGAATCAAGAACAGGAAGAGAGAGTCTATTAAATGGGAGAAAATCTTTTCTACCTGCACCTCAGATAGAGCACTAATATCCAGGATATACAAAAAACTCAAAGAAAACTTAACACCAAAAAAACCCAAATAACCCGATCAATAAATGGGCAAAGGAACTGAATAGACACTTCACAGAAGAAATACAAATGGTCAACAAATATATGAAAAATGTTCAATATCACTAGCAATTAGAGAAATGCAAATTAAAACTAACCTGAGATTTCATCTCACTTCAGTCAGAATGGCAATTATGAAAAATAAAAGTAACAATGAATGTTGGCAAGAATGTGGGGGAAAAGGTACACTGATACATTGCTGGTAGGACTGCAAATTGGTGCAACCATTCTGGAAAGCAGTATGGAGATTCCTCAGAAAACTTGGAATGGAACCGCCATTTGACCCAGCTATCCCACTCCTCAGTTTATACCCAAAGGACTTAAAATCAACATACTATAGTGACACAACCACATCAAAGTTCATAGCAGCTCAATTCACAATAGCTAAGGTATGGAATCAATGTAGGTGTCCTATAACAGATGAATGGATAAAGAAAATGTGGTACATATGCACAATGGAATATAACTCAGCCATAAAGAAGAATTAAATTGTGGCATTTGGATGGAACTGGAGAATATCAAGTTAAATGAAATAGGCCAGTCCCAACAAACCAAAGGCTAATATTCTCTCTGATATGCAGATGCTGATTCACAATAGGCAAGGGGCGGGGAAAGAAATGGAGGTTCCCTGAATAGGATAGGGGGAGTCAGGGGAAAGGAAAGGGGATGGGAATGGGAAAGACAGTAGAATGAATCGCACATAACATTTTTACATTCATAGATAAAATATACAACCAGTGTAACTCCACATCATGTACAACCACAAGAATGTAAAGTCATACTCCATGTATATATGATACATCAAAGTACATTCTACTGTACTGTCATGTATAACTAAAAAGAACAAATTTTAAAAAATTTTATAAAGAAAATAAATGAACTTTCTAGTTTGACACTCACCATTAGCCTATAGTAACAGTTTAAATTTTCTTATTCCAAACTTCCTACTTTTAGATTGTCAAAGAAAAATGAGATTCCTATTAATATGTTTTGTCATGTGTTAAAGGGGCCAGGTAAAACTTTCCATAAATACTATGGACTGAATTGTGTCTATCCAAGCCCCAAATTCATATATGACCCTGATGTGCCTGTATTTGGAGATAAAAACCACTAAGGAGGTAATAAGGCTGGGACCCTAATCCAATGTGACTAGTGTTCTTATATGGGGAGAGGGAGACATCAGGGATGCTTGTGCACAGAATAAAGACCATAAGAGGACACAGTGACAAAGTGTCTGGAAGCTCAGGAGAAGAGGCCTCAGAAGAGACCATGCCTGCCAGCACTTTGATCTTGAAATTTAACTGCCAGAACCATAAGAAATAAATTTTTGTTATTTAAACCATCCAGCCTGAGGTATTTTCTTATGGCAGCTCTCATTGACTAATAAAAAAATTATGTATATAATTACATCCACATACAAATATTTTCAAATGAATTGTGCTTTAGTTTCCCATTATAAAAGAAATACTAGCATACTGAAAAAATTTTGAGAGATATAGATAGGAAAAATAAAGATATAACTCATGGAATGTCAACATAATACAACCACCAGATGTCTTCTTGGAAAAAGGTGAGAGAGTCAAGCCTTCATGCTTTGGACGAAATTTATCTTTTGTGGATCCTGAGGACTTAATTTGGCAACTTTGAACAACAACAAAAAAAATTAGTCATTTTATAAAAATAATACCAGAGCACCAATAAGAGGACATAACTGAATTCTCTTACGAGTTCAAAAGAACACAAACAATAATAGATGTTGGCGTGGATGTGGGGAAAAAGGCACACTTTTACATTGCTGGTGGAGTTGCAAATTGGTGCAGCCACTCTGGAAACAGTATGGAGAATCCTAAGAAAACTTGGAATGGACCCACCATTTGACCCAGTTATCCCACTCCTCTGTTTATACCCAAAGGACCTAAAATCAGCAAACTACAGTAACACAGCCACATCAATGTTTATAGCATCTCAGTTCACAATAGCTAGATTGTGGAACCAACCTAGATGCCCTTCAACAGATGAATGGATAAAGAAACTCTGGTATATAAACACAATGGAATACTATTCAACCATAAAGAATAATATCATGGCATTTGCAAATAAATGGATGGAATTGGAGAATATCATGCTCAGTGAAATAAGCCAAGCCCAAAAAAACCAAAGGCCAAATATTTTCCCTGATAATGGAGAATGATATATAATGGGGGAGGGGAATGAGAGACTAATGGGGAAACTTTAGAATATGTTCAAGGAAATGAGAGGGAGGGGGTATGAAAAATGGTAGAATGAGACAGACATCATGACCCTATGTACATGTATGATTACACAAATGGTATGAATCTACATCGTGCACAACCATAAAAATGAAAAGTTGTACCCCATTTGTGTACAATGAATCAAAATGCAGTCTGTAAAAATTAGAAGATAAATAAAAAATAATAACAAAAAAGCGATAAAAAAAGAGTTCAAGTAAAAAAATTACCTGATTGATGGGATCATTTTAATCAACTTGTGAAATGTTACCCATGATGATTTCAACCAGGCATGTGGAAAGGAAATTATTTACATCCTAGTTACAGTTACATTATGTTTTCAAGCCTATCACATTTGAACTTGCCATGTTTCAGACATTTTATGAACTTATATTTTACAGACAGATGAAAAAATATATATTGTAATGCCATCTACAGTTTATCCCCAGGGATCAGGAATATTTATTTGGGACCAGAGTAGGAGAGAATGAGAGAGTCATGTTAAAGGAATGACATGAGGACAGATATGGAAGAAAGAGAACAGGGAAGAGATGCAGTTGGTCATACCACCACTGTGGTGAGGATACAGATATCATAGAGAGCAAGGCTGGAAAGACAGACAGACAACTGAAGATCCCAAGGGCCATGTTAGATCTGGATTTTATTCAGCAGCAGCAGCAGAACACCATGGACGACAGGATAGGTGATGTCCATAAGGACTAGAGCAGAGAGAGATTAGAGTTGGTTAGGAAGCTACTAAAGAGTCCTCGAGCAAGATGCTGTCACCAATGAGGGAGATGGCAGAGGGAACGGAGAAGAGAAGATGAGTAAAAATGATATTACGAAGTCGGATGGGTAGTACATGGGGCTAGCATGGAGGTCATGGAGAATGAAAAATATGAGGTCATGAAATTCCAAAATTTCCAATCTCAAAGGCTGTGAGAGTGGTAACTCTACTGTCCAGTGTAGTGGACCCAGGAGGAGAGGCAGCCGATGTTTTGATTTTAGACACACTGTATTTGAAGTTTTTCTATTTATATCAATGGAAATTTCCAGAATGCTACTTGGAAATACAGGGTGGAAGCTTCAGAGAAAGCTAGAATCCAGAAAATGGGTTGTAGGATAAGAGTGTAACCCGATCGGAGGAGTGAGCCAAGATGGGCCTTAGAGAAGGCTCCCAGTTTCTGGGCTGGATGTAGAAGAAAATAAGTAGCTATGGGAAAGAAGAGTAGAAACAACACAGCTAGGTGGAAAAAGAGAGTGATGCTGAAGACGTTAGGAGAAGCTGTGTTCTTGCCCTGGCATGAACATACTTGCTTCTTTGGCCTGACTGAATAAACAGGCTCTGGTAACCAGGGAAACCATTTTACTCCCAGAATCAACAATAGGATGGAGCCTTGCTGTCTAGGATAAGACGGGGTTGGCTATTCATCCTAAGGCCCTTCCTTCCTGCTTCTTGACCTATAAACTGGCCTCCCTGAAGTTCTCTTATCTTCAGCTTGTAGGGAACACACTCAAACTGAGAGAAAAACCGCGTCTCTCTTCTCCAGACACCTCCTCCTGTTTCTGTTATCTCTTATCAGCTTCGACAGTCCAAGGCTTTGATTCCAGACATCAATAAGTTTGGACATTCCCTCTATACTTTTAGCAAACCTTGGGGTTATCCAAACAACCAATGGGCAAAGAGAAATACCTCTCAAATGATAATACAAAACACATTAACAACTAAAACTCAGACTTCCCTGGCCACCCAAGAACTGTACTGATGGATCCCACTTTTTATTCTTATATTCATGACCATCAGCCTCAAAAGGGCATTTCTACCAACAGGCCTAGTTTACTTCCTCTCCTACTCTTCTGAATGGCTAGTTCATGTCTCTTCCTCTACCCTAACATCTCCTACTCCCCAACTTTCCCATCATTCTTAGTACCTGGACTCTGCATTTCTTTGTTATATTGAATTTAGCTTCCTCTCTTTATCAAAGTCCAGTCCCTCCACCGGGATGCCTTCCACTCTTACCTCTTCAATCACCTTGTTTCTGTTGTTATTCCCACAATAATGAGTACTTTCATCAGCACAGCCACATACTGATGCCTGCCATTAACTTTTCAGAACTTCAGATGAGCATGGGTATAATAGCTATCCCCCAATAGATTCTTCCACACATTTTATCTGTGACTCCACTTGTCCTCTGTCCTCCTCAAATCGCTCTTGTTTCACATTTTATCATTTAGACATCAGGTTCGGCTGAAAGCTCCTGTGTGAGACAAAGCAAGAAAGCTTAGAGGTGAAAAGATTGGGTTATGAGAGTCTTGACCTAATCAGTGCATCAATGCCCTGATGGGGATTCACTGGGTGGTAACTGTAGGCAGGAAGGGTGTGGCTGGAGGAGGTGGGTCATTGGGGGCATGCCTTTGGGGTATATATTCTGTCCTTGAAGAGTGGAGCTCTCTTTCTGCTTCCTGGGTGCTATGTGCCCAGCTGCTTTCCCTATCCCCTCCTTTCTGCCATGATCTTCTTCCTCATCTCACCCCCAAGGAATGGAGCCAGCTGTCTGTGGACAGAGCCGCTGAAACTGTGAGCCCCCAAACACACTATTCCTCCTTTAATTGTTCTTGTCAGGTCTTTTGGTCACAGCAGTGAAAAAGCTGATTCACACACATCCACTACTTTATTTTAGTAGGCACAGTATAAACAAAACCACAATTGTGACTTTAGTCTCTCTTTTAGCTAATTATTCTTTCCCTGGTTTATGGACACAGTGTTCTTTCTAATCTTGGCCAGTTTTCTATGAAATGCTTCCAGAAGATGGGGAAGGACAAGTAATGTCAGTTCTCTATTGACAATAATTTGGTGCATATTAAAACATATATTAAAATGAAATTGGTTTTAACATGAGTGAAATTTGAAAAAGAACAAAAAGGTTGTTAAAAGGACGAGAACTTTACACCTGAAGGATAAGTTTAAAGTGAAAGATTATTTAGTAATAAGAAAAGTGAAGAACAACCTAATAATGGATTTTTTTAAGTGAGAGAATAGCTTTTATAACAACAGAAAATGGGTTTTAATAGAAAATTAATGGCCTAGTCTATTTCTTAGTTTTTGGAGATTGAAATACATTATCAAATCTCTGCTCTGGAGCAGATATTTTCATATGAAGCACAACTGCTTTATTTAGGAAGCATTCGGAAATGGCTGGTCTTGAAGTCAGAGGAAGGTAATAGATTACCTCTCCAAGGTTCTCCCACTTCCATAATTCTGAAATGTTTTGTGATACTATATCAGAATTATTTTTCTTTTAGTCAAATGAAATGCTTCTCTTCCCCAAGATGTAGTTAAGTCTCTCAAGCACCTGGTAGCAGAAATGAAAGAAAACTACTTTCATTTTTAGAAGTTCTGTGTGTTCTTTTCTTGCTTACCTGAGCAAGACCTTCTGTAAATGGAATTTTAATCACAGATCACAAGGAATTTTGCTTCTCTCCCTTTATTTTTCTATTTGTGGGTGCAACGAATTTTATTGATGGTATGTGACAGTAGGGCTCCCTAAGCCCTTCCCTTCTTCAGGGGGTCTGAGATGGACATTGGGAGGAGGGGAGGTCCTCAGTGTGTTCAGGGACTGAGTTAGGGGCAGGGATTCTCCAACAGAGGGCCTCTCTCTTCCTCTGTGTTTTTGCTGGGGCTCCAGGGGCTCTTACTCCTTGGGGCCATTCCACTACCCTGTTACTGTATCCAAATTCATGGTCATACCAGGAAATGAGCTTGACAAAGTGGTCATTGAGGGTAATGTTGACCCCAGCAATGAAGGTGGAAGAGAGTGTCACTGTTGAAGTCACAGGAGGCGACCTGGTCCTCTGTGTAGCCCAGGATGCCCTTGAGGGGCCCTCTGATGCCTGCTTCTCCACCTTCTTGATGTCTTCATATTGGGCAGCTTTCTCCAGGCCACAGGTCAGATCCACGACTGACACGTTGGGGGTGGGCACACAGAAAGCCAAACCAGTGAGCTTCCCACTCACTTCAGAGATGACTTGCCCACAGCCTTGGCAGCGCCAGTGGAGGCAGGGATAATATTCTGGGCAGCCCCGTGACCATCACGCCACACTTTTCCGGAGGGGCCATCCACAGTCTTCTGAGCAGCACTGATGGCATGGGCTGTGGTCATGAGTCCTTCCACAATGCCAAAGTTGTCATGGGTGACCTTGGCCAGGGGAGCTAAGCAATGGGTGACACAGGAGGCATTGCTGACGATCTTGAGGGAGTTGTCATACTTCTCATGGTTCATGCCCATCACAAACATGGGGGCATCAGCAGAAGGGGCAGAGATGATGGCCCTTTTGGTACCACCCCTCAAATGAGCCCCAGCTTTCTCCATGGTAGTGAAGACACCAGTGAATCCACAACATATTCAGCATCACTCCACTTGATGTTGGTGGATCTCTCTCCTGGAAGATGGAGATGGACTTTTCGTTGATGACAAGCTTCCCATTCTCAGCCTTGTCTGTGCCATGGAATTTACCCTGGGTAGAATCACACTGGAACATGTAGACCATGTAGTTGAGGTCAATTAAAGGTCATTGATGGCAACAATATCCACTATCGCGTTCCCTCTGGCCGCAGAGAGAGACACGACAAACGTCTGAAGCTTTGGAAGTTTATTGTGCACAGTCTTCCTTTCTTTCCCTCTTTTCTAATCCCTTTCTCTCTTTTCTTTCTCTCGCTCTCTTTCCCTCTGCTTAACTCTCGCCTGCTCCGGTCGCTCCGCTTCTCCCGCTCGGCTCACATCCTCGCTCGCACTCTTCTTCCTCGCTTCTTCTCCTACTCTCAGCTTCTTCTTCTCTCAGCTTCTTCTTACTCCCAGCTTCCGCCTTTTACTCCCCCACTCACCAAACTTATATACACTTCAACCAACCAGGGGAGAGCACACGAGGTAAACGCGCGGACAGCTGCAGGCATAGAATAGGTACACGAGGGGGGCATGCTCTAATCACATCGTTAACTAGCCAATCATTGGAATTCGCTGGTTGTTTACTGTATAGCTGGCCGCTTTTGGCTCAGTGCCAGGCGCCATCATGACCATGCCCAAGGCTGGGGGTCCCGGGAACCCCGACAATCCACTTTGCTGAAGTTGAAAGCAGCCCTGGTGACCAGGTGCCCAGTACCTCCAAATCCATTCACTCCGACCTTCACCACTGTGTCTCAGGAACGCGACTGGCACTGCACAGACAAGAAGATGAGGCTATCTGTCAATCGGGGAGGAGCAGAGAGCCCCCTTTATTTTTTATTTGTGTGTGTGTGTGTGTGTGTGTGTGTGTGTGTGAGAGAGAGAGAGAGAGAGAGAGAGAGAGAGAGAAATGCTGGAGATGATCAAATCCAGGGCTCACACATTGCTAGGCAAGTACCTTATCAGTGAGCTCACTTCCAGTCCAAGGTTTAACTATTTTTAACATTTGAAAAATGAAGTTTGTTTCTGTATACCAAAAACATTGAACTCACAATAGATTCGTAGAATGGTCACAAATGCAAGGAGCATATTTAACCCTCAATCAGTTTACAATTCTGGTTGTTTTGGCCATAGCAATCTAAGAACAGTATTATATTTCCATAAACACGAAGGCATAGACTTTAAAGGGAACTCAGATTTAAATTTGTGCTTCTGCCATATCGCGTCCCCTCTGGCCGCAGAGAGAGACACGACAAATGTCTGAAGCTTTGGAAGTTTATTGTGCACAGTTCCTCTCCTACGCTTCTCTTACCCCTAGCTTCTGCGCACTCCCAGCTTCCCTTCTCCCAGCTTCTTCCAGCTCCCGCGTACTCCCAGCTTCCAGCTCTGCTCCAGCCTCCGCCGCCGCTTCTTCCGCTTCTTCCGTCCTCTTCCGTCCCCGCCGCTTCTGCCTCTTCCTCAGCTTCTCCCCCCTACTCTCCCACCCACCAGGCTTATATACACTTCAACCAATCAGGGGAGAGTACACGAGATAAACGCGGACAGCTGCAAGCATAGGATGGGTACACGAGGGGGGCATGCTCTAATCACATCGTTAACTAGCCAATCATTGGAATTCGCTGGTTGTTTACTGTATAGCTGGCCGCTTTTGGCTCAGCGTCAGGCGCCATTTTGACCATGCCTAAGGCTGGGGGCTCTAGAAACCCCGACACTGCCACATTCGTCAAAGATTTGGTCCCTTATGCTATATAGAAGTGCTTTTAGAAGCAGCAGTGAGAGCCAAGTCTTGAACAGTGATAGTGTTACTCCGGAAGCATCGGATTATTTCTAATTTTACAGGAATTTCCAAGACAGCACTAGATTTACATTAGTACTATGTTTTATAAGACACTAATTTTTTTCTTGGTGTAGAGCATACTGCCAGTGTTCTTGGTGTGGTGGATATTGCAGTGTTCACCTATGACCCTCCCCTTGCCTCTCTGCGTTCTTGCTTCCAACAACTCACTCCAACAACTTTATTTGGATGGCTACAAGAGTGTTCCTGGGCCTTTGCCTGGGAGAGCAAGAAGGCCCTCAGGCAACCCTTAGCCAATGACTGATTGGCACAAGAAAATGAGGCAGAGCAAACACAAGAAGATAAAAACAAAACAGGAGCCAAGGAATTCTAATTTCTGTTTGTCACTCATCAACCCAACACTAGTCACTCTAAATTGCTTGTTGTAAAATATTAATAATTATCTCCTAGAATATGTGATAGAGTGTTTTACCTACATCCATTCACATGACTATTTACTAGGTTGTTGATAACTCACGTTCGTTGAGGATTCCCTGTGAACTGAATACTTACACTGACATTCTATAAAAGACACAGGAACATATACCCCAGGGCACAGATTGTTACCAGTGTGTTTTGTTTACTCTCTAGATGAGAGAAGAGGCTCATTCTTATGAATTCCATTCCATTTCGATTTCTATAAAGGGAGAACATAGATAGCTCATAGGAGGAGGTAAGAAGGGGGCTTACCCAAGGTTCTCATGGGGGCTGAAGGCAAACAATTAACCATAGATTAACAGAGTAGGTAGGAAAGTCTCCAACCTAGGAAAAGGCAACTTCACAGAAGAATGGAAAGACAGTTTTCCATCAAGAAATGGAAAGAAAGTTGCATGAAGAAAGCTTGCTTCTTCCAGAGCAGAAACAAGTATTATCCTGACTCCTTCACAATATTCAAGCAGCTCCACAAACCACCCCTGTTGCTGCTGCACCGCCCAGGGAATTTCTGTCTTTCTGATTTTATCCTTTTACCCAACACTCTATTTACGTGACATTGTCCTTGACAATAGGAAATATTATCACCACCTTTTCTGAATTAGTTTGGCAGGCAATCTTCTCTTGCAAATGTTATCACAAGCTGAGTCATAGATAAGCGAGGTTTCAGAGGGGCCCCTTCCTCTTTAGCTGTTTATTGACATTTGAATGCCAAATGGCAGCATCTGTTGTAGCAGCAGCAACCCAGAGAATGCACAAGTTAAAAAAGAAAAAGAAAAGCAAAAATAAAGTTTGGAAGAAGTAAGTGATTGATATAAATAAAAGTTCTACTCAGTGTCAAGTTTTTCATTATTTATTTGAGCCAATGGGCAAAAAACATTATCAAGTACAATTCTCTCTGGCTACTTTATTCTTGTCCTCTTGTTGCTCATAAAAATGCTCACACTTGCAAACTGCACCAGATACCATCAGATCTAATTCTCTCCCTGAGGCCCAAGGATACTCTTCTTTTTCATCTTTTATTTTGATCACGGAGGTGTTTTCACAGGGCTTATCCCCATAGTAAGTTACATTCCAATTATTTGAGTCAGAGTAATGTTTTAACATGCACACCAACATCCGGGTTGCTGTTTTGCTACCAGTTTTGCATGGAGATGGGATATTTTTCAAGATTAGTATAAAACATCTCAAAACCACATGAATGAGGGATAATGAAAATGATTGATAATAGTGATGATTGAAAGATAGTTTTCTGGGCATTTAATAATTTTCTCACCCAAATGATGAGAGCATGCACTGTTTGCATTTCCTAAGAAGATGAAATGGTCCTAAGCATAAGGGTTAATATCAGAGGGAAGAAAATTCTGACAGGGAACCCTGTATGTAGTATATGTTGGAAGTGGTTTCAAAGGGTGGGTGTGGACTCTTCTTACAAAAAGAAATGTTGGAAATTGAAGAAATTTGTACCAGTCTTGGAGTGTTTGGGTAGACAGGTTAAGTAGGACCCATGTCCTTTCTCAACTATGTTACTCATTGTTATTCTGAATCATGAATTCCACAATCTCAGTCTGTAACTCTCCAAAATAATTCAGGGTACAGCATTTTTATCAGTTCGGGCACTACTTTTTCATGGTATGCAAATGGAACGGTATTTTTAGTTGTCACATTCAAAATTAAGTGAAACTAATCCTGGATTTCATAAAAATTAAAGTAAAATAATTAGAAGATAGTATCTGGAATATATATAATTTATTTCTAATGTCCTATGAAAAGATAAATTATATTGTCACCTCAGGTTTATAAACAATCTTGGACTAACTCTATTTTCATATTCAACAAATAGGTATCAAGCTTGTAATTGAGAACTCTGCTAGGTGTTGGCATAGTGTGATGAATGAAATAAAATACCCTCTCTTATGAAGTTTATGGTCTTCTGGAAATAGATTAAACAAGCAAATAAATGTATAAATTAAAAATTGCAAAATACTAAGAAGAAAATAATATGATCGAGAATAACAGGGAAGACTTAGAGTAATCATAAACAGCCTCTTAACTCATTTCTGGGTTGTACAAAGGGAGCCAGAATATTATTTTAAAGTAATATATTATTTGTACTAAACTGCTGGTATCAGGCTATATTTAAGCTATAAAAATTACTTGTCCCTATAGGAGACCTAATAAAAAGAAGCATGCCTTTGGAAATGAGTAAGTTAAATTTCAGGAAAATTAGGAAAAAATAGTTTTAAAATAAACACATTCTCTGACATGCACATGCAAACAAACTTGTTTATTGTCTTTCCACTCTTTACTAAAAATCTGAAAACTGTCAAAAGATAGAACAAAAAGAAAAAGGTTGAGGTGGGGCATATTTTTATTTCTGTAAGATGAGAAAACTAAGACCCAGAGACATTAAGTAATTTTTCAGAAAATATTCAATGGCAGAGCAAGAGAC
The DNA here is from genome assembly GCF_902686445.1 of Sciurus carolinensis. NCBI lineage: Eukaryota > Metazoa > Chordata > Mammalia > Rodentia > Sciuridae > Sciurus > Sciurus carolinensis. The sequence continues at coordinate 28,400,256 of NC_062218.1, read as the reverse complement.
TCAAACTGAACCTAATAACTGCTTACCTATTATACTTTTCACTCTTATGTGGCTCTACTTAGAAATGGAATTTGTTAATTATTTTTCCTTGTCTCTGTGTTTTTATATTTTAAGTAAAAAGGTCCTTGCTCAATTGTGGATGAGATTGCTATGCCTTAGTCAAACTCCGAATTTCCTCTCCTTTAAGGACACATAGCTCAACTACATTTCATGACCTTTCTTGCATTTAGGTAAATCCACTCACCTGAGCTCTGGCAACAGAATGTGGGTGGAAGCAATGCTCCATTTCCAGGCCAGGTTTATCAAATCCTTCCACACAACCCTCCTCACGTTCTTTCCTTCTATAATCGTCAGTGAATGGGAAGAATTTTAAGGTCTTGGAGGAAGTTAGACTCACAAGACGGAAGATCAAATCTGGAATAATCATATGGAAAGTAACCAGACTAGAAACATCTGTCTAAATTATATGGGGCAAGTGGTAAATTTTAACTATATTAAGCCACAACATTTTTAGAGCTTTTTGTTTTAACCACTAAAATCACTTGTCCTAGCTAATATACTAACATTGTTATTTTTAAGTATTTTTTCTGTTTGGTTTTTCTATAGGCCTAACCTGAGTTAAAAGACAAATTACTTTTCTATAGATGCTATAATAAATTACCCAAATTCAATAACTAAAACAACAAAATTTATTATCTTATAGTTCTGCTCATCAGAAACCCAAGATGAGTATGACTAAGCTAAAATAGTGTATTTTCTGGAAGTTCTAGAAAATAAATCTATTTACCCACATTTCCTAGCTTCTAGAGATTATCCACCATCCTTGACTTGTTTCTTCCTTCCGTCTTCAAAGTTATCAATGACCAGTCTTTTTTTTTATATCATGTTACTCTGACACAGACTCCTCTTCCTTCCTTATCCATTGCACTCACCTGGATAATATCTATTTTAAAGTCATGTTGATTAGCAACCTTAATTCCATCTACATCCTTAATTCCTTTTCCATGTGTATGAATAGATTCACAGGTTCTAAGGATTAGAAGACAGACACCCATTATAGCCCATTATTCTGCCTGCAACTGAAGGATCCCTAAAGCATTACTTATTAAAGTGGAACTTAAATTTGAGGATGAGCATCTTTGCCCCAATCTCAATCATATTCTGATATCTCTCAGGACAAAATTAGTATGCTTCTAATAAATAGCCAAATGCTATCAAATTTCTTTAAAGTAATTACATAGTCATTAACATCACATAGTCATTATTTAATTTGTACATCCTTTAGAATTCAGTATTTTTCAAAGATAGAATTTGACCACAGTTGAACCACATTTTAGGACAGTCTCATCACCTGTGGGGGGGAAAAAAATAGGAAAAGTAACACCAAACATCTTTGTGTCAGAAAAAGTTTGTTAAGATGATCAGCCTTTGGATTTTTTCAGAACTCTTAATTAGAAAGAAAATCTGTGTGAATGCATACACACAATCATATATATGCATGCATTTCACACATGAGAAAAAAAAAGATTAAGAAAGAAAAAAAGAAGAGTCTTGAACCGAAGTTATAATGAGAAAAGACACTGCAAAAATAACATTGTGGTTTCTGTGGGATCCCATATTTATCCTCTCAGATGCTTCCAGAGCAAATATAGTCCATTTATAAATGAAAGGAGGACTTTGCTGTCAACCTAGAAGCGCCACCTGAGATCTGGGGAGGAAAAGCCCCACCCTGGCTCTTTTAGTCTCTTACCTCATTGCCTGAGGCAAACACCTCCACCCTGAAAATCAGTCTTGGTGTCTGAAAATGCTCATCTTTACAGTACAGAGAAGAGTATTTAAATCTACTCAACAGAAACGATTTCAGCATTGTCATTTTTCAAACCTCAACAATTATATGTGAAATGAGATTCAATTCAAATCAAAGATTGTATTTCCGTGTACTCTAGGCTTAGGATTGAGTACAAAGACTCTACCTGCACAAGTTACTGGGTACTGCAGGAGAGGTGAAAAGGGAAACTCAGTAGAAAGTGTGCCCCATGCCACCTTCCAGAGGGGACAAGAATACAGTAAAAAGAAAAGAAGGTTAACAATTTGGGTAAGATGAATTTGAATCCTGACTTCACTCTACTTAGTGACTTACTGTGAACAAATTCCCAAAACCCTCTGATTCTGAGTTTTTCACCTTTAAGAAGTGGATAATCATTCCCACCTTCAAAGAAAGACATTTGTGATTACTAAATGGGAAGGTGTTTGTGAAAGGACCTAACACAGAACTTGGCTCACGGTAAGTACTCAAGGGCATTAAGTACATTCTTACATCTCCTCTGCCAATTCTGAACCTGCATGCTCTTAGGTCTGTTCCCTGGCCCTTACCCTGTTCTTTCTCTCTGTATCACGGAGGCCATGACCCCTGTAGGCACCTTCCTCAGGCTTTAACAGCACCGGGCTTCTGGCTGGGTTTCACCCACAGGAAGCACCACGCTAGTTAGAAGGCAGGCATTTCAAGGAGAATTCCAAGCATTTTATCCATCCCTCCACACCCCCATTTGTGATGGTTATTCTGGTGACAGCTCCATTTTCTATATTGTTCCACCTCCTGGCAGACAAGCCCACCATGAGTTCAGCTTTGGTCAGGTGATCTCAGTCTTCTGTGCATGGTTGATACCATCTCCTTCCAGGTGAAGGACGTAATGGCTAACTATGGGACTAGCTCGCAGATGCCTTTGTGGCTTGGTTTGGCTGTTTCTCTATTACTCGTGTTCCTCGTTCCCTGCATTAAGGTCTCTATTGTAGATACTCAAGGTAGTTTCTATTTCTCTGGATGGACCTAATACAGTTCTTTTCCTCTTTCCTTAGCAGTGACAGTTGAGGGAGCAATAAAAAGGTTGGGAAACTCAGCCTGCCTTGGATTTAGTTAATCCCAGCAAACTGCTATTGTTACCATCCTCTTCTTTAATTCTTATGGATTTCCATCCTAAATTTTACTTACCAATTGCCTTCTCCCAAGTGATAATTATGATCTAGTGATCTATAGAAAAGGAAGAATACCAAGAATCACCTGTCACTATCTAAGCAGGTAGTTTGAAGAATATCATGAGTATTTTACCATTAAATGGAAGATCTAGTCAGCGTAGCTCTTTGTCATCCTAGAGACCAGAAAGCAAGGCTTTCTGAAGGGTAGAATAAAAGACAATGGCCTGGAAGTGGTCTTGTGTGTAGAGGAGGTAACAATATCGGCCTAGTGAGAGACCATTCGTGGCCCACTGCTCATTTCGCTTGAGTGTCTGCACAATGGCGCCTCTGAGAAGCCCCCCTGGCCACACAGTCTAGGGTGGTACCTCACCATCATCACTGCTCTTTCCTGTCACCTGCAACACCCGTGAGTACCAGATTTCACCTTATACCTTCATTCCTTTATAGTGTTTCCTGCACTGGTACAAAAGTTTCAAGTGTTCAAAGTCTTTGTTTCTAACAGTCAAGAGTATGGCACTTTACTGGGTGCATAGTAGGCACTCAGGAAATACGTGCTTATTGAATGAATGGATGCAAGTATGCAGTGTGCTGTGTGTCTGATCTGCCCTCTCTGGACCACACACACACTCCCTACCTTGGTCAAGAGTGCTACCAACTTCTACCTGCAAACTCCAAGTTCACCACCAGGATGCCCTTTTTCTGCACCAGCAAAAAGCTTGTAATCATGCCCTTGTTTCAAGCAATGGCCACTTTCAAGAACTTATTTTCTTCTTCTTTGGTTCTGTAAAATAGCTTTATTGAGATATAATTCACATGCCATAAAATTCAATTTTTTAAATTTTTTAAAGCAAACAATTCAGTGGTTTTAGTATATTCATGGAATTGTGCAATCATCACTATTATCTAATTTCAGAAGACTTTCATAATCCAGAACAAAACCCCATACGTACCAGCAGTCCCTGTTCCCACCACTCCCACCGGCCCACCCCAGGCCTGATACCCACTAATCTACTTTCTGTCTCTCTAGATTTGCCTATTCTGCACATTTCATATAAATGGTATTATACATTATGCAGTCTTCTATGACTATTTTCTTGTACTTAGCACACTGTCTTCAAGGTTAATCCATTCTGTATCAGCATTTCTTTTCATTGTCAGATAATACTTAATTGTGTGGATATAATTTTGTCCCAGCAGTTGATAGACATCTGGGTTGTTTCCATTTGTTGGCTATTATGAATAATGTTTCTATTAACATTTGTATACAAAGTTTGGTAAGTTTTCTATCTCCCTCCCCCCAGCTTTAGTCAAGTATAAATGACACATAAAAATTGTACATATCATGTATAAACATGATACTTTTCTGTCTACTTATTCCAGTTCATCTCGGTTTGTCTTGGTTTTTTTGTTTCCCAAAAATCTCCCTGGACTTGTTCACCCATGCCTTACTTGTCTGTTTGGTCTGAATACTTGGCTAGGCTCTGACTCAATGTTTTAAACAAACCATGAACCCATGTACATCCCTTCACTTTTTGCTATTGACCTAACTGCTATTGATACTTAACTTAGACCCTCAGTTGCTGACTTTCCTTTCTTACATATATCCAAGTGCCATGTGTCCCAATGTTCACATGTTAAAATAACAGAAGCACTGAGGGGAAAACAGGAGATGCTAAAAATGAAGCAGTTTTTGCTCCATAATTTTGTCTTGGGTTGGACTTTACTAAGAGTATCTTGAGTTCTGATTTGCTGCTAACTTAATATATAACCATGAGGAAAGCTAACTGACCGTGTGATCTGTCTTATCCCAGTGTAACTATGGCATAAAGTAGAAAGCTAATGCTGAACTGCACATTCCAAGAGGAGTCTCTAATCCTGGACTGAAAAGTAATAAGTAAAGTCAGCCCTGTTAATCCTTCTTTGCTGCAGGCTTTGGTGATACAGACACACTGTTAAAGCAACACCTTTTTCAATTTCTTACTTCACAGTATTTCATGCTTGAGAACAACCTCATTAGGCTCCCTATTTTACTAAGCTAAGATACCCCTTGGCAGAAAAGAAAAGTGTTGACCTAAAAGTTAAGAAAGTGGATTCCAATTGCAACTGCTATTCATTATCTATGTGACTCTGGACATTTCACCTGTCTAGGTCTTAATGTTCTCATTTCTAAATGAAAGGTTTGGACTTAGATGATCTCTGAAATTATTGGAAGTTTTACAATCTCATGTAACCTAGAAAATAAGGAAGTGCACTTGTATACATGGTATTTTGCCAAACTGATACTCAAAATAGTATCTTTACTATGTTATGATTAGAGGAACCCTGAAATTCCAGTGGTATTGTTTTTGATAATCCCCTTCAACTTTAGAGCTTCCATTTCTTTTTCGCCTGTAAAATCAGAAGTTTGAGCAACATCATCTCTAGCTGGCGTTCTTTTTCAGACATCTTTTAATTCCTATTTCTGTGACTTTATAAAGTCTATTTGCCTGGCATATACTTTGGACAAGTTTCCATATCTTCAAAAACAGACAACCACAGAGTGACACTTAGTTGTAAAACCTTTTCACCTTGATAAGAGTTTTTCAGCCTCACAAATATCAGGAAGAGAAAATGTATTATTTTTATTACTTATGATTAGACAGATAGATAAATTTGTAGCAGCGGGACCCGAAGACAGAGTAGTCTTGGCCTGAATGTGGAACTTAATGTGATGGCTTGTGTCAGACCACAAGCCAGATTCATCTGTGATGAAAGGGAGCTCCAGTAGGAGCCACCCCTTGCCTTTGTTTTACTGTTCATATTTTACACATCACACCCAACCCCCAGAACTTGATCTGCTGGAGTCAACATCTCTAAGACCAATTAACCAATTAAGAGTTTTGAACTAAACCCTTACTTAACATTGGGAAGCGTTCATTTCTTAGCTTTGTTGTAGAATATTAATTGAAATTAGATTAAGAATGAAATCTAAGATTCAAGTTTCTATTATTTTTCCAACAGGCAAAAGATACTCTGAAAGAGTGTGGGGAGGGATTTTCTAAACACTAAAGAGAAAGCCGCACGTGAATACCTTTGCTTGTCTTAAAGAGAGAGATGGTCATGGTCATTACAAACAAGGTGGACATAAATGCGCCAAGCCTGGACCGGGGTAGACATTTGGCAAATGTAACTTTCCCTCCTTCTTTTCTCCCTTGTGCAGCAGATCCTGGGCAACCCCCATGACGACCTGATTCCTGAAAGTTCTAAATCCCCTCCACCAGGTAATTCACTCGGCCTCTGCACTTTCACTAAAGCCTAATAATATCTCTGTGCTTCACGTACCCTCAGGCCACTCATTTTGTTTCTGCTATGTTTTGAGCAGATGAAAGCACAAGACACGCAGAGTCAAGATGCAGCATGCTTTTGGGATTCTGCCTGACAGGGGCCTATTTTTAAGTCACGAGCACTGAGAACACGTTGTGTATGGAAGTGAGTGATGCTTGTTCAGTTTTCCTGGTTTGGGACCTTCCCAAGTCCTTCTAGGACAGCAAAGCTCCAAATCCTTGGGTGGAGATCAGCATTCTATGTGGGACACACCTACAAAATCTGCTGTTGGGCTCCCAGGGTTTGGAGCACAGACCACAGATTTAACAGGCTTCCAACCTCCTCCTAAACATCCACTACAACTAATTTCATTGAGTTCCACTCTCTCAGTTGTTAATTTGTGCTTTACTACTTATTTGTTGTTGTTTTTAGTACTGGGGACTGAAGCCAGGGGCTCTCTACCACTGAGTTACATCCCCAGCACTATTTATTTTACTTTGAGACATGGTCTCACTAAGCTGTGAGGGTTGGTTTTGAACTTGAGATCCTCCTTCCTCGAACTCCCTGGGATTATAGATGTGCACCACCATGCCCAGCAAACTTTTTTTTTCCAGTGCTGAGAATTGAATCCAGGGCCTAGTGCATACCAGGCAAGCACTGTACCACTGAGCTACATTTCTAGTTCTAGTTTTTAAAATAATAACCATCCAAAAATGTGCTTAGCTTATTTATATGTATTAACGTGAAGTGATGAGACATTATACTTTTAGTTTGTATATTTATAACCATCCTTTTGTCACAAAGGATTGATACTGCTTTTATCAAAATATGTGATAAATTTAAAAGACAAGAAAACAGGGCCAAAGAAAAAGGATGCCTTCCTCTGATCTACATGGTTGCTGTGATTGGGGATTTTAATTATGAATACCTTGGCAGCCAGGACCATAGTTCACATCAGAGACAAAGCAGCATACCAGTGTCTAGAAAACAGATAAAACTATTTTGGGTACTAAATTCTAAATAAAATGATGGTACATGGGTTTTCATAAGAAACACAGGTTGATTTACAGACAAGATCTTCAATATACTTAGAGCAAATTAAGAAGTGGGTTTCATGGACTAGGGATATAGCTCAGTTGGTAGAGTGCTTTCTTGGCAAGCACAAGGCCCTGGGTTCAATCCCCAGCACCGCCAAAAAAAGAAAAAAGAAGCAGATTTCAAATGGCATAATTGATGGTAGCTTTCAATAAAACATTCAGGAATCAAGATTAAAGAACCACTTTGACTCTGTGTGGTATTAGGTAATGCTGAGACCAATTCTGAAATGCAGCTGATCCAAAGGAAGAATAGAGTATTTAGAGAAGGGGACAAATATGTGCCTTAGGAAAAACTACCCCAAACTTCACTTCTGACAGCACAGCTGCTGAAAGATGATAGAGGAGATCATACTTTCCATCTAAGGCTAGGCAAGTCGGGCATCTGCCCCAGGAATGAACCTTAAAGCTCTGAAAATTAGATGAACCAGCACCAGTGCATTAGGAGCCTACACGATGCTCCAGCCTGAAACCGACCTCACCTCCGTACAGGATTTGGCTGTGTGCTGTATAGTTTATGGGAGCAATGCATTAAGAATCTTCACGGTAACCTGGCTTTATTTAACCAAATTAGAGTATTCTGAGGCATAAGATTTTTAATCAGTCTGAGCTTTCCATCCATCCTCCCATCCAAAACCCAAGGGCACTTCAGCAGGAGTCTCCCCTGACCCCAGGTACTAAGGTAAGCTTCCCTAGTGCTTGTCCTAGCTTGCAACTCACCAGCCTTTAGTGGTAATTAGGCATTGAATGCTTTTCTTCCCTTCCAGGCAAGAAGATGGCAGGAAGTGTATATCTTTCTTTTTTTAATTATATATCCACTATGTTTGGAATAGAGACTGATTTAATATCCATCCTCAGACCCATTTGTTAAATGATTGAATACCATGGATAATGCTATTTTTCAATGTTGCCTCATAACTATTTGGTAAATGATCATTCTATTCATTAGGAGTAAGTTTGTGTAGTATGTATGAGGAACATAATGGGTATGACACTAGTCCCTTTAAAACCACCCTTGAGAGAAATATGATTACCATCTCCATTTACTGATGAAAAAGCACCAAGAAGGTAGGTAAATTCCCAGATTCATACTTTTGGTGATAAAGTCAGAATTCACTCTCAGGCATCCTGACTTCAAAGTCTATAATCCCAACCTCCAAAAGGGTGTGAGATCTATAACCAAATTACCCTTAAGTGTCTTAATAATTTCACCTCCTCACAGAACACCCATTATACTATATGCTTTCTGACTTTTATTATTCATAATTCATTATTTTAACCTGCCTTTCTTTGATAAGAAGCTGAGATTGAATATTGTTTGTTTATTTTTCCCTTGTATTTCTCCAGGAAATTAGAACATGTATGGATGGGAAGGGAAAAAAGGATCAAGAAATAAACCAATAGAAAGACTTCAGGATGAACCAACAGACCAATCTAGCTAAATTAAATAATGTTGTCCACAGAGACCAGGAGATATGGGGGAAGATGGCAACATCCACTGTCTCTATCATTAGGGTGGTTATTAATTGATCCTCAGGCCAGTGCTCTTCAGAGAAGAAAGAGGGCACTGTTTTAATTCTATTAAGACAACAGGCATAAACCAAGACTACCCTAGACGAGTTGGGATGGAGAGTCACCTTACCTATTTTTTACCTTAGCATCAGGTCAGTTTTTGTTTTTGAGCTGTGGTGACTGCTACTGGTTACCCCAAATAGTTTTATTCCACATATAATGTGGATTACATTCATTTTTTAACATTCCAGGAATTCCACAACTATTTGTACTTCAATGTATCCTCTTGGGAGACTACACCTATTCCAATGATGTTGCAATTGTTCAAAATATTTTTTGTAATTCTATTTAGCATTGCCTTCTGAACCAGCTAATGGTCTTTAAAAAAAAAAAAAATCTGAACATATCTTGTTAATCTTTTTATTCCTCTGAACTCCTTACATGTAGAGACACTCTTTAGATATTTGCTGAATTCAGTGTAATGGAATTAAATTTCAAAGCTCTAAATTACCCTCAGAGAATGAAGATTCTACTGAGTTTATTCAATAGAAGAAAACTCAGAAAAAAAGACCAGGAAGAAATATGTATGACATTAACAATACTTATCCCTGGGTTTTAGGACTATAAATATAAATTCAGAAAACAGTGAGACTAAGACAAGAACCAAATATTTCAATATGAGTTCGTATTACTTTTAAATTAAGAAATTCCAAAGAATTTCGTAAAAATGTTACCTAATATTACCATTTTGGGAATATGTGTACAACTTTCAAAAGTGATTACTTTGAAAGGGACAACATTTAGGTGAGTACATTCTGTAATGTTTGTTTAAAAAAAATAATCCACTACTTTATAATCATGCTTCTATTTTAGATATTTTTGTGAATATAAGTCATGACATGGATCCTATGAGGGACATGATTTTAAAAATACAAGGAATAAACAGATGACACTTAGGGTCAGGGCAAGTCGCCAGCTGCCTGGGGAGTAGTCTCCAAAGCTGTGCTCTCCTCTTGTTCCGTAAAGCAGAGCAGCAACCGTGGTTCCTCCAGAAGTTCTGCCTCATGATAAGCCGTATGGACCTTTGCCCAGCCAGATATTTAGAGATGCAGAACCTGCATTATCATTCCAGTTTAATGGGATGAAATCAAAGCATAAACATTCCAACAATTTGCCTCCATCGGTAGCCTAGTGAGGGCCGGTTGAACTTTCAGACCAGCACGTTGAGAGGGCATACACAGAGGACCCACATCAATACACATATATTTCTGTCAACTGCATAACCAACTAAAACAGCCACACCCTCAACACAAACTGCCCCTAAACCAAGAGCTAATTAAACACAAACAGAGTTGTTATCACTCACCGCTGGCTGGAGTGGTGTATGGTAAGGGTGTTCTGAGCAAGAACGTCCGTGTCAATAATGAGGCTTTCTATGAAGAGAACTGTCTGAAGCTTGTTGATGGGAGAACAGGGAGGGAAGGGAGAGCACTGTGGCTGGTAGCTGAGAACTCAAGGCCGTCCCCAGGCCGCAGTGCCTTACGGTGAAGGAGGCCATTTTACCAGCTTCTTTCCAGCCAGGGTCATTGGAAAGGGGCCATGTTCAGAGCAGATGTTCCTGTGTGACTGCTGCTTTCTCTGTGGGTGCAGAAGGCACTGGGCTGAAAAGGAGGTGGGGACCGTGGGAAGCCAAAGCTGGTTCCCCTCTCCCAGTGGAAAGGAGAAGCGTGCTGCCTGTCGTAAAAAGAAAACATTGTAAAGTGCCTGTTTATGTGCTGAAGTAATTTCTAATTACTGGAGGCAGGGAACGTGGTCTGGTGTGGTTAAAGGAGGGAGCTGGGCACCAGGACAGTGGCCATTCTGTTCTTTCTGCCCTTCACCTCCTCGTGTGACTGGCTGCCAGTCACCTCGCCTCCTCCCGCTAGAGCTCCCAGCTATATGATTTGGGCGAAAATTCCCATTCATGCAGAACTTAGCATCTGGCAGGTCTCAAGCCCCTTAAAAATTTAGGCTAATTAATAGCATCCTTTCGAGGCTGGAAATTACTATTAGGAAGATGACGGTGCTTGTAGTTGATGGCGCTCAGAGGAACAGAGTCTAAGTGTTTTCCCTCCAGGGGCTAGAATCCCTCCATGTGGGCAGGAGCTAATCTTGGGCTATCACCACTCAACCCCACACCCTCCCAGACCACACCAAGGAACTCACAGGGTGCTCTGAGGATAAATGAGTGTTTATTCAGCCTTTGGGACAACTCAGATTAGGTGTTAAAGAAATACAAAGCATTTCTAGTACAGATGGGGGCTTTATTTTCTCTAAGCCACACTAGTATTCCTGAACCCTCAGCTCACTGGGTAGAGCTACTTCCTGGCCATCTTCTCTCCACTAGAGACGGTCACAAGTACAGGCTGTTGGAATGGAGGTTGAATTACAGTTCCCTCATTTTACTTGTTAATTTTCCTCTGGGAAAAAAAAAAAAAAGTTTCACCGTGCTCCTTGAAAAATAAAGTTCAAATACTGAAAAGGTACAGAATGAAGAGTTGACAGAGCAAAAAGAAAAAAATCCTTCCTTAGCATTTATTCCAGACTCACCCCAGCTGCCCCCAATCAAACTTACCAGTGCCAAACACTATCCAGTTCCTTCTCTGTCCTTCCAGCCACTCACACAAATAAAGATTGACATCTGGGAGACCAGGAAATACAGTCTGACTCCCAACTCCATTATGTCCCAGTTACATAACTTGGTCGCATTCTTTCACCTAACTTTCAGTTTACCCATCTGTAAAATGGAAACACTTATAATACCTAGCTCACAGAGATATTTTGAAGATTAAATAAGATACCCACTTTGTTCAGTTAAAGATTAGTCATGATTTTTAGGAATATATACACTCCTTTATTTTACAAAATAGAATCATTCCAAGGATGAGTTTACCCAGTACCTACTTTCATCCAACCTTCTGCTGGAGCCAAAAGAATTTCTTACCATGTTAGTTTGTAAAGATGGGGTAATAGTCAGAATATCAGCAACCAACCTGATGCCATTCCTGAGCATTCAGAAAGAATGCACTGAACAATGGCATGTCAGGCAGAAAGGATGGGTGAGTACCACCTGAATATTAGCAACGCCTAGGGAGCAACCTTATTCTCTAATTCAGTTTCATTAGAATATTTCATCATTTTTAATAATGTTTCCAAAAATTGTGCCTATGTATTTTGTCATTGATTTTTTTTTTTGGGGGGGGGAGGTTGATTGCTTTGTGTCAAAGAACATGCTCTATATACCTTCTATCCTTCGAAGTTGGTTAAGCATTACTTTGGACCAGCACATGATCAAATGTTTTTGAAAATGTGCCCTGTGTACTTTGAAGGGATGAATATTGTGCACTTGCTGGATGCATCCTTTAATATGATCATGACATTTTTTAACTGTATTGTTCAAACTTCTAAGACATCACTGAGTTTTGTTGCTTTCTCTATCACTTATGGAGAACAGTACATTAGAAATTTCCTATTATGGGTGCTCATTTTTTATTTTTTCTTGTTTATTTTGTCAGTTTGGGTGGAGGCTAGACTCAATGATTTCTAATTAGTTCTATCTAGTCCAGATCCACTACCATTTCCTTATTTATTTAGTGGTTTGGTTTTTGCCTACATTGTGGTACATGAACTAATGATAGCATTCATGGGCCTTTTGGATGCTGCATGGTAGAAATTTTCTTTAATCTGATAAATTATTCAGATCATTTCATTCATTGCATATTTAAATTCTTATTTAACTTTTAATTTAATGTGTACTTTAAAAAATAGCATACCCAAGATTTCATGGATTTATCACTTGAAATGGAACTAAAATTAGCTGCTTGGGTTTTTTTTTTAAGTACTTAGTGAACTGGGTTATGAATTACAGTAGGATTGGGCAAATATCTTGACGGTGGCCAACAAAAGACTGGGTTTTAAAAAACTTAAGCGAGGTAATAAATTAAAGAAAAACCTATTACACAACAAGAAGCATGTCTTTAAATTGTTGGACACTGCTATGCACCCTGTGGGCAGACAGCAAATACAGTGATGTCTCTATAATGTTATAGTAGGGTTTGGGACCAATGCCAACGTTATAGGCTAATCATGGTTTTAAAGGTATTGAGTTATTTATACCCTACATTTTTGCAGAACCTATGCCAAGTTTGTAAGAAATTATGTCTAGTGTTATCTAGGTATACTTATTACCTTTATAATATTTACAAGGTTTTTTTTCAAGTCTTGCTTGTGTATTTAATGTATTGTTCCTCTGAAACTACCAAATTTAAACTGTTGATTTTAAGTTGAAACTTTACCCTTCTCTATTTCTGGCTCTTGGGTTATTTCACCAGTTTTTGGTGGGTAAAATAAGTTTTGATATGGGATCATTTTTGGATGTTAACCTACCCTTCTTACCATCACTAACACAAGTAATGGAGAATTTCAAGTAGTTGGATAATTTTAAATAAAAAGGATTTGGCTTCAATTCCCAAATATTGGCAAAACTGGTATCTGTAAAGTCTCCAGAGGGTACAAAGCACTTTCACACTATTGAATTTCAACTTCCTACTACCTTGTGTAGATCAGATATTTTAGGCAATGTGGGAGGGTGCCCTGTGGGAATTGTAATTTGGGTTTTTTGAAGTTACAGAGTTGTCTTTTAGGATATTTGAAAGCAGCTGGTACATTTCAGGAGAAAATGGATTTTGTCTTTACAGATTCTGTCTTTATATCCTTTGTCCTGGGAGAGAATACTGCCAAGCAGATAAACTCAGAACCCTTTAAGCAGTGTTTGGAAATCCTGTTAGACTGAAATACTATGAATTTGGTTTCATAATGTAAAATGAATCTCTGAGCAAGACGGCAACGCCAAAACATAAAACAACTTTTTATGTTTGCTCTAAGTTTCCTTACATTGAAAAATGTAAGGAAATGTAGATGTTTTTTCCTAAACACGAACTCATAGGAAAGAGGTGAATGGCCAATAATCAAGAAAAACAAGCAAGTTTGACCTGGTTTTCAGGGCGCCCTAAACAGACTGTGAAGTGCAGGAGGCCTTGGTGCAGCGCTTACTGGCTAAGTCAATTATTCCTCAAATATGGCGTCAACAAGAAGTTCACAGTCCAGGCCTCAGGCTTTAGTGCACACATGGTGAACCATTGTGAAGGCCGTGACCTGCCATTTGGGTTAGGCTGTATACTTGAGGTGGGGGTTTGGCGTTTCCTTGAAGAAACTGGATCTCTTACTATAATTATTCATCCTAATGAAGAAAAAGAAACTTGCGGTGATCATTCTTAAATAGCCTTATTGTGAGGAGCTGGACTGGTTCTGTATTTCATAATAGCTTGGCAGGAGCTGTGCGAGTAATCAGCTTGACTCCAATTATTAGCAAATGTGATGAACCAAGAAGTGTGATCTCCAGGTTCTCCACTTTGTAGGGCCCCTTCAAAGTTCTCAGCTGGAGGCTTAGCAACGCGTATGCATGGCCATGTTTTTAAAATTTGCAAACGCAAACAACAAATAACCCAATCAATCAATGGGCAAAGGAACTGAACAGACACTTCACAGAAGAAATACAGTTGGTCAACAAATATATGAAAAAATGTTCAACATCTCTAGCAATTAGAGAAATGCAAATCAAAACTAAGATTTCATCTCACGCCAGTCAGAATGGCAATTATCTAGAATACAAGCAATAATAAATGTTGGCAAGGATGTGGGGGGAAAGGTACACTCATGCATTGCTAAAGGGACTGCAAATTGGTGCAACCACTCTGGAAAGCAGTGTGGAGATTCCTCAGAACACTTGGAATGGAACCACCATTTGACCCAGCTCTCCCACTCCTTGCTTTATACCAAAGGCCTGAAAATCAGCAATCTACAGTGAGGGGGCCACATCAATGTTTATAGCAGCTCAACTCATAATAGCTATGCTATGGAACCAACCTAGGTGCCCTTCAACAGATGAGTGGATAAACAAAATGTGGTAAATATACACAATGGAATATTGCTCAGCCTTAAAAAAGAATGAAATTATGTTATTTTCTGATAAATGGATGGAACTGGAGAATATCATGCTAAGCAAAATAGGCCAATCCCAAAAAAGCAAAGGTCAAATCTTTTCTCTGAAATGTAGATGTTAACTCACAATATGGGAAGGGGGGCAGCTAGGGAAGAATAGGTTATTTTATATTTAGGTAGAGGGAAGTGAAGGGAGGGGAAGGGGTATGGTGATAGGAAGGATAGTAGAATTAATCAGGCATTATTACCCTGTGTACATATGTGACTACATGACCGGTGGAATTCTACATCAAGTGCAACCAGAGAAATGAAAAATTATACTCCATTTATGTATGATGCATCATAGTGCATTCTACTGTCATGTATAATTAATTAAAGCAAATAAATAAGAATACTTAATCCAAAAAAATTGCAATTTTGTATTCTTTTTCTTATAGAAGACCCCCAGATTTTTATAAACTTCATTCTCCCACAGAATCTGGATCTGACCTGGTTCTCAAATAATCTGCATAGTACTTCTGTTATCTCCAGGCATTCTTTAGAGTTCCGTTCAGTTTTGCAGGCTGCCTTGGCTATTATTTGGAAGAATTAAAGGAGACTGAGTCCACATTTGGCATGACAAGTGTGTGGTCTGGCAGCGTCCTGGAGAAGCTGGTAATGAGCTTGATCAGGGGAAAGTGGAACAACGGTCCCAGCTGACTTTGGAGGCAGGTGGCCATGGTCTTAGAAGGGAAGGTGTAGGCCAGCACAGGAATGGGCCCCAGCAAAACATCTGGGCACTGTTTCTACACAAGTTGAAGGTAAAGGATCCTTTACGACACTGTATGGAGGCTACTGGAGTTGCATTCATTTTAGAGACTAAAGGAACTAAAGACAAAGAGATGAGGCCAGACTGTGAAACTAATTAACAGAATTTACAGGAACAGAACCCATGTCGCCTTGATTTCACAGCCAGTTTCCATCATCCTGAAAGTGGTACCTTCAGGGCCAGAGGTTCCCTTGTAGGAAAACTGAGCAAAAGGGGAAGTTAAGCTCAACTTAGCTATTATCATAATGAGGTGTCACCTGCTGGCCGGAAGCTCTTGATAACATCCCAGGATTCTTGCGTTTTCAAACTAGACTTCTTAGTCGAGTTTCCTTTACTCTGTACCACTATCTGACCCATTCTTAAGAAAGCCAAAAGAAGGCAAAGCCACTCAGAAAGCGATGGAGGAAGGGTGCAGGAGAATTAATGGGAAAGAGGCTCAAGGGAATTTTCTTGTTCTGTACCTAATTACCATCAAATCAAACATCTAAGAACTGTACATTTTATTGCACGTTAGTTAAACCTTAATAAAATTAAAACAAATAAGACTAACCAGAACACCCACAACAATAAAAGTTTTAAATGTAAATTACTCTGCAGAGGCACGAGTAAATTACTCTCCAGATGCCAGAAGGTAAGACTCCATTCTTCCTGCAAGGGAACGTGTTTCCCACATGACTGTGTGTCCCTATCTGTCTTCTCTTTATCTCTCACTGTCACTGAGGAACCATGCCAGAAGCAGATACGGGGTGATTATCAGGCAAAACAATATTATTACTAGAAACACTGGCCAACGTTTCCAGCAAAACCCTTTCCCTCTCAGAGGGTCACCATCCCTTCCCCTCTATTCTCTGATACTGCCAACTCTCTGCTGTAGATTTTTTTTTTTTTTAAATAAACTCTATGACCCTAGAGTTGTGTGTTTCAGTACTTCAGTACTCTGGCCAAGTAAAGGAAGTACAGACTTATTTTTGAAAAGTTTTACCCTAACTGCCTTACTGATATTTTTTACATAAATGTACATATTTGTTCTGATTATAAAAGAAATAGACCATGGTGTAAATAAATATCATTCCCAGAGAAAGAATCAATCTAAAGTGTCAATTGTCTCCAATATTGATATATATTTTAATATAAACTCAATCAAAATCACAGCAGTTTCTCGCAGAGAAATTGACGAAAAGATTCTAAAACTCATATTTAAAATAAAGGATCTAGTAAAGCTAAATCATTTTGGGGAAAAAGAAAAAGCAAAGCTAGCTGGAAGACTTACACTGCCTAATTTGAAAACTTATTAAGACTAGAATAATTAAGACAGTGTAGCATTGGCATCAAGATAGAGAAATAAATTAATGAAATAGATTGGAGGGCTCAGATAGAGACCCATGCAAATTTTGTCAATTAATTTTGTTAAAGGGTGAAAAGAGGGCTGGGGTTATGGCTTAGTGGCAGAGCACTTGCCTAGCATGTGTGAGGCACTGGGTTCAGTTCTCAGCACCACATATAAATAAATAAAATAAAGGTCCATTGACAACTAACAAAATATTTTTAAAAAGGCAATCTCATATCTTTAAAAAAAAAGGTGAAAAGATAATTCAGGGTCAAAACGATCAACAAATAGTTCTGTAACAAGTAGATATCCATATGGAAAAATAAAAAAGAAAGTTTGATAAATGCCTTTCACCATCAACTCAAAATGAGTCAGAAATGTAAGGTAAAACCTAAAGTTATGAAACTTCTGAGAGAAAATATTTGTTCAGGCAAAGATTTCTTAAATCATTTAACTAACATATATATACAAATACATATATAAAGTATATTATCTATAAAATTAAAAATATGAAGTGAATCTTATTATAATTTAAATTTTTTAAATTTGCTCTTTGAAATAATTAAGAAAATAAAAAGGTAAACCACAAACTGGACAAAAATTCTTGCAAAAGGGCTTGCATTCCTACTGTATAAAGGATTCCCACAACCCAATAATACATCAGTTCATTTTTTTATTTGTATTTTTTAGTTATACATGACAGTAGAATGTATTTTGACATATCATATATACATGGCGTATAACTTCCCATTCTCGTGGTTGTACATGGTAAGGAGTTTTACTGGTCCTGTATTTATACATGAACATAGGAAAGTTAGGTCCCATTCATTCTACTCTCTTTCCTATTCCATCACCTCTCCCTCCCTGCCCCAACTCCACCCTATCCAATCTGGTGAATCTCACCTTCTTCCACCATGTCCCCCCGCTTATTGTGGTCAGCATCCACATATCAGAGAAAACATTCAACCTCTGGTTTTCTAGAATTGTTTCATTTCTCTTAGCATGATATTCTCCAGTCCCATCCATTTATCAGAAAATGTCATAATTTCATTCTTCTTAAAGACTGAGTAACATTCCATTGCATATATATACCACATTTTCTTTATCCATTCATCTGTTGTATGGCAACTAGGCTGGTTCCATAGCTTAGCTATTGTGAATTGAGCTGCTATAAACACTTATGTGACTGCATCACTGTAGTATGCTCATTTTAAGTCCTTTGGGTATAAACCAAGGAGAGGGATAGCTGAGTCAAATGGTGGTTCCATTTCAAGTGTTCTGAGGAATCTCCAAACTGCTTTCCAGAGTGGTTGCACCAATTTGCAGTCCCATCAGCAATGTATGAGTGTACCTTTTCCCCCACATCCATGCCAACATTTATTATTGCTTTTATTCTTGATAATTGCCATTCTGACTGGAGTGAGATGAAATCTTAGTTTTGATTTGCATTTCTCTAATTGCTAGAGATGTTGAACATTTTTTCATATATTTGTTGACCAACTGTATTTCTTCTGTGAAGTATCTGTTCAGTTCCTTTGCCCATTTATTGATTGGGTTATTTGTTGTGTGTATGTGTGTGTGAAGTTTTTTGAGTTCTTTGTATATCCTGAATATTAATGTTCTATCTGAGATGCAGGTGGCAAAGATTTTCTCCCATTCTGTAGGCTCTCTCTTCACATAATTGATTATTTCCTTTGCTGAGAAGTTTTTTTAGTTTGAATCCATCCAATTTATTGATTCTTAATTTTACTTCTTGCACTTTGTGTTCTAGTTGAGGAATTTGATTCCTAAGCCAACATGATGGAGATTTGGGCCTACTTTTTCTTCTAATAGGTACAGGGCCTCTGATCTAATGCCTAGGTCTTTGATCTACTTTGAGTTGAGTTTTGTGCAGAGTGAGAGATAGGGATCTAATTTTATTTTGTTATATATGGATTTCCAGTTTTCCCAGCACCATTTGTTGAGGAGGCTATCTTTTCTCCAGTGTATATTAGCCTTTGTCTAAGTATAAGATAATTGTATTTATGTGGGTTTGTCTCTGTGTCTTCTATTCTGCACCATTGGTCTTCACATCTGTTTTTGTGCCTATACCATGCCATTTTTGTTACTATGGCTCCGTAGTATAATTTAAGGTCTGGTGTTGAGATGTCTCCTGCTTCACTTTTCTTGCTGAGGATTGCTTTGGCTATTCTAGGCCTCTTGTTTTTCCAAAGGAATTTCATTACTGCTTCTTTTATTTCTATCTCTTTTGCCCATTTAGGAATTACCTTAATAGGAATTGCCTTAAATACGTACAGTGCTTTTGGTAGTATGACCATTTTACAAATATTAATTCTGCCTATCCAAGAACATGGGAGATCTTCCCATCTTTCAAGGCCATATTCAATTTCTTTCTTTAGAGTTCTATAGTTTTCATTGTAGAGATCTTTCACCTCTTTTGTCAGATGGACAAAAAATATTTTTGAGGCTATTATGAATGCAATATCTTTCCTAATTTCTCTTTCAGTTGATCCATCATGGATGTATAGGAATGCAATTGATTTATGGGTGTTAATTTTATCATGCTACTTGCTGAATTCATTTTTGAGTTCTAGAAGTTTTCTAGTGGAGTTTTTTGGGTCTTCTAAATATAGAACCATATCATCATCAAATAGGGATTGTTTTAGTTCTTCTTTTCCTATGTGCATCCCTTTAATTTCTTTCTTCTAATCACTCTGACTAAAATTTCCAGGACCATGTTAAGTAGAAGAGGTGAACAAGGACATCCCTGTCTTTTTTCAGTTTTTTAGAGGAAATGTTTTCAACATTTCTCCATTTAGAATGAAGTTTCCCTGGGATTTAGCATAGATAACTATTACAAGGTTGAGGTATGTTCCTACAATCCCTATTTTTTCTAGTGCTTTGAACATGAATGGATCCTGTATTTTGTCAAATACTTGTTCTGCATCTATTGAGACAATCATGTGATTCTTGTCTTTAAGTCTAGTGATGTGATGAATTACATTTATTGATTTCCATATATTGCAATAACCTTTTATCCCTGGGATGAACCCCACTTGATCATGGTGCACTATCTTACTATGGTCCAATTAAGTCAATTCAATAAAAACTTTGAAAAAGATTTGGACAGTCACATCAAAAGAAGATAGACAAGTGGCCAGTAAAATACAGCTAAATATGTTTAACATCTTGTCACTAGGAAGATCCAAATTAAAACCACAATGAAATACCATAAGACCCAACTAGAATGGCTAAAATTAGAAATGCTGACAATAACAAGTGTTGAAAAGAGCACAGAGTCACTCCAACTCTCATAAATTTCTGGTGGGGATGCAAAATAGTATGTCCACTTTGGAAAATAGCTTAGCAATCCCATGTCATAATACTTTACCAGGAGAAATAAAAGCACATATATCTACACAGACCCATATGTGAAATATTCATGGGACCATTATTCACAATAGCTCCAAATTGAAAAATACCCAAGTATCCACCAACCAGTGCAGGAATAAACAAATTTTGATATTCTTGTTTACTAGCAATAAAAAGAAATAAATTATCAATACATATGACAATGTGGCTGAATTTCAAAAACATCATCTGTGGGGAGGAAACCAAATATAAAATCCTGATTGTATAATTCCATTTATATGAACTTCAAGAGTAGAAAAAACCATTGTGGCATAAAACAAATTATTGATTCCCTGAGGATGAGTGTTAAGGGGATTAGCCGTAGGCAGAGAGAACTTTCTGTAGTGATTTAAACGTCTTGTTTCCTGACTGTGGTGTTGTGGTGATGCACATCATTGCTGACATTCATCTCAAACTGTTTACTTAAAATGGGTGAATTTTATTACTTATAAATTTTACCTTAATAAACATGAAGAGAGTGGTAAGAAAGGCTACTTTCCAAAGTATGTATGGTGGTTACCTCTTCAGCATAGGAGTAAAAAGAATAAGAAGAGTAGCTTTATCTTTTCAAAATTGTTTGAAATTTATTTCAGCAAATATGTTACTTTTGTCATTCTTTTGTAAAAACTAATACAATGCTCATATAAAGAATAATATTTAAAATGCTCAGCCCCACGTAAAATTTTCAGAAAGAACACATCAGTATTTTTTGTTTGTTTGCTTGCTGGCTTTGGTTTTTCAATGAGAGAAAGAAAAGGAGGAAGAGAAGAAGGGGGATGAGGTAGGGATGGAGAAAGAGAGAAATCCCCCAGCATACTGCCATCTCCCTCCCCTAATCAGTAATGCTCTAACAGGTTGACGAATGTGGACACTGTTGTTTTATGGAGTATTTATTATTTCTGAAATCTTCAGCACAGCCCTCTCCAATACTTAAACCTAAAAAATTCAGCTCAACCCAGTAGTATTTCTTTTTTTTATTGTAAACAAATGGGATGCATGTTGTTTCTCTGTTTGTACATGGAGTCAAGGCATACCATTTGTGTAATCATAAATTTACATAGGGTAATGTTGTTTGATTCATTCTATTATTTTTTCCCTTTCCCCCCACCCCTCCCACCCCTCTTTTCCCTCTATACAGTCCTTCCTTCCTCCATTCTTGCCTCCCTCCCTAACCCTAACCCTAACACTAACCCCTCCCATCCCCCATTATGTGTCATCATCTGCTTATCAGTGAGATCATTTGTCCTTTGGTTTTTTGAGATTGGCTTATCTCACTTAGCATGATATTCTCCAATTTCATCCATTTTCCTGCAAATGCCATAATTTTATCATTCTTTATGGCTGAGTAATATTCCATTGTATACGTGTACCACATTTTCTTTATCCATTCATCAATTGAAGGACATCTAGGTAGGTTCCACAATCTGGCTATTGTGAATTGAGCAGCTATAAACATTGATGTGACTGTGTCTCTGAGGTATGCTGATTTTAAGTCCTTTGGGTATAGGCCAAGGAGTGGGATAGTTGTATTTCTTGAATGTCTAGTATGTGTCTGACCCTGTAGCAGGTTTCTGAAGGACTCAAGAAGAGGGAGTTTCAGTAAAAATAAAAATATTTGGAACTCATTTATTCAATTTTTACATTTTAAGTTTTGACATGTAATTATTAAAGAGAGCACTGAAGCCAGCATATCTATGATCCCAGCAACTCGGGAGGCTGAGGCAGGAGGATTGCAAGTTCAAGACCAGCCTAAGCAATTTAGCAAGGTCCTAAGTAACTTAGCTAGACCTGTTTCAAAATTTAAAATAAAAAGGGCTTGGGATGTAGCTCAATGGTAAAGCATCCTGGGTTCAATCCCTACTACAAGAGAAAGAGAACACTGAATTTCAGTTTTTATGACGATTCCTCCTGAAAAAAAATCAATTAAATTATTCTAAAAACTTTCAACCTAACAGAAGTTCATCTTTAACCAATCAGAAGATTTTTAAAAACTTAACAAAAATATACCCATAAATCACCTGCCCAGGGACCACAGAACCCTTGATGCTGACTGATGCTAACAATGAATTACCGGTTTGTCCAAGGTTGAGTCACTGGACCAATGACTCAATACCCAAAACCGTTTTTGGTATCTTGTTCATTCCGAGCATTGATTCTACCAGACTTAATTGCCTATACTTAATCTTATGAAGTCCTCAGAAAATTTTTCTTCACATTCTATAAATCTCAGAATATTAATATAGAGAACAGAAGGAGAGCTCCTCTAAGTAAGAACTCTCCCAAATTGTTCCAACGTTCCTCCTTTGAAACCCATGGTCCCTGAGTTATCTCCAGGGCACCCTTGGGATACATGGAGCGCTGAAATAGATTTTTTAAATGGGAGAGTAATGGTTACCTATCTATGAAGGGTTTATGGGAATGGCTATAAGAGAACCTTTTAGAATACTTGAAATATTCAATATATTTATCTGAGAAATGTTTGCATATATATATATATGTCAAAATTTTCAAGAATTAGCACTAAAGATCAGTGCTGTTTGTCTTTAGTGTATATGTACCTCAATAAAAAGATAAATAAAACAAATCAAAAAATGAGTATGCTGCATTGGAAGTGGTTATCCAAGCTACTAAAATAAAAAACTAACTTTACTTTATAAAACCTAGTTGGTTTCTTCTCTCTCTTATGCACTGGTGACAAGGACAGTACCCCACTCCTGGTGGCTGATGTCGAATGATGTGGATAACTGTAGAAACTAGAGGCCTTCAAAACTAAGTATCTAGGGGGAAATCTCTCTGGAGTCAAGGAAGTCTACTAGGGAAGGATTTTGGCCTCCGCCTATTTCTGATTCTAAGAAATATATGTGGTTGGTTGATGTAAATCCCCGGCTAGAGGAGTCTACAGAACCTAATCGCATGGAGCAGAACCTTGCCTCCAGAGCTCTAACAGTTCACAAGTCACAGGAAGGGTGAGGATGTGATGCAGATCACCTTTCCTTTCTCATAGAAGAATAAACTCACTTGTACTATCCCTTGATTTCAGGGTAGTGTTCTGAGCAAGCTTAGTCAAACCACAGGCTGCACGAAGATGAACTTCACCTGAAGGCTTTTCCGTGTGTCCAAGAAAACATCCAAACATGCCTCTAGGCGTGACGCTCTTTGGAGTTCTCCCAAGGGTGACCTAATTCTGGTCTCCCTCATCTCCCGCTTTAGGGTGGGCCCCTCACCATTCTTTGGATCTCTTCCTACACAGGAGGCTAGTAAGTGAAACTGAGGCAGCGCTAACATATAAGTACAGGAAAGGTAACGAGGAGTGAAGAAAAATAGAAAGATAAAAAAAAAAAAAAAAAAAAAAAAAAAATCAGGTTCAAAAGGGAAGGGCAGAGAACCAAGGGAGGTAAGCTGTGCGCTCCTGGACAGGTCGCGACCTCTTCCACGTGCGGTGCCTCGTTCTCCCTGCAGCCAGGTGGTGGCGCTGGTGCTCTTTCTGCCTTACCTTGTGGGCGGCTTTCAGTTCGTCTCCCTAAAAGAGGAGGAACTCCAGAGGGAAAGGAAGAGATAGGGACACTGGAGGCCCAGTATTGAATCCCTGGAAGCCAAGCTTCCTGAAGGACCATTGCCTTAGCAAGGATGTAGCCAGGGGAGCGAAAAGCAAAGGAATTGGGGCAACAATGGAGGAAGTGGTCCTATGGGTGGAACATTCCAGGATTGGGCAGGGAGAGCTACTCCCGTTTTGTAAGGCCGCCTTAAAGATGATTGAATTAGACCATTTATATCCTAAATGATGCAACTTGTAGCCACAAAGACATAGATCAGTTTCTATCTCCTCAATGATTTGTATTCCCCATTTTGTTATTCTACATTATGATATTACAGATGGAAAGAAAAAGGCACAGAGGTCTGCTGACTTAGACAAGGTCACCCTAGCAAGAAGGTTATGAATTTCTCCAGAGTCTTTTACTAAGTGAGCAAAGACACCTGATGATAATAACACAGCTGCATGACTGCGCTAGACTCTCACAAGATTTTCTGGTTAAGCTAAGAAATTCTCTGGCAGTATTGTAGGAACTTTTGGACACATGCTTAGTGAATAAGCGTTTTTCTATGTGTTTCCAAACTCAAGACTCAGACACAGAAATGGATCTAAGTTGCACAAAAGGTCATCTTAGGCTTTCAACAGGTCCTGGAAGAAGGATTACTACTCTTGTACATTAAACAAATATATCACAATATAATCATGATTTACAACTAAGATAAATAGCATTTTGAATCCTCCTGTGCTTAGATTCTTCAATAAAGCTGCATAGTAAGAATTACAAATGAACACTGTGGGGAAATATACAAAAACTGGTGTTGGGGACACTTTGTTTTCCAGTTCTCCCGTGGTCTCTATCCGACATGAGAGTGACTGGAAAGTTCCTGCACCCCAACTTCCGCCTCTGTAAAACAAATGAATTCTGTTGGATTAGGCTTTAAATTCCATCCGCTCTCATTCACGCATCATGATTCTGCTAAAAGTCTCTTTGTGAGCAAACATTCTTGTACCTGAATTTTCTTCTGGCTAGAGTTGCTTCCTTGAGCTATTTATCTTCAGACCGAAGTCTATGTGAAAAAATACCCAGGTGGGTTGGAAATGCCTGCTGCCCGTGACTTTCCCTGGGTCATTTGTGTAGTGTTTTGAGGCCACTGTTAGCACACTGCTGCAGTATATAAACCTAAACTTTGACCAGCGGTGTCCATGAGGCTGATGTATTTAACTGTGTATCTTGTTTAAATAGCACTTCCCATGGTTATCTTAAACTCTATTGTCAACTCACAAGTTTTTACAGACAAGAGAAAACAAGGACCAGAATGATCTAGGAACAAACGTCCATTCCAGGAATAAAAGTCATATGGAATCTTACCATCCAACTGATCACTAAAGTGATCACAGCCTGATCACTAAACAAAACTCATCTGACAATGGAGACATGCATGCCCAAAGTGAAAAGAGTTCTGTCCTGGGCAATTGAATGTATCTTGTTCACAGTGACACCCACATTTCATTTCTGCTGCATGGCTCTGTGCTCTCAGGAACCATGAGGTTACTCATTAGTGCTGATTAATGTTCATTCTACCTAATTCCTGACTTAATGAAAAATTAGGTAGGTAAAAGTTATGGTTCTGTTCTGACTTCTGAAAGTCAACACTTAGTCAAAAGATCCAGATTATGATCCAAGTATGGTTGTCTGTTTATCTAAAAGTCAGACCAATTACATGAGCACATAACACTTGAGCCTCATTAGTGCTTATCTATTAAGAGTTTTGTTATAGCTTCTCTTTTACAGACATTGCAATAAAAAGATAATTTTTTCCAAAGGTGTCACCTATTTATTACCAAACCAACCAAAATCAGTACTACAGCACCTTTGTAACTAAAGAAAGCTCACATTCCCATTTAAATATTCTCAACTGTCTAGATAGTGGTGACATTTTCAGCTTGACAAGACAAGACAATCACAGCCTTGATACAGCATAAATAAGTGTGCCATTTCATGTGACTCCTTAGAGAACCACCTTGGTTCTCCTCCAATGTCTCCTCTTGGAATTGAACCTAATTTTATTACCAGTTTTCATTCAAATCCACTGGGGGATGGGACAATTTTGCTTTTGTTTCTTGACCAGGAATGTCTTCATCCTGAAATTCTAGTGAGAAGACACGGTGGGGAACCCAATCAAGCACACACACCACAAAGGCTAAAAAAAGGCAAATAGCTAAAAAAAGATATTTTTCAAAGAGTCTTAAAAATTCACTGACAAAGTAAATCTGAAGAGGTATGGAAAGCAGTTTGTGACTTAAAAGACGAATTCATTCCAGGTTTCTTGGAATGCATACACTAAAACTCTCCACATTGATCTTCCCATTTCGCCCCATTTTCCCTATTTTGTAAAACAAAACGTTACCTTTTTGGTTATGGAAGGAATGTATTATGGTTTGAATATGTGGTATCCCAAAAACCTCATGTGTGAGACAATGCCAGAATGTTCAGAGGTGAAATGATTAGATTATAAGAGTTGTAACCTGATCAGTGGATTGATCCAGTGACATGGATTAACTCTGGTAAATGTAGGCAGGAAGTCTGTGGCTGAAGGAGGCAGATCCCTGGGGATGTACCTTTGGAGTGTATGTTTTGTCTCTGGTGAGCAGTTCTCTCTCCGCCTGCCCCGACCCCGCACCTGCCTCCCTTCCTGATTGCCCTGTCCTGAGCTGTTTTCTTCTGCCATGCCCTTCCCTCATGATGTCCTGCCTCACCTTGGACCCAGACCTGTGGAGTCAGCTGACAATGGAACCACGAACCAAAATAACCTTTTTCTCCTCTACGTTGTTCTTGTCATGTCTCTTGGTCACAGCAATGAAAAAGCTGACTAAAATGAAATTTTGCAGGTCTCTGATTTTCACTGTCTGTGACCCTGCAGTGTAATGGCTACAACAGGGAAGTAAGATAATCACTTCATGCACATGTAGACTTTTTTTAAATGATGAAAATTATTTTTTAATTTTCTCATTTTTATTGGTGTATCTTGATGGGATTTGTTACATATTCATACATGCACAAGATATAACAATATTATTTGGCCAATACCGCTCCCCAGCATTTCCCCCCTCCCTGCCTGCCTTCCACCCCTCGGTTGTTTTCCACGACAGAACTCCCTTTGATTTTTAGGAGATCCATCCTGACTTTTGTGTTCCTTTATTCTCTCTAACTTCCATATATGAGAGAAACATACTATGACCCTCAACCTTCTGAGTTTGATTTATTTCACTTAACGTGATGGTCTCTAGTTCCATCCATTTTCCTGCATAGGATTTTAAAATCTTAAATAGAGACCAGAAGTTGTTAGTTTTGTGAGAATCTGGACAAGTGAGCAAGGTACATTTTAACCCTTTCTGCTCCCTCCCTTCCTGAAACCTTTCTCTTTTTAGGCTCGGCTTTGGTTCAAATGGTAAAATCAGTGGTGTCGATGGCCCCATGTTTTATTGCAGCACTAGAATTCTGTTCTCCCTCCTGGCTCCTGATTTCTCATTCTAATTCTATTCTCCTTCAATGATCTGATTAAAAAAAAAAAAATCCTGACTCCTCAACCGAGCGCTTTCCAAATGTTTTTATGTAGCAATTCCCTTTACCCACAAGTACTCTTCTATGGCCACCCTATAAGTAAAGCAGATAAGAAACATGTCTGAGAAACATACAGTACCCAGAGCCCCACTCCATCTATCCTCTCCACTTCTCCCCATCACCCCACAGCTGCCATGACAGGATCTCAAGTAGAGCTCAGTTTTGAAACTACCATCCTACTGAAGTAATTCTTTCCTTCCTCTGATCTCCCATTTTATTTACTCTTTCTAATATTCATTTATTCACTCATTCAGCAAATATTTATTGAGTATCAACTGTGAGTACCTGTTGCATGACCTGGTTGTAACACCTGTCTGATTATGTTCAAATTATCAAGTTAAATGTTCACCTTCCCATAGACCATGACTTCTTCCCTGGATCTCCCAATCCTACACAGAACTTTCTATTTTGATTTATTTATTCATTTATTTTATGCTGCTAGGGATTGAACTCAGGGCCTTGCCATGTGGTAGGAGAGCACTGGATCCCCAGCCCCAGAACTTAGAACGTAATACATGTTCAATCATTTCTGCTCAAATGACACTTATTAGGTCCTCATGGACCATTCTCCCTCAAATCATATCTGCTTCACCCCTTCTCCCTTTCTCCATCTGATTTGTATTTTTCTAAAACATTTATCACCAGCCAGCGAATCATAGAATTCTCTCTAGACTATAAGTCACTGCTTATCCACTACCATATCCCAGCATCTAGATCAGTGATGGGCACTTAAGTTGGCACTCATTAAATATTTGTTGAACAGGTGGGTGAATAAATGAAGTGATAACTATGGCTACGCCTCGTTCACTATTAAAACGGCTGCTCATGTTAAGATGAACGTGTGGTTTATGTCCTCACTGGAATGGCACCTGCTTAAAAGCAAATTAACCCTATGTTTCTCTTTGTCCAATATGTTTATCGCCCTCTGTGCCCAGCACGGTATTGTGTGCGTGACAGATGTTCCAAACATTTATTTAACTGGCTGCTCAAGGAAAGAAGGGCAGATGATGCCATTTCAATTTGCCACAGCAGCTGTAACAAAGAACCACAATGCGGGTAATCTAAACAACAGAAGTTAATTTTTTTGGGCTTCCAGAGGCAAGAGGTCCATTGTCAAGATGTCTGCTGGATAGTTTCTACTGAGGCCCCTCTCCTTGACTTGCAGAGATTGTCCTCCCTCTGTATCTTCACAAGATCATCCCTCTGCAGAGGTCCTCTTCATGTGAGGATACCAGTCATATTTTATAGTCCCCTACTTACCTTATTTTTTAAATTTTAACTTAATTCTTTTTTTTTTTAATTTGAGACAGGGTCTCACTAAGTTGCTAAGGCTGACCTCAAACTTGCAATCCTCCTGCCTCAGCCTCCCAAGTCACTGGGATTACAGCAGTGTGCCACCATAGCCAGCCTTAATTACCTCTTTGAAGGCCCCATCTGCAAATGCACCCTGAAGTAGCAGGACTACCTCAAAATATGAATTTTTAGGGAACATGGTTTAGCCCATAACAGATATATCTGCATTGAAGTTACCTAAAAAGGGCCTGCAGCCCACCTTTGTGACACATGGAGAGAAATGGGAAGACAACTGGAAAAAAATTGGGAAACAAAAATATTAAGATCATGCGCCATTTTTGCAGCAGTTGTAACTAAGGCGTTGGTACCGTTAAATATCTCTTTATTTACTTGAAGGGTTCATTGCCAATAGCAGTTAAAGAGCTACGAGGACACTTAACAGATTGCTTATTTATGTAACAGAGTAACAGGCTCTATTATTTTTGAATTAACAATAATAGCTTTTTATGACTAATTCCTATTAAGCCTATATTTACAAAGGATTCTGGATCTTGCTTTTTCCATCCCCTCTGGTAAGTGTTCATTCTATGATTTGAGTTCACCTACACACCACCAAATTCTGATCAGTTGTCTAATTTACATTGAGCATAGTGAATTGAAACCCTGTCCCAACAATTAGCTATCTGGGAGGATCTGAGGAAAAGAATTTGGAGCCAGAAACTATTAGAAGAGAGATTTTTCTTTAATGACTCCTCTGTGCCTTCTAGTGGTTTTCAAATATTTCTACTCATGGAAGAGAGATTATGAAGTTTAAATATTCAAAGTGGACTTGTTCAAATAGACTTTGTCATAGCCTCCTTTTTTCTAACACCTTCTCTGTCTTTCCATTACTTAGACTATAAATGGAGCTCCTTAGCCCTGTATTCCTAACTTCAAACATAAATTTGCCTCCTTCTTTCTACCATACAAAAACTGTTTAAAAAAAAAAAAAAAAAAACAAACAAACAACAAAAAAAAACCAACTCTGTTCTTGAAGGCTTCTGCCAAGAGCTCTTCTAGCAAGTTAGGCTCATTCTTACACCAAGGCTTTCTTCAATCTGTCCCTAACCCTGAAATGCCGTCTTCCCTGCTCATCTACCTGAGCTCTGTTTGCTCTCCTCCCGTAGCCCAGCGAGACTCTTCCTCTTTTGAAGATTTCCCACCAATAGGGAGCCCTCCCTCTCCGGGCACCATAGTACTTACTACTGAGTGCCATCCACAGACCAGGCCTTACCTGGAAGCTGGTTAGAATTACAGAATCTTAGGTCCCACTGCAGAAGCAACTGCATTGTAGCAAGGTCCACAGGGGAGGTACATGCACATTACAGTTTGGGAGACCCCATTTTATTCTAATCTGAGCTTCTTTCCACTCTTCTGTACTGCCTTAGTGACATCTCTTACTTTATTGCATTGAACTGTTCCATTTCCGAAAGCAAATTTTTTAGTCGATTAACAAATATAACTTGACCATCTGTGTTCAAGAAGTGAAAATCCGACACAAACTTTCTCTTGGTGGAAAAGATCTAGGAGGGCACATCGCATGCATTCAAACTGCCCTTTAGAGAGAAGAGGCAGAAAAGCCATGTCCACTCTCTAGGCCATCAGCAAAGACACATGGGCCAGACAAGGAAGGCCTGCAGCAGGACCCTGAAAGTTTGGGGGTGTGAGCACCTAGGGACTCGATTCCCCAGCAAAGCACTGACAGATAGCACATTCAGAGTTCCGCACTGCAGAGTGGCATCCTCTGACCCCGGATTTGGATTATCTGAAGTTACAGGAGTCATGACCTTCAGAAAAAGGAAAGGAGGTTGACAAAGGAAGATTGATATTCCTCAAGGTCTCGAGGAAGTGCGGAAAGCTTGGTCATCTGACAAAGGCCAAGGACATTCTCCAGGGAGTTGAGCAGAGGGGAGGAATGATGGTGGAGCAGAATGGTCTAGGCAGCAATGCTCAAGGTTAACTGCCCGACTCTGTGCGCACATGTGTGCGCGTGTGTACTTATTTTAATTTTCAATATCAAATGTGGAAATAATTTTGAGCATTCAGGAAAGCTGTAAGAATGTCACCTATTGTTAACATATTGTCCCCATCTACCTTATCCATTGCTTTCTCTTCTTCTTCCTTTCGTCCCTCTCTCCTTTGGTCCTTCTGTCATCTTCCGTCTGTGCGTGTGATATAATTGAATGATTTTGAACCATTTGAAAGTAAGTTGCACACATCATATTCTTTGACCCCTCCATATTTCAGTGTGTATTTATGGGAATAGGGACATTCTCTTAAGTAACCTCAGCTCTTGCTTGAGAACTCCTAATTTCCACAGCTTTCTTGTGGCGACAACACCCATCATGAGGCCATTTCACCATTAAGATGGCCGCTTCCCAGTTGATTAATATCTTCGGAGTTATTCTCCTGCTCTGACCCTTGAGCATTTTTTCAGTGTGATTTACTGTTGTAAGTAAAACCTTCAATATTACACCAATTTTTCCTATAAGCTCTTGGCTCTGCTGTCCCATTATCCCTCTACCAAACTATTCCTAATAACTGGGCTGTGGTAATACAGAGCATGGGGAGTGGTCACTAACAGTTCCTACTTCCTGGGGTCAGCTGAAGCATTTGGTCTGAAGTTCATCTCATGATCCTCAGAGAAAAATCAAATCATATATTTGAGGGAAAAAAAAAATGAAATCACTTTTATTAGGGGCCGTGTCAGGCTTTTGGCTGCAGTTTCAGATTACTGTCCCTTAACAACTGCAAGAGATGAAGAACAGAACCAAAACTGGAAAAAGTCACACGCTGAAATATGCAAGCAACTGGATTGATTTCATAAATTAAAATATTAAAGCTCAGTCTTTCAAATTATGAAAATAGCATTTCTCACTTTATGTTTCTTTTCAAAAAATATAGTTGACTTGAGCAATAATATGTCCTCCCAAAAGAGATAATATCTAATACATGGAAGGATCAAATGTGCAAATAATTAATAGAGAATCTCTTTAAAATTTGGACAGAGTAGAATTTCATGAAATCTTTTCAGTCATGTTGAGTTTGTGCCAGTTTATAAGATTCAATGTCTTCAGGACCATAATTTTTATTCTTTTTTCACATGTGTATCCCTGCAATTCACAAAACAGTTTCAAATACATGTATCCTAAATTTATTAAGTTAGTCCCAAGTTGGTTTTCATTATTTTGAAACGTTAACACTGATTTCTAATGATAGTTTATGCATGGATGAAGACCTAGAACCAGGGATTAACTTGTTCAGATATCCAGTGTATAGTCTCAAAATCTACACAGAAATTAATGGATTTGGAATAAATAGGAATTCTTCCTATCACCATTCCCCATTAGGCCACCTATAAGATGACTTTTATTAAATTAAATTAGGCTGTAGTTATTAATAAATGTTTCACCAAGGGTTAATCCTTGAACTTCTTTATGTTTCTCCTTGCTTTTTCTAGAGATCATATTTAATCTCACAACGTTAAATGTGATCTATATGGAGATGACTCCTAAATTTGTGTCACCAGTCCATCATTCTCTCTCATAACCTGCCTCTTTTTTTTTTTCTGGTTACTTCCCTTTTTTTTTATTGTAAACAAATGGGATACATGTTGTTTCTCTGTTTGTACATGGAGTCAAGGCATACCATTTGTGTAATCATACATTTACATAGGGTAATGTTGTTTGATTCATTCTGTTATTATTTTTCCCTTCCCCCCAACCCTCCCACCCCTCTTTTCCCTCCATACAGTCCTTCCTTCCTCCATTCTTACCACCCTCCTTAACCCTAACCCTAAACCTAACCCTAACACTAACGCTAACCCCTCCCACCCTCCATTATAAGTCCTTATTCGCTTATCAGCGAGATCATTCATCCTTTAGTTTTTTGAAATTGGCTTATCTCACTTAGCATGATATTCTCCAATTTCATCCATTTGCCTGCAAATGCCATAATTTTATCATTCTTTATGGCTGAGTAATATTCCATTGTATATATATGCCACAGTTTCTTTATCCATTCATCAATTGAAGGACATCTAGGTTGGTTCCACAATCTGGCTATGGTGAATTGAGCAGCAATGAACATTGATGTGGCTGTATCTCTGTAGTATGCTGATTTTAAGTCCTTGGAGTATAGGCCAATGAGTGGGATAGCTGGGTCAAATGGTGGGTCCATTCCAAGCTTTCTGAGGAATCTCCATACTGCTTTCCAGAGTGGCTGCACTAATTTGCAACCCCACCAGCAATGTATGAGTGTACCTTTTTCCCCACATCCTCACCAACACCTATTGTTGCTTGTATTCTTGATAATCGCCATTCTAATTGGGGTGAGATGGAATCTTAGGGTAGTTTTGATTTGCATTTCTCTTATTACTAGAGATGTTGAACATTTTTTCATATATCTGTTGATTGCTTGTAGATCTTCTTCAGTGAAGTATCTGTTCATTTCCTTAGCCCATTTGTTATTGGATTATTTGTATTCTTGGTGTAGAGTTTTTTGAGCTCTTTATAGATTCTGGAAATTAGCGCTCTATCTGAAGTATGAGTGGCAAAGATTTTCTCCCACTCTGTAGGCTCTCTCTTCACATTTCTGATAGTTTCCTTTGCTGAGAGAAAGCTTTTTAGTTTGAATCTATCCCAGTTGTTGATTCTTGCTTTTATTTCTTGTGCTATGGGAGTCCTGTTAAGGAAGTCTGATCCTAAGCCAACAAATTGAACATTTGGACCTACTTTTTCTTCTATAAGATGCAGGGTCTCTGGTCTTATTCCAAGGTCCTGGATCCATTTTGAGTTGAGTTTTGTGCAGGGTGAGAGATAGGGATTTAATTTCATTCTGTTGCATACGGTTTTCCAGTTTTCCCAGCATCATTTGTTGAAGAGGCTATCTTTTCTCCATTGCATATTTTTGGCCCCTTTGTCTAGTATGAGAAAATTGTATTTATTTGGGTTTGTGTCCGTGTCCTCTATTCTGTACCATTGATCTACCTGTCTATTTTGGTACCAATACCATGCCGTTTTTGTTACTATTGCTTTGTAATAGAGTTGAAGATCTGGTATTGCAATATCCCTGCTTTGCTCTTTCTACTGAGGATTGCTTTAGCTATTCTGGGTTTTTTATTCTTCCAGATGAATTTCATAATTGCTTGCTCTATTTCTGTAAGGTACATCATTGGGATTTTAATTGGAATTGCATTGAATCTGTATAGCACTTTTGGGAGTATGGCCATTTTGACAATATTAATTCTGCCTATCCAAGAACATGGGAGATTTTTCCATCTTCTAAGGTTTTCTTGAATTTCTTTCTTTAGTGTTCTGTAGTTCTCATTGTAGAGGTCTTTCACCTCTTTTGTGAGATTGATTCCCAAGTATTTTATTTTTTTCGATGCTATTGTGAATGGGGTAGTTTTACTAATTTCTCTTTCTGAAGATTCATCACTTATGTATAAAAATGCATTGGATTTATGAGCATTGATCTTGTAACCTGCTACTTTACTGAATTCACTTATGAGTTCTAAAAGTTTTCTGGTGGAATTTCCAGGTTCCTCTAAATATATAATCATATCATCAGTGAACAGGGATAGTTTGAGTTCTTCTTTTCCAATTCATATCCCTTTAATTTCTTTGGTTTGTCTAATTGCTCTGGCTAGAGTTTCAAGGACTATGTTGAATAGAAATGGTGAAAGAGGGCATCCCTGCCTTGTTCCAGTTTTTAGGGGGAATGCTTTCCATTTTTCACCATTTAGAATAATATTGGCCATGGGCTTAGCGTAGATGGCCTTTACAATGTAAAGGAATGTTCCCACTACCCCAATTTTTTCTAGTGTTTTGAGCATGAAGGGATGCTATATTTTATCAAATGCTTTTTCTGCATCTATTGAAATAATCATGTGATTCTTGACTTTAAGTCTGTTGATATGGTGAATGACATTTATTGATTTCTGGATGTTGAACCAACCTTGCATCCCTGGGATGAAACCCACTTGATCATGGTGCATTATCTTTTTAATATATTTTTGTATGCGATTTGCTAAAATTTTGTTGAGAATTTTTGCATCGATGTTCATTAAGGATATTGGTCTGAAATTTTCTTTCCTCGATGTGTCTCTGTCTGGTTTAGGTATCAGGGTGATATTGGCTTCATAGAATGAGTTTGGGAGGGTTCCCTCCTCTTCTATTTCATGGAATACTTTGAGAAGTATTGGAATGAGATCTTCTTTAAAGGTTTTGTAGAACTCAGCAGAACCCATCTGGTCCTGGACTTTTCTTTTTGGTAGACTTTTGATGACCTCTTCTATTTCATTGCTTGAAATTGATTTATTTAAGTTGTGTATATCCTCCTCATTCAGTTTAGGTAATTCATATGTCTCTAGAAACTTGTGGATGTCTTCAAGGTTTTCTGTTTTGTTGGAGTATAGATTTTCAAAATAGCTTCTAATTATGTTTTGTATTTCAGTCATGTCTGTTGTGATATTTCCCTGTTCATTCCGAATTTTAGTAATTTGAGTTTTCTCCCTCTTTCTCTTTGTTAGTGTGGCTAAGGGTTTATCAATTTTGTTGATTTTTTCAAAGAACCAACTATTTATTTTGTTAATTTTTCTGATTGTTTCTTTTGTTTCAATTTCATTGATTTCAGCTCTGATTTTAACTATTTCCTGTCTTCTACTACTTTTGGTGTTGGTCTGCTCTTCTTTTTCTAGGGTTTTGAGCTGTAGTGTTAAGTCATTTATTTGTTGATTTCTACTTCTTTTATTGAATGCGCCCCATGAAATAAATCTTCCTCTAAGTACTGCTTTCATAGTGTCCCAGAGATTTTGATATGATGTGTCTTTGTTCTCAATTACTTCTTTTTTTTTATTGTAAACAAATGGGATACATGTTGTTTCTCTGTTTGTACATGGAGTAAAGGCATACCATTTGTGTAATCATAAATTTACATAGGGTAATGTTGTTTGATTCATTCTGTTATTTTTTCCCTTTCCCCCCACCCCTCCCACCCCTCTTTTCCCTCTATACAGTCCTTCCTTCCTCCATTCTTGCCCCCCTCACTAACCCTAACTCTAACCCTAACACTAACCCCTCCCACCCCCAATTATGTGTCATCATCCACTTATTAGCGATATGATTTGTCCTTTGGTTTTTTGAGATTGGTTTATCTCACTTAACATGATATTCTCCAATTTCATCCATTTGCCTGCAAATGCCATAATTTTATCATTCTTTATGGTGGAGTAATATTCCATTGTATATATATACCACAGTTTCTTTATCCATTCATCAATTGAAGGACATCTAGGTTGGTTCCACAATCTGGTTATTGTGAACTGAGCAGCTATGAACATTGATGTGGCTGTATCTCTGTAATATGCTGATTTTAAGTCCTTTGGGTATAGGCCAATGAGTGGGATAGCTGGGTCAAATGGTCGTTCCATTCCAAGTTTTCTATGGAGTCTCCACACTGCTTTCCAGAGTGGCTGCACTAATTTGCAGCCCCACCAGCAATGTATGAGTGTACCTTTCTCCCCACATCCTCACCAACACCTGTTGTTGCTTGTATTCTTGATAATCGCCATTCTAATTGGGGTAAGATGGAATCTTAGGGTAGTTTTGATTTGCATTTCTCTTATTACTAGAGATGTTGAACATTTTTCCATATGTTTGTTGATTGCTTGTAGATCTTCTTCTGTGAAGTGTCTATTCATTTCCTTAGCCCATTTGTCGATTAGATTATTTGCATTCTTGGTGTAGAGTTTTTTGTTCTCGTTTACTTCTAAGAATTTTTTTTATTTCCCTCCTGATATCTTCTGTTATCCATTCATCATATAATAGCGTATTATTTAATCTCCAGGTATTGGAGAACTTTCTGTTTTTTATTCTGTCATTTATTTCTAATTTCAATCCATTATGATCTGATAGAATACAAGGTAGTATCTCTATCTTCTTGTATTTGCTAACAGTAGCTTTGTGACATAAAATATGGTCTATTTTAGAGAAGAAACCATGTGCTCCTGAGAAGAAAGTGTATTCATTCTTTGTTGGATGGTATATTCTATATATGTCCGTTAAGTCTAAATTGTTGATTATGTTATTGAGATCTATGGTTTCTTTGTTCAATTTTTTTTTGGAGGATCTATCCAGTGGTGAGAGAGGTGTGTTAAAATCACCTACTATTATTGTGTTGTGGTCTATTTGATTTCTGGAATTAAGAAGGATTTGTTTGACATACATGGATGAACCAATGTTTGGGGCATAGATATTTATGATTGTTATGTCTCACTGATTTATGCTTCCCTTAAGCAGTATGTAATGTCCTTCTTTATCCCTTCTGACTAGTTTTGGCTTGAAGTCCACATTATCTGAAATGAGGATGGATACTCCAGTTTTTTTGCTGTGTCCATGTGCATGGTATGTTTTTTCCCATCTTTCACCTTTAGTCTATGGGTATCTCTTTCTATGAGATGAGTCTCTTGCAGGCAGCATATTGTTGGATTTTTCTTTTTAATTCAATCTGCCAGTCTATGTCTTTTGATTGATGAGTTCAGGTCATTAACATTCAGGGTTATTATTGTGATATGATTTGTATTCCCAGTCATTTGACTCATTTTTGTTTTTTGACATGATTTGGTTTCTCCTTTATTTGTCTATTCCTTTAGGCTAGTTCTTCCTGTTGCTGATTTGCATCGTTGTTTTTCATCTCTTCCTCATGGAATATTTTGCTGAGAATGTTCTGTAATGCCGGCTTTCTTTTTATAAATTCCTTTAGCTTTTGTTTATCATGGAAGGATCTTATTTTGTTGTCAAATCTGAAAGTAAGTTTTGCTGGGTATCAGATTCTTGGTTGGCATCCGTTTTCTTTCAGGGCTTGGTAAATTTTGTTCCAGGCCCTTCTAGCTTTTAGGGTCTGGATTGAAAAATCTGCTGATATTCTTATTGGTTTCCCCCTGAATGTAATTTGATTCTTTTCTCTCGCAGCCTTTAAAATTCTGTCTTTATTTTGTATGTTAGGTATTTTCATAATAATGTGCCTTGGTGTGGGTCTGTTGTAATTTTGTATATTTGGAGTCCTATAAGCCTCTTGTATCTGGTTTTCCATTTCATTCTTCAGATTTGGGAAATTTTCTGATATTATTTCATTGAATAGATTGTTCATTCCTTTGGTTTGTTTCTCTAAGCCTTCCTCAATCCCAGTAATTCTTAAATTTGGCCTTTTCATGATATCCCATAATTCTTGTAGATTCTGTTCGTGATTTCTTATCATCTTCTCTGTTTGGTCAACTTTGTTTTCAGGATTAAATATTTTGTCTTCAATGTCTGAGGTTCTGTCTTCCAGGTGTTCTATCCTGTTGGTTATGCTTTCTATGGAGTTTTTAACTTGGTTTATTGTTTCCTTCATTTCAAGGATTTCAGTTTGGTTTTTTTTCAGCATCTCTAACTCTTTATTGAAATGATCTCTTGCTTCCCGTATTTGGTCTTTTAACTGTTGATTGGTGCGATCATTTAATGCCTGCATTTGCTCTTTCATCTTCTTCAATGCCTGCATTTGCTCTTTCATCTCCTTATTTGCTTCCCTGATCGTTTTAATTATGTACATTCTGAACTCCCTTTCTGACATTTCTTCTGTTGTGCTGTCATTGGGTTTTATTGATATAGTATCTAGGTTTGTTTGGGACATTTTCTTCCCTTGTTTTCTCATATTGGTCAGATGTCAGTGGGACTCTGAGATATTGCAAATTTCTTCTATTGGCTTATAGTGTCCCTGTAGATTTCCAGTATATCATCTCCCAGCCTTCAGTAGCCTGAAGTCTTGGAGGAACTTGATAATGCAGTGCTTCCAAAGAAAGCTGTCCCTAGCCCACTACTGGTTCCAGGGCTTGGAGCTGGCTCTGTGCAGAAAGGCTCTCACTGGGTGGTCTGCTCCAAGAAGCTGACTGTGAAAGGAGCCTGCCGCTGGAGGGAGCAGGGCTGCTTGGGGAAGTCCCTGGCTGCCCTGTCCTGATCCATGAAGCTGCCTGAGGACTGGAGCTCGCCACTGGCTCCAGGACTTGGAGTTTGTTCTGTGCAGAAGGGCTCTCACTGGGGGCCTGCTCTGAAAAGCTGGCTGTGTGGGAGGAGCCCGCCGCAGGAGAGAGCAGGGCTATCTGGGGAAGAGTCTAGCTGCCCTGCCCTGCTCTGAGAAGCCGCCCCTATCCAGGCCTGCCACCCGGGCCGAGCTTCACCTGGTGGGGGAGACTCACCCCGTGGCTCTATTTTAGTCTGAGTCTCTCAATGCCTCCCCTTCTTGAATCCTGGGTTCTGGAGCCACAGGAGATGCAGTCACCCTCTAGTCCGCCATCTTGGATCGCCCCTCTCTTAAGCTTCTAAACCATGTATACTATTGTCTATTTGACAGCTGGTATTGGGCATATCCTCCTGCTATAAGCAACCATAAACATAGATCAAATATATAGAATAATAGTTTGCAGTACAAAATAGATAGAAATCAACATCAGGCTACAAATTTGAGAGAAAGGAAACACATAGGTGAGTTTCCTCCCCAATACACATTTCCATGAAGGAATTTTTCAAATAGCTTCCATTTTATGGTGGAAGAAACCAAGATTAGAGGTCACAATGCTATTGTGAGTAGGATTGCAGGAGGGGATTAGGGACCAAAGTATTAAAGATAAGGAACCCACAGAAAAGAAGCCCCAAAGGGTTGCATGGAAATTCTTTTTGGCTGAGTGTTAAGTTATATGCATATAGGAAAAGATTTCAGGAAGCTTATTAAAGAATCACTTCTGGGATGCTGCAAATTGAATAAATACTTCAGGGATGGGTGACAGTCAATCTGGCTCAGCCAGGAAGGAGAGGCTTTGGTGAATACTGTGTTGAGACCCAAAAATATTGTGAGTGAGAAATAGAGATGATGCTGCAGGAGTAGAAAAATAGTCAAGCACTAGGCTAAAACACTGAAAATGACTTTCCAGAACAAAGTCTGAATTCTATCTTTGGAAGTGTCAAGGTTATACACTGTTAATTTGAATAAGAAAGAGACAGTGTCCAAAATATCTATGTCTAGCATACTACCAAAAATTCCTAGATAGGTAAAGAAGAAGGAAAGTGCATTTCATCATATGGAATTTATACTTCAGTAAAATTTGTTTTTAAAGAGGAAAAAACATATTATCTTCCTCAGAGGAGCAAATATAAACATTATGAATGATTCTCATCTGAAACATTGCAAGCCAGGAGACAATACAATGACATCTTTTAAGAGTTGAAAATGCTGTCAATCTAGAACCCTATACCCAGTGAAAACATTCCTTAGATTCCAAATGAACTATCTATGTTTCAACACAAACAAAAACTGAATGAATTCAAAACAGCATACTCACTGCAAGAAATACTAAGGAATACTTCAGGCTGCAGGAAAATCTTTCCCTCTTCTGTTTCACTTCCCTGTCCTTCACTTACAAATAAACTACCTACATGTAAGCCTTAGTCTATTACTCTGCTTTCAGAGGAACCCAGGCAAAAGCACCACCTTTAAAAACATGACTGCATTCTTATTACAGGTAAAATACTGTTTGATTCATAGTCCTAGATCCAATAATGGACTATTTATGGAAAATATAACATAAGTAAAAATTATATACATGAAACCTAGTTTTCCTACAAAACAATCTAATGCTAGCTCTTTTGATTTCAAGGTCCAGAGGCCCATCTTGCCATAGAAAGTATTTAAAATGAATATTATAGAACTGACCAAAACAGTAAATGAAGTGTAAAATTTTATTCCATATAAAAGTTAGATGATCAAACTGTAAAAAAAAAATTTATTTTTCTGACTGCTGTCTTAATTTTATTCAGAGTATCAAAAGAATATTTTATGTGAGAAAATTCTGACAGACATCCATTAGAAAATGCCAAACTATTTTAAAGGCAATTGAAAAGATGATTCAGAAATGTTAGGTTTCCTGCTCTTGAGCTTTTTCTATTCTTTTTCTGATTTTTAAAGTTTTCATGTGGCAGTATAGGCCAGAGAATCAGTGGTTAGATTTTCTGCTACATCCACTGTTTTCAAAACTTTCCTCAAAATCATCTCTGTTTGCCTGCAGTAACTTTAAGTGGTAAGAGCCTATGTCTGGCAAAACATCATCTAACTTGGATCACTGTAACAAGCTGGCGATAGTGGCATGAAGTCTCAGTGTGGTGGCATGCTGTTACAAGCAAACACTGAAAACACTTATGGTAGCAATCTATATATTTTTAACAATAGGCAGACATCTCACACAGTATTCCATTGTCCATAAAGGGGTTCTACAGGGAAGTGTTTATGGTCCAACTATTAAAGGAACAGTCAAAAGACTAATGGTGAATCTTCCAACGTGTATAGGCCTGCTTCAAATAAAGGGGAAAGTCCCTTTTTCAAGTTAAGACACCAGGGTTTAGTTTCTGTCTCCCCCATTTCCCAGTTCTGCCATCTTGGAAAATTTACTTCAGCTTTCTAAGCCTCAGGGATTTTTTTTTTTAACCTGAAAAGTAGTAATAACAATTATAGTACCAACCTCACATGTTGTTGTGAGGATTAAATAATAATTTATGAAAAGAAATCAGCACAGTGCCTGGCACACAGTGCTTAGTAAATGTCAGTTGCTCATTCCAGCAGCAGCAACTCCCTCACCTTTTCTTTCAATAGATCATTTAAACCTGTCTATCTTCTCTGAAACATCACGTCCTTTATTTCCTACCATAAGGTTTGCGTCCTGATGTCTAGAGCAATATTTCTCTAACCCTTTAGCCCCATTTCTACAAGCAAAAAATGCCCTACAATGCACTCTACATCCTAATGTTCTACCATCAACATCATTGACAATGGTTGTAGTTAACAAAGTACTTCATTTGAATTTTCATTTAACTTTACTTTTTTGTAGCTGTTATTATAAAGTTTATTTATATTTCTATTCTTCTGGGCCTCAGTGCTCCAGCAATCCCATTTCATATTTCTGATCTCTGTCCAACACTGCATTTTCCTTACTGTTCAAGAAGTTCAGAGGCGAGGACAAGGAAGCCAGTAACCTCAACATAATTCTGGAAAAATTTTCAAGCTCGTGAAATAAGACTAAAGGTGGGTATAACCGATTCAAGCTGGGTTGGAGGACAGATGCACTTCCAGGCAATTCTTCTGCCTTCTAACTCTCCAAACTCCTTTTTAAAGCATCTTTTACTGGTCAGTCCTTAAACTCACTGGAAAATATTCCTGTGCTCATCATTGCCACCCCCTGCCCAGTTTCTCTATCATTATCATCTTCCTTATTAAAATTCCCATTAACTCAAAACTAAGATTTCAGTAAATTATCATAAGAACAAAGAGTAGATCAAATTAGTTCTCATTTAAAAGAATAACTGCTAGTTCAACATACTAGCTCACTGAATTTTCAGTTCTTTGCCTTGGCATGCCCTTCCCCTTAGTTTGGTAATAAAAGTATGAAGAAAGAGTATCAAGAACTTCTAGTGTTCTTCTAAAGGATCTACATTATAGTCTTGAGCTAGTTCTCCCTAAGGGCTACATACCCAAAAGTGGAATTTCAGTGTGACTAGCCCATGTGTATGTGTATTTGGAGTGGAGGAAAGTGGGGAGATTTGCCTAGATGTGAACAATTGCCCCTTACATAGCTCTTTGGAAAGTATGAATTTTTTGCATATTAAGTGGTCTTAGCATAGGTCCTATCTATGAAGAGAAAATTTCAAACCTGATACATGTATTGCTGAGGCATATAAATGGTTCTTTGCAAATGTATAAGAATCCTTTTTACAGTAGGTAGCTTATGTAATGGAGAGGCATAATTTAAAATGTAATGTAAGAGTATGGAATGATTATAAAGTTTCAAGGTAGATTCTTATACTGTTGGCATCTTTGAGAAATAAAACTTAATCCAAGATGATCTGAGAAGATGAATCAGAGGTTAAAGAACACTACACAAATACTTCTGCTGTCTAAAGCTAAATTGCTTTTGGGCATTCCTCCATCTGTAAAGAGGTAGGAGACAAGATTAATGTTTGTTTGACATTCTAGCCATTAGGTATAAAGTTTAGTCTTCAGTGAGGAAAGAGAATCACTTGTAGTTTCAAAAAAATGGAGGACAAAAAGCCTTCAGCTAAGGAAGGAAAAGTTTAGACTAGATATTAGGAAAAAGAATGTTCTCATGAACAAGAGCCACAGAGTATTAGAGTAGATGCCCAGAAGAGGTCAAAGGAGCTTCTGTGCATAAAAAGAACGGTTGCATTAAGATGCTATGAGAGTGGGCCAGTATAACAAGAAAAAGAGGGAGAAGATAGAATATGAGATATGAAAGAGGTAGACAAGTACCAGGCAGTGTTAAGAAGTTGGTTTAGCAATTAGGAAGCTACAAAGAGCAATGGAGAACAAGACAATGACATAATCAAATGTCTCTTTGCTATCTGTAGGGAAATTGAAGTGTGGGTAAAAGGTTTTATGAAGAAACTAAGAAGCTGCTAGAATGGTTAAATCAGACTTTGTTAATAGCTCTTTTGTTTTGTAAATCATGATTGTGGAGGCATAGAAAAGTTGATCAACTGGAAAGCCTTTTAAGAAAATACAGCTGACAGGACTTTTGGGCTTTTTGATTCATTGTAAATAGAAGGTGAAGTAGAATGAGAAGATAGAAGAAATTCATAAGCTATGGCTTGAGCAGTTATGTTGTTATGAGAGTTAAATATTATTTTTATGTGTGGGGCATAATAGGAACTCAGTAATTGGGATCTATTATGTTTATATGGTAGTTGCTTCCAAATGTATTTCTTTTTTAAAATTGTTTTTAGTTGTATATGGGCACAATATATTTATTTGTAATTTTATGTGGTGCTAAGGATCAAACCCAGTGACTCACATGTGCCAGGCAAGTACTAAGGAATGACTTGGAAAATGCAAGTGGAGGCAAGGCCTGTTTCTGATTCTCTGACCTGTCAGGTCAGAAGGCTGGATCACTCAATCAGAAGCCATGTTCAAGGCCATGAGGGAAAAAAACCATTTCTGGAAGAAGGACAATCTATTGATGAAAACTGTAGAGATTAAACAATCCCCTTCTTCTCATTGACATCTAAAAAGCCTTTCAGAAATACACTAAGATAAGCATATCAGGTCAAAGTGGAGTCAAAGGTGAGTATGAAACCCCAGAACTTCAGAGAACTTCAAACAGATTAGCATATGCATTTTTAATTCCCCAAAGCTCAGGAGCAGAACAATACTTATGAGCTGCAAAATCACTTAATAGAATGGCCAAGGCCAGACATTTATGTATGTATGCAACAGGGCAGTTTTTCAAAAGATATGGAAATTGTCAAGAAAGACATCAGACATTTCCATTTATGATTCTAAAAGTGGCACACTGTGTTCTTGTCACCAGACCCGCAATCACACATTCCACTAAAGTCAGTAGAACTTATTCCAAATTACACTCTGAAAATCCTTCCCATATAAAATCTGTAAAACTGGGATCCCCTCTGCAGGTTAAAATAATCATTTATAT
This sequence comes from Sciurus carolinensis, assembly GCF_902686445.1. Classification (NCBI taxonomy): domain Eukaryota; kingdom Metazoa; phylum Chordata; class Mammalia; order Rodentia; family Sciuridae; genus Sciurus; species Sciurus carolinensis. The sequence goes on along the minus strand of NC_062218.1, from coordinate 28,355,774 downwards.
TTTTGAGCTTTAAAATTTGAACCTAAGAGTATCATATGTGTTAGGCCAATTATGAATTCTAAAATTCAGTTAACCACTTGTGTTGATACATCCCCAACATTTAATTTGACATTTTTTTTTTACTGAATTAACCTATTATTTTTATATTGTGATGATGCAACTTTATGGTTACAATTTTCAATTTTTTTTTACAAGAACACAGAAAGTGGTGATATATTATAGGCCATCATCTGATATATGCGTTCTTCATCAATGGACAGAGTTGAGTCGGTTAATGTGAGTGGCTAAGCCCATGACATCTCTATACCTCACCTCTGTATATATTTCTTTCCCAGGCTCAAAGAGGACGAACCTCCCCAAGAGCAGAAAATCATTGAAAATTTGAAGAAATCTCAAGGTTCAAGTTAGTATGACTGTGTAACAAATCATCCCCAAATGCAGTGACTTAAAATAATATTTATTATTTCTCATAGTTTCTGTAAATCAGGGATTCTGTATAGACTCAGGGTCTCTCAAGGGGCTGTTGCTATCTGAAGGCTTGAGTTGGGCTGGAAGCTGCACTTCTAAGGTGACTTACTCACTCTTTTGGCAAATTGGTGGTAGCCTTGAACTGGGGTCTCAGTTCCTCACCCTGTAGACCGGATCTCCACAGGACTGCTTGAGAGTCCACATGGCATGGCAGCTAGCTTCTCCCAGAGCAATCCATCCAAGACAGCAATACTGAAACTGTAATGCCTTTTATGACCTAGCTCTCAGAGTCCCACATCTCCACTTCTGCTGCATTCCACAGGTCACACCGGGCCAGCCCTGATTCAGGGTGATAGGACACCTTAAAACTACATGAATAATAAGAGACTAAGATTACTAGGGCCCATCTCTATAGCTGGCCACTATACTTAAGTGTAGGCAATATACTGATAATACATCTGTAGATGCATAACCTACTCACTGAATCCAATGGTTGCCTTAGCTACCTCAGATATTTTATCTTTTAGGGTTTGTGGCTATTTCACATCCAAGCTGGATAGTTCTTTCTTTTTCTTGGTCTTGCTGATACCATGTCTTTTCTTTCTTGGTTTCAGATATGATATATCAATTTCTTGTTTAAACTACATATTTTTACAGACACTAGAGCATTATTTGGTGATTGTAGCCTCCATAGGATTCTATTCAACCCCTTTTAAATTTGTTCATTGAACAAACATTGGTGAAGTATTTACTGTGTTTATGGATACAGAGCTGAACAGGACAAGCAAAATTTCTAGTCTATGGAGCATAGTTTAGTGAAGGAAAATAAGAAATTTTAAAAAGACAAATAAATATGGAAATATCAGATAATGATAAATACTAGAATTAAAATTAAATAACTGAATAAATAAGGGAATGGTGAGGAAGGATGGTTTATTTAGATTGTGTGGTCAAAAAAGTCTTCTTTTTGAGATAGAATCCTGTCTGACCAGAATATAAATATTTGAGGGGCAATCAGTATAGGACAGATGGGGGAATTACAGTCAATGCAAAGTCCTTGAAGGAAGAACAAGCTTCGTATATGTTAGAAGCAGAAAAATATCTTAATGGGCAAGGGTAAGAAAAGAATGAGAAAGTTCATCTAAGTGGGAAGGATTCGGATCTACAAACCAGGGTAATTAGCTTGGATCTTATCCCAAGGTGACTGTAAGATATTCCAAGGTCCTTTACCTTATAATAAATATTCATTTCCTTTCCTTCATTTTTTTGTTATCCTCTCCCTTTCTACAGTGCCGTTTCTCTGTATTGAATTTTTTTTTTCTCCTTTCAGACCACAGGAGAATTACATTTCTCTATACCTTTGCAAGTAGGGTTGTGTGACTAGTACTGGCCAATGGATTGTGTCACTTCAGGCTGAAAACCATTAATTGCCAGTGCAAGACCAGCAACTCTCACTTCTTCACACCCAAATTATACTCAACTGAAAACATGATGAAACCTTCATCAGACTGGTCCTTCAGTGACTATAAAATGGATATGAGGGAAAAATTTTTTGTGTATGTCTCCTACCACTGAGATTTTGAGGTTGTTAATTAACAGGACACACCCACCTTCTTCTGATTAACCTGCCTCCAATACGTTCTTCAGTGAAAAGTAAGTTCTAAACTGAGTTGTTGCCTGTCAACCCAAATCACTTTCATACGCTTGATGATTGTTCCCATGCTATAAATTAAACCATTGTTCTTTCTGATCTTCAGATTCTCTGAACAGTTCTCTGTACTCCCATTTTTGCTCCCACCTTTAGCCAATAGGAGCACAAAGTGTTGTCATCACTTGTTAATAAATCAAGAAACTAACATTTATGAAGTTCATGTGTTCTTGCTCAGAAAAGGGAGCAGAGTTCATTAAGTTTGGGGAGGAGGGTAGATAACTTGCTCACAAGCTGCTGCCATCCAGATGTTGGGAAGAATTTCAAAAGGGGAGTAGGGCATAGAAAACACCAACTCCATTTCTATATTCAGAACAATACATAGCACCCAAGGGGGTAAATGGAATTGCTTATCTTGTATATTTTCCTTCTCAAAGTCACATGTAAGGATACACATTTAATTTTTCCTAACTCCCACAAGATTCATCACATTCACTGTATTTGTTTGAAAAACCCCTATCAGTAAAAAAAAAAAAAAAAAAAAAAAAAAAAAAAAAAATCTTCTCCATCTCCATTATATGGCAGCTTGATTCTTCTGCCAGGGATATATTGTAAATGGGAATTCCAAGCAACACAAATAAGCCTAGAAAAACTTAATTTCTTTCAAATGTCCTTCTTGGCTCACACCACTTCATCCAGGCACACATTCTTTAAGCCATTTCCAATTCCTCTGATCAAACAGGCTGGGCTAATATTACCTGGGGGTTTTGGCTCCATCCAAGAGATTTGCTTCACCAAACCATCTGTTAAAGCTCCTGGATTCTTTCTACTTGGTGAGGCTCACACGTCATATGGTATACATTTTCACCCGCTGAACCATGTCCTAGATATCTTATTGGAGCAACTTACCCCAATCACACATAATCTTTTCATATTTTGAAAACCTAAGTAGTCTCATATTATAGCAGAACTGTTTAAAAGGTTCTGCATCTATGAAATAGACAAAAAACAAGAGTACTTTCCCCTTCGAGTTTCAGGCTTTGGGGTTCAAAGGAATGGTGGATTGCAAGAAATATACCAGTTAGTAAAATTTTCAGGTAAAGCCAACCACGAATCATCCAAGAATCACTCACAAGTATCAAGTGCAATGAGTGGGTTTTTATGTACTGAATTAGCAATGTGCTTATAGCAAAATGTCTCAGAATCCTAAAGGGTCTCTTCCTCTACCTTTATCAAAAGAAACTTCATCAGTAGTTTCTGCTTGTGGGAGCAGTAATAATGGGGCCAAAACTAGAGGCCTGATCTCTGTTCGGGCCAGTTAACTTTCCTGGGTTCCATGGCCAAAAACAGGAATGCTGACCCCTCATTAATCATGTTAAAAGCAATATTTATTCAGCACATACTTTATATACAACATAGGTATTTTGCAATTTGCCTTTTCCTTCTAAAATTGGACTTGATGAGAGAACGAATAGATGAAATAGTAAACAACCACAACAAGGTAAATCTCTCCAAACATCGCAGTCATTTTCATTGATTGTCCATTTTGTGTACTTAGGCATCCCATGTGCCAGCAGTATTTATCATGGAAGATTGCCCATTTTATCTTCAGAACTCTGTAAAACTATTTTTGTTTCCCCACTTAGCAGATGAGAAAAACTGAAGTTCAGAATCATAGAATGAGTTCATGCTGAGCTCAGATAGATGATAAATTCAGTTAGAACTTGAACCCAAATTCTAAGCTCCTTCTCTTCCCTATTTGCTGCTTTATGATGCCTGAGAGAGAGGAGAAGGCCACAGTTAACTCCTGAAAATATCTTCTTTAAATATCAAAGATCACAAATGCAGGATAAAGACTACTTTCCCAGTCATTCATCTATGTGAGTAAATAGCAGTGTAAATATTATTTAGCCCAGTGAAGTTTTGATTATCAACTCATGTCGGTAGTAACAAACAACATCTCTCACTAATGTGTTGGTTATATTTTTGTAATATATAAATGTATTAGGAAAATGCTAATTATTTTAATTATATAACAGAATGATCTCATCAAAAGTGATAAATTAGAAAACTAATTTGTAAATTGAAAATCAATTTAGAGCAGATATTTATTGACCCTTATGCTCATTTACATTAAATATTTTAGCTAAAACATATCAACAAATGTTTATTCACAAATTTTTTCATGTGTGTGCAAACTCTGTTAAAGTACAGTCCCTTTACACTAGCAACTAACAATCTGAAAAGGAAATTAAGAAAACAATTCCATCTACAATAGCATCAAAAAAGAATAAAATAATTAGGAATAAATTTCATCAGATTGATGTGAAACTAAAACACATTGCTGAAAGAAAATAAAGAGCAAAATCAATGAAAAAAATATCCCACATTCATGGATTAGAAGACTTCATATTGTTAGTCTGACAATATTCTCCAAAGCAACCTACAAATTTAGTACAATTCCGGTAAAACATCTCAATAGCCCTTTTTTCAGAAATGGAAAAATTCACTTAGAGTTGCAAGGTAGCCCCCAAATCCAAAGTCATCTTGAAGAAGACAAAGTTAGAGTATTAGGCCTCAATTTTAAAACTTACTATAAATCTACAGTAAACAAAATAGTGAGGCACTGGCATAAAGATAGATATATAGATTCATGGGATAGAATTTAGAGTCCAGAAAGAAATCCAAATATCTGTGGTCATTTGATTTTCAACAAGCCTGCCAAAACTATACTCCATGGGGCAAGAATAAATGGTACTGAGCAATTGGATATCCATACAACAAAAGAATGAAGTTTTGTACCCCACACCTCAAACTAGACAAACACTGTTATGGAATAACAGTGCCCTGCCAAAAATTGTATGTTGAAGCTGTAACCCCAAGGAAATGTATTTAGAGAAAGGTCTTTGGGGGAGGTAATTAGAATTAGATAAAGTCATGAAGGTAGGGCCATCCTGGCAGGCCTTATAAGAGAAGCTGCCGGCACTTTGATCTTGCATTTCCTAACTTTCAGAGCTGTGGGAAAGAAAATTTCTATTGTTAAAGTCACCACTCTATGGTGTTTTGTTATGGCAACCTGAGAAGTCTAATACGAACATTAACTCAAAATGGATCAATAATCAAAATGCAAAAAACATAACTATAAGATTTTGAAAAGAAAATAGAGTGATAAATCTTCCTGACCTTGAATTTGACAATTGTTTCTTAGATATGAATAAAAGTACAAGTAAAGAAAGAAAACGTAGATAAACTGGACTTCATCAAAATGAAAAGCTTTTGTTATATCAAAGAATACTGTCAAGAAAACCAAAAACAGTTCAAAGAATGGACAAAAATGCTTTCAGGTCATATATTTCATAAGGGGCTAGCAGCCCTATTATATAAAGCCTGAATTCCCTACTTAGAATCCTACTCAGCTTTCCTGAATGTACCTTCCTTCTAACATATCATCTTCAATTTCTAGTTTCCACTTCTTAAAGTGAAAATATGAGTGCAGATTTCTTCCATATTTTTAAAGTCTTTTTCAATCTTTGGCAAATGGTCTTGCCCATACTGATTTAGTAGAATTTGTTTTATGAGTTCATCGTCATTTAGTTTTTTCGAAGTATTCCATTCAGTATTTCTCTTTTCACCTTCCTAATTCATCAATTTAGAGAATGCTTCACTGGTGTCATTTCAATGCCACTTTCAAATGAACTAAATAGGCTGCTTGGCAGGTATCAGAGAGGAGCTACTTACATGGTACAGTGCAGTCCCACAGGCTTGGGCTTCCATGCCATCAGCCGACATGCCTCACTGGCACATGAGGAAAGGGTAGATAATGCAGCGCGACTGACACATGGCTTGGCTAGCAGAGCTTCTGGGAGGGGTGGGTGTATAAACATATTTTTAATTGCTAATGAATATTTTAAGAAATTTCCTAACCTTTCAGGAATTAAACTGACTTTCAAATCACAGAGGTGGCAGCATAAACTGATGTGATTTGGCAAATGGTCAGAGCATGACTCTGAACATCTAGGATAATAGAAGAAGAGTTCATGGAACACTACAGACTTTAATTTGGGAATGATGAAAAATCAACAGGATCAGATTTGGGCAGTTCAGAGACAAATTTCCCCTGAGAGAGAGGGCAGGTTCGATGGCCCATATTTTGTAGCTTGAGAGAAGCAGCAGGATTTAGTTTGGTAAGTCAAACTGAGACTTTGAGGGGAACACTTGGTATTATGGATTTCAGAGGCGGTTTACTGGAGTATTTGAAAAGAGGAAGTTCCTGTGGCTCAAGGGGGAACTATCTAAGAAATCCTTTAGTGGCCTCAGTAAGTTCAACTTCACAGATTCTGCATTTAGGAACCATAGTCCTCTCTGAATTTAAAGAATTTTTAAAAATTATATATTGGCCTAACATACCCAGATTTACTAGATCTATCTGTCCTAGAATGGGAGTTATAAGACTCTTCCCCCTTACTGGGAAGAGAAATACCCTCAGACTCTCTTGAAGGGAAAACCAGACATCATGAAAGGGTCTGGGGTAAGATTACCACTAGGCATGCCATGTTTTCTGCCAAGAATTTTGCATCTATGTAAATATTACCATTTATCAAGCCTAAGTTGTTGCTGGTGCAGAATACTTAATTTAATATTTTATTATAAATATTTACTTTCTCTCACTTCTAGGAATATATAATAAAACAAAAACGTAGGGTCTTTTTCCCCTTAAGTCATCTATTAGAAAGATAGAAAAGCTCAACTCCAAAATACACGAAATCTAGATTCACATAGGTTTTATTGGCATGGCCTTAAAAACCATCCTTTCTCTCTTTAGGGTGAGTAAACTGAACATTGAGTAGTTGAGGATCATACACTATAACAGCAGAACTAGAATACAGATTTCTTACCTCTCCACTGCTGTATACTTTTCTACAAAAGTTTTTATTTTGTGCCCAAATTTTTAAAATCATCAAATTACATTAATGCTAAAAATCCCTGAATGAGTTTTATGAACCTCCAGAAATTATTCACAAAATGCAATATGTGCATTTTTCTGGAAAAAAAAAATTCTCAAAGTGATTCCATAACTCCAAAAAGGCTAAAACATATTACAGAAGAAATATGCAATATGGGGCAGGGAGGAGCTAATATTTCTAGAGCTCATTTTTCTCTTCTTCTCCTACACTTTTTTCATGTAAATTTTAATTTGAGTTATTTTCTTCTGTAGAGGCCTCCACAAACCAAGGTGGGAATTGGGTTATACATTGAGCCAATTTAGCACACAAAATTTGGGCAATTTTTAGTGATTTTGGAGCAATATTTCCACACTCACATAAAACATAGGATACACCAGATCTCAGAGGAAGGTAGAGAACAGCATCACTATTTTAATCCCATTACTTGGGCAACTTCTGGGAAACAGTTTGTTGATACTCTTCTAAAACTTAGAAGTAAATATCAGAACTGAAAAGTACTTTTTTAATCATTCTACTCCAACATCTTATTTTGCAGAAGAGTAATTGAGTCTTGGATTCACACACCATTTCTGTAAAATAAGGGACTGGAGGATCACTAAGTACCTTTATCATAGGACTGTTGAAGGAAAAACATGGGTAATGCCAATACAACCCTTTGGACAATGCCTAGTTGGTAGTGAGTGCTCTGCATACAGTAGCTCCTTATCACTGGAAAAGAACAATGCCCGTTCTGGGTTGCATTGCTAATTATTGGTAAATTGGGCTTTCCAACAATGCTGGGGTACAAAGGTTCTCAGAATTTCCCCAATCCCAGCTCAGTAAGTTTTTCCAATAGTAATAAACCTGATCTGGCTTAAACTCGTTGGGAGCCTGATAAGTTCTCTAATATTTGATTTAACTCATCCATGGGAACTACAAAGAACTTGAGGAACTGGAGTGTGCAGGCATGTTCACGGACCTGTGCAGCTTACAGCTTGTGGGCTCCTCTTCCTTTCCCGCTGGAGAAAGAAAAAACAGCAGCACAGAAGTAGCCCATGAAGGCTGACTGGCCCACCAGCTCTTGACATGAGCCATCACCAGAGATAACCTGATCAGTAGCCTGGATCTGGTGGGAACTAGTCCTTATAATCCACCAATTCCCAGTACAATCCACTTCTAATAAAAAAAAAAAAAAAAAAAAGGAGGCCCTGGGTTTCCCTTTGACCCTTGTCCTTGGCTATCTATATGGACCCTCTCCAGCTGTGTTGAATCATCACTTTCTACCTTTTTATCTTTGCTTTTCCAGTACTTTCCCAGGCAGCTGCCCAGACTCAAAATATTTCCCAATTTGCAGCCTGGATTTCAGTGGAATACTCTTTCATGTTAAGCTTTGAAGGCTACAGTAAAGATTGCATTAAGGACAGTTACCTGCCAACTATTAACCATTGCCTCTGGTCTGACCTGAATTCATAGAGGGCACAGTCACCCAACAACTTAATCAATGAACCCCTTTGGCTTTAGGGTGGCAGGGGCCAAGAGCTTGATCAAAGAAGCTTATGTGCTTTCAGCAACTCAGAAGATTCCAGTTGTTTTCAGCAGGCCTGAGAGGTTAAAATAAACAAATAAGAAAATGCCAGGTTGCCCTCTCATTTCTTCTCAGACCTTGTGCCAGCCAGGGCTAGTGCCGGACAGGCTGCCCCCAAAGAGACTGTGGTGGTGCCCGTGAGGCCAAGCCATGCAACCAGAGCTTTCACTGCACTAAGTGCCTGCTTCTTTCTCCTCACTCTGCTCTCCGTTTCTAAAAATGCACGAAATAGCCATTGCTGTAGAATTACCCAATGAATAAAAGGCCCTCCAACCTCTCTCTCCTGGCACAGAACTCATCCAGAGGGTGTAGTTGGCCGCCTTTGGGTACCTTAACACTTTCAACGGTGTTTGAAGACAAAACCTTATACAGAAGAGCCCAGCAATTGTTTGCATTTGCGACTCCTTGGTTGTGATTTTTTTTTGTGCTGAAGCAAAGAGGACTGGTGAGTGAGATCTCCATGCGGCCCTTTGAGAAGGCTCATAAACATGTTTGGCTGCCAGAAAACTCACAGAAGAGTGGCTGCTAACTGAGCAATTGTCCAACCTGAGAATTCTGCTCATAGAGTAACTCCAGCCAGGTAGTTTCAGGCCATCTCTCAGATCTTCTGAATTGCATAAAATTGGAAGAATTTTTAACTGTTCAATATTTAAAACTAACCAATTTTAAATGCCAGCATTCAGTCTTTATACTCTGAACATAAGAGCTTTGTGTATCTTCCTTGCCTAAAGTGAGAAGGAAATTTGTATAAATCGCTTGTGTCTGTTTGCTTTGTGTACCAACGACGACTTTGTTGTGTGTGCATTGAACTTATTAAATGAGTGCATATAATACACAGCCACAAGGGCGTGTGTCATTCAAGCAGGACTTTGCTAGAACTGAGGGGAAATGTCGCAACTAGGCCTCTGCTGATACCGCTTTCAAAAATCAACAGTGAGTTCCTAATCACCTAATCAGTGGTTTCTTTACAGTCCTCAATCCCCTTGATGATCTGGTGGCATTTAATACTGTTGATCATCTGCCCCTCTTTCCTTCAAACTAACTCTGTTTTGCAAAGCTTGAAGGAGGCTGCAGCCTCATGGTTCTCTCTGATCTTTTTGGCTACTTGTTCTCTGGTCATCGTCATCTTTTGCCTCCTAAACAACCAAATTGCCCAATCAGTGTGGACTGCTTTGGCTATCTTTCTTCTTCCTTCACTCCCTCTGGGGACACTTCACTCCTGCCCAAACTTCAAGATTTGCCACTATGTGAAAGATTCCCAAGCAGATTCCTCCGGCCCTGCCTCTGCTTTAGTATCTTATGTTTCTCAGCTCAGCACAGGTATCACAGTGAAATCTCAAACTCAGCATGTGCACAACAGAATTTAAAATACCCACCCTCTTCTCCCCCAGATCCCAGCTTCCAGAACCACTCCTGCTCTTGCTTTCCTTACTTGTGATCGGACTGCCAGCACCTGTCTAACCCCCAAAGCTTAAAACCCAGAATCATCCCAATTCCTTTCTCTCACTTACCCTAACATGGGGGGCAGCTAATGAATTTTTTTGATGCTCTGAATGTCTTGTGTGATTTTTTCCTTCTCCATTCCCTCTGCTACTATACTGGTCAAGCCTCTCTTACTTTCACCAACGGTTTACAAGAATCTCCAGGAATGTCATGACTCCCTTCCCCCTATTTTCACTCCTTCCTGTGCATTACATTCAGATTAATCCTCCATATAGTTTTCATTATATTACTCCTCATCACAAAAATCAATGGCCCCACAGCCTGTACAATAAAGTCCAAAAACTACTCCAGGATCTGGCCACTGGCCATCCTGTGTTTAGTCAAGTGGAACTCTCCAAAATTCCCTATAAATATTTTTCATTAACATTTCTGTGTTTCTTCATGCTGTTCCTGCTATCTGAACTCTCCCACCCAACTATTTGTGTTCCAATTTACAGACTTTTTAATAAAGACTTGGGGGGGGGGGTGGAAAAACTACCATGGTTTGAATATGGTTGGGCCTATCACCCAAGGGTTCCTGTGTTGGCCACTTGATGTTGGGACCTTTAAGAGATAAAGCCCAGTGGAAGGTAACTAGGTCAGGGAGTGCCACCCCCAGAAGGGATTAATGCCCTCTCATGGGTGTGGGTCATATCTCATGGGATTGGACTCTTACACAGCAAGCTCAGTCTCCTTGGTTAGCTCTCTTGCTTCCTCTCTCCCTGTGTAAGCTCACTCACATGCTCTCTGTCTCTCACCATGTGATGCCCTGTGCACCTTGGAATTCTGCTGATAAGAAGGCCATTGCCAGATGTGGCCTCTCAACCTTGGACCAGAACTGTGAGTCAAAACAAACCTATTTTCTTTATAACTTACCCAGTTTGTGGAGTTGTCATTAGCCTTTGAAAATGGACCAAAACAATATCTTAGTCATTGCTATGGACTGAATATTTGCATCTTGCCAAAGTCCATCTGTCAAACTATTAACCCTCAATGTGATGGTATTTAGAGTTAGAACCTTTAGGAGGTCATAAGGTTTAGATGAGGTCATTAGGGTGGAGCCCATATGAGAGTATTCGTGTCTTTATAGGAAGTGAATACCAGAAACCTTACTCTTTCTCTCCAGGTGTGCACAAAGGAGAAGTCATAGGAGTGAGAAGGCAGTCATCTGCAAACCAGGAAAAGAGCCCTCACCAGAACTCGACCTTGTTGGCACCCTGAGAAATGAATTTCTGTTGTTTAAGTCACCCAGTCTATGGTATTTTTTTATGACAGCCTGAACCCGTCAGTAAGGTACTCATTGTCTATCCCCATTGCTTAGCACAGCACCTTACCCATCAGAGACACTCCTAAATATTTTCTAAACGAATATGTGTGTATGATGTGTGTGAAATTTAACTTCAATCAAATAAAGCCAGTGGGTTCCTGGATATCCAATAAGTCCTGCTACTCACGTTCCTCCATATTTCGACTTCTCCACTGCCACCGATGCAGCTCCCCTGATTCATCTCAACCCAAACAGTGCAAACTCATCCTTCTTTCTAAGCCAGAGTGACAAACTGGCATCCCAGAAGCTATGCGTTGCACATGATTACTTCTTTGCACAACTCATAGTGGTTTCCAAGGTCATTGCCAGCATTTAAAATTGGGAGATTTCATGTGAATATATGGATGTGGGCAATGGTAGACCCTTGATGAGAGTTGGCTGCCATTTATAAGTGGGGTTCATACTCTTCAAGTCTCAGCCCCAACTCCTTTATGTTATTATCTTGGGCCTTGTATTTGAGTCTGAGAATCACATTCTACAGCCTTTCCCACTCTCTTTCAGCTCTGTAGCAAAATTCTACATCTCTAATCTCTAAAATTCTATATTCCATACCCAGAAAAATATTCAACAAATAACAACAGCCTGAAATCACCTCTCCTTTCCTTCCTTGTATTCCTGTAGACCAGCAGAGTTAGCATTACATCTCCAGGAAATTGCGGTCCAGCAACATTGTACTTACTTAATTTTCTCACTTCTTCAGGAGGAAGATTAAAAGCGAGATTTCAAAGTAAGAGGCCCACCCAGAACAACCAAAGCAGTCCATACCAACAAAAGCGAAGCAGGAGGCATCACAATACAAGACCTTAAACTATACTACAGAGCTATAGCAACAAAAAACAGCATGGCACTGGCACCAAAACAGGAATGAAGATCAATGGAACAGAATAGAAGACACAGAAACAAACCCACATTAATACAGTTATCTCACACTAGACAAAGGCGCCATAAACATACATTGGAAAAATAATAGCCTCTTAAGAAATCGTGCTGGGAAAACTGGAAATCCATATGTACCAGAATGAAATTGAGCCCCTATCTCTCACCCTGCACAAAATTCAACTCAAAGTGGATCAAGGACCTAGGCATTAGACCAAAGACCATGCACCTACTAGAAGAAAAAGTAGGCCCAACTTTCCATCATATAGGCTTAGAAACAACTTCTTCAACAAGACTTCTAAAGCATAAAAAGTAAAATCAAGAATCAATAAATGGGATGATATCAAACTAAAAAACTTTTTCACAGCAAAGGAAATAATCATGAGTGTGAAGAGAGAGCCTACAGAATGGGAGAAAATCTTTGTCACCTGCACTTCAGATACAGCACTAATCTCCAGGAAATACAAAGAACTCATAAAACACCAAAAAAACAAATATCCCAATCAATAAATGGGCAAAGGATCTGAAGAGACACTTCACAGAAGAAGAAATACAATCAACCAACAAATATATGAACAAATGTTCAACATCTTTAGCAATTAGAGCAACGCAAATCAAAACTACACTGAGATTCTGTCTCACTCTAGTCACAATGACAATTATCAAGAAGACAAGTAAAAATAAATGTTGGCAAGGATGTGGGGAAGAATGTTTACGCATACATTGCTGATGGGACTGCAAATTGGTGCAACCATTTTGAAAAGCAATGTGGAGATTCCTTAGAAAACTTAGAAGGGAACAACCATTTGACCCAGCTATCCCACTCCTTGATATATATCTGAAGGACTTAAAATCAGCATACTACAGTCACTCAGTTACATCAATGTTTATAGCAGCTCAATTCACAATAGCTAAACTATGGAACCAACCTAGGTGCCTTTCAACAGATGAATGGATAGAGAAAATTGGTATATTACTCGACCATAAAAAAAGAATGACTTTATGACTTTTGCTGGTAAATGGATAGATCTGGAGACTATCACGCTAAGTGAAGTTAGCCAATTCCAAAACACCAACGGCCGAATGTTCTCTCTGAATGCTAATGCTGACTCACAATAAGACTGGGGGTGGGGGTTAAAAATAGAAGTTCAGTGGAGTAGACAAAGGGGAATGAAGGGAAAGGAGGGGGATGGGAACAGGAAAGACAGTAGAACCAATCAGCCATAACTTTCCTATGTTCTTATATGAGTACATGACCAGTGAAACTCCACATCATGTGCAACCACAAGAATGGGATCCTAATTAGAATAAGTTATACTCCACGTATATATGATATGTCAAAATACACTCTACTGTCATGTATATCTAAAAAGAACAAATATTTAAAAAGAAGAAAAAAAGAATGAGGTTCCAGAAAAAGGGGCCAGGGTATTTATTCTCACAAATGATGATTGACACAACTGGTTTCAAACCCAGGTCATATGACTCCAGGTTTTATACTTTGTCTTATTGGTGAGTTCTTTCTCAGTTTGTGCTGCTGGCTTCTGCAATCTAATCCAACTTAATTTAGCAAATATTAAATACTAAAAATGTTATAGGAACTCACTGCTCTCTGTCCTGGAGTTGTTAAACATTTTCATTCTAAACATTGAGAGCCCTTACTCTCTGGCTGGATATTTTGCCCATTGACAGAGAACTGCCTCTAAGGAGAGATAAATTCTCTCCTTCACATTGTACTCTGAACTAATGAATATCCACTTTGTTGAAGCACTATGCTGGATGCTAAGTTTACAGTGGTAAATAAAACAATATTTCATTACCTTCATAGGGTTAAAATATATCTGCTCTTAAATGCATATTCTTTTTTTCCAATAAATTAAAAATTCCCAGGAGCTGAGTCTTCACTCTTTTTGAATGGTACGACAGACTGAATTTACTGGGTAATTTTTTGGTATTAATGACAAATGTTCTCAGTAATCCCAGGTAGAAGCTGTGGTTGTCCTTGCCTTCTTTGCATCTTATAACCTCTCTCTGACTCCTAGCAGTTCCTTCTTATAGAATCTGACTTTATAATCCCAAATACAAATATAGGTCAGAGTAACTTCATGCTTGCCTCATCTGGACAGTCACATAGGACCCTGTACCCTGAAGAGCCCAGACCTTCATTTAATTCTCTATAGTTAACATCTCAACTCTTCATAATTTTGAAGAAGCCCCACCATTAACATAGTAACTCTGAGAACAGCATTGAAGGTGGCAGCAGACATAACTTTAATGTCAACACCATGAGTTCCTCAATAGGTTCCTCTTCAGATGACTTTAATGCTGTGCAAACGTAGAAAAATCATAGGGACATAGTTTGAAAGACATCTCCTTTAGTGAAGGTATTTGTATTCATGATGTTAGCAGAGTGGTATATTCTAAAACACAAGAGAAATAATGATGGTGCCAAGGTAACAACGTCATGTTGTTTACCTAAACTACAGGTATCCTTAGGTTCAGTGGGCACTGGTTCATTAGTGAGAAGTCTGGATTAGCAGCATCAGCATAACCTGGGAACTAGTTAGAAATTCAAACCCTTGGTCCTCACCTGACTTACTGAATCAGAAACCATGATGGTGGCCCAGTTTTCTGTGTTGTAAAAAGCCCTGAGATTATTCTAGTGTGTGATAAAAATGGGCAACCATTGGGTTATGGCATTGTCAGCCCCTTGAGAGTCTAGTCCATATCTCCTTATTACTCATTATCATCTCCTACTGTTTCCCAGCAGGATTATTTTAATACAGATGCACAGAAAGATGCTCTGGGAGATATGTGGGCTTGGAGGACTTTTCTTTAGTGGACTGAATAGAGGGGGAAAGAGCAGAACTGAGTTTTTTCTTGGTTAATGGGTTGTTTATCTTGCTCCTTTGAAATCAGAGCCAATAATGTAGAAGGCTCTAGTGGCTAAAGATTTATGTCTGAGTGAAACAGACAAACATAATTGCTCCCTCGCACAGACACATTTCGAAGGTAACACCATAGAATCCATTGCTGAAAGTGACCTTGCATAATAAGGATTCACCCCCACATTTTACAAATGAGAAAATAGAGGCCCAGACAGATGAACTGATCTACCAGAGGTGACCCAATTTCCCCCAGTATTCATGAAAGAGAAAGACTTATTGAGGAAAAAGTCAGAATCACCTTGCCAATAGTTACTGCACAGTTAGTTACTAGGGTAAGTGGGAAGCAGGCACCCTATCCAGAAACTCTAGGACTTGCTTTCCCATTGGGAAATTAATTCACTTCCTCCCTGTCTTCCACTTGTTGGTGTGATTTCAGAACAAATACATATTTTTAAAAAGACAGCCTTCTTGGTCTCCTCCACCTTTTAATGTTCATTTTTTCTTGCAGATGGAAATCACATACCAGGAAGATGAGGCAGCAGGCAACCTATACAGTTGGTGACCAGTTTGCCCTTTGGGAGGAAGATGGGTCCTGCTTGTAGGTGGCCCTGCTCAGTTCCGCGCTGCCTATCTCCACACCTGGTTCTCGTTTGTGACACCAAAAGCATTTCATGCTTATAAGCATCATCTGTTCTCAATTTTTAAACCACAAGTTTGGTTTGGTTTGTTTTTAATAAGTGGTTAAAACAGAATCCACCTTTCCAATGTGATGATGTCTCTTAAACCCAGCTATTGGAATCTTGCAGATTTAGATTAATAAGGCTGGTATAGAAGGTTAATACCAAGAGGCATATAAGTCCCAACATTTCTGACTTTTTTTATGCCTAGATGCAACACACATTTATTTCCAACACACGTATTTGAAGAAAATGATGGTCATGTTTAAAGAAAACTGTATAGCAGTCTTTATCTTTGCATAATAATCCCTATCTCCATTTTTCTTTCCCAATTTTGAATTTAAAAATTCCTAGATTTTATGCAAAATTAGTTGGAGGAATTAAGTCAATAGAACCCTTCACTATTGCTCAATTTCAATTTCTTGGTATTTTGCAATTGGTATCTCTTGATTTTTTGACAGTCAGTAGTTCTTTATGTGGTATTTTGTCACTGAACTTGGCCAAGAAAACAAAGTTAAGACATCCATCTTCTTTTAAGATGAAAGATTCAAGAATCTTTTAGTTCCAAGTTAAATATAATTGAAAAGTCACAAATTTTTAAAAAGATATGTAACTGATAGTTAAATTTTACAGAATTTTCCAGGTTCCTTTATAATGAATTTTTAAATGCCCATTGCCTGGTATTAAACACACATAACCATTCATGAATTGGGTAGGGATATTTTCGTCCTGGTTCTGGGCAGGGATACTTTAATTTTAGCATGTTAAGTTCTTTGATGTTGGGTAGGTGTCACAGGTTGGGGCCAGTATGGCACAATTTGCAGCCATCTCAACTCTCTTCCTTTAAATTAAAGCCAACCTGAATTGGTGGAAATGTTTACTTTTTCTTCTAAAATAAGAGTAATAGATGTTTCCAAGTTCACCTACCTTCAGGAGAAATAGCACTCCTGTGAAGGACCAATCACAGTCTACACTTTCTCCTATGTGATTTCAAAAGGCAAGTCATCTTCAATGGTGTTCCTAAGATGCCATAGGACATGCATATGTTTTACAGCTCTGTCCTAGCATACTCTTACTCTACCCTACTACTTGATTTAATCATCCAGGGTCATCAGCTCTGAGCTACATGGGGTCAGAGTCTTTTTATACTTCTTAAGTCATGCTCCTCCATATACCTAGGGTAGTGCCTGGCACATGATAGATGCTAATTAATCTATTGGATGATGAACTGAATCAGTGAATGAACAGCTAAATGAATGAGTGACTATATTGGAAACATCCATCATGATATATTTTTAAGTTCAAATTTAAGATTTTTATACGAGAGTGAGAGGAGGGAAATCACTAGAATACTAAGCTAAATTTCATATTATTCCTAGATGTTTCTAAATTTTTATTTCTTTGTGATCACATATTAATTAAATGTATTAACTGGATTACACTCTCCATTCCACTTATTTGTACAAATGGGCATTTTCCTTCAGTTCCTATAAGTTGCTATGTGATATGTTACTCACAGTTGATCTCCTAATATGTTTCCTCATGGGCAAAATAGAAATTGCATTTTTTACTCCCAAAGATGCATGCAAATGAGCAGAGATATATAATGACTTATGTTCTGTACCATGTTTACATTCTTGTTCCCTTTGGAAGTCTCAATTTTGACTGAAAGAAATCACAAAGAAATTGTTTTTACATTTACTCATCATTTTACATTTCAAAGATCCAAATCAGTAAAATGTTTTAAACAGTGTTTAATATTGATGATCACACTTTGCAATACATTCCTTTGTCAGTACTGTCAATAAACCACCCTAAAGTATGAGTCAAACTCTTGAACCTTTGAATAAAATGTGTTTCCACCCCTCCTGCCTTCTACCTTTAAGGGTGGACTTTCAAGGCATTTTTCTCTAGGCTAAATGCATATTTTCAAAATTGCTTTTTCTTTGAATATCTTACATGCCTTTTAGGGTGATTTGAATCCCAGTAAGAAATGGAATTGGCTTCCTTGCGAAGCCCTCAGGTTCTAGATGTTGGCTCCCATAACCTCTTCTCTCTTCTAGGCCTACTTATATCTTTCAGGGAAATCCTAACCTTTGGTAATTCACATATCAGTGGCCAAAATAAAAGCATTCTATCAGCTCACAATGCCCAAATTCCATTGTTTAACCTAGAACGTATAAAATTCTCAACAAGGAACTGAAAAAATATGTTAAAATACTTTCTCAACAGTACAATGACTTCTTATATTCCTATATATACTCAACATTATGGTTTACATTTTTTTCCCTTTTTGGTGTCTTACATCTTCATAACCACATTGTATTTTTCCCACACATTCTTTCCTTTGTCCACTATACAGGTCTAGAAATTGTAAAAAACATATAACATAATAATTAGGGGCACAGTCTTTGCAGTGACTAGTTGTATGTATTTGAGCAAATTATTTAATACTCTGAGCTCAGTTTCTCACTGAAAATAAGAAAGAATAATATTGTTTACTCCATTCAACTATTAAGAGAATTAGATGAACAAAAGGGAGTGGATAACAGTGGGCTCCCCTGGTTGAAGTGAGGTTCAGTATGTCTACATTGTTTCAAGCAGTGTAACTTTTCTACTCAAACAAAGGTCTTGGAACATTGTGCATGTTAGTACAGAGACTGGCTTTGTCCTTCTAAATGGCCATATAACAATTCAATGTATAATTGTTCCAACTTGGTTTTATTTATATTTTCTATTCCTTGACTGTTTTTGTTATACTAAGAATAATGCAATGAACCTCTTACACATACTCCTTTGGACATTTGTGCTAGTATTTACTAGGATAGATATAAACAAGCTGAATTCCTATGGCAAAAAGTGTACATATGATCAGAGTCTACCAAACTGCTTTTCAGAAAGCGTCTCCAAAAATATATTTCACTCAGCTTTGATGACATATAATACCATCAAAATTTTTAGATTGAACATTCAACCAATTAAGAATGAAATAAAACTCAGCATAATAAAGGCCATGTATGAAAATCCCAAATCTAGCATCATACTCAGTGGTGAAAGATGAAAACTTTTACTCTAACATCAGAAACAAGGCAAAGTTGTCTTCTCTCACCACTGCTATCCAATGTAGTATTTATTGGAAGTCCAAGACAAAGCAGCTAAACAAGTAAAAGTAAAGCATCCATGTTGAAGAGAAAAAACTAAAATTACCTCTTTTCTCAGACGACATGATCTTCTATGTGTAAAATCCTAAAGATTCACACACAAAAGTGATAAAATCATTACACAGATTCAGAAGGTTGCAGGATATAAAATCATCATACAAAAATCAGTTGCATTTCCACACACTACCAATGAATAATCTGAACAGAAAATTAAGAAAGCAATTTTATTTACAATGGCATCAAAAGACTAAAATACTTAGAAATAAGTCAAAACCTGGTGGTCAAAGACTTGTGTACTAAGAACTACAAAACATAGCTGAACAAATTAAAGGAGATACAAATAAAAGGAAAGATGTCCCATGTTTATAGATTAAAAGACTTAATATTATCAAGATGCCCATACTACTAGAAGAAATATAAAGATGCAATGTAATTCCTATCAAATACCCAATGGCAGTTTTAGCATAAATAGGATGAAAAAATTCATCCTAAAGTTCATATGAGATGGTCAAGGAACTTCAAATTGTCAAAACAATTTTGAAAAGGAAAAACAAAGTTGGAAGACTCATATTTCTTGATTTCAAAATATGTTAAAAAGCTACAGTAATCAAGGTAATGTGGTATTGGCATAAAGACAGAGAGATTAACAAAGAAATGAAATAGTCCAGAACTAAACCCTCATGTATAAGGTCAAATGATCTTCAACAAAGGAATGGATATTCAACAGGGACAGGACAGTCTCTTCAAGGAGTGGTGCTGGAAAAACTGATATCCACATACAAAACAACTTTATTCTAATTTGGACTTTCATACCATCTACAAAAATTTAAAAGGGATTAAAGACTTAAAGGTAAGAAAGGAAACTACAGAAATCATAGAAGAAAACATAGGGGGAAAACTTCATGACATTGGACTTGGCAATGATTTTTGGATATGACACAAAAAGCAAAACTAAACAAGTGTTAAAAGAAAATATGGGTATATTTATTTTAAAATTCAATGTTAGTTGTTTTTTCATCAAATATATTTACATTTAATTTAAACAATAAAATAGTTCTACAAAATTTATGAAAATTCAAAATTCTCAGAAACCCTAATTTCCCCACCAAACATATAAGATTTTATAGTTCCAAGAGGCTTTTGAGAATGCTTTGCATGTTCATAATACTATCCCTTGATTTTTCAGTCTTAAATTTTAAAAAAATCTCACTGTAGTCTCTCTCCTCTCTCTCTCTCTCTCTTCTCTCTCTCTCTCTCTCTCTCTCTCTCTCTCTATATATATATATATATATATATATTTTTTTTTTCTCTTTTACACACACACACAAACACACACACACAAACATACTTCATCTCCACTGCTTGGGTACAATTTTACTTCCTCTTCTCCCATACAGCTAAGTCATATGATTGTTAAATCCACATTTAATTTTACATTATCCTATGTAAATGCTACCCAAATCTGAAATGTACATTGTGCTATAATGCCCTTTCCTTGTTTGTACTGCTTTTGGTTTTTTCCCGAAGTTAATAATTCTCTTGTTTTCATTTGCTTACTTTACCATCTACTTATTATTTACAGATGCTTTCCCAATTTGGTAAAATTTCCTTGGAATACATTTCTATCTCTTTATTTAATTTTTCTCCTGGAAAAAAATCTCTCCTAGAGCCTGTCACATACTCCAGTCTATCATTAACTATTAGATCTGTTGCAAGGCTATCCACACAAAATAACTTCTTGGTGATACATGAAAATAATCCTTGGGATCACCTTCACTTTTCTCTCATGTAGATCCTTGTTCCCTGTATCACTTTCTTCCTCTTTCTTAGTTGCTCCCACATTTTGGTGGAGTACCTCCTCTTACAGCTTCCTATGAAAGGTGTACAGGTCTGGGAAGGTTGAAGGAGTATTGACAAGGCAGACTGTTGGTAAGTGCCAAGTTCAGGCAGAAGACTTCTTCTCTGCTACTGTATTCATTTTCTGTCATCTTGGGAAAACCACATCCTTGCACTGGAGATGGCCGGTGGCAAACCACAATATCTATAGGCATATAGGTAAATAATCAAAATAACCAGGTGAAACAGATCAGTTAAAATGTGAGGGAGGAGTGGAAGATTGCAGCAAACTCTCAAGCCTCTCTCCCTGTCTAAAATGGATGCTTCATGACATGAGAGAATGTGGTCTACTCAGGCTAGAACTTAAGATTTTTTTAAGAGAAAAGTTGGAAATCTGAAATTTTATTTCCTGAATTTCAAATGCTGGTAACCAGTTCTAATTAAAACTAAAAAGACTTGTGAAGTATAGCACCTTGTGAGATAAAAGCAGCCATCCATAAATAAAAGCTTTCATATTAATGCCTCCCCCTAAAACAAGTTTTGAGCAGCCAGGGGGCAGCATGAGGGCATGAAGTGTCATTGGAGGAGGGAAGGGATGCAATCAAAGGCAGCGTTAGTCCTGTTCGCAGTTTTGCCCAGCGTGCAGATGCAGGGAGCACAAAGGTCCAGCTATCGCGTTGCAGAGCGAGGGCCAGCAGAGGATGGAGGAGGCTGGGGGAGGCTCCACCACCGGTGCACATTCCGTCTTCTCCAGCATCCCCAGGGAGGGCACATTCCTCACAGTTGAGGGGCAGAGCTGTTGATTTAAAAGATTCTTAGAATATTCTGTTCAACACCCTAGTGGGTTTTTCCTGCCCTGGAAACAATGTATCTGGGTCATGCCTTTTCTTGCCTTGAACACAATGTATCTGGGCCATGTCTTGGGCTTTGAGATCTCCTTAATAGTGAGTAGGAAGTTGTCACGTCTTTCCGCCCCTTCTTAGTTTCCTGGGGCTTGCAAATCCCTTCATCCCTCATTCATTGATTCTTCTTCCCTTTGCAGGAATAATGGTCACACTGCTAAATCACAAGCTGAAGCTTCATTCTTACACACATATTTTAGCTTCTGAAGAAAGTTAGAAGATGGAATCATGTCATGTAGTGAATCCACAGTTCTTTTTCAATGACATTTTTAAATAGTTGTGGAGTTACTTATATTAATTCTTGGAATATCAATAGCTAACCAATAAACCCCTTCTTCCTTAAATGCAAATGACTTGCTGAGATTAAATAGGGACTTTAGAATAATGAGGCTCAGGCAGATGAGAGATGATGAGAACTCAAAAAGAAGTTTCTGCACGTGCAGGTATGAGGGGCAGCTGAGTCAGAGATGTGACTGTGCACTGAGAAGAAATGCAAAGCCTGGACGTGATGACTGGTTGTCTCAGTGAGGGGCCAGGGACCGGTGCCACTCTAGACAGGCTGGCGGCACGCATATCTTGAAAAAGCTACTCTGCTCTTTCTGATAGACTTTCCCCTGCTATGCCCAATGGAACCCCTATCCTAAAAGAGAAGTAAGATGAAACTGCCATGCAGGGAGAGCAGGGCTGTGGGGTGGCCAAATTGGATGCAAAGCAAAGAGGGTGCTCCTAGTGAAGATGAGAAAAGATTCTTACTGTTCACTACAGCTATGACTTGGCTACAGTCAAACAGCCCCTGGGGAGGTGATACATAGACACAGTGCTTTACTGAGCAATGCTCCCATTGTTCTCCTACAGGACAAGGGTCCTCAGAGAAGGTGCCCTGGGGCTGCAACCCTAATTTCTTTTTAACATGCACAATATCATAGTGTGTGCAGATAATGACCCCAGAGTTGTTATGCCATTTTCCAGTGGGGAAAAAAAAGGATCGAGGCTCTGCTAAACTCTGCTGCAGAACAGAGCACCGTAGAATACCCTCCATTATGCATTGATTCCCTCTACTGCAGACATCGAGCACAGGAAAAGTCCATGCATGGGCATGCTCTCTGCATCCACTAATGTTTCCCCCATTTCTCTGAGATATCCCACCTTCCTGCTTCCGTGCATTCTAGACAACAGTCAGTCAATCCTGGTTCCTTTCCCCACTACCTTGGTTCCACTACCTCGGTCTCCACACTCCCATCGGGGTCACCCACTGCAGAACCAGAAGCAGGATGACTCTTACTTATAGCATCCCCTACTATTTCAGTTACATTTGCTTATTTAATCCTCACACTGATCTGATAAAACCAGGGTTGTCATTAATCAACAATTGAGATTAAGACTGAGAAGTTAAGGGATTAATTTTCCAAAGGTGCCAGAGCCCAAAGGCAAATCCAAGTCACCTTGGACTCCAAAGTATTGACTGCACTTCCCATCAACTCTCACTGAATTAGCCACACCCCCAAAACCCCTCCCCTTCTTTCATGCATCTCTAGCTCCTGTCAAACTCACTCTCTTTTTACATAGTCACACTATCTCTGACCTTCTCCTCTTGACTTCTTCTTGCTCAAGTACCTGATAAAACTTTCTCTCCTCCTTTTTCCATTTATTCTCACATTGCTTGTTCACTTCTTCTGTTTGATAGCTCTATATGTAAAAAAGGTAGAAATAGGTACTTATCAGAGGAAATAAAATTTGTGCTTTTACAAGTGAAAAGAGACAGAATAAGTAATAGCATTATTCAAAGTTTGGGAGATACCCCAAATTCATCCCCATAATTTCTACAGGAATGTGCATCTACTTTCTCCTCTTTCTCCACCAATGAAACGTTTTTTCTCAATGATCAGCAGTAAAAATAAGTTGTACTTCAAAGTTCTTCATTGAATTGTATTATTTTTGTTTGGGTTCATTTTTATTCCAAATTTGGACATTTCAGATGTATTACAGTTTAAAGAAAACTTTTCAGGTTGAGCTGGGAACCCAACCACCAAACGTGAGATTTTAACTCAGGAAAATGAATTTTCCAAAACCCCATTTGTAGTTGCCAATTTTGTGGAAATGTATAATATGGAAATGTGAATGTATGGTGTCACCGTTGATATGTGCAATCCTGTTAAAGTCAGAACAGCAGGCTCCCCTTTTCCATGGTCTTATACACCAAAGGGTCATCACTGATTTTTTTCCATGAAGATAATCTTCTAAATGTGCTTACCTTTGTGTCCATTTTGACTGACCAGCTGCTTGATCAACATCTGCACAATCCATGCTCCTTCCCTTTGCATCCTCTTCTGCCTCATTATCCCAGTCCCCCATGGGTGACTACCTTACCTACACAGCATTTGGAGGCATGTGTGACATGATGACAGTT
This sequence comes from Sciurus carolinensis, assembly GCF_902686445.1. Taxonomy (NCBI): domain Eukaryota; kingdom Metazoa; phylum Chordata; class Mammalia; order Rodentia; family Sciuridae; genus Sciurus; species Sciurus carolinensis. The sequence continues at coordinate 28,331,574 of NC_062218.1, read as the reverse complement.
GAGAGATGGAATGAGAACCAGGACTTCATTTCTGACACCCTGGCTCTTACTCCCTAGTCTGGAGTCAGGAAGACCTGCCTAGAAGCTACATTTTGCCACAAATAGATTGTTATTAGGTGTCCCTTATTCAGGAATTCAACACCATGATTTGAGTACTTGTGTTCAAGGTTTAGTACTTGCTCAAAAATGCAGTCCTGGTCCCATAGCACAAGAAATAAAAGCAAGAATCAATAACTGGGACAGATTCAAACTAAAAAGCTTTTTCTCAGCAAAGGAAACTATCAGCAATATGAAGAGAGAACCTACAGAGTGGGAGAAAATCTTTGCCACTCATACTTCAGATAGAGCACTAATTTCCAGAATGTATAAAGAACTCAAAAAACTCTACACCAAGAATACAAATAACCCAATCAACAAATGGGCTAAGGAAATGAACAGACACTTCACAGAAGAAGATGTACAAGCAATCAACAGATATATGAAAAAATGTTCAACATCTCTAGTAATAGGAGAAATGCAAATCAAAACTACCCTAAGATTCCATCTCATCCCAATTAGAATGGCAATTATCAAGAACACAAGGGACAATAGGTATTGGCAAGGATGTGGGGAAAAAGGTACACTCATACATTGCTGGTGGGGCTGCAAATTGGTGCAGCCACTCTGGAAAGCAGTGTGGAGACTCCTTAGAAAACTTGGAATGGAACCACCATTTGACCCAGCTATCCCACTCCTTGGCCTATACCCAAAGGGCTTAAAATCAGCATACTACAGAGATACAGCCACATCAATGTTCATAGCTGCTCAATTCACCATAGCCAGATTGTAGAACCAACCTAGATGCCCTTCAATTGATGAATGGATAAAGAAACTGTGGTATATATATACAATGGAATATTACTCAGCCATAAAGAATAATAAAATCATGGCATTTGCAGGCAAATGGATGAAATTGGAGATTATCATGCTAAGTGAGATAAGCCTATCTCAAAAAAACACAAAGGACAAATGATCTCGCTGATAAGCAGATGATGACACATAGTGGGGGGTGGGAGGGAGGTAAGAATGTAGGAAGGAGGGACTGTATAGAGGGGAAAGAGGGGTGGAAGGGGTGGGGAGAAGGAAAAAATAACAGAATGAATCAAACACTATTATCCTATGTAAATTTATGACTACACAAATGGTATGTCTTTACTTCATGCACAAACAGAGAAATAGTATATATCCCATTTGTTTACAATAAAAATAAATTTTTTAAAAAATGGAGTCCTGGGCAAGGGTGTCAGAGAACTGGGCTCTGTTCTATTTCAACACCATTTGTGTGATCTCAGGTCACACATAATTCTAGAATCAAAATCCTCCCGAGGAATAAGACAGATGCTTTCCTCCAGTGAAAACTGCCACCGTGAATGCATATTTGTGTCAGCCTCTGACCCCATAAAAGCAGTTTGCACTTTACACCGTGTGGGGAAGTACCACACATAAAACAGAGAGCAAGACAAGGCCAAAAATGCTGCAGAAAGTCAGAAAACATGTGTCCCTGTGGACTAACATAGTTTTCAATGACTTTGAGGACAGGAGATATAAGGTGACCAAGAAGATGGCTAGGTGACCTAGTCTGCTTGGCCTACCATGACAAAAGGCCAGAGACTGAGAAAAAACTACATGATGGAAATTGTTTCCTCACAGTTCTGGAGGCTGGAAGTCCCAGATGGAGGTGCTGGCCAATTTGGTTCCCAGTGAGAACCTTTTCCTGGAGAGCAAAGGGCCATCATCTCAATTTGTGTTTTCATGGACTTTTCTTGGTGCCTGCATGTGGAAAGAGAAAAAGTGAAAAAGTGAGCCCTGACAGCCCCTCTGATAAGGACACTAATCCTGTCAGATCAGGGACCCACCTTTATTTAACCTTAATTACTTCCTTAAATGTTCCATCTCCAATATGGCTGTATTAGGACTTACGACTTGAACTTAGGAATCCCATAATAGTGGGATGTGACTACAGTGTGAGGGAAGGTGTTCCAGACCAAAGGCAGCATGAGAGAAATGAAGACGCAGGAAAATGTGTGTATAGGTGTGTATGGTGTGTCTGTTGTACACAGGACTCACATCAAAGGGCGGCACCACTCTAGACCAAGCATATGGATCCATGATGAGCCCAACAGACAAGACCCTGTCCTCATGGAGTTCATGTTCTAGCAGGTAGAGACAGGCACTAACACAGTGAGTCAAGGACTTAGTACATGACATTGGATGTTAAAAAATAAGGACCAGGGAAGAATAAAAATGGTGTGAGGAGAGTTGAGAGGTTTCTATAGGTCAATAGAGGCCTCACTGAGAAGGAGGAAGCCGAGCAGAGACCTGAGGGTAGAAGAACAGAGTACCTTGAGGAAATGATTTCAGACAGGGGAAGGTAGAGCAGGAGTGTGAAGGAAAGAAGATCCTTAGGAGTCAAGAGAGAGCCTGGGCTGTTCAGAGAAGATGGAGTGGGGACAGGAGAGAGAGTCTCTGGTGTTCAGAGAAGATGGAGGAAGGACAGGAGAGAGAGTCTCTGGTGTTCAGAGAAGATGTAGGGAGGACAGGAGAGAGAGTCTCTGGTTTTAGAGAAGATGGAGGGAGAACAGGAGAGAGAGTCTCTGGTGTTCAGAGAAGATGGAGGGAGGACAGGAGAGAGAGTCTCTGGTGTTCAGGGAAGATGGAGGGAGGACAGGAGAGAGAGTCTCTGGTGTTCAGAGAAGATGTAGGGAGGACAGGAGAGAGAGTCTCTGGTTTTAGAGAAGATGGAGGGAGAACAGGAGAGAGAGTCTCTGGTGTTCAGAGAAGATGGAGGGAGGACAGGAGAGAGAGAGTCTCTGGTGTTCAGGGAAGATGGAGGGAGGACAGGAGAGAGAGTCTCTGGTGTTCAGAGAAGATGGAGGGAGGACAGGAGAGAGAGTCTCTGGTGTTCAGAGAAGATGGAGGGAGGACAGGAGAGAGAGTCTCTGGCATTCAGGGAAGATGGAGGGAGGACAGGAGAGAGAGTCTCTGGTGTTCAGAGAAGATGGAGGGAGGACAGGAGAGAGAGTCTCTGGTGTTCAGAGAAGATGGAGGGAGGACAGGAGAGAGAGTCTCTGGTGTTCAGAGAAGATGGAGGGAGGACAGGAGAGAGAGTCTCTGGTGTTCAGGGAAGATGGAGGGAGGACAGGAGAGAGAGTCTCTGGTGTTCAGAGAAGATGGAGGGAGGACAGGAGAGAGAGTCTCTGGTGTTCAGAGAAGATGGAGGGAGGACAGGAGAGAGAGTCTCTGGTGTTCAGAGAAGATGGAGGGAGGACAGGAGAGAGAGTCTCTGGTGTTCAGAGAAGATGGAGGGAGGACAGGAGAGAGAGTCTCTGGTGTTCAGGGAAGATGGAGGGAGGACAGGAGAGAGAGTCTCTGGTGTTCAAGAAGATGGAGGGAGGACAGGAGAGAGAGTCTCTGGTGTTCAGAGAAGATGGAGGGAGGACAGGAGAGAGAGTCTCTTGCGTTCAGAGAAGATGGAGGGAGGACAGGAGAGAGAGTCTCTGGCGTTCAGGGAAGATGGAGGGAGGACAGGAGAGAGAGTCTCTGGTGTTCGGAGAAGATGGAGGGAGGACAGGAGAGAGAGTCTCTGGTGTTCAGAGAAGATGGAGGGAGGACAGGAGAGAGAGTCTCTGGCATTCAGGGAAGATGGAGGGAGGACAGGAGAGAGAGTCTCTGGTTTTAGAGAAGATGGAGGGAGGACAGGAGAGAGAGTCTCTGGTGTTCGGAGAAGATGGAGGGAGGACAGGAAAGAGAGTCCCTGGTGTTCAGAGAAGATGGAGGGAGGACAGGAGAGAGAGTCTCTGGTTTTAGAGAAGATGGAGGGAGGACAGGAGAGAGAGTGTCTGGTGTTGGGAGAAGATGGAGGGAGGACAGGAGAGAGAGTCTCTGGTGTTCGGAGAAGATGGAGGGAGGACAGGAAAGAGAGTCCCTGGTGTTCAGAGAAGATGGAGGGAGGACAGAAGAGAGAGTCTCTGGTTTTAGAGAAGATGGAGGGAGGACAGGAGAGAGAGTCTCTGGTTTTAGAGAAGATGGAGGGAGGACAGGAGAGAGAGTCTCTGGTGTTGGGAGAAGATGGAGGGAGGACAGGAGAGAGAGTCTCTGGTGTTGGGAGAAGATGGAGGGAGGACAGGAGAGAGAGTCTCTGGTGTTCAGAGAAGATGAGGGAGGACAGGAGAGAGATCCTCTGGGTGTTGGGAGAAGATGGAGAGAGGACAGGAGAGAGAGTCTCTGGGTGTTGGGAGAAGATGGAGGGAGGACAGGAGTGCAGGAAGGTCAGAGTGGGAGCTAGGGCCACTGTGAGTCTGTGTGAACCAGGAAGCACTGAAGGGTCTGAGCAGAGGAGTGACTCACTTTACTTGCTAAAATCTCTCTCTAGCTGATACGTGAGGGCCAGCGGCTGGGTGGCCCATTGGTGTCCATTGCCATGAATCAGATGAGATATGGTGGCATCAGACCAGGTGGCAGTAGAGAGGCAGAGCAGTGGCCCAGCTCTGGAGGCAGGTTGCTGGTAGTCGAGAGGATCGTCTGAGGACTGGAAAGGACAGGAGAGAACAGCCCCCAACAGCGTCTTGTGTATTATACCAAGTCATCCCACTGTAGATAGAGCCCTGCCACCTCCTCTGTCCTTACCTGCTCTTACTTTAGAGGTGAAGAGGGCAGGATGGAAAGAATTTCTCTGAGTTACCAAAATTCCTATGTGGTTAAATGATTCAGAGTCAAAATTGTTTATATTTGCAATACACAATCTGACTTCATTTTGCATTAGCTTAGCACTATCTAAATTGTTGATTATAGACCTTTCTTGATCATCCTTTGAAAAATTGCAGCCTACTCGCCCTCTTTCCCTTAGTTTCTTTTTCTCCCAAGCAATTGCCAACATCAAACATGATATTAATGTCACCCAGATATCTCGTTTATTGCCTACCTCCCCCACTAGGATACAAGCAGCAGTTTTTCCCAGTCTGTTCACTACTGTATCCCTACTGCCTGGAAGAGGGTCCTCTATGTGACAGGAGTTCAGTAACTTCCTATTAACTTAATGCATGTATTTGTGAAAGAAAGAGGAAAGAGGGAGAGAAAGAGGGAGAAGTGGAGAGCATTCAGACTATCCAGCCTTCAGGTCTTATAATTTACACAGTGACCACAACCAAAAGAAAAGAATAAACGGTAAAAGTAACAAAATAAAATGAAATGAAAGAAGGTATTAGTTTTAAAAACTGGGTAATTTATATAAGACAGAGATGTATTTCTTACAGTTCTGGAGTTTTGGGGCCCAAGGTCAAAGGACCCCCCTCTGGAAAGAGTCTTCATGCTTCCTTATCCACGGAAGGAGGCAGAAGGGCAAGAGAGAGAGACACAGAGAGAGAGGAGAGAGACAGGAAGGGAGTCAAACTAATTCTTTCAACAGGAATTTACTCCCCAAATAACTCTGTCGCATGATAACAGCATTAATCCATTCACAAAGGCAGAGCCACTGTGGCCTAATTACCTCTTAAAGTACCGACACACTGGGGATTAAGTTTGCAACACATGAACTCCGAGGGACACATTCACACCATGGCGTCCCTTTCATTGAACTGTCCTCAGATCACCTGACTTGAGTACACCGTTTGTTTCCTGGTAGGGTCCAGCAATACATCCACCTACAAAGGGAACAGCAACAACACCTGACCCCACATCTGTTAAGGCAAAGTCCAGGCCTCTTCCCATGTTGAATGATTGAGGTTCTCAGATAATAGCTCTACACCAAGAGGAAACCAGAGGAACCTGATTGCCTGCCTCCTTGGTTTTGCGGTTTGCTTTGTTTTGTTCTGTTTTGTTTTTCCGTGCCGGGAATTGAACCTGGGGCATTTTACCACTGAGCCACATCCCCAGACCATTTTGTTTTTTAATTTCAGGCAGGGTCTGACTAAGTTGCCCAGGCTGGTCTCGAACTTGTGATCCTCCTGCCTCAGCCTCCTGAGTCACTGGGATTACAGGTGTGTGCCACCACGCCTGATACCTGGCAACTCCTTTTTTTTTTTTTGGCCTGGGATTGAACCCAGGGATACTTAACCACTGAGCCACATCCCCAGCCCTTTTTATAGTTTATTTAGAGACAGGGTCTCGTTGAGTTGCTGAGGCTGACTTTGAACTCACGATCTTCCTGCCTTAGCTTCCTGAGCCACTGAGATTACAGGCATGCACCACCATAACCAACTCATTTTTCTGATATCAAATGCCTCTCTCACCTGACCTCATGTATTCAATCTGCCCACCAACAGTTATTGAGACCAGACTCCATGCCAGGCACTAAAAATACAAAGGTGAAAAAGGCACGGTCCCCATCATCACTCCGCAGAGCAGGTGAAGTGAAGTGTCCCACAGCAGGGCTCCAGAGGCTGATGCTGAGACGGAGATAAGCATGCAGTAGGCTTGTGAGGGATCTCTCGGGATCAACACCCATGGGGAAGCAGAGAGGAGGCCACAAGGAGAAGCTGAGCTGGGACATAGTCTCAAGGGACACCTCAGACCCTGACAAGAGCTGGGAGCTAGGTGAGGTTTAAGACTTGAACCCACATGGGCTTAAGACAGAAACTCCCCACCTTTGCACTGATAAGTCATTGGGTGGTGATCACCCCAAAAAAGGGGACGTGACTTGGCTCAGACAGCTCTTCTCCACAAAAGCAATCCCTGAGGAAAACAGACAGCTGAGGGCGCTCCAGCATCTGAAGGAATACATTCTTCTTTCCTGAGGGGGATCACTTTCCTCACAATAGGGAAGGAGAAGAGACAGATAATTATACAAAAATATCATCAGGTCAGCCAGGGAGATAAGCACGGGGTATGTGGGTGGCAAACTAATCCGGTTTCGGGAGTCTGGAAGAAACATTGTGGACATGGTGATGCTTGACTTGAATCCTAAGGGCTAAAGAAGGTTTTATTCAGACAAAGGAAGCACAGTGTGCAAGGATATCACAAGTATTCTGAACAAAAGCAGAAACTGAATACAACTGGGTGTATCGATGTTTTAGTCAGTTTTTTCACTGCTGTGACTAAATGATCTGACCAGCACAATTATAGAGGAGGAAAGGTTTATTTGAGGACTCATGGTTTCAGAGGTCTAAGTCCCTAGAAGGCCAGCTCCATTCCTCAGGGCTCAAGGTGAGGCAGAGCATCATGGTGGAAGAGTAGAAGAGTGTGGCAGAGGGAAGCAGCTCACATCATCAGGAAGCAGAGAGAGAGAGAGAACCCACTCTCCAGATATAAATATAAACCCCAAAACCATGCCCAATTCCAATCTCCCCCAGCCACAACCTACCACTTCAATTAATCCCATCAGGGATTAAGTCACTGATTAGGTTAAGACTCTCACAACACCATCATTTCTCCTCTGACTGTCCTCATTGTCTCACATGTGAGCTTTTGGGGGACACCTCACATCCAAATCATAACACTCTGAAAACCCAAGAGTGGAATAAAATGTGAAGCTGGGAAGGCAATAAATTAAGTGACACAATGTCAGGGAGACCAGGATTTAGGATCTTAGGCAAAGGGAAGCCACCATGGACAGAGAGGAAGCCCTCGGCAGGGCAGGGCTTTCCTTCCAAGGGTTGCAGTGGCCTGAGAAAGGGTTAAACCTCGAGGGTACCCTTTTCACACTGTGAGCTCATGCAGGTTCCCCCCTTTGCTTCGCTCCCTTTTCTCTGTTGGACAGATTTCCTTACTGAGTCGGAATCTGCAGAGGGAGGACTGCTGTTCATTAAATATCCTTCTCAGAGGTGGTCTCGTGTCTGCCCCAGGGAACAGGCTACTGGAAGCTGGGAGGCACTAGGCAATTTGGAGGGCCATCATTCTGCTAGGTTCCACTGCGTGGGTGTAAATCAACCCCACCAAAGACGCCCCAAAGGAAAGTGTTCTGATTTTATTCTTTTGCTCCTCCACTGTGCAAGCCACATCCACACCAGGTTGTCCTCAACGATGCACAAACTGGGGTAAGACAGTTTCATCTGCCTCTGAGGAATCGGAAGGCTGCTGGGATCCTACAATAGCGACGGTCCAGCAGGTAGACCAGGCATAAAACAGCCCGGGCTATAAGAAAATGATCCCAGCCACAAAGGAGACAGCCCAACATGTCCATGCCCGGTGTGAATTTCATTCCCTGATAAACGTGCCTGTCCTGTCAGCTTCACCTGTGCAAGAATGTCACTCTAGACAACCACATCATCTCACGAGCCTGTTTAAAAGACTGATGAAAAATACTAAGGCACTGGGCTGTGACCTTTGACTCTGGTCCACAGGCTTGAGTAGAACTGAATTGCATAGACTCTATTCTCCAATGCATGATTTTCCCCAAGTGGACAAAGATTCCAAGCTCAGTTTGCTCAACTCAGACTATTAAAGTGTCAAATTCATGTAGGAAAATGAAGAAGCTGCACACCTGGATGCTTCCACCTCCCTGAGGCCTGGTCTTGGGCTCTCCTCACCTGCCATAGAAAAGTAAGGATAAATTCCACGCAGAACATTTTGCGCTCTTCCAGGGAGTAAACTAAGAACACCAAAGGGAAGGAAAGCAGCTTTGGCCAGGGAGGAGCCCCACAAGAGTCAGAGCTGACAAAAACCTCAATTCATCCAAGCTGTTGCTATAGATTGAAGATATACAGGCATGAAGTGTTTTGGCTCATTTCCCAGGGGCATATATGCTCCAAATTCCTAGCTCATCTATCAAGAACCGTAAGTTGTTTAATGCTGCTCAAAACTCTCTGGGTGTGGCAATGTGCCCTGCCCCCTGGGGAGCACTTTGTCTTCCAGCATCCTCATTCTGAGGCAGAGGACTTAGAAGTACATTAAGCGCTTTGCTCAGGGTGTCGCACAGCCTGGCCGCCCCTCCTCATTCTAGACTCACAACATACGAAAGCGAATCTTTTTATCCCTTTCATTCAGTGAGCCTTTAAGGATTCAATTTATTCCTGATACTGAGCTTCAAGGCCTTAGGCAAATGGGAGAGATCTACAAGTCAACACAAAACCATAATCCAAGGTGATTATTGTTACGAGATTTGGAACAAAGTGCTTTTGGAATAGTTTTCAACAGTCTTGTCCTCAACTAAATTTTGGGCTCATCTCCGTGTGCTTTTGCAGTCTTTGACTTTTCACTATGCCCGAATGGAAAGACCTCTCCTTTAGCTCTGCCCTTCCTAGAAGGGTCCTCTAGGGTCCTCTCTGATGGATGGACCCAGGAAGACTTGGTGTGTTGTATTCACGCTGCTGGTCCTTTCTTCTATGATAGTTACATCACAGTCCCCTTCTCAGAAAAGTGATTCGGAGATTTCTCCAAGGTTCCACGTCATTTGGAGCAGTAGCTACTAGGTACATGCACATTTGTGCCATGGGATTCATTTAGGAGCAAGAGGCTTTCTGCTTTGAGAATCTTGTGCAGAATACTGAAGATGTGAACCCAGTCTTTGGCCTGCTAAACAGAAGGTTCTCGAAAAAACAGGAAGCAGTGGCAGCTAAATGTTCTTTCAGTTAACCTGTCTGCAAGCATAAACATGGGAATTCCACTTCCTTATCAATCTATTTATCTCCAGCGCCTCTGATAGATAAAAGGGGCGGCCTTGCGTTGTTAATTTGGATAGGCAGCAAGGCATTATTTGAAATATCTGGAGGAAAGAAAAGTGATGCCAATTCTTCAGAACAATTATGGAGCACCTGCCAAGAGAGCTGGCACTTTATAAACAGCAGGCTTCAAATGGCCCTGAGATTAATGGACTGGAAGGAGGAAAGGCCTCATCAGCCTCATCTTGACGTCACAACACTACTGTTGCTCACTCTTCCCTTTGTCAAACAAAGGTCCTCAAAGCCTTGGTGAGAACTTTCCCCACTCCTGTCACCAAAAGCCCTAAGCATGTAGAAGCCCATGCCTCTCTAAAAGGACCCCAGCTCTGCTGAACCAGGAAGAGGGAGCGCAAACAGATGCTTATCTACATGAACAGGGGACAAACTGCTCTCTGGGCTGAATCTGAGTCTGCAGCCGTGCCAGGCACTGCGAGGATGCCGTCTGGCAGGAGGCCACGGCGGGGCCCCCGTGGAGGCCCAGGACCCTGAAAGGGTTCATTCACTCCACTGGGGTGAGCAATTTCCTCCCAAGTGACCACTCACCAAGGGCAGCCCCAATTACAGACGAGATTGATGGGTCTGCCTGGTGTGCTGGATCTACCTTAGGTGTTTTTTTTTTTTTTTTTTTTTTTCCTTAAAGAAAAAAATCTCCACACACAAGAAACTCTGATACAAATAATGGGAAGAGTTCTTTAATTGGAATTTAAAAGGAAACAAAGAGGAAAACTATAGGCAATTATTGCAGAAGATGACTCAGGAAGCACCGGTTTCCACACCTCCCTCCTCCACACACACACTCCAGAGGGGAGTGATTCTCAGGGTTGAGAGTTGAAGGTGTTTAATTACCAGTGTGGGGAAAGCTGGAGGCTCTGCCCGTGGGACCCTCCCAGCCCTGAGAGCATTCTCTCCCTTCCTGGCTGGATTCTTGCAACCTGGGTCTAAAGTGACGTGGAAAAACGAATGCAGCTACTTTTCTAGCAAAAATTAAAGATTACGATTAAAATAATAAAGTGAAGTGCATGCTTTTGCCCGTGTCCTGTTTCATCTAGAATAACTTCTTGGTAAAGCTGAATTGGGACCCCAAAGACTGAATTTCACCTTCCAGCATTTCTCTTCCAGGGCCAACTTTATAATATATGGGACCTAATACAAAAGAAAATGTGGGTCTCTGTCCAAAAGAGCAGGAAAAATTTTTCTTTTCTTCTGTGGTCTCTTTTTGGTTTGTCAAGGTGTCATTTCTTGTTTGTCTTATTTTGTTTTTGTTAATTAACATTGCACTATCTTCTCAAAGTAAATAGAGACCCTCAAAGGTGACCAGCACCTCACCTCACAATGTGGGGGAACAAGCACTTGACCTCAAGCCTCCTTCTACCCATGCCCAAGCCCCACCAGGGACAGAAGACAGTAGCAATAACTGGGAGAGGATCTAGGGAAGGCAGCAGGAGATAGGAACACAAGTATCTAAAGGCCCTGTGCATACCCTATCGTCCCATCAGACTTCACTAACATAGCACAAATTCAAGAAAAAAGTTATTAGGAACTGCAAGACGGCGACCATGGAACACGAGAACCCAAGTATGGAATCCCTTTCTGAGTGCGAGACCTGTGCAACTGGACCCACTTGCAAAGCCAGTCTTGCTTTCTTCTAACGCAGGAAATATTATGAGACTAACAAGTACAAACATTTCTCCAAGTGTTTTAGATAAACAGATGGATACGTGCACACATGCATTATGTGTGTGTGATTGACTCTTGTTATTTTCTCAGACTAGTTTTCAGATGCAGGATTACTGAGACAGAGCTGGGCTCTTGATTCATACTAGCAGATGACTTTGTTGAACAGTGTGGTGACTAATGCCATCAGCAAATTCCAACAGGACAAGTTGATCATATCCCCTCAGGCACTGAAAGGTACTGTGTACCAGTAAATCATTCATTTAATATGAAAAGCAGCTCATATGGAAAATTTTAATTTTCATTTGAGCTAAAAGATTATTTTACATACTCTTTATATTTTGCAATTTATACAATGATCAAAATTTTAAAGTACAAAGCATGCTGCTTAGAAATATCATGAGACAATACTATTTTTAAAATGTCACTTTTTGCAGGGTATGGTGGCACATGCCTATATTCCCAGCAGCTCAGGAGGCTGAGGCAAGAGGACCACAAGTTCAAGGTCAGCCTCAGCAATTCAGTGAGGTTCTAAGTAACTTGGAGAGACCCTATTTCAAAATAAAAATAAAAACGGCTGAGGATGAAGCTCAGTGGTAAAGTGCCCCTGTGTTAAACTCCTGTACCAAAAAATAAATAAATAAAGTCACCTTTTGTGTTGATCTTAATGCAAAGGTCTGTATTCAACAGAAGAGAGGAAAAAGAAATAAGAAGGGGAAAAGAAAAGAAAAATTAAACTTCAATAGGAAAGCACCTTACTTCAATGTTATCACCCTCTAACGTGGCAGTTGGCGCCATTGCTTGTGGTTGTGACTACACCTAGTCCCACAGCGTACATTATCAGTACTCATCATCAGGCCTTTATCATTTGCCGCTTGGTCCCATGGTTAGTTGTGTGAATTTTTTTTCCCACCCCTCCACTCTCAAATAAATTGTAAACCCTTTGGATTGTACTCAGTTTTGTAGGTTCCCATGGTGACAGGTATATAATCACCACTAGACTTCTAAAAGCATCAGAAAAATCCAAACGGCTTATACATGTTGAGTTCCCTCATCACATCCTCCACCCTCTTGTACAGCTATTACTAGGCTGATAAATTTCAGATAGAATCATTCAGTAACTGTGTTAGTCAGTTTTCTCTTACTGTAAGGAATCCCTGAGCTAAATCAACTAATAAAGCTAAAAGGTTTATTTTGGTTCACAATTTTGGAGGTTTCAAGTCTATGACTAGGTAAAACTGCTTTTAGGCTTCTAGGTGGGGGTCATGGGCCAGGAGGGAGGTGAGACCAGGGAGGTGGGGGCTTTGGGGAATACTTATTCAAACCATAGCATTAATCTTAAATTCAAAAATTAAAGAGACAAATCCAGAAAAGTTTGCATTGTACAGATGTAAATATAAAGTTAGATAGATATACACAGATAGAATGATGTTTGATAAAAACCACCATCTCTTCACTCTTCTGAGTATACAATAGTTGCATTTTTACCAAAATTGCTTTCTAACTAATATCTAAATTCAGGAACTTTAGGGTGTACTAGAACAATTGGTTTTTAACTCAGCAAAATGTACATATTAAAGGTATAGCAGGGTACGGTGGTGTACACCCATAATACCAGTAGCTCTGGGGAGGTTGAGGCAGGAGAATCACTAGTTCAAAGCCAACCTCAGCAGTTTAGCATGGTACCAAGCAACCCAGTAAGACCCTATTTCTAAATATAATACAAAAAGGGGCTGGGGATATAGCTCAGTGTTTAAGTGCCCCTGATTTCAATACCTGGTACCAAAAAAAAAAAAAAAAAAGTATACAATGCATTAGGCATTAAAACTTCACAAGCTTTATAAAGTAGCTAACAAAATTTAATAAACATACCTATATTCAAATTTATCTTAAACTAAATGCAATACCCTTCATTTTTCATGAACCAGAGTTGAAACCCATAATAATAAATATGACTCTCTGACAAAGGATTAAAATCCAGAATACATAAAGAATTAAAAAAAAAAAAAAACTTACCTCAACAAAAACAAATAACCCGATCAGTAAACTGGCAAATGAACTAAATAGACACTTCTCAAAAGAAGAAATGAAAATGGCCAGCAGATATATGAAAAAAATGTTCAACATTTTTAGCAATCAGGGAAATAGAAATTCAATTCTCACAACAATTCCAAGGAGCTAGGATTGCTGTTGTCCACTGATTTACAGAGGAAGAAACCAAGGGTCAGGAAGGTGAAGGAAGCCAGTAAGCAATGGAATCAGGATACAAACCCCATGCAGCAGAGTTGAGCTCTTTAGTTTTCTGCCTCCCTGGTGTTATTAGTGGATTCTCTGTTCTTAAAGCTTGGCCCTTAAAGCTTTTAGGAAGCTAGAAGGGAGGGTTGCCAGATTTAGCAAATAAAAATTCAGAACACCCTCCTAAAATTCAATTTCTGATTAACAGTGAATAATATTTTAGTATAAGTATGCCCCAATATCATGTGGTAAGTACTTATATTAAAATCATTCACTGTTTTTCTTAAATTCAAATTTAACTGAGTGTCCTATATTTTATCTGGCACCCCTACCAGCTCGCCATCTCTCAGTAACTCTGCCCATCACAGTTCTGAAATGACAGCAGTGTGGCTTTTTGAGAAAGATAGAAGAGTAATTCTGGGTTGAAGCTGGCATCAGAAACAAGGACAGACCCTGTTTCCAGAGACAAAACCTCCAGTCAATAAGAGCCAAAATGAATGTCCCTCTTAAGCTCCCAGGTTGGACCCAATGGCCCCATTGCACCTTCCTCTCCGAGGCCCTGTAAACCTTAACAATATTTGCAGAATGAGGGCCTCCAACTTCAGCTTCTCACCTTGTAAGTAATGACAATATTTCACTGGGCTGTTTTGAAGGTCAAGTGAGGTTATGTATGTAAACATTTACCGTAAATGCTGTTTTCAGTCTTGCGTTTTTGGACGTATGAAATGAAGTTATGTCACTTTTTTCTCCAAAAACCAATAATAAATGTTGTTAATCCAAGCCACTTTCAGTGAACATATAAATCAGGAAGTCTAATATTTAAACAGATTAAGATTAAAACGAATATACTTGAAAGTATTTTTTTAAGAATATTTCGAATTTTGAACCAGCTGTAAAAAGTCATCAAGTATCTGTTGAGCCATCACAGGCACATAAAAACAGACTTTCATGCATGACACATGAGTCTTTTTTTCCCATTATTATGTAATGTCACCTTTTAAAAATGATAGCAAAAGCAAGTAATGATATTAAGATTATCCTTTATTTTAAACTAAAAAGCTACCAAAAATAATTAGATGGAACTTGCTAAGAGTAATAAGGGAATAGGAAAAGTAAATATGGTATACATGTACAGGATGGAAATAAAACAATGACTTTCAAAAGTATTTTAAATTACCAACATTTTTCAAATATTTCCTCATGTTCTCTGATAAAAGAAAGTCCTTTTTGTTTTTTGGTTTGGGGTGTTGGTTCAGAAATCTCACTCATCCCACAAATGGGAATTTCAGACTCTTTTCTGTTAAGAGGGAACCTTTGTTCTTTAAAAAGAAGAATCGGGGAGGGAAGAGGGAGGACAAGGAGGTGAAGAAGGGAGGAGGAGAAAGAGAAGAAGAAGAAGGAGGAGGAGGAGGAGGAGAGGAAGAAAGAAGAAGGAGGAGGAGGAGGAGGAGGAGAAGGAGAAAAGGAAATAAGGGAGGGAGGTAGGGAAGTAAGGAAGGAAAGACCTCTATGGAAAAGTTAAGGCATTTCAAGTATTCAAGTTGAATTAATTTGCCAAGGATATTTATTCCCCAAAATCCATTTGTAGGCCATCAGTTCTCAATCTGACCAGGATCCAGGTACTTGTAATGTAACTCTGTTGCTAGAAATTTCTGAGTTTGAAGTAACTCTAAGGAGTCTGAGGAGAAACAATGGCCATATGGAACAGAAATAATGGTTGAAGCTGGTGGAACTGAGGGTGACCTTGGTGTCAGAGAACCGGCAACTGAGAAACCTAGGTTATAAGGAAAAGAATATAGATATTACAAGTCAGAAAAATCTGAACTCTTGTCCTGGCTCCACTAACTTACTGTGTGACATGAGCAAATCACTCAATCCTTTTGAACTTCTAGTCCTCCATCTTCAAAATGGAGACAATAATACCTCACAGGGATACTATAAGGAGTAAATGGAATGTGATAAAAATGCATTTGTTAAGAGCTAATAAAGGTTTTTTTTTTTTTAAAGAGTTGTTGTAAACAGTATCTCTATGATATTTATAAGTAAGTAGAACCTAGGGATAGATGTTCAAAGAGGCCACTCAGTATGTGGAAATGTCATAGACAGAACTCAGGAGCTTTAAGCAGTGGGGTTCTCTGGGGTGCAGGGAGAAGGATCTGGGGATGCAAAGGTACATATATAGTCTAGAAAAATACATGTAGTTCCATAAAGTTCTAGTGCCAGCTAGAACCTAGCCTTAGAAATTACCATAAAGATTTCCACTGTCTGTGAAAGCCAATCACTAAAGTCATTGCCCATATAACTCATCTTACAAAATCCTTCACCCAAGAATAACCACTTTTGTGCTGTGCCTGAGTTTGTTGTATGGAGACATTGCTTGATGGGAGCAATGACTCAGGAGCATATAGAAGAAAGGTAATGAGTTTGGAGGAGAAGTCCATGCTGGACATGATGGAGGAATGTTTCCCAGTATCTGCTAACCCAGAAAGATGCATTCTGCTCAGATGATTCTCTTTGGCAAGGGTTCCACTCTGGAAACCCTGGCAGACAGTCAGAAGGGAGATCAAGTCCTATTTGACTTTATCAAGTCAAATCAAACCATGAATGTGGTCCCATCTCTTCCCTCAACTGCCCTGCATATGGTGTCACCCAGCTTTAAGGCTGAACGACATAACAAACACTGCACCCTCAAATTCCAGTAGATACATACGACAGTTTCTGAGGGATTTTCTGGAAGCCCCTCCCCTATGCGGCTTAAAGTGAGAGTGCGTATTCTCTGCTCTCACCACCATGCTTAAAATGTCTTCAGAAATGTGCCCCGGCCTTGGTGACTTCTTCATGAATTCACAGACTTTTTAATATAGCTCCTCCTATAATCTAATAATGGCAGACCTAGTCCTAGATCTCCAACTTAGCAAATCTTGCATAAAACAGTCTGATAACTTCACTCTAGAATGTAGATATTGGTGCCTAACTTTTTGTTCTTGACTTTGTGGGCCTCTAGCAAATCTGAGACAGCAAGAAAAAAATGCCAGTGAGCATCCCATTTCATTAGCGTATAGATGAAACAAAGAAGGGATACATACATAAGTCATTTTCAAGGAAGTGGGTGATCCCTCAGGGACTTTGATTTTTTAAAAGGACATTGTTCTACTCGGTTCAAATTTTTGTTTTTAATTTTTGTACTCAGGAAAAAACGAATCATTAATATGGATGTCCCAAGGCTCTAGAGTTAAAATATTCTCAGGGAATGTTGAAATGAATATGAAGTTCAAGGAAAGAGCTGATCCTGGTGTCAAGGTCATGGTGAATCTAGGAATTAAAAAGATGGCTTCCCCTCCCTGCCCCTCTCTCTCCAACACTTTGCTTTTCTCTGAGTTGACTTCATTCCTAGGCAGACTCTCTCCACACAGAAGAAAATGTATCTCTTGAAGTGCCAAGTTAACCTGCTGCTCACAAACTCAGTAATAGGGAAAATCTTTCTATCATAGAGTTCAAATTGCTCTCCACACCCAGGGAGACTGTGGCCCTTTAAAATCTCTGTGTCTGGGGACGGGGCACGCTTTAATTGGTCAGCTTGGGTTAAGTAGCTTCCAAGTGGCAGGTGGGACAAGGTCCCCTTGATTATTGGCCCAACTAAAATACATGTAAAGGAGAAGAGAACATGCCCTATAGTGATTTAAGGCAGACAGGAAGGAAGGGAGGAAGGGAGACAAAGAGGGAAGGAAGGGAAAAGAAGCCTACTTCATTAGAGACTCAGTATTTATAGGGAACATTTCTTGATTGCCCATTGAGTAAATGGTACTGAAAATTCTTGGGAACTTAGAATTTAACATTGAAAAAATTTTACTATAAGAAACTTCAAAGATTCATGATATAATGATTTTAAGTTCAAGGTCAGTCTAGGCAATTTAGTGAGACAACGTCTCAAAAAATAAAAGGGTTGGAGATGTAGCTCGGTGTTCGAGTGTTTGCCTAGCATGTGAGAAGCTCTGGGTTCCATCCCTAGTACCACAAAAAAAAAAAAAAAAAAAAAAAAGAAAAAAGATTCATGATGTCACTTAAATACTATAGTGATATGGTGATAATGTCTCCTACACCTGTGGTTCCCAAACTTAGAGTACATTTTAATTACTTGGACAGCTTGCTAAGACACAGATTTATGGCCCAAAAAGTCTGGGGTGGGGCCCAATAATGTACATTTCTAGCAAGTCCTCAGGTGATACTGATTTTGTGAGGACCATACTTGGAGAACCACTGACCTATATCAAAGGGATTCATGAAGGCAAAGTCAGATAATATAAATAAAGTGGCTACTGCTAATTTGAATTTTAGTACAGCAAGAATGGTAACTTTATTTGGTGATGTCAGTTCAACTTCTGCCTCACAATTAGTGGTGCTCTTGATGTTAGGAATATCCTAAAGTCTATTGAAGTATTCTTCACCATTTTCAAGAGTTTGTTGTTCAAACAGGCTTAATGGTCCAGCTGGAGAAGAGTGAAGCTCAATGTCAAATGCAAGTTCTCGGACTAAAGCAAAAGCCTGAAGCACATGGCCTGTCCTGACCTTTCCTCACTTCTGTCCCATCCTGTGCAAAACAATGCAGGATTTGACCAAGTCAAGGACACCATGCAAAAGATGCCAGCCAAACAGGCAGAAAAGACACCAAGAACTTTAAACTCAATATGCTTTCATCTCCAAAACAACATGTTCTTTCTCTTTGGTTCATTCAGTGTTTCTGACGGAAGTAAAATTCTTCTCTGGCGTCCAAGAAAGATTTATGACTGAAAAAGAACAGATTTTACCTGGCAGCGTGTGCATGCAAGGTTTGTTCTGTCTCCTACCAGGCCCAATTGCACTTTATTTTGCAGATACTAATATTAGACCCAGTTAATCATTGCACATTCCTTTTATTAGGTGAGGAGCTACATTCTTGAAACCACTCTCAGGAAAACAATCCTTCCCTTCCAGACCACCCTGAGTCGTAGACTTGGGGTTTCGGCAGTGGTAGCACTGCTGATCCATGTGGCAGACTTTTGGGCAGTCCAGAGACATCTGCTCTTCAGCCTCAACCCTTTGGAAGTGGTTCGGAACTTCCTCTTTTCTTGTTCACTTGGCCCAAGGTTGCTCCTTCTACAAATATCGTGAAGGTGTTAGCACCACCAGAGTATTAGACTTTATTGCCTCTTTCCCTATGGGCAGAGCTGTCTGTAATCAGGGCACGTCTGCTAGAGTAGGATGTATTCAATAGACGTTTTTTGAAGGTCCTGATTCATACAAGCAAGAGGCTTCTGAGTTCTGTGCAAAGTCTGAAATGTGAGATTGCTAGAGCATGTTCAATTCCATCTGTTCTAAGTGAATGTATCTCGATTCTAATAGTCTTTTCTAAGTTGATTACTGGCAAATTAGTGAGCAATTTACCATGGAAACATTGTGGTCAGATTCTGAGCCAACCCCCAGATACCTCCCGAACTCATCTTGTACTTGAAGAATGTAGTACTACACTAATAGTACCATGAAATCTCATCACCACTTTCAATTTTACTTTTGAAAGAAAAACAACCCCAGTTCCAACTCAGGACTTTAGGATGTGGTTACCGGGACTCCCCTTTCATTCTCTCTGATCCATCCATGGTGGTCACCGCACTCCCAAAAATGAGATGGAAAATATGAAAAATAGAATGGAGGTTCTAGGGGGAGATTTTGATTCAGTGACCAAAAAACAGGTCTCCAGTCAACATGGGTAAGTAGTAGCAGGTGTCCACGTTTTGCCTGGTCCTAACTGCATGACGAAGGTGGAAATGAGCAGTGAGGAAACAGGAGGAGGGAAAGGTGGTCCCTCCCAGCAAGGAGACAAGCCTCTGGCTTGGCCTCTAGGTCACCAGGGGAAAATACTAGAGAGTCTTGAATTAGCAAGGAACTATATGATGGCCACAGGGGAACAGAAAAAAAAAGAAAGAAAGAAAAAGAAAACACGCATGTTTCTAACATGATCCTCACTGAATCAGCTTCCCCGGGAAATAAATAAAACGACTTACACCTAGCACATCAATTTGGAACCTCAACATTTTCGTTATGCTTGGAAATCATTTATTGTTTTAAGTCTTTCAGTGCCTACTTCTCTGCCACCCCAGACTCTAATCCAACCACACCCAACAGCTATTGTGAGTACCTAGTTCATAAGGTACTTAGCCTTATGTGTCTACTACTAGGACAGCCTGCAGAGCATCTGCCGCGTGTATCAGGAATAAACTCACTCACCGCCATCTGTGCGCCCTCTCTCCCTCCTCACTTGCTCTCTTACCTATGAGTCACTCCAATCGACTGGTTCAAGAGGGTTCTTAGCACTGGAGATTTTAGAATCCCATTCCTGGTCATAACCCCAGGTTCACACCTACAAGATCTTGCAGCTCCTAGAACAAAGGGACAGACATGGTCCTAGCCACAGCTACACCAGGGAGCAGGACAAACCAAGTCTGTTTTCACGTCTATGTTCTATTTTCTAGACTCTGGTTGAAATTTCTTCTTCCTTTCTTCCTTTTTCTTTTCTCTTCTCTTTTCCTTCTCTTTCTTCTTTCTTTTTTTTTTTCCCTCCCTTCCTTTCCTCTTTATTTTTTCCTTCCTTTCATTTCTCTCTCCCTTTATTTTCTCCACTTACACCCTTTCCCTTTCCCTCCCTTTAATTTTTACTTCCACCCTTCAATTCTTTACCTGAAAAACTTACACATTCTGCTAATTACATCACATACACAGATGCCCAGCATGCACAGAAGAGAGATGCACTTATCAGGCTGCAAATGATAAAAACTGGAACCCAAAGTTTCATTCCCAAAGAACTCCACTTGGGAAAGACTCCCTGTAGGCATTCATGGAAGGCTCCAGACCTTTAAGCTTTGTTTACATTTCATAGCTTTTACTGAATTTTCTTCAACTGTGTCTCCAAACATACTTCTCTGGTCCATAAACTGTTTCAATAAAACCTGGATCATATTTGGTGTGATTCCTGTAACATCGTAAGAATCTGAGAGAGGCCATTCATTTCTAAGCCAACCCCTCTATTTAAAAGACCGTGGTTGCCATTTCTCTGTCAGCGTCTTGACAGCAGTACCTCACTCTCTCTGATAAGCACAGTGGTCTGTGTCTTCCTAAAATAGCAGTTATTGGGACCCTGTTTGCCACTTTTTAATTTTATTGCTTCTTTATAAACCTGTGTTTGTTTATTACACTAAGAACAAGTCAGTTTGAGTTGCTTAGGGCCACATGTGAGAGAAATACTGAGAACATTTGGTAACCAGCCTTTCCCACCTACTCCTTTGCAAGTGAAAATATTCATACTAAAATTCAGATAACGGATAAGGCTTAGAGGTGACTTCTTAGAGGTGACTACAGTCTACTGGGACGGAAGTAATGTGGAATTTCGGGGAGGAATCATTAAGGATATGTTCTACAGTTCTTGAAAGATGTGGGGGAACTTTAGATTACATGGAGGGAAATGAGAGGGAGGAGGTATGAAAAATGGTGGACTGAGACAGACATCATTACCCTGTGTACATGCGTGATTACATGAATGGTGTGAATCTACACTGTGCACAACCATAGAAACAAAATGATGTACCCCATTTGTGTACAATGGATCAAAATGCAGTCTGAAAAAAATTTTTAAAAGACAAATAATTAAAAAAAAAAAAGAAAGAAAGATGATATTAGGACAGTCACTATCATGGGCCCCAGAGTTCCAGGAAATGGGAGGGATTGCTCACTGTCCCACCGCTTTCTGGAGTTTCACTTTTAAAATGATCAGGATGTAATTAGGAGGCGGCCTGGCCTATAAGACCATCTAAGATCCAGAACTTTACCAGTAGGAGAGGAAACAGCTCTGCTATCCCGCCTTGGAATGAAGAGAAGACAGTCCTCATTAAGCCACCTAAGAGAAACAGTCTTTCTCCTAGGCACCTAGCCAAGGAAAAGAACATTTTGTTAATCATTACTCATTGTCAGTTTGGCCAAAGAATGGTTGTGGGTTTGGGGTTGTTTTTATTTGGTTTGGTTTGCATCTGGGTGGCACAGACTCAGGGCAAGTTTCATCACACGAGCAGTCAGCTTACAATCCTGGGTGGTTTCCCTGGGGCAGAAATTCTCAAACCTGTCCTTCTGAACTTCCAGAGAATCTCTTTCGCCTTGAACTTGAAAGACTTAACTTTTTCAGACATCCTCTTGACTTGGTGTAAAGGAATTCTTTATGCCTCTGTTCAGGGCTCAGAAGGCTGTTCTGGCAGACAGCCGTTTCTCCAGGACTACTACTTTCATGTCTATTGCCCAAAAGTGGGATCATCGTGAAACCCACTCTTTCACTCCCACCGCCTGGTGTCCTGGGCTGCGGGGCTCAGCCTCAAGGAACAGGGCTATGTTTTCCAACACTACTAGCAGCACCTGTGTCTCTTTCACAAGAACAGTGACCTTATTTAATTTAAACAAGCCTCCGCCTTTGGCAAAGAGAAAAAAGTCCAATAGGAAATCCACATTTGCTCCTGTGGGTGGTGGATAGGCATTGTTAATGACTCCAATCCTCAAAGGCACTTAGAAACATGGAGTCAAGTTTTCATTTGCAATAGTTACTGCAGTAATGTCAAACAAAAATCACTTGCTTAGGTAGGTAGGTAGGAAACCATTGTTAGTACTTTGTTTTGTTTCATTTCCTGAGAGGTCTTGGAAAATATGAGTGACTTTCAGTCCTCTGATACAGGATACAGAAAAAGAAAAAATATTCTTAGAATTCACCACAGGGCAGATTGGACTAGCCACAGCTGTCCTGATGATAAGACAAAACTGACTTATTCAGATCAAAACCAACAGGTACTTTTCTGGAGGATAAATTTAAGATGATATTTTTCAAATGTGTGCTCTGACAACAACCCAAAGCAAAAAACATATTTTACATACACGATTCAGACATATACAAATATTCGCCAAAATTATGTTTTACTATAGGCTATGGACTCTGATATTTTGTCTGTTCTATTCCATTCTATTTTTCTTTAAAAAAAAATCTTAGCTGTGGGCTGAGGGTGTGGCTCCATGGCAGAGCACTTGCCTAGTATGTGCAAGACCCAGCTCAGCAAAACAAAACCTAACATACATCACCAGCTGTGACCCGTGAAACTAATTTCCCAATCCATCACCCACGATGTGAGCAACATTCCTGTGGATAAGGGGTAGATTTATCACAATCCCTCCAAATTCTCCCAGTCCTACTGAGGATGCCCAAAGTTTACCATTGAGGATGGCATTGCTTTGGCCCAAGACGGTCTCTCTTATTGAAATAGAAGTGAATCCTGAAAGGGTAGCACACTAAAACAGAGATCAGGCCTTGATGAAGCTGAGCCTACTCTAGGGTGTGTTGCACTGCCCCCTGCATCACTGTAGAGAAGGCCTCTGGTGGGATGGAGGAGGAGGGCAGGTTGGGGGAAGGGAGCCCAGGAAAGCTCTGAGGAAGGAGAAGGAAGGGGCTCTTTTGAGGAGGTTAGTGAGCTCTGAGATCCTCCCCTTTTGTGGGTGGAGAGAACCTGGACTGAGGTCTCCTGGCTGCCCCTGGAGTTCCCTGGCTGTCCCCGCCTCCATTCCTGCATGGATCAGGGGCAGGGATGGGAAATGCCTTGTGGAAACGGAGGGGCAGAGCCAGGGCACCCCACGGCCGCAGGGCACACCCAGGAGTGGCAGGCCCCACTTCTCTCCCTCCGGGGCCCTCTCCCTCCCTCGGGTAAAGTTCTTCCTCTTCCTCTCGACTTGGTCACCCTTTCTAGTAAAAAGAGCCCAACTCTCTCTAGTAAAAAGACCCATCTCTGGTCTTTCTAGTAAAAAGACCTTCTCTGCGTCCCAGCAACCCTCTCTACCCCCACCAGTCCCCTGTCCTCTCACACTGGGCAAGCGGGCAGAGCATCAGTCATCTGATCAGCCGCCTCGGGTAACAGTGTCAGCTCCTCGGGAGTGCCGTGGTCACCTTCAGGGAGTGCCGTGGTCACCTCCAGGGAGTGCCGTGGTCACCTCCAGGGCACAGCAACAGTGACTACCTCCTCACTCACCCACACTGCCCTTGCGTATTCACTCAGCAAACACACGTGCTAGTACCCGTCAGGCACTGTGCCAAGTGTGGGGACAAGGACCAGCTGCTCTTCTTGCAGGACTTGTCTCCTGGTTAACACTGTCCACTTGTAAGTGAATAAACAGTGTCCGTGAATGAGGAGAAGAGGCATGAAGAGAGGAGCCCTGTGTCCACAAATGGTCACCTCACTGCTTCTGCACGCAGCCCAGCCATCCAGGACAGCTTTCACTGTGAGGAAGTCCTTCTGTTGAATCAAAATCTCTTGCTCTGAAGTTTCCATGTATTAGTTCCAAGGAGGAGAAACAGCCACTCGTAGACACTGTGTCCCAGGCCTCCTCCTCTCCAGCCTAAATTTCCCGGGTTTTTTAGGGGTCCCTTCGATAGCAACATCAGCAATAATATGGAATGGTTTGAACTGCCCCCCTCTAGTCCTGGTACTCTCCCCACAACTCCCTTTCTGTGATCTCTAATCTCCTTTAAGAGTGACCCCCTCCCCAAATGAAAACCCAGCCTCCAGGTGAGTAACTGCTGCACCCTCCACTCTTTGCATCCATACATGTAGCCTCCCAGCCTCTTGACATCTCTGGAAAACACACCGGCTTAACATTAACATTGACCAAATGCTCGTCAGTCAACTTGATGGAGTTATTTTTCCAAAAACCCCTTTTACCTCTTGAAAATTTGAAAGCGTCCTTTATCTTCCCCTCCCCATAAGCATTTACATTTAAACAGCTGTTTTTAGAATTGATTTTTTTTTTTTTTACATGATTCTCTCTCCTGGCTGCAGGGGCATCCTTACCAGGTTCCTATCAGAACTCCCTGCAAAATTTTTCCAGCTATTTCTGAAATAACTGGCCTTTCTCAAGTCCAGTAGCAAAAGTCAAAAGAGGTGAGACTCAGAGCATTTAAAGGCCATAATCCTGCCTTGTGCAGAAGGCTGGTCTGTAGTGAGAGAGAATAAACCCCAAAAAAGAGGGTGCCACCCAAGAAGAGGCCAGCCAGGACAAGGAGTGGAGAGAGCCCCAGGGCTTTGGTGTCCCTTGTCCTGTTTAGCCCTGAAACCCAGCAGCCTCCCTTTCCTTCCTTGAGTCTGGTTGTTCTTGGATTCTGAGAGCCAATAAATTCCCTTTTTGCCCTTTTGCCTAATCCCAGCTGGGTTTCTGTAAGTTGCAACTAAAAAATTCCTGACTAATGCAACCCTTAATTTCTGACTCCTGAATGTGGCTGTGTTGCTCCTAAACCAAAAAATTCGCATCCTGTACTTACATGTCTTTGAACTCAAAGGCAGGATCTTACACTTACTGCTGTGGAATATCATCTTGTTTCATTTGATTCATAATTCTGGTGCGTCAGGTCACAAATTTGCACATACTCCTGTCAATTATGCTAAGAAAACATGGCTTTTGTCAATGTTTGGTAACAGCTAGTGACAGAGTAGCAAGGAGAAAAATTTTTTTCAGGAACAGTATCTCATTCATAAAAGACTTTTAAGCTGGAAGAAATGACTCAGTTTCTTTTGAGTAAATTGTCAGTTCTTTGGAGCATTTGAGCTCATGTTCTCCAGAATATCATGGGAAAGGGGTTCCAAATTCAAATGATTTTTCTCTGGTCCCTATGGGGCAACTTCTTTAGTCTCATCCCTGAGGTACAGATGGTCTCATCTGACCTTGGGGCAGCAAACTGTCATCCACAGCTGGAGTCAATGGTCTTGGCCATTTGCTTCTGGTCACAAACTCACTAGATGCTGTTGTAACACAAAAACAAATCCAGACTTAGTAAGGAGAGACTTTGTTCAAAAGGTTTATTTCAAGGGTAGATGCTGTGGCCATTAGTTCTACAAGGCTCAAAAGTTACATAGAAAAGGGTCTTCTTTTTATGGAAAAGAATAAACAAGGTTGAAAAGAATCAGGTGTGCAGAAGCAGGATGAAAGGATGGAGTGATGAAACAGAAGATCAGAGGATATTTATTCCATGGCCAGCTTACTCTATGGAGGGTTTACATGCTACCTCGGGCTGAGGGTGGACCTAAGTCAAAGGCCAGGAGGAAGGAGGGAATCCTAACTGAAGTGTAATTAACAACCATCTTGTTCTGATTGATTGGTCATAAGCAGTTTGGCAACATTTATGAGGCAAAGAATGGGAATGTGGAGGATCTCTGTGTGATCTCATCAAACACAGCATCCATGAGTCTTATCTAAGACATAAGGGGAAGAATGAGCCCTTGCTGTAATCCCACTCTCAGAACACACAGAGACAAGAGAATTCCTTTTTTGCTCATTTGTTTTAATTAGTGCATTTAAGTTTTGCAGCATAATTAGTTTCATCGTGACATAAAGGATTCCTTAACCATTGCTCGTTTTTTCAGGATTATTGGGCTCCAGCAGGTTCCACATTGTCACTGTGAACCTTTGCTTTGACTCCAAGCTCTCTCAGCTCCTCTTTGTGCCCTCCCTGGGTCTTGTGAGAACTTCTGGATTGAGAGAAGAATACAGCCATATCATGGGAGTCCGGAGTGGCACCCCGGGTCCTTCTCTTGACCTGTCCCCTCATGAGTGACACGCTATATTGCCATTTATGTCTGTGCATCCAACTGTAAGGCCGATCCCCAAAGTTGGCAGGTTACCTTGGGGTACTCCCAAGAAAACTGGACAATTATCACCAAAATGTCTGGGTTTTTATAAGCCTCTCTGGATATTTAAACAACCCTTGAACTTTTGACCTTGAGGTGAGTCTCTGAGTGCCCTGGCATCTGACCTCCGTATCCTAAGCATACCTAAATTCTCTCCTCCCTATTACTTATATTAAAACTCAGTGATCAAAAATTACTGAAAGCTAAAAGAGTTTAGAAATATCTATTCTCTCTTACCAAGCTCTGTCTTTCAAAATACTGTCAGTTTGTAAACTCAAAAGTTCTGAATTGGAATATAATATCTGAGCATAGGCCTTTGCCTTTGCATTTCTACTGCAATAATTCTAATTCCTCTAAGACAAATTTAGGCCTCTAGATGAGTAGAAGGTTACATACAGGCAATTTCAAATTTAAAAAATCACTTTGTTATGCATCAAAAATACTATCCTCATTACATTAGCAGGGAAATAAAACTGGAACCTAATTGTGTCATACAAATAATTTTCTAATACTCTGATCTCATTCATCCATAAATTTGAAGTATTTGCCCTTTGTGTCTTTATGAAATCATTGATAAAAAGAATAAAATTATTGAATGATGTATAGACGTAGCACTGGAAGCATATTTTCAAATTAACAATGATCCACAATAAATATATTGCTTGCCTAGAATTTATTCATATGTTAACCCAAGTAATTCTTGGTTTGGGGTTGTAATGGGCAAATCCAAAGGAGATTCCTGATAATCCTCATCTTCTGGTATCTGGGCTCTTATAAAATCTTTTCCCGTTGAGTTTGGGAGCTACTTGTGATAGGCTTCTAAATGATAGAATCTGGAAAAAATTGATACAGTATCTCTCCCAGGATTGTTAAGTCATACAAGACTCCATCTTTCTAGAGATTCTCCCTTATCAACTTTGACAAAGGAAGTGGTCATGTTTGGAGGTGCAGATGTGTTTTGATTTAGACATGAGGTGTCCCTCAAAGCTAAAGTGTGGAACAATGCAAGAAGTAAAATGATTAAATTTTGAGGGCCATAACCTAATGGATCAGTGGATTAATCTACTGATGTGGATTAACTGAGTGACCATCCTACTATAGGCAGGTAGGGTGTGGTTGGAGGAAGTGGGTCTCTGGAGGTGTGCCCTTGCCTATTGGGTTATATTTTGTCTCTGGTGGATAGATCTCTCTCTCTCTCTCTCTCTCTCTCTCTCTCTCTCTCTCTCTCTCTCTCTCTCTCTTTCCCTGCTTCCTGCTTGCCACATATGTCCTGAACTGCTTTCTTCCACCATGCCCTTCCACCATGATGTTCTTTCTCACCTTGGGTCCAGAGCTATGGAGTCCACCAATCATGGACCGAATCTATGAAATCATGATCCAAACTAACCTTTTCTTCCAATAAGTTATTCTTATCAGGTCTTTTGGTTTCAACAATGTAAAACTGACTAAAATCATATAGCAAGGAGGTGAGGATGACCTCTGGGAACTGAGAACCATCTGTAGTGAACAGCCAAAAGGAAACCAGTTTTTACAGTCACATGAAGTTGGAAGTGGATGCCTCTCTTCCCCAGCCTCCAGATGAGAACACAGACTGACTTGTGCTTTGATGCAGCCTGAATCCAGAGTCTCCAGCTAAACCTTTATCAGACTTCTGACTCTCAGAAATTGTAAGATGTAAACATATGTTGTTTCAAGAGGCCACTTGTGTGACAACTGGTTCATAGTACAGAATATTGACCTAGGGTTATGTAGTAAAGAAATAAACTGTACAGACTTGTGCCCGGGTTCGGATCCCTGCTTCAGTTGTACTGCCGCTTTTGTCAGGCAACTCAGAAGACATAGGAACTAGGCAACTGCAACCAAGTAGTTTCCTGACCAGCCATCCACTGTGCCTGTTTCCTAAGTTTTCTCATTTGTAAATGAGGACATTGTACTTGGGAATCTTCAAGGGACCTTTCAAGTAAGAGAATTTATGTCTTTTCATCCAAAAGGAGAAATATCTTTGAAACTAATTTGAATTGAGGTGAAGCACAAAGGAATTAAGTGAAATAGTTTTCAATTACTTTGAAATAATAGAACAGAAATTAGCAAATATCAAAGACTAACATGAGAGATTCAAAATGGTGGACTAAAGGAAGGCCACATTCCTAGTCTATCTGTGACTTGGGATTCAAGTAGTAGAAGTGCTGCTTCTCTGCAAGCTGCGTAAAGGAGGGATTTCAATATTGGACAGTCAGTCAAAGACTCAGAAATTTGAACATATTGAACAAAGAAGAAAGACGACATTGGAGTCAAGTCAGTAGTGGAAGCATTGGCAGCAGCAGACGTGGTGCCGGGTCAGCACAGAGGGAGGGAGAACACAGAGAGAAACACGACAGACAGATTTAGTATGGAAAAACCTGAGGTCAGAAAAGCAGCCTGCCCTTAGCTGATCCAGAGGCTGCACTGTGCATGGTACTTGAAAAGTGTCCCATGTTTCCCAGCTGGCCACAGAGACCTGAGGCAGGAGCCATTTTGAAGCAACCGTCCTGTAGCTGCTACTGTGGGAGGCAGGAGATCAAAGCAAACAGGGCTACACTGTCCTGGCAAGCCCCTTCCATGTCACCCAAGGTGTACCTAGCAGAAAGAGAGTGAAACAGGCATAGAGAATATTTTGCTCTAGGGGAGTCAAGTTGGAAAAGCAAAGGGGAGTCCAGTTTCTTCTCTTCTGAGTCTGGCAGCCCACATGAACAGCTGAAGTAGATCAGGAATCTGAACAGGCGAATATGAATGCAGGGAATAAGTCTATGAAGGCTGTGTTCATAGGCAGCAGAGGGTGAAGGATTGGCTTCCCTGCCCCACAAGTAGAATCCTTGGGTGGTTCCTAAGATCCAGACTCCCGACTGAGATTGGCAACTGCCAGGTCCTAGGATTGTGCTGATCTAATCTCTCCAGAGCAAACACCACCCAAAAAGCCCCTGAGGCCTGATTAGACCTAAGTTCCAGCTGCAGGAACTCCATTCATAGAACTCTGCTGTGGCCCCACCCTGGGAGTGCATCCATCTGCACTCCAACTGACAGTTCTTCCCACCCCATCCTACCTCACCCTGGGGAGAAGAGAAGCTGAGAATTATTTGAACCAGCTTCAGTCTTACGCCACTACAACTGACAGTTTAGTGAGCAATACAAAAGAGGAAGAGGTTAACAACCCCTAGCCTTGCTCTCACTCTCAATACATAGCTCAAGAAGAAACAGAAATACAGTCAAGACATAGACGGTGACCACCTATTCTCATCTTCTATTTTGACCACCTCAGTTGAAATGATTCCTTTATTTTTCATTAGAAATATTTTTTCTTTCTTTTGTTTTATTATTTTATTATTTATTTATTGGTTTTTGACTTCATGTGCATGTGTTTGCTGTGCTGATTGCTTCATGGACATATACATACATATGAATATATTCATATACATATTTGTTTCTTTTTTGTATTCCAACATGGGAATACAAGAAATATGAAGAAGAAGAAGAAGGGAATACAAGAAATATGAAGAAGAAGAAGAAGAAAAAAAAAAAGCTAACACGACACCTCCTAAAGGTCGCAAATAACCCCCCAAATATTGAAGTCAATGAAATCTCAGATAAGGAATTCAAAATAATCATTATAAAAATGATCAATGAATTCCAAGAGAACACATAAAACAACTAAATGAATTAAGGAAGTCAGTACAGAATATGAACAAGAAATTCAATAAGGAGATAGAAATATTGAAAAGGAACCAAACAAATCTTCAAAATGAAAGACACAATAAATCAAATAAACCATTCAAATCTCTGTAAAAGAATAGACCACACTAAAGACAGAATCTCAGAGCTGGAAGACAAAGCGGTCAGTCTTGAACATTCAGACAGTATCAAAGAAAAGACAATAATTAACCATGATCAGAATATACAAGAACTCTAGGACAACATTAAAAGAACAAATTTAAGAAAACTGGAATTGAGGAGCAGTTGTGAGATGTGGGATAATGGAATGGATAACATTTTCAGGGAAATAATAACAGAAAAATTTTATAAACCTTCAGAATGATGTGGACATCCAGATATAGGAGGCATTCAGAACCCTGAAGAGACAAGATCAAAAAAGAACCTCTCTCTCAGCTGGGCATGGTGGCACAAGACTGTAATCTCAGTGGCTCAGGAGGCGAAAGGAGGAGGATTGTGTGTTCAAAGCCAGCCTCAGCACAAGCAAGGCACTAAGCAAATCAGTGAGACTCTGGCTCTAAATAAAGTGCAAAATAAGGCTGGGGATGTGGCTCAGTGGTCAAGTGACCTTGAGTTCAAACCCTGGTAACCCTCAAAAAAAAAAAAAGAAAGAAAGAAATCTCTCCACAACACATTAAAATGTCTAACATATAAAAGTATAGAATTTTTAAAAGTCTCAAGAGAAAAATATCAGGTCACATTTAGATGCAAGCCAATCAGAATCACTTATGATTTCTTTGCACAAACACTACAAGCCAAGAGGGTTTGGAATGATGAGTTCCAAGTACTGAAAGAAAATAAATGTCAACCAAGACTGCCATATCTAGCAAAGCTATCATTCATTGAAGATGAAATAAAAACCTTCTAAGATAAACAGAAACTAAGAATTTATGACTACTAAAGTGGCATGACAGAACTTACTTAAAGAAATACCACACAAATAAAAATTTTTAAAAAACCTGAGCTCACAAATATGAAAATCTCATTTTAAGAATAACTAGGCAAATGAGAAACAGGACCAAATTAAACATGATAAATAAATCAAAAGGGCAGGAATTAATAAACATCTCTTTACAGTAACATTGAATGTAAATTGTCTTAACTTTTCAATTGACACCAAAAAAAAAAAAAAAAACAAATAACCCAATCAATAAATGGGCTAAGGAACTGAACAGATACTTCACAGAAAAAGAAACATGAATGATCAACAATTGTATGAAAAAAATGCTCAACATCACTAGCAATTAAAGAAATGCAAATCAAAACTACACTAAGACTTCAACTCATTCCAGTCAGAATGGTAATTATCAAGAATACAAGCAACAATAAATGTTGGCGAGGATGTGGGGGAAAAGGTACACTCATACATTGCTGGTGGGCCTGCAAATTGGTGCAACCACTCTGGAAAGCAATATGGAGATTCCTCACAAAACTTGAAATGGAACCACCATTTAACCCAGCTATCCTACTCCTCAGTTTATATGCAAGGGCCTAAAAATCAGCAGATTACAGTGATGTAGCCACATCAATATTTATAACAGTTCAATTCACAATAACTAAGTTTTGGAACCAACCTAGATGTTCTTCAACAGATGAATAGATAAAGAAAATGTGGTATATATACACAATGAACTATTACTCAGTCATAAAGAAGAATGAATTTATGGCATTTTCTGATAAATGAATGGAACTAGAGCTTCTCATGCTAAATGAAATAAGACAATTCCAAAAACCAAAGATTGAATGTTCTCTCTAATATGCATATGTGACTCACAGCAGGAGGGGAGGAGTGGAGGTTTACCTGATTGAACAGGGAAATTGGGGGAAGAGAGGGAGGATAAAAAAGGAAATACAGTAGAATGAATCATACATAACTTTCCTGTTTGAATATGAATACACGACCAGTGTAACTCCACTTCATGTACAACCACAAGAACGGAAAGTTACATTCCATGCATGTATGATATGCCAAAATACATTCTACTGTCATGTATAACTAAAAAGAACAAGTGAAAAAAAAAAAAACTCTTGGGAATATGAATAGGCCTGATTTGAGAGAAGAAATAGTCAGTTGGCATATTTTAGAGAATGTTTAGCTTTCCTCTGCCACTTAGTGATACTTAAAACGTATTAGTCAATTATTTTTTTAAAAATTAGGGCTTTCATTTGAATGTTATTGCTTATAATAGTAAATATTTTATTACCATAGCCTCAGTTCAAATGAAAGTCAGAGAATGGCCCATTACATCTAATTAAACACACTAAAATTGTTTCAGAAGTTCTATGCAGCATTTAATACTATAGAAATTTATGTGCTTTTTAAAGAAATAGTGAAGATTTTTTTTCCAAATTTTAACTGCTGTAATCCAGATAGCTTTTTTTTTTAACATATTAATCAATTCTTAATGCATGTTTTGCACATAGTTGGAACTGGCCTTAAAATGAATGTTTTTATGGTGTTGGTTCCATTTACATGAAGGCCCTGGAAAATGTTCAGTTTTAGGGATAGAGAAGAGTGACTGCTGCTTGCTGAAGGCTGGGTGTGGACAAAGAGGTGGACTCTGGGGCAGGTGAAGTTCCAGGGAGAGGAAGCTGCTCTAACTCTTGATTGTGATGGCAGTTGTGTTTGTGACTGCTTTTATTTGTTAGAACTCACAGAACTGTAAAAAGTGACTTAAAATGCTGTATATAAATTATGTTTTGACTTACAAAAAAAAAGAACAAATTAAAAAAGAGAGGAAAAAAATATAGGCAGTCAGAAGGGATTAAAATAAGACCCAACTATATGTTGCTGGCAAGAGATGCACCTTACAGGCAAAGACAGTCACGGACTGAAAGTGAAAGGATGAAAACTGATATATTCTGAGAATGGAGCCTGAAAACATGCAGGAGTAGCTACTCTCATATCTAACAAAGGGTATTTCAAACAAAATTAATCAAAAGAGACCAAGGTAACTTCATATTGATAAAGGGAACAATCCAACAAGAAGATATAACAATAATAAATGTTTATGCCCCAAACAGGGGTGCAACAAATTACATAAAAGGGACACTACTCAAATTGAAGACTCAAATTTAAACACCCAGTACAATAATACTGGGAGATTTCAACACACCTCTCTCACCAAAGATAGGTCATTCAGACATAAACTTGGTAAAGACTCTTTGGACATGAAATATTATTATAAATCAAATGGACCTAACAGACATCTACAGAATATTTCATACAATGGCAGCTGGCTCATGGAACCTTCTCCAAAATAGGCAATATTTTGACCACACAGCAACTCTTAGCAAATATTAAAAAATTGATATAATTCCTTGCATCATATCAAATCATAATGGAATTGAATTAGAAGTAACATGACCAATTGCTACAGAATTACATAAACACATGGAGATTGAACAATACTCTTTTGAATGATGAATGGGCAATAAACAAAATCAAGGAAGAAATTTAAAAATTCTTGGACTCAAATGAGAATAGTGATACAATATACCAAAATCTCTGGGACACTATGAAGGCAGTTTTAAGAGGAAAGTTTATAGCTATTAGTGCCGACACAAAAAAGTAAGACAGAACACCAAATAAACAACCTAATGATGTTTCTCAAGGCCCTTGAAAAAGAAGAACAGATTTCAAAACAGTAGAAGGAAGGAAATGAGATCAGCGCTAAAAATCAGTGAACTTGAGAACAAAAAAATAAATAAATAAATAAATGAAATGAAGAGATGGTTCTTTGAAAAGATAAGCAAGATTGATAAACACTTAGTCAACCAACCAAAAGAAAAAGAGAGAAAAGCCTTAAATAATAAAATTAGAGATGAAAAAGGAGAAATCACACAGACATCCCAGAAATTCAGCAGATCATTAAGGATTATTTTTAAAACCTATATTACAAAAAAAATTGGAAAACCTAGAAAGTGGATACATTTCTAGACAAATACAATCTGCCAAAACTGAATCAAAGACATAGAAAACCTAAACAGACCAATAACTTGTAATGAGATACAAGCAGTAATAAAAATCTTTCCAACTAAGGGATGTCCAAAACCAGATGGATTCTCAGCTGAATTCTACCAAACCTTTAAAGAAGAACTAATGCCGATACTCCTCAAATTATTCCATGAAATAGAAAGGGATGGAAATACTTCCAAATTCATTCCATGAAGCCAGCATCACACTCATACCAAAATCAGATAAGGACACATCAAGGAAGGAAAACTGTAGACCAATATATCTGACAGACTTAGATGCAAAAATACTTAAAGAAATATTAGAAAATTGTATCAATGGCATATTAAGAATATTGTACACCATGACCAAGGTGGTTTTATTTCAGAGAAACAAAGATGGTTTTATATATGCAAATCAATAAATGTAATTCATCACATAAATGGAATAAAGCACAAAAATCACTTAATAATCTCAATAGATACAGAGAAGGTCTTCAACAAAATTTAGTACCCATGCATGATAAAAACACTGAAGAAACTAGGGATAGCAGGAACCTACCTCAACATCATAACAGCTATATATGAAAACCCAAAAACTAACCCCATAGTAAATGGGGAAAAACTAAAAGCACTTCCTTTGAAATCTGGGACAAGACAAGGATGTCTACTCTCACCACTCCTGCTTAATACAGTGCTAGAAAAATTCTAGCCAGAGCAAATTAGGCAAAAGAAGAAAAAAAAGGGATAAAAATAGGAAAAGAAGCAAATTATTATTGTTTGTAGATGACATGATTCTATGCCTAGAAGATCTAAAGAACTCTACCAAAAGACTGCTAGAGCTAATAAATAAGTCTGGCACAATAGCAGGTTATAAAATCAACATATAAAAATTAATAACTTTCTTACATACTGACAACAAATCTTCTGAAAAAGAAATCAGGAAAACAATTCCCTTCACAAAAGCTTCAATAAAATAAAATACCTAGGAATAAATCTAACCAAGGTGAAAGACCTCTACAAGGAAAACTATAGAGAACAAAGAAAGAAATTGAGGAGGACCTCAGAAGATAGAAAGACCTTTCATATTCATGGACAGGCAGAATTAATTTTATTAAAATGACCATACTCCTAAAAGCAATGTACAGATTCAATGCAATCCCCATCAAAATACCAATAACATTCTTCAAAGAAGTAGAAAAAAAATCTTTAAAAAATACATTTGAAGAATCAAAGACCCAGAACAACAAAAGCAGTTTTAATCCAAAAGGTACTGGCATAAAAACAAACTCACAGACCAATGGTACAGAATAGAAGACACAGAGACAAACCTACTCATCTATAGTCATCTTAACCTTAACGAAGGTGCCAAAAATGAACATCGGAGAAAAGACAGCCTTTTTAACAACTGATGCTGGGAAAACTGCTTATCCATATGTAGAATGAAACGAGACCCTTATCTCTCACCCTGCATAGAAATAAACTCAAAATGGATCAAAGACCTAGGAAATAGAACAGAAACTATGCAACTCCTAGAAGAAAATATTGGGTCATACAACATACAAGCCCAGGCAAAGATTTTCCCAATAAGATCCCTAAAGTTCAGGAAATAAATGCCAAGTAGTAAATGGGATGGCATAAAGTTAAAAAGCTCATGCACAGCAAAGGAAACAATTAGGGATGTGAAGAGTGAGCCTACAAAATGGGAGAAAATCTTTGCTAGCTATTCTTCTGACAAAGGATTAATATCTAGAATATATAAAGAGCTCAAAAAACTTTACATCAAAAAATCAAATAGCCCTATAAATGGAAAATGGATTAAACAGACACTTCTCAAAAGAACAAATGAAAATAACCAACAAATACATGGAAAGAATGTTCAACATCATTAGCAATTAAGGAAATGTAAACCAAAACGATGCTGATATTTCATCTCACATCAGTCAGAATGGCAATCATCAAGCAAATAATAATAAATGCTAGAGAGGATGTGGAGAAAAAGGAACACTTTTACATTGTTGGTGGGACTGTACATTAGTACAACTACATACTGAGCAAAAGGCTAAGTACGAAAACACCACATGATCCAGCTATTTCCCTTCTCAGTATTCATCCTGAAGAATTAAAGTCATCTTAACTACAGTTATAGATGCATACCCATGTTTATAGCAGCACAATTTACAATGGTCAACCTGATGTAACCAGCCTAGGTATGTCCATCAACAGATGAATGGATAAAGAAAATATAGCATATATACAGAATGGAATTTTATTCAGCCATAAATAAAAATAAAATTATGTCATTTGCAGGAAAATGGATTAAACTAAAGACAATTATGTTAAGGTCAAACTCAGAAGTCAAGGGTCATATGTTTTCTCTTATTTGAAGAAACAAAAGAGGAAAAGGGAAAACAAAGGGAGATTAGTAGAGAAAAAAGACTGAGTGGTGGGAAGTAAGGGGGGGTAGTTGCAGGGGAGTAATATTGGCTAAATTATACCTTTATATTGTGTGTGTGTACAAATGTGTATCAACAAATCCCATTATTATATACAACTATAATGTACTAATAAAAAATGTGACCAAAAAAAAGACTTACATAAAATTCAACTCTCAGTATATGGGAGCCCATATACTGATCAGAAAAGTTGATTAAATGAAATGACCCTGACTAGCCACAGGCATGATACTGGTATATCCAGCCAAGTAGACTATGGGTCATCAGTACTTTAAAGTTTCTTTTGGTGGACATTATTCTGAAGGCATGTAACTAACTCAAGCTTAGACAAAAAAACTAACTCAAGATTTTTCTAGCGAAATAAAAAAGAACTTACCCTCAGCTCAACTCAGAAACTTAGCATGGAAATCCTCTTCATGTTCTGCACCCCTAATAACAGATATTACTTGGTTATTAAACCACTGTCTTGGACCTCTGGTTAGTCATAAGAGCAAAGCCAATGTTCCTAGAAGTAAACCAGATCAACAAACTCATGCAGAATAGTTTTGTGTGTCTCCATTTTCTAATGCTACATAAAGACAGGCTTTGAATAGAGTTGAATTCTGGGAAGAACCATGGTAAGAATTTTCTCAGTTTTCAAAGTCAATGAGGGATATAACTGAGAACATAAATTCTAAAACCATCGTAAGCTGAATGTTGGAAAAAGAGAAGTAAGTGTTCTTTCCAATGTGAGAAAAAAAAAAAAAAAAACCCTGCTCGTTAGAGCCTTAGAATGAATCTACTCTTACAAGCTAATCCATGAATAAACTAAGAAATAGAACTTTGCTGAGAAATTCCTCATGGATTTACAAGTTGCTATAAGTCCCCAAGGAGTGGGTTCTGAGCTATAAAGTTGCCTGAAGTACACACGTCTGTACAGTGTAGTGAGAATTTGGGAACTGACATCTTTCCACAACAAAGACACTACTGATACCAAAACCCAAACCTATCTGGCTTTCTGTCCTCCATGTTAAATAGTACTTAGTGTGGGTTTAAGAGTAACTTAATGGTTGCTGGCTTAAAAGGGAATTTTGAGGCACTATTGGATATGTGAACACAGAAAAGTCAACCTAGATTTCTCAAAAACCTGAGACTTGGAATCATTTAATTCAATTTTTCTTAATTAATTGATAATTACAAATTGTCTAATATTGAAACTATCAATTACTTAGAAACATATAGGTAAAATCAAAAAGCATGTGCACATATAACTTTTTTCCTCTTGTAAAAAGAAGCAACAATGTTTAAGAACCCAGCAAATAAAATGCTTTAATAAATATAGATTTTATTTAATATTTCATTCTGTGTTTTATTCAGTTGGTTCATAAGAATAATGAACTAATTCTTTGCCCACCTCTTGAATTTTGTAATTAACTCAACTAAATGTCAAATGTATTGTTTTGGATGGATTTCAGTCATCCAAACAAACTATAGTTCATAGTTTATCAGTCATCATTAAACAAATTAGGGTAGCACCCAAGGTGATAACTGACCATCTTGAAGATTTTGCTAATCTTTGATGTTGAATCCATTTTTGAAATTTGCAATCACCCATTCAACATTCCTTTCTCACTGCACTGAAGAAAGATCCAATCAGGGTGTGCTATAAAAGACAGGGAAGTTATCAGCTTTGGGAATATAAGAATGCCTAGACAGGATAAGGATTATTTTATTTTGTATGCTTTGATCATCAGATTGAATCAGAAATCAGAAATCTGTGAGTAGTCCTGATCTTACAACCTTGAACAGACAGCTAGCTCACCAGGGCCACATTCTGTGAGCCATAGGGAGGTCTTTCCAGGGTGGGCTTTTTAGGTACCTTTGAGTTTAATCAGATTCCTTAAATCATATCTAAGAATTCAACAAAAGAAAAATTTTAGCAATTTCACTCAGTATTACCAAACACTCTTTAACCAAAGAATGTATTTATTTCCATCTATAAGAAAAACTCATTGCCTATTAGGGAACATAGTTTGGGAAGAGAAGTAGAGAAATAAATAAGACATAATTCCTAGCCATTAAAAACCAAAAGGTCAAAAGCAGAAGGGATTATTTGTGCTTGGCAGGATTAAGCAAAAAAAAAAAAAAAAATCAATGGTATTTATCCTTAATATCACAACATGGAATAATCAGAATCATTTCATAATTGGGGCTCTCAGAATTAGGAGGATTCTCACAATTCAAGTCTAATATTATACCCTATGAGTTCTAAAGTCAAAATCCATGGTCTGGCTTCAGGGTGTTCAGAGCCTCTACATTTGTGTGAGAAATAGAAAGTCCTGTGGTCCATTTTCAGAATATAGTATTTATCATTAAATGTAAAATTTGGATGTAAGAAAGGCAACCTATAGCTTATCTATCTAAATTCCTGAATGTGGTCTCCGGAAGATAACCCAAATGTATTCAATCATACCCATTTTAACTACAGCCCTCCCCTTTGTCCTCCCCAATTTTAAAATCAGCCAATCGTGTAGATGGCAACCCCAAGCTCTGCGTATCAAAGCGGTGCTGCAGTAGAGATAAAAACCAGCAGACTGCCCACACAAGTGCACTTGCTTGCTAGACTTTGTTCAGTAGCACACCCTTCTGCAGAAGTCACGTTTGCCTTGCTGAGCTACTTCCAAGCACTTCCAAACACATGTCTGATTCTTCATGGTACTCCAATATGGCTAACAATTGCCTCTCATTCTCTGTCCTCTTTGAAGACTCAGTCTCTAATATCCAGTTATTAAATACTGAAGTTCCTTTAAGATTAATCCCAACTATCCATCTACATCCATTAACACCTTAAATTATATAATAAAATCAGGTGGATTTTGATGGTGAATGTTAGCTGAGTGACAATTTGGGATGAAAACCAAAAATAAGCATTCTGGATGTTTCCTAATCTTGATCAGAAGACACTTATACAAAACTTCTACACAGGGTGGAGATGTAGCTCAGTGGTAGAGTGCTTGCCTAGCATGCATGAGGCCTTGGGTTCAATCCCCAGCACTGAAAAACAAAACAGAAAGCTTTTGCAACTTGAAGATTATTTGAATCCCCATCTGCCCCTGAAAGTTGACTGAGTTACCCAATGTTCACTGATCAGACTTGTTTTCAAAGAATACATAATGACTATATAGGTATAATTATAGGGCAGATATTTTTGCAAGGAATTTTCAAGTGAGAGAAGATAATGTTTAGGGGATCTACTGTCTCACCAGCGTGCACAATTTTGAAAACCACGACCCTGCTCATATAGTCAAAGAGCATCATGACCCCATAACCCTATACCAACTTATTTGCAAAGCACCAACAGTCAATGAGTTTCAAGATCAGAAACATTCAACTGTATTTGACTAAAATGTTTAATTGTGTTTTGTCAAGCATGTCTACATACTGTGTTGCTTTTGAACTATGTACCAATAAAATAACATATTCATCAATCATTAGTCGGACACACTCCCCTTGTTTTGATCTTTGTTGTGTCGATCAAGAAATAATAAAAGAAGTGTGATTTCTTATTTAAGAGCCATACCTTAGAAGAGAGGTAAACTGCACTGAAAGGCAACATGAGATACCCAGAGGTATGTTGCCCTTTCCTTCCTTGGGAAACACAAGGTTGCCAGGCTAAATGTACCAAGCTCTGATTTGGAATCTGCTGCAAATAAAATATGATGAAGAAGAAAGTCATTTAAGAAGAAAATTATATGTTGCTTGTGGTCATTCTGTACAGGTAGCCAAACTGGTCTTTGTGACCTCCAAAACAAATCAGCTACTTCAGCTTGAGAAGAGATCAAGACATAATATCAGAGGAGAATGGATTCCCGACATTCTAGTTTAATTCAAGAATATAAATATATGACATGATGACCCTATGATAAGCTCACAGGAGAAAATCTGAAACCAAGATGAAGTGGTCTCCCATCATTAGGAACACACAAAAACAATGCTTGTAAATGAAGCTCTAGGCCACTGCTGCTGTGTGCCCTTCCCGCCCACTGCTGCCCGGTAGACCCGCTGCACCCCCCCAGGCTCCATCTACCAACATGGGGCTCCCCAGGCTGCCTCTATCTTGAGACACTGCAGCCACTTCCTAGTCCCCTGCAAGTGGTAGCCTCCACCTTGGGACACCAGACATGGCCTGGTGGCAGCCCCCCACCACAACACTACTGGCCACAGTGCTGCATATCCAAACAAGTCACCCAATGACACCACATGACCCGCCCTCAATGCCCCATCTCTGAAAGTGGACGCCTCCATCTTGAAACATCTCCACCACCATCTTAGGTTAACTTCCACTGCTGCCATTACCATCTTAAGTTGGGGCTACTTCCATCTTGGGACACCAACAGGAACCCGGAAGCCCAATACCAAGGTACCTATAGGTTTGCCACCACCACTGCCACCAGTTAGGGACATGGTCACTTCCATCTAGGGCAACAGGCAGGACCTGGAATACCATGACCAAGGTCCCTGCAGACTTTATTACTCCTGAGATCTCCTTGTTAGGTGTGCTAATAGCCACCATCTTGCTACAGAGGCAGGAGAGAGCCTAGCACCTGGTTGGTAGGTTGGAAGAGAGTATGAGATCATCTTGATCCAGCCAGGCACCCACGGGGTTCCCAATGCCAACTCAGGCAGCACTTGCTGGGAACTGACACCAGCCCAGTCCCTGACTGTCTTCCCAATCCGGCATCCACCCATCACCTGGTCCCAACTGGTTTGGCAATCAATAGGGCCCCTCGGCTCCCAAATTCTAGTCCCCCAACTCCCACAGCCAATAACCTGGTCCAGTACTTGCAACTATGTGGTCAGCCCACTGCTCTCAATGATTGGGCCCAACACAGAACAGCTCTCCCCAACAGGCACACAGGTCCCAGCCCTCAGCCCGCAGGACCTCCAGAGAGAGAGGTTCCTGATTGGGAAGTTGAAAGGGCAGGGGTTGGAGAGATAGAGTTTAAAGACTACATTAGAGACCAGGAATTGTGGGATCCACAGGCAATGTAAGGGGCTAAGACCAGAATCCTACATCACACAAGTGGACTCAAAAGGAGATTCCTGGGGTGCAGTCTTCCAGTGGGAACTGGCAATTGCTGTACCCCACCTCCAGGAGTTCTGCCTCCAAGATTAACCCTCCCACCCTAGTAACCTTCACCATCCTGAGGGTGGAGAGACCAGCAAACTCCAGACAGACCACCTATCGAATAGGAAAGGAAACAGAAGATTTTAAACTCCAACTGAAACAATTGTTCAATTTTCCTTCCTGAAAGATATTCTTTCTTTTTTTTTTCTTATTTCTTTTCCTGTTCTCACATTCCCATTTTTTAAACCAAGTAATTTTCATGTATCAGGCTACTGAGGATTGTGATATCTAAATAGTATATTATAGTTTTGTTGTATAGCATTCTATCTTTATATTTTTTCTTTTTTATTTTACATTATTTATTTATTTATTTATTTACTTTCTATGGTTTTCTCTCACTTCTCTCTTTCTCGGGACTCTCTTCCTCTCTTCTCTCCTGCTAATAGTCAACTTCTTTGCATCCCTCTTTCACTCTTCCTATGACCTAATACCTCTATATTCCCACCTCCTGCCTCACAAACATCACATCCTAAATGCGCCCCCCCCAGTTCTCTCTTTGTCCACCAATAGAAACTATAGACCCTTTTGCAAGCCTATTGTTTATATTGTAGATAATAAGAAAACACATCATTTCTGTTTATTGTGACAAAACTGTAAATGTCTTAATAGGAGCTATTTGGTTTAAAGCTGCTTATTGTTTGCATTGGGTGCTATTAATATTAATCTCCCCCTTAAAAGCAAGGTTTTGGAAACCTGCAGGGACACTATAAGTATATAAAGTAGGAACTGTAATGCCTTGGACCCACACAGCTAGAGGGGAAGACACACTAACAACATGAAAAAACAAGGGAAGAAAGCACCCCCAAACAAACCAAAATACTATAATAATAGACTCCATTGACAGCAGAGTAGAAGAAATGTCAGAGAAGGAGTTCAGAATGTACCTAGTTAAAA
The DNA here is from genome assembly GCF_902686445.1 of Sciurus carolinensis. Taxonomy (NCBI): domain Eukaryota; kingdom Metazoa; phylum Chordata; class Mammalia; order Rodentia; family Sciuridae; genus Sciurus; species Sciurus carolinensis. The sequence goes on along the minus strand of NC_062218.1, from coordinate 28,289,090 downwards.
TGATCTGCAAGGTAAAGGATGATGTAAGAGAGCACATGCAGGCAGCAAAAGATCACTTCAATAAAGAGATATTTTGGAAAAAAAAAAAAGAAAATTCTTGAAATGAAGGAAAAATAAACCAAATAAAAAATTTAATAGAAAGCATAACCAACAAACTAAACAGACTAGATCACTTGGAAGACAGAACTTCAGGCAATGAAGACAAAATATATAATCTTGATAATAAAGTTGACCACACAATGAAGATAGTAAGAAACCATGAACAGAACCTTTAAGACTTATGGGATATCATGAAAAGACCAAATTTAAGAATTATTGGGATTGAGGAAGGCACAGAGATACAAACCAAAGGAATGTACAATCTTTTCAATGAAATGATATTAGAAAATTTCCCAAACCTGAAGAATGAAATTGAAAATCAAATACAAGAGACTTACAGGACACCAAATGCACAAAATTACAACACATCCCCACCAAGGCATATTATAATGAAAATGCCCAGCATACAGAATAAGGATAGAATTTTAAAGACTGACAGATAAAAGTGTCAGGGAGTTGGCAAATAGCTCAGCTCACAGAGCGCTTGCCTTTTGTGCGCATGGACCTGGGTTCAAATCTCCAGCACCTCGGAAAACAACGTGGTGGCTTAAAAATAGTCTTTGGACTATGCCAACCCTCCCTCATCTCAAAAAAGAGAAAAGTGTCAGATTACATATAGGGAGAAACCAATTCAGATATCAGCAGATTTCTCAACCCAGACCGTCAAAGATAGGAGGTCCTGGAATAACATTACCAAGTTCTGAAAGAAGATGGATGCCAATCAAGAATCTTATATCCAGCAAAATAAAGCTTCAGATTTGATGACAAAATAAAAACCTTCCATGATAAACAAAAGTTTAAGAATTTACAAAGAAAAGCTGCACTAAAGAACATTCTCAGCAAAATATTCCATGAGGAGGAAATGAAAAGCAACAATGAAAATCTGCAAAGGGAGGTACTAAACTAAAGGAAGAGTCAATTGAAGGAGAAACCAAGTCAAGTTAAAAACCAAAAATAAGCCAAAATGACTGGGACTACAACTCATCTCAATAATAACCCTGAATGTTAATGGCTTAACATCATTAATCAAAAGACACAGACTGGGAGATTGGATTTTTTTAAAAAGATCCAGCAATAAAATATGTTGCCTTCAAGAGACTCACCTCATAGGAAAAGACATATACAGACTGAAAGTGGAAGAATGGGAAAAAACATATCACTCACATGGACTGTGTAAACAAGCAGGAATTTCTGTCCTCATATCAGATAAAGTGGACTTCAAGCCAAAGTTAGAAGGGATAAAGAAGCATTTCATACTGCTTAAGGGAAGCTTAAATCAACAAAGCATATCATTAATATTTATGCCCCAAACAATGGAGCATCTATATACACCAAACAAACCCTTCTCAATTTCAAGAATCAAACAGACCACAACACAATAATGCTTGGTGACTTTAACACACCTCTTTCAATACTGGATAGATCTTTCAAACAAAAACTGAACAAAGAAACTATAGAATTCAATAACATGATCAATAATTTAGACTTAACAGACACATATAGCATGTTTCATCCGTCAACAAACTAATGCACTTTTTTTGTCAGCAGCACATGGATCCTTCTCTAAAATGGGCCATATGTTATGCCACAAGCAACTCTTATCAAATACAAAAAATAGAGATACTATCACATTCTAGCAGAGCACAATGGAATTAAATTAGAAATCAATGATAAAATTTAAAAATAGAAATTATTCTAACACCTGGAAACTAAATAATATGCTATTAAATGATGAATGGATAGCAGAAGACACCCGGGAGGAGATTAAAAAAATTCTTAGAGATAAATGAGAACACTGATACAACATATTCAAAATCTCTGGAACACTATGAAGGCAGTGCTAAGAGGAAAGTTCATTGCATTGAGGTCATTCATTAAAAGAATAAAAAGTCAACAAATAAATGACCTAACATTGCAGCTCAAAACCCTAGAAAAAGAAGAACAAATCAACATGAAAAGTAGTAGAAGACAGGAAATAATTAAAATCAGAGATGAAATCAATGAAATTGCAATGAAAGAAACAATTAAAAAATTGACAAAATGAAAAGTTGGTTATTTGAAAAAATAAATAAAATTGATAAACCCTTAGCCAAACTAATGAAAAGAAGGAAAGAAAAAATTCAAATTACAAAAATTCATGATGAAAAAGGAAATATCATGATGGACACTACTGAAAAACAGAAGATAATTAGAAACTATTTTGAAAATAGTTACTCCAATAAAATAGAAAAATCTCAAAGGCATCAACAAATTTCTAAAGACATAAGATCTACCCAAACAGAATCAGGAAGACATACACAATTTAAATAGATCAATTTCAAGCAATGAAAGAGAAGACACTATCAAAAGTCTACCAACCAAAAAAGCCCAGGACCAGTTGAATTCTCAGTCAAGTTCTATAAGATCTTCAAAGAAGAACTAATACCGATGCTCCTCAAAGTATTCCATGAAATAGAAAAAGAGGAAACCCTTCCAAACTCCTTCTATGAGGCTAGTATCACCCTGATACCAAAACCAGACAAAGATACATCAAGGCAAGAAAACTTCAGATCAATATCACTGATGAACGTACATGCAAAAATTCTTAATAAAATTCTGGCAAATCACATAAAAAAATATTAAAAAGATAGTGCACCATGATCAAGTGGTGTTCATCCCAGGGATACAAGTTTGCTTCAACATATGGAAATTAACAAATATAGTTCAACACATCAATAGACTTAAAGATAAAAATCATATGATCATCTCAATAGATGCAGAAAAAGCATTTGACAAAACACAGCACCCCTTCATGTTCAAAACACTAGAAAAACTAGGGATAATAAGAATATACCTCAACATTGTAAAGCTATCTTTGCTAAGCTCAACATCATTCTAATTGGAGAAAAATTGAAAACATTCCCTCCAAAAACTAAAACAAGACAAGGATGCCCTCTTTCTCCACTTATATTCAACATAGTTCTTGAAATTCTAGCTAGAGCAATTAGGCAAAAGAAAGAAATTAAAGGAATATGAATAGGAAAAAAAAACTCAAACTACCACTATTTGCCAATGACATGATTCAACATTTAGAGGATTCAAAAAATTCCACCAAAAAACTTCTAGAACCAATACACTAATTCAGCAAAGTAGCAAGATATAAAATAAACACCCATAAATCAAATGCATTTCAATACATCAGTGATGAATCCTCTGAAAAAAATTAGGAAAACTACCCCATTTGCAATAACTTCAGAAAAATAAAATAAAATATTTGGGAATCAATCTAACAAAAGAGGTGAAAGATCTCTACAATGAAAACTACAGAACACTAAAGAAAGAAATTGAAGAAGACGTTTGAAGATGGAAAGTTCTTGCATAGGCAGAATTAACATTGTCAAAATGGCCCTACTACCAGAACTGTTATACAGATTTAATGTGATTCCTATTAAAATTCCAATAACATTCTTCGTAGAAGAAGAAAAAGCAATAATTCATTTGGAAATTCATTTGGAAAAATAAGAGACCCAGAATAGACTAAGCAATCCTTAGCACAAAGAGTGAAGCAGGAGACATCATAATACCAGACCTCAAACTATACTACAGAGCTATAGTAACAAAAGCAGCATGGTATTGGCACCAAACAGACATGTAGACCAATGGTACAGAATAGAAGACACAGAGACAGAACCACATAAATGCAGTTATCTCATACTAGACAAAGGTGCCAAAAATATACACTGTACAAAAGATAGCCTCTTCAACAAATGGTGCTGGGAAAACTGGAAATCCATATACAGCAAAACAAAATTAAATCCCTATCTCTCACCCTGCCCAAAACTCAACTCAAAGTGGATCAAGGACCTAGGCATTAGACCAGAGACCCTGTGCCTAATAGAAGAAAAAGTAGGGCCAAGTCTTCATCATAACATTTTAGGATTTGACTTTCTTAACAAGACTCCTAAAGTGTAAGAAATAAAATCAAGAATCAATAAATGGGATGAACTCAAACTATAAAGCTTCTTCTCAGCAAAAGAAACAATCAATAATGTGAAGAGAGAGCCTACAGAATGGGAGAAAATATTTGTCACCTGCACCTCAGATAGAGCACTCAAAAGAGTGCTCCAAGAACTCAAAATCTCCAAGAACTCAAAAAACTTAACACCAAATAAACAAATAACCGAATCAATAAATGGGCTAAGGAACTGAACAGACACTTCACAGAAGAAGATATACAATCAGTCAACAAACAGATGAAAAAATGTTCAACTTCTCTAGCAATTAGAGAAATGTAAATCAAAACTACTCTAAGATTTCATCTCACTCCAGTCAGAATGGCAATTATCAAGAATACAAGCAAAAATAAATGTTGGTAAGGATGTGGGGGAAAAGGTACACTTGTACATCACTGGTGGGAATGCAAATTGGTGCAACCACTCTGGAAAGCAGTCTGGCAACTCCTCAGAAAACTTGGAATAGAACCAGCATTTGACCCAGTTATCTCACTTCTCAGTTTATACCCAAAGGACTTAAAATCAACATACTACAGTAACAGAGTCACATCAATGCTTATAGGAACTCAATTCATAATAGCTCACTGTGGAACCCATCTAGATGCTCTTCAACAGATGAATAAATAAACTGTAGTGTCTATACACAATGGAATATTACTCAGCCTTAAAGAAGAATAAAATTATGGCATTTGCAAGTAAATGGATGGAGCTGGAGAATATGCTAAGTGAAATAAGCCAATCCCAAAAAACCAAAGGCCAAATGTTTTCTCGGATATGTGCATGCTGACCCATAATGGCAGAGTGGGGGGTGGCAAAGGAAGAATGGAGAAACTTTAGATTGGGCAGAGGGGAGTGAAGAGAGGGGAGGAGGTTTGGGGGTGGGAAAGATATGGAATGAGATGGGTACATTACTCTATGTACGTGTATGATTGCATGAATGGTGTGACCACATCATGTACCAGAGAAATGAAAAGTTGTGCTCCATTTGTGTACAATGAGTTGAAATGCATTTTTCTGTCCTGTATAACTAATCAGAACAAAATTTTTAAAAAGGAAAAAGAAGAAAACTTTCCACATTTATGTAATGAAACTAGGTGGAATTTGTTAATGAATATTACCCGAGTGACAGCTTTGGATGAAAACCAAACATGAATATTCTGGATGTTTTCCAGTCTTGTTCAAAATACTAGCAATTTTTCAATACTTTTCAACCTATCTGACCTTGAAAGTTGAACTCAGCTAGCCAAGGTTAACTGATTGGATTATTTTCAAAGCAGTCATAATCCAGAGATTACATGGAGAAGTGTAAGAAAGATAGTGCCACCTCACTCACATTAAGACAGCTATATCAAAAAATAATAATAAATAACAAGTGTTAGTAAGAATGTGGAGAAACCAGAACCCTTGTGCACTGTTAGTGGGATTATAAAGTGGTGCAATCACTGTGGAAAACAGCATGGAGGTCCCTCAAAATATTAAAACTTCCATATGACCCATCAATTCCACTTCCAAGTGTATGTCCAAAATAATTGAAAGCAGAGTATCCAGCAGATACTTGCACACCTATGTTCACAGCAGCATTATTCACAAGAGCTAAGAGGTGGAAGCTACCTAAATACCCATCAACAGAACAGATGAACCAAATGTGGTATAAATGTACAATGGAGCATTAATTAGCCTTAAAAAGGAAGAACATCCGGTCACATGCCGCAACATGAGTGACTTTTGAGGACATTATGCTAAGGGAAGTGAGGCAGACACAGAAAGACAAATACTGTACAGTTCCACTTACATAAAGTATCTAAAGTAGCAAATTTCATAGAAACAGAAAGTAGAGTTGGTTTAACAGGTGTGGAGTTTCAGGTCTGCAAAATGAAGAAGCTGTGGAGATCTGCCTTACGACTATGTGAACATGCTTCACTTTACTGAAAGGTACACTTAAAGTGGGGAAGATGGTACATTTTATGTCATACTTTTAACAAAATAAAAAAGAAAGGAGAGAGAGGAAGAGTCACCAATACCTTCATTGGCAATTAACTTCAGGAAAGACTGGACCTGGATGGAAGATGTCCTCACAAACAACAGAAAAATGAGTCAGGGGAGGAACACAGAGTTTTAGGGGTCTATATTGCCTGTGCCTCCCAGAAACTAGGGACTCTTGGGGCTGCAAAATGTAAATAAAGATACAGCTAAAATAATAACCTTAGAATGCAAGAGGTATTGGTACTGAGATCTGGAAACTTATCCCATGGGAAAAATCAAAGTCAGATAGAAGAATGTTGAGGGGAAAGAAGAGCTTTACTCAGTGACCAAAGAGTGGAGAAGTGGGATCTCCCTACAATTCAACTTCCCAACTCCAGGAGGATGGAGGGCTTTCCAATAGATAGGAATAGCAAGGGAGAGAGATAGGTTACTAAGGGGGAAGAATATTCATGTCTTTCTTGGAAATAGTGATCTGGGAACTCAGGTGCCACTTCTTTCCCTCCTTTCAAAATCTGGTACTTCCGATCATAACAACTAGTAGGTGGTTTTGACCTTGAATAGGGAGGAGAGAGGCTAGGCAAGTCTAGGTTCAGATGTACATCTTCTGCTCTCCAGGCCTGCCCCATTCCAAGGCTTCTAGATTTAGGATCTATAACACCAAATATCTGATCCCAGAATCTACCTTGCCTTAAAAAATAAAACAATCAAGCTTAGAATATTCTTCCACAGAATGAAACAATTCTTCGTTTTATAAGGAAGGACTTTGCCTTTTGTTGAAGCCAAACATGAAGCCTGTCCTTCGACAAATCTCCATAGTGACAACTTGGTGTTGGTTACCTCAAGACTCGGGCCAGCACCTGGGAGAAGAACTGGAGATCACAGGAAGTGGCAGCAAACCATTAGGGCAGGGAACTAGTGGGCGTTTAGAAGGGGAAAGGAGCATATGCTAACAGTAAGAACAGAGCTCCTGATCGGGATTTCTTTTTCCACAAACAAGGAATTCCATGTTTCCCTGAGACGGTAAATATGAGAAAGTCAGTTAGCCCTGAGATGACTCACTGACGTGCGTCAGGGTAGCTGTATGTTCACCGGGAGACCCCCATCGGCATTGCCGGCTGTGAATTATGGCCATTCCTAAGAGGTAACAAGAGAGGTTCTGTCAGCTGTGCAATTACTTTGTTTTGGCAGGACACTTTGGAGTCAAGAAAACATTGGCTGAAGTTCAAGGCCAAGATTTTGGATCAGCTGCCACCATAATTTCTCAGAAATGTGATGACCGTTCCTCAAGAAATAGTTTCCTAAGTAGGCTGCAGGAATGTCTCCCTGGATGTTTGAAAGGGACTTAAAGAATGAAGCCTATGGGGAACTACCAATACAGCTGGGTTACCATGGGCTTTCCAAGCACGGGTGAGAAGTCCAGCTCTCTTCAGGAACCCTCTTCAGTGACCATGGGGAAGTGATTAGAAGGTGGCTTTCAGTGAGCGAGGACGTGCCTGGACTCTGTATCTTCTACGTGACACATGAGCAAGGTAGTAGGAAATCTACCTAGGTTGTCTGGAAAGATCTTCTTTTTTCTTTATTACATGTTCCATGCTAAATTAAGCCACATAATGTCTCTTCACTCCCCAATATCCATTTGGATGTAACGATAGTGATGAAGAAAAACTCACCAACAATGAAATGGCCCCCAACTTTCCAGAAGAGGATGGAGCCCTCGATGGAATCGCTTCCCACTTCTTGCCTTTCCCAGTCCTTCATTTGTATCCAAGAAAGCATCATTCATAGTTTATAAAGTCAAGAAAGTGTTGCAGTGTGATTACCCAAGTCTAGAGCATAGTATGGAGAATGTTCTCTGCTCTTCTTTATTTAGCATAATGTTGCCACTGGACACTCAATTTTTTGCACTATATTATGGTTGCTGAGGGAAACATTTACAATGTACTTGAGTTTCTAAGTTAGAAAATGAAGTTTGAGTTGTGGGATGTTGGGTGTGAAACACTATTTTGAGTAGAAATATCATTCTGGAAGCACAGATGTGTTGCTTGTGGAGAGACTAAGCATGTCGGGCCAGGGAGGTGAGAGAAAAACGTCAATTTGAAGGTGATACCTGGAGTAGGCAGATGATATCCTAGAAATATGAACCAAGTGATATTATCAGTTATTAATTCATTTTATAAATTTTATGGGAATAAAATTAAGTATATTAAGTGCTGAATGTTCTATAAGAGTATTTTTTAAAGACTGTGACTGGCCTCGGAGGATTTGTATAGTTAAAACAAATGGTTTCCAAAATGGAGGCTGAGACAAAATCTAAATTTTCTAAGGAAATTATAGTAATTACTCAAGGAAGTCTGTAAAAATTTCTCTGTCTGATATGAATGTACTTAGATTAATTACATTATATATATCATATTTCATATGTCACAAAGGTTTGGACTCAATCTTACTTTAAAAGCTACTATATCTCAATTGCTTTGCATTGAATTTTGATTTTCTGTATATTTTATCAGGTTTCCAACTTTGCCATGTGTGCTGTGGGTGGATATGTGGTGTCAGGACGTCGATGTAAACTCAGGAGGTAGGAGGCCTACAAGATTCACTGCAAAGCTTCCCATTGTTAAGATTCCTAATAGTTCTCATCCTTTAATGTCACCCTCCCTTTCCCAGCCACTCCCCAAACTTGCAAGGCACACCCTCATCTCACTAAAATACTGAGGTTTTCTGGTGAGATACCAATATGGAATTTTCAGTTGAAGCCATGAGTCCTTTGCTATTTTAAGGATGTCTACTACAGGAATCGAAATCTTTGCTCTTTTGGCAGAACCCTCAGAACAGAGACATCGTGAAGCTGGAAGCTTCTCCTGAAACCCAAGGCTTCTCTTAGGGTATCTCTCATTCTCTAACATAAGGACCAGAAGGTAGGGTTTTGAAGGCCTGGGTTCCCGTCCTGGGTTTACTGAACTGATCACTTAAATTCCAAAACATCCATATCTTTATCTGTGAAATACAAGTGCCATTACTGGGTTGAGTTTTGTCCACCTAATAAGAAGAGAACGGTGGACAGCAGCTTTCTGCTCGATCCCTGACCTCCAGGGCTGAGGGGACTGTGCCCTGTCGTGCAGCATGTATTGGTTTCCGTGGCATAAATACTTGCACCATAGCCATTCCAAGATGCCGATGACATCGCTGGACACAGAGTTGGGAAGAGATGCACAGTAGCCCACTGAGATAAAGTATTTCCCACAGTACAAGTAGAGTAAATTAACTCCACATACAGTCATAGGAAAACGTGGTTAAAAAAAAAAAACAAGTAATGTGTTTTGAGTTTTTATTACCTTGATTTTTCACGAATTTAATTGTAGGTGTTTGTAATTTTGTTTTTTAAGAAAAGCTTGTTGAACAATCAGCTCACAAAATTCCTGAAAACTTCATCCTTTGTTCTGACAAGCTGGTGTGGGCCAGCTCCAGCACACCACTGGGGGCTTCATTTCTTTTATATGATAGAGAGGAACCAGAGAATGCCAGTCAATTTTTAAATAAGATCTAAAAATAGCCTTTGAGCCAAAGCTTCCTTGAATGAGAACATACAGGATCATGGCTCAGTAGAAATGAGAATAAAATGCAAAAAGAACCCATGCCAATATGCAGGATTTGGAGTTAGAGGCTTTTCTTTTTTCCTCTTAAGTAACAGCAGCTTAGTTTAGAAAAGGCTCACAGTAAGAAAAACAAAATGCGTCCATACAATAATTTATAAGGATCCACCAAGTAAAGACCTCTGAAGAGTTGGCATATCACTATCACTATCATTGCTATTATTAAAATAAGCTGAGAAGTCAAAATGTTTCACCATAGAAGCTGCTTATAATTGTAGTTAAAATATTTTGAGAAACATTTAGTTAAAACATTTCTCAACATTTTGAGAAAAAGCTATGAAAAGTTTCCAAAGAAAGAGATATTTGTTTTGCCAATGGTTTAGGTCTGAGGGGGACTTATTAATCACTTGACTATAGTCAGAGTGTGAGAAATTTCTCAAAGAAGAACAGAGATATCTACTAGAAATCTGGGCTGGGACACCACCAAGCAGGGAAATACCAACAGAAATCTCTAAGTCACTGGGATACAAAACAAGGGGGAAGGCATGTATTTCAGATAAGACAGGCACCTGGGCTCTCAGGCTGGAGTCCCTACTGTCATACTCTGACTCTGTCATTTCCTGGGCAGGTGACCGGGGTAAGTTATCTAACCACTCCGTGTCTCAGAGGTGACTACAGTGCTGGTCTCACAGGACTACGGTAATGATTGTGTGGGACACAGGGCTTAGGCCAGCATGCCATGCATGAAGATCCATGCCATCCAAGCCCTGAGCTAGGAGCCCACACCATCTTGTGTATGCCTAGTGTCCCTGGCTATGGGATGAGGATATGGATTAGAAAGGGTGTGTATCTGCTCTGAGGTCACACACAAAGAAGGCACCAGAGCCTTAGAGATGAGCCAGTCTTGACACTAGGAGCCAGGAAGTCGAGGGGCACTTGTAGGGTTTACCTCATGAAAATCTTCATGGCTCCCGTCTTGGGACATATCAGGTACTGCCCAAAAACCTCACAGAGGAGTTACTATCCTAATTGTACAAAGGAGAAAACTGAGTCTCCAAATGGTCCTGTGACGTGGGAAAGTCTCAGAGCTGGCAGATGGAGGAGCAGGATTGAAGCTCTACAGCTTCTCTTATGGGACGCTATTGAAGATCTTGACCCAGTTTTAAGATCTGATTTCACAAAGCAGAATCATTATGGAGTATTAACACAGCAGAACCCTATGGAGTCTTTTGAGTTCTCCTTTGTGGAGGAAATATTTTCCTTTGGGATCAGCATTAGACCAGGAAGCCAAAGGGAGAGAAATAAATCTAGTGTCAGGGAGTTCTTTGGAGATGGGCAGCTTGAAAGCTGTGAAGCTAAAAGAATAAGGTGGGAAGAAGGAGATGGCACAGAGCCCCGCGCTTGCCAGTTAGCCACACTCAGATTCACAATCCTCAAGCTGTCATAGAAATTAGGGAAGAAACCTGGATCTAAGAATATTGGGAGGGCAGGGATTTGGACAAATTGGACAGCATTTGCCCAAAGGCACTGTCCAACAAAACACATCTGCAGGACCTCCGCCCCATGCCCTGAGATGCCCAATGTCCCCAAGTAAAGTCAAGTTCTTTTGAGACTAGGATAGTCAGGCAAGCTGCAGAATCTCAAATGTGGACACCAGTGAACATGCCAGCTGTAGGGTTGAGGGAGGCCTCAATGATGGCAACAGCAGGACCAGGGGACATCGCTCCAACTGTAGGACTTGCTATGTGTTTAAAGAAGTCCTAAGTAACTTCTCAGAGAGTGAAGCAACCCAGAGGCAACTGCAGGTGCTGGAGGGCAGTTTCTGCTTAACCCTGGAAACTGGGGAGCTCTTGAGAATGACAGAAGGGACTGAATCTCTTTAAAGTGGAAGAGGGACATCGTAACATGAGTCAGTGAGGTCAGCTGGAACCATGAGTGTTCTCCAGCTGGAGAGATGCAAGAGAGTGGTTATTACTCATGGAGATTTCTTCTTTTGCCTGCTAATTCAAGGTCTGCCCCTTGTTTAAATAATATATTCTTACTTCTCTAAATTTCCCTTTGCTGAGCAGAAATTCTTGAGTCCTTTCATGGGTATCATTCAAACATCCATCAGGCCCCCTGATTGATCTTCTACTTACACTAATCCTAGAATAGAAAGCACTCAGAGGGTAGAAAGCAGAATGTCCACATGTGGACATGTGCAGTGTATGTTGGTTGAATTATACACAGGGAAATGCTTCCGTGGTTGTATTTTTTAATGAGAACACATCGTTATACTCTGAGTATGTGGTATTCTTGCTTAATAGAAACATTTACAAGAACACATACACATTTATATCCAAACACAAAATGAAGTAGTATTTTAAATGACCAGTTTGCACCAGAAATAAAATATATTATACAAAAACAGGTTATATCCACAGTCATTAATTCTCATTTTCTACACAAAACAACAATAAATTAAATCACATTATATGCAGATAGTTCTACTTACATTAGAATAATAAACTGTGTGAAGCTTGTGCAGCTTTTACTTTTACTTTTCTACCAGACTTGTGGTAGATTGTATTGGTTGGAAGTCCTATATTTACGCTAGCAATGTATGATATGGCCCAGAAGACAAAGACCACAGAACTGATGCTCCACTACATCTATCCTACGTCTTCTTGGTTTCAATAACGCACAGGGAACAAAGCTCCAATTCCCAGATACATCAGTCTGCAAACTCACATCATCTCCTTGCTGGTGAGGGGCACTTCTTGCTGTCTTGATCACACTGAACATTTTCAGATCTTGGCATTGAATAATAAATGAGACACTCCATTTCAAAATCCAAATTTGCCCCTTTCCTGGTCTTCTCTGACCAATATTAATTATGCATTAGAACAGCTTTGTTCTAATAACAAATAAAAAATAATTTGGTGGCCTGTGTTGTGACTTACACAATTTACACATTGTGTAGTCAGTGGACTCTTTCTTCCTTGTGCACAGAAATTTAAGTCTTTAAATGTGAATCAAAGCAATGCAACATTTTATTCTACTTGTTCAAATCTCTCCACTAGGAATTATCGCACACCTGACACATCAAAGAGATATATTATAATGTACAGATTTTTACTTCTGAGACTCAGTTCCCACTGAAACCCTTTCACGGTGTTTGAAGTAGCTTATAACATGAACATAACAGCATCAACTGGTGTAAAATGCTTTGCCTTTGGTATGAATTAACATTAGTGGTTAATGAGAAATTTGAACAAACTCCAACCCAGCACCTTTTGAAAGTTATTTTAATCCTGCAGTCTAGCTGTGGGGTATGCCTGTAAGATATTTGTGAAATCTGCATGCTGAAAACCAAAGTCAGGCTTGTTGGAGTTGATGCACATCATAGGCTTGGACTGTCCCAAGGGCATGTGTGTTCAAGTTAGTATAAGGGTTCTGAAGAAAAGCCAGCTACCTTCTTACAACCAGCAGCATTTTGCCGATTTCCCTCTGAGGAAGTTTGGAGGCCTGTGCACAGGTTCTCACGTGCACAGGCAAGATGCTGACATGTCTTTTGAGCCAAAATGGATGGAGGGTGGGGTTGGGGTGGTAAAGACAGTGACAGCCTGTGAAACTACATTCTTCCATTTCTTTTGGTGGCTGAAGCTCCCGCTGTGTCTAGCTATTGGAGAGAGACTAAGTTGTTGGATATTCTTCCATTCTAAAGACCAACTGAAAAAGAAACTCATCCCTCTGAATGTCACCATCTAATTCCCTCTGCTTCCACGCTGTCCCTAAACATATCCTGTGTTTTCAAACAGTTTCAGTTTTTTCCACTGAACAAGAAATTCAGCTCATTACCAGCTTCCTTAGGAGGCCCTGAACCACAGGGTGTAACTAAACAAAACCCATGACACGGAGATCAAGGAGTCTAATTTAGGTTGGTATTTGCCTTTATGACTGCATCCACTCAGCATCTGAGTTCTTTGTGTCCCAAGAAACACAGGCGCTTGCTCCTTCCAGTTTATGAACACTCCCTTAATACTGGTGGCATAGTCTTCCATTCAGTCTCCTGAAGAGACGTCCACAAATAGCCAGCATGTGCTCACTTCCAGGAAGGTGACAATTCTACTGAACCTGCTTCTGAAAACACCGCTGTCAGTGTGAGGGCTACCCTGGCCTTGACTTTCACTGCCCACTGCATATCTTAGGCCCCAAATCAGTCCCAACCAGAAGAAAAGTGGTAAGGTAGGGGCACTTAATGGTCCTCGAAGCCTGCGAACAGGGGGAAGTACTCTGGCACTACAAAGTAAAAGTCTTTGAACTTAAGGGAGGAGAAAGGGAGGCATTTGTTCTCTTTCCATATATTTCTCCCCTCCCTCCATTAAATATGGCTCTGACCTGTAAAGAGCTATTGTAAGGCCTACGGAGTTATATCTGTGGTTCAGGAAAAAACAAGTTGATGGTGCTTCAGAGAAATGCCATGTTTCCAGGGGATTTCTCATAAAATCTGTGGTCAGGCTGCAGGGAAATATGGACTCTATACAGGAAGTTCTTGCCAGACACAGGTTGTCAGGTGGGGAAAGTTCTTGTCTCTGAGTTCCTCTCCCACCCTCAACATCTAAGACAATAATACTGCCATAAAATCCACACTTATTCCCAACAGCAAAGAGTACAGGCTCATTTTGACCTGTATCAATGGGAGCTTATGTGTGACCAGCTGAAGAATTCTGATAAAACATCCCTTTTGAAATCTGAACACCTTGGATTTCAGGGTAGAACTTTATAGAATGACTGTAAGAACTAAAGCCCTATTTATTTTATTATATAATTTGTGGCTACTGGCAGAGTATGAAGATAATGCATAGCAATTAAAAATTTAAATCCCAAAATACAACCTTCTAGAGGTCTAAATGCATGACAACCTTGGGCCTATCTATACTTTGAGCAAAGGTTTCCCATCATGGAACTTTCAGAACTTAATGGAGTTTTGGTAATTCATGTGAAGATTTCGAGGAAGAAAAAAACAATTAGAGATGTAAATAAGCAACCAGTCTTAAGAACACTAGAAATACTTTAAAATTAGAAGAGAATGATATCCACATACCAGAAACCTCGTGATCTGCCATTTTTTTTAAAAAAAAATTATCACTCGCCTTTAAGATTTTTATCTAGGGATATAATATTAAATTTAGAACTATTTTTCTATCTGAAGTATAAAAAAAAGATATTTACTCTAAAACTGTTGGTGTTCATGGGCCACTATGTAAATTCTAAAAGATTAGAAATGTTTATAACCAAAGAGAACAACCAGGTAGATTATTAAGCACCTAGGTTTGAAAGGTAAACGTTCTTACCAAATACAAGATAACAGAAAATGAGTTTCTCTAAAATATACGAAATACATTATTGAAAAATAAGGGTTAAAGAGAAATTAGTTCTCTGATTCACATAACCAAGGTGCATGCAAGCCCCAAGCCCCCACCCCTCCTGTTTTGGCTCTGGGGAGCCCTTAGCATCAAACACTTCTCTTCCTGTGTTTTACTTCTCAAACAATCTTCCTACGTCAGAATTTCTGGAGTTTGCCTGTCTTGACTACTTTTTTCTCCTATGGGTTTTAGAATTCTGCACTTTTTCCTTTACGTTCAGCGTGGGGACCTACAACGTCACTGTTCCCATTGACTATAGTTGACTTGTCTTCCCCGCCCTCCTCGCAACCTGCATCCCATTTTCTAAACAACAGAGGGAAAACTGTCCCCCGTAGAAATAATCTGTACGCTTTGGGTGAAGTGGGAGTAACGACCGGTCCCCTCGGGGAAGCAGACCACGGACCAGGACCTGCTGCACCCAGCTTGCTGCCCTTCTGTGCACCACCAAGACCCTGTTCAGACTCCGTCTTCCTACCTGTCTGTGGCCTTTTATGATATGAAGATGATTCTTAAAACTGTGTTTCAGATCCTCAAAATATGGCTGAGGAAAGGCCCTGGTGGCATTTTACAAGATGGTAACTCACCAGTCAGCTGCCCATCCTCCCCCACTGTCTCTTTTCTCCACAAATGATAAGTGAACTTGGCAACCTTAGTTTAAACCTCTGTGCACAGTCCAGGGTGCAAGGTAGAGATCCAGTAAGTGCTTCCAAATTCCTTATGTCTGCACCTAACCCACTGTTAACATGGTCTTTAGTGGGTAGCCATGAAGCTCTATGGAGCTGACTGAAAGTGGATATGGTGGATATTTAGATTCTGTCTTTCAGCCAAAATCACCACTTTGAATTTTGGTAAATATCATGTAGGCGTTTTTTCAAATTTTTCATTTCTATGCTTATTGTCAAATTCTCACTCTCTATTTAGTTGTTCTTAAGGAAAAACAGCTACCTCTCTACAAAACTCTGCTTAATTCCAAATAGCTTTTTATTCCTAATCTTGAAACTCATAATCTAGCCAGAATTGGAAGGGATATAACCCTAAAATAGTTTGCACTTAAAACAGTTAAAAATGCACAATGGTTTGGAAATGTATGACTCCTGTAGCATTTATAACCTGAATACATTTCTAGCTTTCTGTAATTAAAGCAGCAATTAGCGTCTGGCCAAGAGGAAGAGGGAAACAAGGAGAGAAGTATCTTTCAGCATCATTGATTTGTTGTACACTTTACCCATTCTTTTAAAATATAAGTGAAATTTAATCTTCAAAATGAAAAAATAGACACATTTTTCTAATACCAAAATATAAGATTAAAATACTTAAAAATAAAATGTTAGTGCGAAATAGAGGTTTTTTTACATCAAAAAAAGAAACATTTTAGACTTGCTTTTCTTGTAAAAATCCTCCTACCTCACTAATATTTACAACTTTCCAGAGTAGCTTTTAGGAGACACTGCGAGAGACAGGGAGGATCCTTTCTGAAGATATGAAGTCAGACCTGAATGTAGACATTGGACAGAGCCCTGCTCCACCACAGCCTGTCCACCAGCTCCAGAGACGAACTCTCTATTTCCAACCTTGAATTTTTTCATTATGGTTTCCTCTCATTGGGTGTTAAATTCTTTCCAAGAATATTCTACTCGTAAAAATGATTTTATTCTAGCTGCAAAACATTTCATTGAAGAAAACCACATTTTTATATCCTTGTGTGAAATGCCCCCAGAAACCGTCCAGATATGGAGACATCAGATTTTAAAAACATAAATCTAATCGTATGCCCTCCCAGCAGTATGAACATTTAACAGAGTGACGTTATCGCCTTCTATTTCTTTGTCGTGAGATGAAAGGCAAGGAGGCTGATGGTGATTAATAATCGTTCCTGAGCTTCTAAAGAAATTTTAAGAAAAAAATGACTAACTGCTTAAAAGAATGAATTCTTCAAGAACGCCCCTTCTGTTCCACTGATGTCTTTCGTCCCAGCTATCTCCTTAAGAATCTCAAGCAGAGGGAGGGGGGAGAGGGCTGCTTTTAAGCCACTGAAAAATGGGATCTGATGGAATCTTCCCGCAACTCCCGATGTTTTCCAATGTTACTTTCTTCTTGCTGGTTTCGCCTCTCAATGGTTATTCTGTATTTCTTCCTGGGTAAAGGGAAAGTAAATGTAGTAATAAAACCTCTCTGGCTACAAAATACTATGGTTTCTCTTACAAAGAATGCCCTCGAGGGACATCTGGGTTTGGTTTGATAAATGAGAAGTGACAGAATATGAAACCCTGGTCAGAGATTAAAGTAGAGTGCCCCAAGGCGTTATGTCTCTATTCAAGCACAAAAATTGGCATGCTCTCCGAAATACCGTAGAACAAGCCTTCCCCTTCTTCCCTGGGTGCCTTGTGGGTGAAGTCTTGTCCATTCTGCCACAGAGGCACTGTCTGACTCCCAGGATGTGCTCAGATAACGTCAGATGAAGTGTACCGTGACCGAAGGAACAGGAGCACAATTGTTCCCACAAAGGGTCACACACACTGGGAGTTACAATTCCACACAAAAGTAAAGAGGATCTTGGGTCTGAGGCCTTAAAAATAAGCCACAAAACCAACCATCAGGGGTTACAAAGGAACGGACCGCCTTGCAGAATGGGGCATTAGCACCTTGGACACATGAACAGAAGGCAGTTTTACAGGGCTTGGGGCTTAGCCACAGGGCAAGCCAGGGTGTGAGTCCTCCAGGTACAGTGCACAGAGCAGCCTGAGCGCATGGGATGCTCAGAGCTCCTCCTCCTCTTGAAGAGGCACCTATTTCTGAATTGGAGAACGCTGGGGCCCCAGGAAAGTCCCGTGCACCCTCTGTCCAGATTCCCTCTCTATTTATAGTTTTGGTGGGTGGCAGAAATGCTTGTCAGAATATCTGCGATCAAAGGGTCACAGCAGTTCTCTGGTTCCCCAGGGTTGGGGGTCATTACAACAGAAATTCATGACCCCATTACCCACTCTGTTAACCCACTGACCATCAAACCCGAGGTCACACCAAAGGAAGGGTTTGGATCTTTAAACCTCCAAGTTTCTTGGGTGAAAGAAAGATATGGACAAATCACAAGGAGCACTGTGCAAGGATAACTAGTACAGGCAGTAGAGGGAGTGAATTTTAACTTTATAAATGATTCCCACCTGAAAAAATAGAAGGCCATCAGCAAACCAGCACCAAGTAGGGCCCCCACAACAATTCCCGTCACCGCTGACTCTTCTAGGCCACCTGCTTGAAAAAGAAACAGATAATCAGGGTCCATTTTGAGAAATGGGTAGAAATGAACGTTTCATTCACTGGAAAGCATCTCTCAATCTCCCTCTCGAAGCAAAGTTTCCTTTCTTTTTAAGAAAAAAATTTATCTGTTTCCTCACTTAGTGTAAAGCTTAAGAAAAGGTTTTGGGAAAGCACTAGATAAACATACGGCTGCAAGAGAGTGGGCAGAATGGAACAGAAACAGATTCGAGAAGGATTTGAGGAAAACTGGAAACCAAAGACTTCAGGAAGAGCCACGGGCTTTGAAGCTGATAGTCAAGGACAACCAGCCGGACCCCAGCTTGGACCCAGCACTTCTGTTTTTCACAGAGGGATGGTGACACTTCAAGGTGCTAGAAGATTTGGTGAAAAAGCCATTGGGTCAGCGTTCTGTTTTTAGATATGCTCTCACAAAGGCCAATGCTGCACGTCGAAATGTCCTACATAACTCTGTGAACATGTGAATGATAATTTGAAATGATCATGTTTGGTAGTGTCCCAGTTGTCTGAAAATGATAAATAACTAGCTCATATATAAAGAGTTTAATGTAAGGCCTTAGGTGTGTTATCTCAGTCCTCACACAGAGGATTTAAGAGTTGGGCACATTTCTTTGATTTACGTATGGGGAAATCGAGGCTTTAAAAGAGTTAAAGGAATACTCCTAAGTCACAAAGCCAGCGCGTGATAAAGGTAAGCATTCAGAGCCAGGTCTACTAACACCAGAAACTATGTTCTTAGTACAGTTCTTCCTCAATTCCTTCCCATAATTACTGCCTGTATATACATACTTCATAATTTGAAAAAATGGTTGCAAAATATAATGAGCATATGTATATTCACCTAAAATGATAAACTTTCCTGAAAGATGGATCCTCATCTGATTCGGCATCTCCAGCTTATAAAGGATCTAAAACAACGGTTTTTCCTTCCTATGTGAGTTATAAGAATGTTCACTTGTACTTCTGTTTATGTACAGAGACTTTTCATGAATAACGTTTCATGCCAATTTGCCAATTTGTGAAATTTTCAGGTGTTTAAAAAGCATTATCTGTTTGATTTTGAGGATTTGAAAGATTAATTATAAACCAAAAATCAGAAGTTTAGTAATTGATATTTTGATTTTTAAATTGGAAACCTCAAATAACTTAGAGGTTATAGTAAGAGGTTATAGTAAGAGGCTTCTACCATTTTGGAAGAGACAGATGGAAGGGAAGAAAGACCTAGAAGCCTCTGATAAAGGTGGGCACCAGTTCATGAACTGTTCCCACATGTCTTATCACCTCAGGAAAAGAAATGGAAGCTTTCAGACTGGGAGCTCCCAGAGAAGGTCTGCACGTGAGACTGGCACAATCCTAGACTCGAGAGCAGGAAACACATAGCAAATTAAGTCTCTGAACTTACACGATTTGCAAGGAGAGCCGTTGCTATGCTCCACAGTTCTGGTTTCGTCTATTCGAAGTTTCAAAGGGCCCCAAGGATATTTAACATTAGGACGCATTTCAAAACGACCTTCTTTTCCAAAGTAATCACCAATAACCTACAAAAAAGGCAAAAAAAAAATTTATTTATTTTTAACAAAAGGAAAGGCCAAAGGTATCTGTTTCCCAAAGAGTCACTAAGTTCTTGTAGGGCTTACACTGCTAGTCCCCAAGATGCACAGCCTGAATTAAACAGGCTGCCTCCAGGTACCCAGGAGGCCAGACAGCCCCCATCCGCTCCCCTCTTCAGGGAGTGAGGAGCTAGCCCTGGTATTCTGCAGTTACACTACCGAATGGAAAGGGAAGAGTTCTCCCCATCCCCCACAAAACCTGATCTTGGAATCCATGGCTTTCCCCTTGCTCTCTGAGAGGGCATTACTGCACCCATTGGCCACAGAGCAGTCACGCAGTCAGTCAGCCTGAAACCCAAGTAGGTCACGGCTCACAGGATGAGTGAGGGAAAGCCAGGGGCCACTGAACACCCAAGCTAAGCACATGACAGGTCCACTTTCCACATCCCTCAGTTAGTTTTGTATATAATTAAAGCATTAAATAGTATCTTTGAAGAACTTCCTGTTTTACCTCACTTGCTTGATAGGATAGTCTTTCAGGGGTCACACTCTTCTCTCCAGTAAATTCACCCCTTTTCTATCCCCATTACCAGGTTGCACTCTTTCAATTGCCTCCTGAGGCCCCTGAAAAACTGTTACTCTTTCCTGGTTCAGCTTCAGGGCCACCCCTCAGTTTCTGGTTAAGACGACAGACCTGCTACCTGAGCCAGGATCTGCGAGTGCCCTCCCACCAGTGTTCTCAGAATTCGTCTTTCTTTTGTCTGGGCGCATGACTTCCAGGCGGTATCTCCTCCCCACTCCCTCTCTCTATCTCTCTCCTGACTGGGGCCCAGCAGGCTCTCACAGGCCATGTGGGGTCACAGTAAAGAGAGTTCTAGATCCTTACAAAAAGAGCAATCACTGATGTGTTACCTACCAAGTTCCTTCTACACTTCCACGTCTGCAGCCTCACAGTGGGCCATTATGGGATATTTTACATCCCATCTTTTCCTGAGGAGGACACTGAACTACAGATGAGCCCCAAACCACCGAAAAGATAAAAAAATAATTCTTTAAATAGTGAAGTGACTCCTGCTGCCTTGTGCCTCCTGCACAAAGGCCAGGCACACGTGTACAGGAGGAAGAGTGACAGGTTCACATGCCAAGACCATGAAGGGCAACAAGAACAATGACCCTGGACAAAAGCCATCAAAGAAACAAAGGGGAAATAGCATTAGTCGCTGGAGCATCTCAAGTTTGTATGATTCTTATACACCTATTTACCACCAAGTGTGTACAGTATTTTTCTAGGTTTCATTTTATTGGGGCCTCACAACAGTCTTGTGAGATCAGCAAGAAGATAAGATTTTTACGTTACAGCTAAAGAAACTGAGGTAGAGAACTCACACCCCCAGTGAGCATCAGAGACTCATCTTTGGGCCCTCTTTTCACTTCAGATGCTATCCCAAAACTAGACCATCTTTTGAAATATCAACACGTGCAGAGTTTATAACCAACCACCCTCCCACAAAAAAAAAAAAAAAAATTCCAAAGTCTAAGGGACAAATAGTTTCACTTTACCTCTTTCATCCAGTGCCCCTGTCCCATAGGACTACATGTGATTCTTGATCACTGCCAAGTTTGAATTTCCCCAGAGAGAATAAACATGGAACCATTTCCTGACATCTTCCCTGACACCCTCAATCAACAGTGAGCTCTACCTACTTGGAAACTCCCAAGTTTTCAACTCATTTTTATCTGAAGGCTACTCTGGGGACAGCTCTTTGGACACCGGTACAATCTGCTCTCAGAGTCCCCACTTGCAGAAGGAGCTATGGATGCAGAAGTCTTGTTTGCTCACCTCCTGGGTCCCTGCTTCAATGTCCGTCATGGCGATCACAGAGAAGTCCCCGTAGCGGTCGCCATTGGCATCTATGGAGACCTGCCCAGCAATACCTACAGGACAAGAGGTGAGGAACTCCAAGTTGGTTACTTAAAATACCTCTGTCTGACAAGAAAAACCAGAAAATGAATTGAGAGGATTTTTTTAAACAAATTCATGCCACAGGGAATCTCATCAGACTTCGGCATTTTTGTTGGCATTTGGAAAGACATTGCAATTTCATCTGTGTCTGCATTCCTAAATTCTTAACATTTCTCCATTTAAAAATGAAAAGAAAGAGAAATAAATGATCTTCTTGGGAGAATATGGTTAAAAAAAAAAAAAAAAGATTAAGGCTAATCCTGAAAGCAGCATGCTTATTCCAGAATTTTGTAACAATTTTTCTAAAAAAATGGCCGAGTGGGCAGTGGAGGTGGGGTACGTTCACGGCCTTGCCAAAGGTTCCATTATCACTGGACAAATGGTCCCAAAGAAAAATCAGTCCAGGCCTAGGACTCAGTGAGCATGCTTGACACAGGCTTCTTTCCTATACGGGAAAGCAGAGGGGCCCCTTCATGGGTCATCAGAACCAATAGCTGAAGTGCTTTTCTTTTTTATCCTTTATGCACATGTCTGGAGATGACTAGGTGCTGAATTAGTGTGGCAGCTGAGGCTAACTTGAACCAGACACACTCTGCTCAAAAGAGGGACAGGCTGAACGGGGATTTAGCTCGCTCTCCTGGGAGCCTGACTGCCCTGAATTCCAGCTTTAATATTTACTACCTTTGTGACCTTGAGCATGGTACTTATCCCTCTGAGCCTCAGTCCTCACAACTGTAAAACGGGCATCACAATACCTCCCTCCCAAGGGGCTGGAGAGAAGATCACATGAGATAAAACAGGTACAGCACTTCTGACACATATTTAAGAGAAGTTAGTTGTCTCCTTCTGTTGTTATATCTATTGCTATTATTAATACCACAGATTGAGATTCTTTATCCAAAATGTTTCGGACTAGAAATGTTTTGGGTTTTGGGGTTTTGCATATTTTGCAATACTTGCATATAAAATGTGAGCTATCTTATGGATGGGACCCACATCTAAACAGAAATTTCATTTATGTTTCATAGACGTCTGATGCACATATCCTGAAGGTTAATTTTACATAATATTTCAAATAACTTTGTGCATGAAAAACAACTTTCATGGTGAGGAACTTTCCACCTGTGGTGTCATTTCAGCACTCAAAAAGTTTCAGATTTTGGAGCACTCTGAATTTCAGATATTTTAAAGATGCATATTGTGCATTTATCTTACAATTACTATTATTGTTACTGTTCTTGAGGTCTGTAGAAAACACTTAACCGTGCCCAGTCACTCAGAGGAGGAACTAGCACATGGATTTGGAGAATGAGAGGAGATTCAGTAAAGTGTAGGGATTTTATAGGTACGTGGGAGGAAGTCTGTCACTCAGACAAGCAGCAACTGAGAAGTGTGAGTATATAGGCAGAAAGATTGGTCTGTTTGTATTTACAAAGGCACAGAGGCCAAAAAGAACCAGAGGAAATATGAGGTTTCCAAGGAGCAGGCCCGTGTGCACGAAGGAGCACAGTAAGATACAAGACTGGAACAGGTGGCCAGACTGAGGAAACTGGCATACACACTTGCTTTGGCCGGCAATGGCAGCTGGGAGCAACTAATCAATAAAAGCAGCCACATACCATGGGCTGATTTAAATACATCTTACATTCTCGTTTTTATTCATTAAGCTGGAAAATACATACATTAGCCATGTTCTAAGCTATCTGTTCTCTTTGTGGGGGAGTTCTGCATAATTCTTAATTGGCATTTCTATTGATCTGGGACTCTCCGGAAGTACTGACTGCTCCAGTAAAATGGTTGTCTGGGGAAAAGCATCCCAAGGGAAAGTTCCATCCTCTGGTGTGGTTTGGAGAGGGCAAGTATTTGGGTTTACTGTCCTTTGGGCTGTGGTTTGAAGGTCCACTGATTTTTCCAGACTTTGGTCTACTTTGCTGGAAACAGAATGGAGTTACCATTCATCCTGATTTTTTGTCTTCTTAATATAGACTGGTTACGAAGAATATACCTATCTTCAACTTGTGTATCCTTGGCAGGCTGTAAAGCATTTAAGCAATAAATATGTTTAAAAATATATTTTTATATATACACATACATAAATATATATAATACATAATAATATATATAATATATTTATAAGTATGTATATTTACACATTTTTTTCCGGTCATATTGGCCATCCAAAACCGTTTATCATACTGTGCAGAGGTGTTTGAGATGGTGTGTCCTGCTAAGTGTTTTTC
Source organism: Sciurus carolinensis (assembly GCF_902686445.1). Lineage (NCBI taxonomy): Eukaryota > Metazoa > Chordata > Mammalia > Rodentia > Sciuridae > Sciurus > Sciurus carolinensis. Next base: position 28,264,992 of record NC_062218.1, on the reverse strand, counting down.
AGAGTGTTTTATAAGACAAGGTGGCCCTAGTAATCCAAGACCTCATTACACCTTTAAGTTACAAAAATTCTGCTAAGAAAGGGGGTGAGAACCCTCAGGGTGGCCAATTAGCAAAGTGAGATCTCACCTGTGAGTATCGAACATAAGGCGAGATTGTCAGGCTGACAGCAGAATTTTCCTGTACTTAAGTAATGAGAATTTCCACCCTCATTTCTATTTGCCTGTAGTGGATGGAGCTCAAGGTCTGAGCCACAATCCTATTTACCTTGTCACTCTGACCTCTCACACAGAGGAAACTCAGCTTCTTCCCAAGCCATTTATTGAAAGTCTTGAGAGTTGATCACAGGTTTCAAGGCAATAAAATCCAAATTTGTCAAATAACATCCAGAGTATTTTTACCTTGACAACTTAATGATCACTTACGGGGACCACTAAAATTAAAATTGTTTTTAATTTTAGGAAGGTTAAGGTTTTTCTTCATACCGATATCTTAAGAGTTCTTTTGGAGCCTACCCTCAAATGGATCATCATTTAGCAAATAAAATGGGCTCTGCAAACCATTCAAACTCAAAACTTATCCTGGCTTCAATTATCTTTACATTTGGACATATGAGATGATAATTTTAGACCAAACTATACAATTGATTGTTTCAGGACACATTTCATATGGGCTGTGTAGACTTCACCCTGGAATGGAAATATCAAGATGGCCCATGGGAAAATCCAGCCCCTGCCTTGGCTCTAAATAAAACTATATTCGAACCATTGTGGGCACCTGCCCTTCCCTTAACGACCTCCCTCACTGGTGCCCTCCAGCATCCCCCAACTCTGGCTCCTGTCCCTCTGTCAAAAGACCAAGAACAAATGACCACACCAAGTAGTGAGTAATAGCTACGAATGGGATGTGGCCGACCAAGGTTGTGTCCCCACACACCGGTTTCTCAGCGTATTGTGCACAGCTTCTGGGAAATTCGACCTTGTCCTAATATGCCCCTTGAATTACCCTGTTTCATCCCAGCTCCTCAGCTGAGGCAGTGAGAGGTAAAAGCATTCTGGAAACTTCCTCACCCACATCCAACTATCAGCCTAGAGTTAGGGAGATGTCACTCTGGTTTCAAGTAAGACACAGCATCCACTGCAACCACCATGGAGAAATGAAATCCACCATGGCTGCTACCCAAACAACACTAACTGGAGCTTGACCCCTCGTTTTTGTCCTGACTTTTGTATTGACTGAGAACAAGGTGAGACAGTAGAATAAATAGGAGGCCCTCATTAAAAAATAAATAAAAAGTGCCTAAAACCTGGGCTTGGCAGTAGTTGTTCTTGATGAAATTTTTCACTAGTGTGATTACAAAGACATACATTTGCATACCCCAATCCATAAAAGGGTCAAAGGAAGAGTTAGCATGACATAGAACTGAAAGGGCCCTTGTCAGTCATCAGCTAGTCCAACCTTGTGACCAAGCAGGTGAAGAAAGAGACGCGCAGAGGACCAAGGTTATTAGTCAGTGGCTGGGATGAGGTCCCTGAACCCTGGTCCTGCCATCTGCATTTACATTGATGGTTCTCAGAAGATGCCCCTCAACATACCATAGCTTATTTTCCACAGAGTGGACATAAGACAGACCATATCACCCAAAACCCAGGGGTGGCTTTCCATGTCACCCAAATGGAGCCCAATTCCTCAGCAAGGCATCTGGGTCCACAAGCTCTCCAGTTTCAACTCCTGTCACACTGCCCCCACGGGGAGTCAGTCACACAGACCTCCCTGCCCCTCAAGGGACACTGCACTTTGCAACCAGAGGCACTGAGGCTCTCTGCAATTGCTGCTGCTTCTAAACAGTTACATAACTTCTCCCCCTTCTCCAGTCTCTATCAACTGCCACTCTCAGGGAGACCTTCCCTGGTGACTGAACCAGCAGCTTCTAACTCCCTATCCTGCTTCATTTTATAACCCCTGAACCCCTGAAATGGAATGCCTTTTTTAACTGTCTGTTCCTTCCACTTGGTGTAAGCTCAACTGATCACAGGGAACATTTTTAGTTCACTGGCAAATTCTCAGCACCTTGAACAGTGCCTGGTACATAGTAGGTACTCAATGAATATTTGTTGAATGAGTTAATGAATGAATATTCCCATATCAGATTCTTTTGTTAGTTTTGAGGTTAGAGGAAAACCGTACTCTTCTGTACATTGTTGGCAGAAATATAGATTAGCAGATCTTTCTGAAAGACAATTTGGCAATATCTAATGCAATTTATAAAGCACCAATGTACTTTGAGACCCAGAAATCTCACAACTAGGCAAGTTCCCTATTGGAAATAGTCACAATAATTCACCAAAATGTGCAAGAAGTCTGTGACAGCAAACTGTACAATAGAAAAATTGTAAACACCTAAAGGTTGGTTAAACAAATTCTTGCATAGCCATAGGGTAGAATATAAACTGTCATTACATGTTGGATCTATGAGTTGCTTATGCAGAAAATTCTTTTATCTGACATGTAAGTAGAAAAAATGTAAGATGAAAAATGATATTCATAGTACGATCCTTCTTGTGTAAAAGCTTTAGATAAGATATAAAAATGCATACATGCTGGCAGAAGGCATAAAATACTTTTAGACAGGAGCATATAGGAAAACGTTGATACTGCTCACATTGGGGAAATAGCACTAGCGCGGAAAGGAAAGCTTTCACTTTTCATTTTGTACATTTTTACACTGCTTAAATTTGTTAGCCAAGGAACAGTCTCATGCTTATAAAATTTGTAAATGTCAACAGAGGTTGCTTGAGTGTTGAGATTATAGGCCTTCCATTGCTGTTGTCGTCCTTATACTTCTCTGTGTTTAAGAAAGCAACACTACAGCAACTCGGGAGGCTGAGGCAGAAGGATTGCAAGTTCAAGGCCAGCCCCAGCAACTTAGCAAGGTCCTAAGCAACTTAGCAAGAACCTGTCTCAAAATAAAAAGATAAAATGGGGATATCACTCAGTAGTAAGTGCTCCTGGGTTCAATCCCCAGTACAGAGACAGAGCGAGAGAGAGAGGAATATTAGCCATTTTGAAAGAAAAAAAAAAAAAAAAGCAGAGGGCCCAGGTAGACCTGCACACCACCTTCAATCACCAGGTTGAACCGGGGCAGCAGTGTCTTCTGAGCTCACAAACACCAACAGTCTGAACAAGGAATGTCTATCTGGGATTCACACTTAAACTGACCACAGGGCTCTTCACAAACCAACTGTTCTGCTTGGAATGAAGTTTGTGTTCAAAGTAAATTGAAAAAGCATAAAAATTATTACCTAAACAATTAGAAAAGAGCAAGACATTTCCTATTTTAGTGGGGCCTTCTCGAAGCAGGTCCTCATGCCTAATTTCATTTCATTTTTCACAAGCCTATGAAGTGGGTTGATCTTGATTTTTATCCACACTTTAAAGCTAGGAAAAACAAGATGCTGGAAAGTTCCCACCGTTGCAACAGAAAGAAACAGACCCACCAAAGCAGCTGCCCAGTGTGTTGCAATGCTGTCGCCACATAGATCAAATCCCTACCTTCAAATGTTCTGTTCCAGGTCTGCTGGATAATCTTCCCTCCATCCTTCTTGCTGTAACCAGCTCTGAGTACTTCATGTAAAGCCAGGACGTAGAGGAGGATGGCATCGTGGAATCCTTCGACGAACATGTTAACCTGTAAAGGAATCCCTCTGTTGGGTGAGCCCAAGCACCAACTGACTCACACTGACCATATAATATAAGCAATCACAATGGCTAACAAGTCGTCGGGGGTCTGTGAGCAATGGCGGGGGCGAGCAGAGGGGAATTAATAAGAGTTGTGCTATAGTTTTCCTGGCACTGGCTTAGTGAGGAAAACTCTTCCCCAGTGTGGGTGTTCAGAGAGCAGATGACGTTCCAGAAGCCAGGAAAACCATACCCGTTGGCCAGGTGAAGTATTCCAGGCAGTTCGGTCTTTGCCAGTAGTTGCCTCTCACAGGTGTTCTCCTTCCACATGTCTAATCTCTACTTCAAGCCAACGTGAGTCCACCCCCCACCCACCAAGATCTTCTTCACTTCAACAGCCTCCTGATGTCTCCAGGCTCTGACTGTGGAATACGCTACAAGATCAGCAGAGACCCATGCATCCAGACTCAACTATTACCCAGTGCCCACTAACAAGCTAGTGCTAAAGATGCAGAGAAGAATGTACACTCTGATTTCTGCCTGCCTGAGGGGCCAGGGTTGGTGTCCCACCTCTATTAGCCATGACAGCTCAGTTTCTCTTTCCACCCCTGCCAAGTTCCCAGGACAGAAATGGATCACAAGCTTGGGCTGTTGGTGCTTCCTAGTAGAGTTCTGTCTCGAGTTCTGTCTCGAGTTAAGGTAGCCCTGCCCTCCAGAAACTTACAGTTTCATAAGAAGAAACACTGGCTATGTGAACTTGGGGCTGTCAACTTAATCATGCTGAGCTTTGTTTCTTTCTTCTATATATTGACCTTGAGACTAGCACCTGCTTCAAGAGGTGGCTGCAAGAATCACTTGGCATAAGCAGCCTAAAATGCTTAATGTCATGATGCAGGCACACACCAAGCAGTCAATGAATATGATAGTACTACTGTGACTATTTGATGGACTCTGAAGTGTTCTCAGTGCTGTGTTAGAGGTCTGTTCAGGGTACAGTATGATTGCAAGAGAAAGAGAAGTCAATATTATGGATTGGGGAAAGCAAGTAAGAGAGGCCTCACAGGGGTGGCAAAAGTTGAACTTTTTAAAAGTGAAAAGGTATTCTGCCGAGTAGGAGGTTGAGGGAAGTATGGAAGATAGAGTGATGTGGGCAAGGCACAGGGCCTCCGCATATCCTGACCCCCTGGTGTACTGAGTACTGAAAGTGTTCTGCTAGGCTGGGCGTGGGAGGAGCAGGGTCCCCCTGGGACAGGGACACCGGCAGAGAGAAGGCGACTCAGAGCTCTGAGACTCAGGAGGCCACGCTAAGGAACCTGGGCTGTCTTCAGCAGGCCTGTGGTCACCGTGGTCTATTTTATTCCCTCCTTAGCTAGATTCGAAGCACCTTTTGACAAGTCCCAATACCACATTTAAACCCATTGTAACACTCACCGGACATGAAATGAGCAAACGCGACCTTGAAACAGTGGGTGTAAACACTAATCCACAAACTCTGTACAGAAAGCTCAAAAACCCAAGCCGCCTTATGTTGGGAGGAAGTGCCAATGATGGAATGCCAAGGCAGCAGAATGAACGGGGCGTCCATCGGGGGACTACCAGGAAGCTCTTGTGTGAGGCACTACTTGCCCCAGCGGAAGAGAAGCCCAGCTGGCCCTGTGTGTCCTCAGATCAAGCACGCACTCTTTACAGAAGGGTCCTCGGCTTACGCCCTGCTCCTCCAGGCCTCGCCCCCTCCCTAAGGACGCTGAGTCCCTTTTGTGTTCCAGAAGCCGACATTTCAGATCTGCCAAGTCCCGGAGATGAAAAGTAGCTTAAAATAATGGTTCAGGAGCCCGGGACCCCTTTGCAGCCTTATCACTGCCTCACTGTGTTTTGGCACCATTCCCAGCCTCAGATTCTTCATCTAGAATATGAGGGAAATAACAGTACTTATATCACACGGGTGACTGTTAGGGTGAAAAGAATTAGCAAATGTAAGACTTCGAATAGTACCTGACAGAATCAGCACCTGCCGTTGGCTTTTGTTGTTGTGGCTGCCTAGAGATGGAGAATCACAAATGGAGGGATCCTGCTTAGCTTCCAGGTCCCAAGAGCAGCATTCAGGAAGCAAGTGCTAACTTACCGCCATGACTATCTCATTGACCCATTTTATACTAAATAGAAATTATAGCTCCTCATTCATTTCCTGGTGCCCCAGGCAGATCCCACATGGCCGTGACCTTGATTCTGCCCAGTACAATGGGTACAGCCCAAGTTGGTCAATCCCACTGACCCTCAGGGAGAGGTAGAGGGTGAGAAAGAGTGCCGGTTCACAGCAGAGCGGAGCTGGCCTGCGGGGTCCACAGTCCAGGTCCAGCCCTGACATGACTTATACCTTCCAATCTTCAGCTTCTTCACCCCTAAGTAGGGGATAGAACCCACTCACCTCACAGAGCTTTTCTGGGGATTCAATGAACTAGGGCCCATAACCTAAAACAGTTCCTGGGACAGTGAAAGCACTGGTAGATGCTGGCACTTCTTCCTAGATGTCAAGCTTATGTCTCAGAGTCATTATTTTCTCAGACAAAAAAGGATACAGAAATAACATCCACTAGCCAAAGATAAATTTCTGCTGCTTTGGCTGTGCTAATTCAATTTCCCGAAGGAATATGAAATTTTCACTGGAGCCATGAAGTCATCAGGGCTTAAGAAAGCATGCATGGAGATGAATTTTAATAAATATACTTCAGCTGTGTCATTTAATTCCAAAGCCACACTTCTTTTTCAGAAGGTCTACCTTCTCTTTGATATTGGTACAGAAACCACCTTGCTACAGAGGAAGTCATGGAATCACAGAAATGCAGGCGTCTTAGGAAAGCCCTGGTTTAATCCCCTCCTTACTTTGAAGACCAAAAGAGCACTGGTCTTCTCAGTCTCCCTGCGTTCTGTGTGTGAGGTTGTGCTCTGTAAGCTCCTGGATCCTGGGGTACCCAGAACATCCCTGCTTAAGTCGGGAAGGACAAGTGGCCTCACTTGTCCACCTCTCTTCCTCCCCCTCCTGTCTCTTTCCCAAAATCCTTACCCAGGGCTCCCACACTGATGTTGGCCACCTGAAGCTCTGTGCGTGTGCCCCAGCACCACCCTGTCTGGCCTTTCTTTCTCTTCCTTCTTGGCATGCCCTGTACAATCCAGGATGGGAAAAACAATTATCCGCCTGAGAAGGATGAACTTGGATTATTTGTCCTAACAGGTTCCGGGAAAGAAGAGGACAGGTAAGTTCTGAACACATGCCCAGGTCTGAAAACTCCTTCTATCGTGATTTACAAGTGCCTCGCGACATTTACCTTCTTTCCTCTCAAAGTGGCTGAGTGTCTCCCTCTCCTGCCAAAATTAGCAGGTGAGCTGCTGACCCGCCCAGGTTTGCTGGCACCCCAGCCTGCTGCGGAGGAGGTTTCATAACACCTACCTCATAAGACCTCAGGCCAGAAGCAAAACCCTAGGGACGGTCTTTTCTCCAGGAGAACATTCTCACACCCACACGTGCTTCTCAGTGGGAGGAAAGCCCGTTAGCACATTACAGACACTGAAAATTGGAAGTGCAAATTAAGGGGGGAAAACTGAGGAAGAAGAAAAAAAAAAAAAACCAAACCCAGAGTATTAAGTTGTCTTAAGAACACCTTCCACTGGACCGCCAGGCTGAAAGGAACCAGGTCATTTGGTCTGTCCCCCTGCCACTGGACCCAACATTACTTGTACCTCAAAGTCCTGAAGAACACAGATCATGCCATTATTTCCAATCATAGAACATGGGATTTCCTCACCTGAGCAATTTAACAGTTAGCACCCTTTCTAGCCAGAAAGTTTTCCCTTACCATCACTAGTCATAAATCTTAAGTCAAATTCCTAAAGGCAGCTATTGCCCTGCTAGACACTGAACAGCTGGATAAGAGAACAGTACAGTTTGCAGAGCACAGCTGCTCCATACAAACACAGAGATGGAAGAGGAGTGCACCACCCTGAGGGCCTTCGTCCCTGACAGTGCCCGCCAGCCACCTTCTCAGTGCTTTTAAGAATTCCCTCTCACAGAGTTGGTTTGGTTTTTTGTTTGTTTGCTTGTTTATTTTAACTGAGCATAAAGAGTTGGCCTTCACGACTTGGCTCCTATCAGTGACTCTGGACAGCACCTTCATTTCTCTGGAGGGGTGGCAAATTCACGTTTAGATGGATTTCTCAATGCTTGTTTTCCAAACAAACAAGCAAAGGCTGCTGCATGCCTCGGATGTTGTGTAAAAAGGGAGTCACCTGCCACCTGGGGACGCCTGCGAACCTGAGGAAGCCTGTGACTCTCAGACAGAGGCTCCTGGAAGAACACTACCAGAGTTCAAGGGAAGGGAAGGCAGTTCCGGGGTGCTGAGGCAGTTCCAGGGTGCCGCCTGTGGTGTGCCTGTGAACTCACGCATGCCACTCGGTGGTTCTACCTTCCTTGCCACAAACCAGGGGTTCCCAATGCAAAACAGGGAAGCTGCGGGTGTTGGGCAGAATTTCTTAGGAGTCCTTGGAAAAAGACATGCCTTTTAACCTCCCATTCAGCTGAAGGACAGAGGGCAGAAAGCAAAATTTGGATGGATAGCAAGTAAAAGATGAGTCAAATCCATGACCTGACCTTCCCCCTCGACAGCTAAGGATAATAGCATTACATTGTCCAATTAACAAGAAGACCCTGAATAGGAACGGTGTCCAGCTCTCCTGCACCAATAGAGATGAAAGACAGCAGAAGTGGCCTAGGAATGCTGTATGGGTAGCTGAAAGGTCAAAGAGTATTCTACATCTGATGGACATTTTACATGCAACTTCTTTTCTTCAAAAATAAAGTATCTGTTTTCATTCAATTTCCTATTAAATCACAAAATCAAAAGTTTACAACTTAGGGTAACAGCAGCAAACTGTCATGTATCAAGTGATATCCCCAACTCCTTAACACCAAACAGAGGGGCCTCACTCTTACTGATAGACATCCCAACATCTGCTTTTCTGTACTGGACTTATCTTCACAGAATCCACACTTGGTCACCTGCTGACTTTTTTAGCTTTGCAGGAAGTTCAGCTAAACATCTGCTCCTTTATCTTGGTTGAACTTTGAGGGCATGCAAAGGGCAGTTAGGTAGCATACCAGGGAGAGAGCTGAGATCCCCACCTGTAGTTCTGTGCTTGGCTGAAGCATCACTGTCGTGTCTGAGAGATTTCTTTCTTCCCAAGCTGAAGTTATGACTTACTTGGGGTGGGAGTTTACTCTAAGTTTCCCAAACATCTGTCTCTATCCTGGGATCAGCTGCATCCATGTAGCAATGCCCTGGACTAGCAAACTAACAGATCTTACAGCCTAGAGGGAGCTGCCTGCAGACAGATTTTTCTTCTCTCTCATCACCTAGAAAAAAAATAGCTTGTTAAAGAAAATCTGTCTTTGGGAGATCATTAAGTTATGACTCCCCATTCATCTCCCATAGTGACTGGGATGGCAGTGGAGGCTGAGCACAGGAGTCACAGAATTGGCATGTGGAATCCAGACACAAGCAAAGCTTAGCTAGAAGAGCCCCCCACGGTCTGGGGTGGTAACAGCTTCCTAGTTATGCAAGCTTTGGAGTTCTTTGCCATCCTTTATGGGTTTTCTTTAATCCCACACCTATCTTTGCTAATAGTACCTTTAATAGGTTATCTTTCATTTTCTTTAAGACTGGCTTCTATTTGTGCCCAGGACCTCACACAACCTTCTATGAGCCACTCAAACGTGTTTCTTTTGAAGACTCTGAACCACCCAGGTTCTTCCTGTTTCTGCAAGTTCCCTTAGTGCACACTTGTGTCATCGCACTCATTGATTTTGCACTCTTTACCCCTTGAGGATTGAAACTCAAGACCTGATGCTTGCTAGGCCAGGCCTCTATCTCTGTGTTACACCCCCCAAACCTTTTTTATTATTACTGTTTTTTTTTTTTTATTTTGAGACAGGTTCTCACTAAGTTACCCAAGCTAGCCTTAAATTTGTGACCTTCCTGTCTCAGCCTCCTGAGTAGCTGGGATTACTAGCCAATTTAATGCTTTTGCATGCCTGGGCACCCTGACACTGTATAAGCTCCCTGATGACAAACAATACCATAGGTATATTTGACCCAGTCCCACACCTAACACAGAAACTGCACTTGAGGTGACTCCATTGTCGCCTGTCACTTCCTGCTACTCTGACTGTGCCTCCCTCTAGCATACCATCTTCTCTCTCCTTTGCTAATATTAATGGTCTGTAAAGAAATTGCAAGGCTTGTTACAGCCGTACTTAAAATAAGAGTAGGGCTGATGGTTTAGCTCAGTGGCAGAGCACTTGTCTAGGGTGAAGCACTGGGCTCAATCCCCAGCACCACAAAAAAAAAAAAAAAAAAAAAAAAGTTAAAAAGCAAAAATAAGGATAAACCAGGTGCTGTGGCATGTGCCTGTAGCCCCAGCTTCTCAGAAGGCTGAGACAGAAGGATTACTTGAGTCCAGGAGTTCAAGGCTGACCTGGGCAACATAGCAAGAAACTGTATCAAATAAAAACAAAGCAAAAAGGGTAAATCAGTTCCAAATGAGGACTTAAGAGATTCTCCCATGATAAAATTAATAAATCACATTTTTAAATTTTTATTTGTTCTTTTCAGTTATGCATAACAGTACAATGTATTTCAACACATCATACATACATAGAGTATAACTTCCTATTTATTCTAGCTGCTCAAAGGTCTTCTTTGCTCTTTACCAGGTCAGACTGCCATAAAATTGGTTCAGGAATTATTGCCCAGAGGAAGATTTCCAGGTCAATATGGAGAAGCACATCCTGAAACTAACACTCAATCTGTGGATGAGAAAGCTCCTTTCGACTTGAGAAATCTTTTCCATCAAGTTTGCTATCAAGTTAAACTATCATCTCCCTCATAAGAAACTTAATTTCCTACATTTTGGACACTATTTATGAATGAAGTTCAGGAATTATTGTCAACTTTGGGGTACGATAATAGTGTTTTTAAAGAGAGCTTTTGTAGTAGCAAAATAGACTGTACCCATTTAACTCTACAAAATAACCATTACACGCTTGGGACAAATCTTTTTAAAAAGCTACTTGAAAGTTCTAGAAAGTGACCAAAAGCAGATGTAGCTGCAGAAGATGTGGACCCTGAAAGACAGAACCACACTGCATGAAACCAAATTCACATGAATTTTCTCCCTGGTCCAAGAAGCAAGGAGCAGGTGGGACTCAAGCAGAACGTGACAGGATCTGTGGCTTCTGAGTTCAGGATGTAATTGAGAGCCAACACTGAGGACATAAGTTGAGGGAATAAATCCTAGGAAAAAGAAAGCACCCAGAAAAGGAAACACCCAAATTTATCTATAAAGTTTGACTGTCTGTGGTTGATCCCTAACCTGAACCAGGCATGGAGGAAACAACAATAAGTTCAATGAAAGGTTAGAAGATCAATGGAATGTCTGCACTGTGGTTTTCCGCAATCAAGATAGAGATGCTTGAGAACCGTGGGCACCCTAGGAGTAAAGGCTATATCTGAAAACTAAGATCCTAAGACTAAAAAAGTAAAACCAAAACATTGACCCCTTAAAAAGTAGCCAAACCAAGTCTCCAGGCATTCAAAGAAGTTAGTCAGCAATTTAAGTGCCTGCTGGAATAAAAATTAACTCTCAGAAAAACATAACTGAATACACTCTCTATAACATATAATCATAGCATTCAGTATAAAATTTTAAACTACTAGACATGCAGGGCATGGAGGTGGCCTGTAGTCAGGGAAAGAATGCCTAGAAAGTGACCCTGAGATGATCCAAATGCTGGAACTATCAGATAAGTTCTTTAAAGCTGCTATTATCAATATGCTTAACAACTTAAAGAAAAAGATAGTCAAAAAGAATGACCAGATGGGGGATTTCCGCAGGGAAATGGAAGCTGTAAAAAAGAACAAATGAAAATTCCGAATTGAAAAATACAATATTGAAAAAGAAAAGAATCACTAAGTGGGTTTAAAAGCCTATCCAGAGTGGTGAAAGCAAAAGAGGCTATGTAGATATATCAGTAGTAAATACACCAATCTAACAAACAAACAATACAATGCCAGTATACAAAAAAAACAAGTTAAATTTCTGCATACTAGCAATGAAGAATGAAAGGGGATTATTTTATTCTGTGTGCAACATCAAAAGATAAAGTTATTAGCAAAAAAAATAATCGATCAAAAGGTACAGGACTTCCACAGAGAAAACTGCAAGCATTGCTAATAGAAATTAAAGAAGGCCCAAATAAATGGAGAAATATCTTATGTTCAAGGATTAGAAGAATCAGTATATTTAAGATTTCAATTTTCTCCAAAATTGTTCTACAGATCGAAACAATCCAAACCAAAAATCACAGGAAGTTTTTTTTAAAGAAATTGAAAAGTTGATTCTATATTTATACATAAAAAGGAAATATCTTAAAATAGGCAAAACTTACTTGAAAGAGAGAAACAAATCAGAGGACTCACATTACCAGATTTCAATATTTACTATAAAGCTACAGTATTTAAGGATGGATTGGTATAAAAACAGATAGATCAATGGAACAGAGTAGAGTCATTTCAGACACAGTCACACAGTACACAGACACAGTCATTTCAGTTTTGACTATGATGCCTTAGCAATTCAATGGAAAAAATAAAGCCTTCAGCAAACGGTGGTAGAACAAAAAAGATAAAAAATAAAACTTGATTCTTCACTCCAGCAGATCTGAAAACGCATTTGCAATAGATCATAGACCTAAACATACAAGTTAAAACTTTTATAAAGCTCTGAAAGAACACAAGAGAATACCACTGTGACACTGGTGCTGACAGGTTTTTATTAAAGACAATACCAAAATAATACATTAAAAAATTTCATCTAAATAGAAAACTGTTCATCAAAAAGCACCATTAAAATATTAAAGAACAAGAGAAAGACTGAAAGAAAATATTCATTCCACATATATCTGACTTATATCCAGAATATTTGAAAAAAACTTAAGTCAATAATAAAAAGTCAAATAACCCAACTTACACGGGCAAAAACACAACAGAAGACAGGTCACAAAGTGAAGTACCCAGCAAGCACATGAAAAGAGGCTGTAAATTACTAGTCATCAGCAGAGTACAATTTAAAACCACAACAAGATGACCCTGTAATCCATCACAATAGCTAACATTAAAATGCAGGCAACAGCATGTGTGGAAGGGTTATAAAACTCTCATTTATTCCTGGCTGGTGGAACATCAAATGGTGCTACTTTGGCAGTTTCTTATAAAATTAAGCATGCCTCTATGCTACAACCAGCAATTTCATTCCTAAATATTTACTCAAAAAAAATGAAAGCACGTACACAAAAAGACTTATACAAGAATGTTCATTGCAGCATTAGTAATGATAATCCCAAATTATGGGGAATAATATAAATATTATTATATTATATTATATTATTCCTTTGTATAACTATATCATAGTTTGTTTTATAAAATGTATATAATATATATATATATATATATATATATATATTATGTACCAACAGAAGAAAAAACAAACTGTGGTATAGTTATACAATGGAATATTATTCAGCAATTTTTAAAAAGAAGAAGACGACACTACAATAATCTGCAACAGCAGGCAAAATCTCAAAAACAGCATATGGAGTAAAAGAAGTCAGACCCAAAAACATTTAATATGTGATCCCATTCATAAGGTATGTGCTCTATGAATTCAAGAACTGGCAAAATTAAAGTCTGGTCATATAAATAAGAAAAATGGTTGCTTAGCAGATGAGAATTGATTGGAAAGAAACACAAAGGAAAAGCAAGTAGCTGTGTAATGTCCTAGATCTTGAATGAAGTGGTGCTTTTAAGGTCTTACATATTTACTAAAGCTAATCAAATTCTACAACTAAAATCTATGCGGTTAACTATGTATGAATTCCATTTTGACAAGATAATAAAGAGCCTATCTTTCAGACACATACTAAAATAGTTACAGATGGAACGACGCCTTTGATTTGTTTTGGAAGTATCCAAAGTGAGGGTGGGAAAACGTCATAGATGAAGTTAGAGCTGATAACTGCAGGAGGCGAGTGATGGGGTCATGGCCCTCTACTTGTGAGCCTATTGGAAATGTGCTATTTTTTAAAGTATATTTATTAATCAGTTCCCTACATGAACAACTAAAACATGGAAAATCACAGAAGCTCTCCTACAGTCGGTGAGTGCATTTAGAACACATGAAAATACACAAAAATAAAGTCAACATGTATGTTTTGTTCAGTTCAATACTGTTTCCTTATTTCTTAACCAAAATAATTAAAAAAAAAAAAAAAAAAAAGACATCTAGGGCTGGGGAGATAGCTCAGTTGGTAGAGTGCTCACCTCACAAGCACAAGGCCCTGGGTTCAATCCCCGGCACCGCAAAAAAAAAAAAAAAAAAAAAAAGACATCTACAGATCTCAAATATCAACCTAAAAGAAATAGGGCAGCATTCCAAATGATCCCTCACTCCCATTTGGGACCCATCACAATGAACTGATCTAAATCATTCTCCAACCCATTTTAAAATAGTCTTTAGAAACAACACAATAATGAATTCCATATAATTACTAATTATTAGGAAAAATAGCACTTCTGTGTAACTATCCTAAAGTATTGCCTCAAGTTTACAGTTTGAGACATCATTTAAGTCTCAAATGGACTTAAGATAATGTCCCATTATCTTCACAAGGTTGGATCATGCTATATGTTATTTCATATTTTGAAGAGATGGATCTCGTTAGCCTATTTCAAACTTTTTTCACTCTCTTATTCCATTAAAAGATATTCTAATTATTTTTTAAAACGTTTAGGGCTGACAAGCTCTACTAATGTGCAGAAACTCATTTCCCTGAAGAAAGCCACCCAAACTCGGCAGGGTATTCTGGGTGCAGATGTGTGATGGTTTTGAATCATGAAGCTATTTCCAAAATTTTGAAAGGTAGAATGACCTGAGCTTAATAAATACATTGGCCATAAAATAAGAGACTCCTGAGTACATATGTCTTATAGAGATGCATTATCTTAACCTTATAGGCATTCTTAGCAGTCTGAAAGAATTACAGAATCACAAAGCTGTAAAACTGGAAAGGAACTGGGAGCTCATAGAGTCCAAACACTTTACTGTGTAAATGAAAAACCGAACCCACGGCAGTTGCCTAATTGGCCCGATGTCATGCAGAGAGGAGGGGAGAGTGCGATTAGGACCGTCGCTGCCTGACTCCAAACAAGCTCCTTCAGCATCAGCTAATGACTGGATCAAGCAAAGCTCCTCCATAAACACCTAACTCATACCCAGAGAGCCAAAGATATCAGCCTCTTCTTTAGAAGACTTAATTTGACTTCTCGATTATGCATAAAGACTGCCAAGATGTTATCTGCACTTCGGGAAGGAGAGGAATGAGGACGTTTTTCCCTAGCAAAATTTTAACTGCCAGGAAAACAGGAAAAATGGAGGGGGTGGTAATATTGGATATTGGATTGTTAAAGTCAGCTTTAAGTTTCTGAAAAAAATTGTAAATTGACAAGAATTCAGGAAAAAAAGGCTTAGTCTCTTAAATTCACTGATGATAAAGTCAATGCTCATTATTTAAGGAACAGCTATAATTTTTTAAGAATTGAGACATGAGAAAATAGAAAGATAGAAGGGAGATCAGTGGAATAGAGGAAGGGGACAGAGTGGGAAGGAGGAGGGATGGGAAGAGGGAGGAAGAACAGAATGAAATTGACCAAATTATGCTATGTACATATGAATATATCACAGTGAACTGCACCTCTATGTGTATCTATAAAGCACCAATCTAAAAAAAAAAAAAACTATAAATAAATAGAAGGAAAACCAGTAAAGTAAAGGGAATGGGGTAGGGAGAGGCAAGAAAAGAGGAAGCCCTGGGGACTGGAGTGGAGCGAATTATATCGCATCCATGTATGATTATGTCACAATGAGCCCAATATTATGTATAACTATCATGCACTAATATAAACATTTTTAAAAAGAGCAGAGACACAAAACTTAAAAGATAAAACATACTAACCAGAAAACACATCTCAAAAAACAGACACATCCAAAAGTCTATGTCAAACATCACCATGATCTGGTGCCAGGGCCTTCCCTCAATCAGGGCAGGAGGAATGCATCAAGAAGGCTGGCGGTGGCTCACATTCTTCCTCTGCACCCACATTACCACAACCACAGTGGGCCACCCCAACGTTCTGGTCCACCATCCATTCACTCAACACCACAGCCTCTTGGTTTCCTGACAGCTATTTCTATAACACATATCATCAACTCACACTCAGGCACACTCTCAATCGATGCGTCTCAGGTTTTAATGTGCATACAGGATACCTGGGATCTTGTTCAAAGGCAGATTCTGAGTCAGCAGGAGTCAGGAAGGAAGATTAAGCTTCATCAGTTCTACCATCTCCCATATGATGCTACTACTGCTGTTCCATGGACCACCATTTAAGAAGCAAGACCCTCAACCTTATCATCACCTGGAACTGCTCTACTCTCCAAATCCTTGAAGTCATGGATTTGGAGATCCCCTATCCTTCCTAGACTCTTCTGTGTGCAGAACCAGCTCTTTGGACTCAGAATTCCATCCTCCTCGACTTCTGCTTTTTGCTTGGTCTTAGAGCTCTGAGTGGAGCAGTCCCCAGTAAGGAGATGAGGAAGGTAGGCACAGGGTCATTCAAGTAGAGGTGCCAACAGGAAATTATGAGTGAGGTACTGCTACTTAGGAGAGAGGTTGGAGTCAAAGACATAAATGTAGGTGTTATCCACATAGAGGTAACCAACCTGCACAGGCGCAGGCACTGCCCAGAAATAGTGTTTAGAGAGAAGAGAGACAAGGAAGAACCTTGGGACACACCAGCATTTGTGTTGCAAGGAGAGAGGAGGAGTCATCTAAGAAGCAGCAGCACACAGCAATATAAATAGAGAACTTGGGAGACCACAGTGTGTGGGCGGCAAGCAGAGGAGCAAACCTCAAAAAAGAGAGAGATCTTTCCAATTTATTTTCCTAAGGAATCCCTCCATTCGAGCCGAGTTGTTGCACTATTCCTTCAGTGCGTCTAACGCATTCCTGTTTCTAAGCTTGGATTCCTTTGTATTTGTCTCATCTAAGAGGCTCATCTGTTCCCATCTGTTTTGATCCACCAAAAGCCACTACAAAGGCACTGAGTTGTCCTCACCCTCACAATATTTTACCCAAAGGAGGAGCGCAGCAAGCTTGATAGTGTGCACGGAGACTCAAACAACAACCATCTTCAGGCCTAACTGCACATGCCTGGTGATACAGGGGTCAAGAGGTCAGCAAACTATATTTGTTCCTAGAGGACACCAAATAAATGAACCAAATCCGAAATCTGTTCAACTCAAGGAATCTTTGGATATATGGGGACCACAAACACATGTCGCCATAAGTATAGAAAAGAAAAATGGCCTAAAATTTAAATGAATATAATCCATATGATGAAAATGGGCAAATTAGTATGCCAATCTCATATAAGACTGCTAATTAATAAAGAAATTAAATCCCTTTAATATTTCTAGGATAGGGTAGAGATACAACTGTCAGACTTCAGATTTACTACTTATCCCAGAGATAACTGAATAGAAGAAATAATAAAGATTCCCAAATTAGAGCCAAAAATTAAATTGTTTGCTATTAAAAAAAAAATACTCCCCACCTCCAATCAGCCTGCAGGGGTGAGATTTTTACATCTTTATGAAATGAAGCAAGTTCACTGCAGGGGGAAAATGTCAGAAGATAAAGATTAATCCAAAATAATTTCCTAAAGCACAAGCTACTTTGAGATTTCATAACCAGTAAGAGGGTTGAATCCAGGAATACATTATTCTAGTTCCTCTCTTTTAACCATTGGCTGGACCCAAGGAAGGATGTCATTTAAAACTGCTACTACACACGCCTTGCAGGGCCACAGGGATGTTCTCGAAGCAGACGGGGCTATTTTCTTTGGACACTGTCACTCAACGCACTTAAGCTTTTAAAACTCCTTTACAATAATTTTTCATAACTTCCAAGAGCAACTCGGTGTGGTTTTCTCCATTTAACAGATTGAAGTCTCTGGCACACAGGACGGGATGTCCAGGGGTCATTGATTGTTTTAATGCCCATCAATTAATATTTATTGAACCACTGCGTTGGGCTCCTTCACCACATCTACCCACATGGACGGCAGCATCAATGGCTAGGCCTTATGAACCAGAACTCTGCCCTGAGACTTTAAAAATCTGTGGCTGCTGTCAGCATCAAACACCAGAGTCCTCTGTTAGTACAGCGGCCAAGGCAGCTGGCAGTGCAGCTTACTTCCAAGCTGGAAGGCTCAACACCTGGGAGTTCCCTTCTGGTTCCTGTCAAAGGGTTTGAAATGCAGTTATTTTGCTGCTGTTCTGTCAGTTACATGCAACCTTTCATGGAAGAGAGTTCAAGTTTTGAAAAGTACCCCACTGCCCTAGCCATCGGGTGATATGAAGAAAAACACGTTTTATGAGCCGAGCTCTCCTGCACAAGGAGGAAATGCTGGCATTTGAGGTCACTCTCTCATCTCCTCTACCTGACAGCAAAATACCACCTTTAGATTCACTTACTTTCAGGCTACTTTTTCCAGGTTCCTCCTTTCAATGCAGCATCCTGGTAAAGTTAATCTTTTGTACCCCTAATATCTTTGCATAAATGAGTTCTTCACCAACTAAAGGAACAAGGATGCTGAGACCCTGAGGTGCACGGGAGTTGGAAGGGGGAGAAAAGTCGAAGCAAGGAATCTGAGTTCTCATCCTCCACCATTTTGGTGGTCCCCTTCACGTATAATCATGGCTATAATTATTAAGGCTGGTGCGTGTTCTTGCACCAGCTAAACTGGTCACATCTCTGTGGTCCATATTTGAAGTGATCTGCCCATTCGGGAAACAAATTAAGTTGTAATTCAATTGTGAAAAAGTTGGCCAAGTGGATTGAAATGCTCTTCTACTCTAACAGTATACAATAAAAGACATAAAAGTGACAATAAAAGAAATAAAAGGAAAGAAAATACTTTACTGTTTCTCAATCATGAAACATACTTTCAAACTGCATTGCTATTTTAGTTATGCATACTGGAGTATTTTGTCACCACTGCAAAATATCTTTCTAACTCAAATTAATTACATCACAACACATAACAACAACAACAAATTAGTGATTATCTTTCAAAAGGACAAAATGAAGCTTATTGCTTGGGAAGGTCTTTTTTCATGAGCACTGTGGTTCTTCACTAGGCACTTTGAGAAATACCAGTTCAATAGTATTTTTTGCAATTAATAAACACACACCTACCACCATGTGACAAGCACAAGTAAATGGATATTTTCTTATAATCAGACAAAAAAAAAGACAACACTTCAATTAGGACATTTCCAATTTCTTCAAATACTCTAATGCAGCACAATTAACGCTATTTAAACATTACAGGGACAATTTCAAGAAAATTAAAGTGTTTTTTTTTTCATTTCAATACATCTTTATTTAAATGTGTTTTGAAAGCTGACAAATATTTCTTTGCCTAGAAAAAACCTCTTGCAGCGCCTCTGTCCATCTGATTACATTTTCCCAATAAAGCTAATCTTATTAATATGCTGGCGTGTGAACTCATGATTTTGCTATTGTTAAAAGCCAGCTTGTGGTTTGCTTTTATTCTCTCAAATACAATTAGCAAAGCCCTCCAGTGCCTGAAAGGGCCTTTTCATTTGGACAAATTATTCCCTGGCTGGCTTTAAAGAAAGGGTGAGGGCAAGCAGGGGAGAGGGCAGCCTCCTCGCATTCTGAAGCAGCTCTTGCAGAAAGCTTGTCTGTGCACAGTGTCGCCACAAGTGAGGCAAATACAGCTTGCATGGCCTCTGCTTTTTCTTTCATTGACTTGACTGAATAACTACCTTTTAACTTTTTCAGTAAGAGTATACAGTCCCAATTAAATGATATTATGTAAGACAAGAGGGGATGAAATGTCCGGCCAAGATTTTATGGATGATCTGATAACTTTTCAATAATGTCACCTCCCACACAGCTTCTGTGCAAAACCAGTGTCAAAATACAAGCTGGTTTTGACAGTATTGTGGTTGGCCTCCTCCTCCTTTAGGGAAATTAGAACATTGTTTTTCAACGTCTTGGACTTTCCAAAATGTAATGTCTGGCCTCTTTAAACAATTATTTATTAAACCCTGTCTCTGCTCGAATACCCTGGCTAGATAAACTCCTCAGCCTCACATTTCATTTTGGAGTGTCAGAGGGAGACCTGGGACAGAGGGAATGCCCAAATACACATCTCACCTCCCTGACAATATTTCTGTGCATTGGACACTGCTGGAATATTTGTTTAATTAGTTAAATTTTCAACTTTTAAATAAGGAGAAAAAACAAGCTATGGGTGGCCTGCTAAACCTCAAACGAGCAAATATCCAAAGTTATAAAATCACCCCCTGCTCAGAATACCTGGTTAGAAATAAAAACAGTATTTACCAAATTCTACCCCAAGTCAAGAACAGAGGTCGCATTAAGAAGTATGAAACTGAATTTGGAAGCCAAAATACTAAGGATGCAGCATTATTTCATTAAAAAAATGAACTCTACACATTTTTATAACTAAAACAACTTAAACAAAACCCCCCAAAAGCTATCTCTGATATAAATCAGAGAAGTTCTGATTCATTCTATAAAAGTAGCATCTAATTCTGTGCTTGCAAAACTACACCAGCAGTTGTATCTTTGCAGATGCAAACTGAACAGAGAGCACTACCATTATTTAATCTGTGGGACAACAGTGGGGTGTGCATGTTCAGTTATATGCCATGGAAATGGTGAGTGATTTGGAGCTGAAGAAAAACAGAGAGATCCCAACAGGAGGCTGCCTGGCAAGCATGGAGACTGGCTGAGACATGAAACTGAAAACGAGCTGTAAGTGCTAAGTGTGCAATCCTGAAGGCAAGAGACACTCCCCTTCCCTGGCTCCCAGGATGCAGTGCAGCCTTATGACCCTCGAAAAGGGCTCAGAGGAGAATTCTCTAGTGAAACTGACCAGCCTAAGGGAAACAACTTCTCGATAGTTATATTTGGTATAATCATTTGAAAAGACACATTACCCTACTGTAAAGTGTACCACTAGACAAGCTTCACCCACACCCAGAGCTTCTAGAAAGCTCTATGACAGCTCCAACAAGAATGGGTGGGAACATAGAGGCAGAAGGAGGAAAAGTCAGGAGATTTATTTCTCCTCATCCCTGTGGCCTTGGATACCATTCTCCAGCAGAGACTGTATTACTGCAAGCTTCTAGCTCCCATGGACAGTCCTAATTTTTGAGTTCTGGTAATAGTTCTCTTGTTCTTGGACCTTCCAGTCCTGGGGTGCTAATATCTTATTGCCGTGGCTTATCTCTGACTTATCTTACTCTTCCCTTTTGCATCTCAGCTCTTCCTACGCTGTAAAGTAAATTCCTCCTATTAAATTCCTTCAGGCCGAGCGCTGTTGTGCACACCTGTAATCCCAGTGGCTCAGGCAGGAGGATCACTAGTTCAAAGCCAGCCTCAGCAACTGGCAAGACCCTAAGCAACTTAGTAAGACTATCTCAAAATATTAAAAAAATAAATTAAAAGGGCTGGGGGTGTAGCTTAGTGGTTAAGTGCCCCTGGGTTTTATCCAGCAGTATCAAAAAAAAAAAAAAAAAAAAAAAAAAAAAACCCTCCTGTTGAATTATCTGGCCTAGGTTCTATTTTTCTGATTAGGACTACAAGGAAGCAAATAACAAATCAAGACAATTTATAATTCCAGAGAATACAAAAGGGATATTTATATGGGCATAATAACAAAAGTTCTGAATGTGATTTTTTTTTAGCATTTCTTCAAATTTTATTTTGTGAATATCTCTTTAACCCAAAACAGTGTTATAAAATAGTGGGAGGAAAAGGCAATATTGGCAAAGGAAGAATATGTAAAAAAAGGTAAATATTTTCCCATTTTAGGAAATTAAAAGACAATATTAAAATATCAAAAATAGCAATAGAGAATGGGATCCTAATTAGAGTAAGTTTTACTCCATGTATGTATAATATGTCAAAATACACTCCACTGTCATGTATATCTAAAAAGAACAAATTATAAAACTCAAAAAAAGCAATAGAAATATTTTATAATATTTCTAATATTTTAGAAATAAAATCAGATAGAAACATGAAGGATTATTGCCCCAAAGAACTGAAAATCAGAAATAGAGAAGAGCAGAACAAGAAAGAATGCATGTTTGTCTATAACTCTCATGGTACTATGAAGTTATTTTTATTTATTTATTTATTTAAGTGTGGTGCTGGGGATTAAACCCAGGGCCTTGTGCGTGTGAGGCAAGCAGTTCTACCAACTGAGCTACATCCCCAGCCCCTTGGAGTTATTTCTAATTGGAAGTTATTTGCACTCATTGTGTTGGGCCCTCCCAATCTGGAAAGTCATGTATTGTCCTGATTTAAACAACAACATCAAGGAAAGAAGGTGAGCTTCATGGAAGGGCACAGCCAGCTGTTAAAGGGCCAGCCAGTGAATGGGTCTCAAAAATGCCAAACACAATAGGGAGAACGGGTTAAGGCCAAGAGCAGGATTTACGGGGAGGAGAAGCCAGAGAGGCTGCCAGAGCGGAAAAAGTGTCTCCAACGTTGGCTCAGTCTAACCTGAGAAAGAGTAGCAGGGACAAATTTAAGTCTACCTTTTAAAGACATAACACAAGAACAGAATTGGAAAGACTGGACTGATCCTCTATTCTGGAATGAATGAATGAATGGGTGGATGGATGGATGGATGGATGGATACCTCATTCATCTCAGAAATAAAACTAAGTGACTTTTTAAAATAAAACGAGGTAGTAGTTGAGCATTTATGTGTTTTTCATTCTCTTCCAGAGAGTGATTTTTTCAATGCAACCCTGTTTGCACAATGTTATCATACCCTACCCATGTGAATAAACAGGGTCAGGACAATAACTGAGCAAATGGTATGCTAACCAGTCATGGTCTCCTTCAGTGATTCTCCGCTTTGTGCTACACTGATCCCACTAAGGATCAGATGAGGAATACTGACTCCTCTCTCCAAAAGTACACACATGTGCACTTATACCCAAGTTTTGTGCATAATTATGAAAAGGTAATGCAACTTAAGTCAAGAAACCTTGTCCACTTCAAGAACTCATAGAAACTTGGATGAATGTGAAAAGTAGCCTCCTGCTAAGGTTTATCTCATCTACCGAGGAAAATGGAGATTTTCACACAATGCTCCAAAATTGGTGCCCACACTTGTGTGTGCCAGTGTTTCAGAGTCGTCACACCAAGGTGAATGATGTTTTCTGTGTGTGCTAGCAAGGGGATGCAGCTCTTATGAGCCCCCGGAGCTCATGGACACAGGTATTTATTTATATGCCTACTTAGGATCTGTAGGGGTGAGGATCCTGCCCCTGAGGGTCCCACTCACTATCCAGAAGCAAGCTGCCAATCACGCTCCCTGGAGCGCTCCACAAACAGCATCTGATGATCAAGGAAACAAAAGTTTACACTTTAGAAAAAAATAAGGATAACGGGTCACTCTAGATGAAGACAGAGTCTTAGCCAGACTCCGTTGAGGGTGCAGAAGAGTAAAACGAAACTGATATCTTAGAAGTGTGTATTTGAGTAGGTCGTGCAAGGAAAGGAAGGAAATGCTACAGCCTGGGGTCCCGGCCAGGCTCACCCAGTGCCTGAGACACTTAATCTCCGGGTCATGGGTTTGCCTCCTTATTGGGCACCTTGTTGTTTAAAGGGTCAGACTGATGTAGTGGAAAAAGAAAGTCACTGGCCCGGGAGTTAGGGGATGCAACTAATCTTGGTTTGGCCACCACACAGCGCTTTCTAAAGCCAAATGCCAGGGCTCTGGAATTGGAACAGCTCGTGTGGCAGAGGCCAAGCAGCTCCATTAAGATGCCCTTGAGCGAGAGCCACGGCACATGTAGGCAACCCAATAAAAACTGCTAAAGATGGCCAGGCAAGCGCTGGGCAAAACCTCGTCGCAGCCACGCCTGGAGCCCTTGATGCTTGAGGGCCTCTCCAGCGGGGCTTTTCTTTCCTGTCTGATGAGCCCCACAGTATCTCCAGGACCCCCACGTGTGGCCCTTTCACTGCTCCCCAACACCATCTCCCACAGTCCCCGAGCAGCTGAACACCTGGTTTTGTGTACCTGAGAGGTCTAAGCACAGGACCCCTTCCCCATCAACATGCTAATGACGCTAATGAAGGAACTGTTGTGACAGCAGGAGCATCCTCAACCTGAAAATCCAAAACCCCAAACGCTCCAAAATCTGAAGCTTTCTCAGCACTGACGTAGCATCGCAAGAGGAAGACTGCCCACCTGACCCTGTTCCCACCTGCCTGTGTTCACAGTTGAAATACAGATACACTAAAGATGTGGTACCGTATTACCTTCAGACTAGGTGTATAAGGTGTATGTGAAACACAA
This sequence comes from Sciurus carolinensis, assembly GCF_902686445.1. Taxonomy (NCBI): domain Eukaryota; kingdom Metazoa; phylum Chordata; class Mammalia; order Rodentia; family Sciuridae; genus Sciurus; species Sciurus carolinensis. Next base: position 28,240,710 of record NC_062218.1, on the reverse strand, counting down.
GTGAATTTCTTCTTTAGACTTGAGTCCCATTGCCAAGATATCTCATCAGGTATATGTCAAAAAAAAAAATCTGAAATACTTCTGGTCCCAGGCATTTCAGATAAAGGATATTCAACCTGTATTATGCTTGCTTAGTATTTTTGACATTATTGAATCAGAAGGATCTCAGATCCAACCCACTACTTGTCCGGTGGTGGAAACTAAGACTCAGAGAAGTGGGGTGGTCTTTCCAAATGTCGCTAGTGTATTGCAGGAACCAACCTAGATGCCCTTCAACAGATGGATAGGTAAAGAAAATGTGGTATATATAACAATGGAATATTACTCAGCCTTAAAGAAGAATGAAATTATGGCATTTGCAGGTAAGTGGATGGAGCTGGGGAATATCAGGCTAAGTGAAATAAGCCAATCCCAAAAAGCCAAAGGTCAATTATTTTCTCTGATATGTGGAAGCTAACCCACAATAAGATGGGGGTAGGCAGAAGAATAGAAATTCAGTAGACTAGACAATGGGGAATGGAAGTGGGATAGGAATAGGAAAGACAGTGGAATGAATCTAACATAATTTTCCTATGTATAATATGAAAACAACACAGTGAATCCCATCATCATGTACGTTCATAAGAATGGAATCCTAACTAGAATAAGAAATTCTATGCTTATATAATTATATCAAAGTGGATTCTGCTGTCATGTATAACTAAAAAAAAAACAATAAATTTTTAAAAATAAAATTATTGTCCTCATTTAATAGTGAGTAAAAACTAAGGCAGTTTCAGAAATGTGACCAAGAAAACAATTACTTGGTAAGAGGCAAAGCCAGGTCTGTGAAAACTCCAAGGCTGCGTGTTCAACCACTGGGCACGGTTCCTCCAAGGGTGGCCACTGCCCCTGCTAAAGCTTGTTCATCAGAATGGATAGGCTTCTACCAGGTTCACAAGCCAGAGAAAATGTACTTATAAAATGTTGTCCAAAGGAATATACATGGTGGAGACACCACTGTAACATACATGCACCAGTAACTAGGTGGTTGCAGCACATGTAACACCCAGTCCTGACGGGAGCCAGCCCTAAGCATCCCTAGCTGCTATCACACCACACATGCACACCGCCCAACCAACCACCAAAGTTCAGAAAAGCAGGAGTGGACACAGTTGACCCAGAGAAATCAATTCACAGGCTGCCATAGCCGTTAGGATGGCCCAGCCTGAAGAGCTCCATCTGAACAAGCAGGTAAAGGACTGGCCATAATTACATGTCCCAGGGCTGGGGTTGTAGCTCAGTGACAAAGAATGCTTGCCACACATGCGTGAGGCACTGAGTTCGATTCTCAATACCACATATAAATAAATAAATAAATAAATGTCCATGAACAACTAAAAAACAAAAGATATGTTTTTAAAAATTATACTGTCCAAAATATGAACTGAGAGAGAGAAGCTCAAAGTCTTGAGGCAGAAAGAATACAGAGATGGAGAAAATTATGAAAAATCTAGTAATGCAATTCACTGCATTATAATTTTATAACAGAATAAACTCCTTTGTTTATACCCAAAGGACTTAATATCAGCATACTAGAGTGACACAGCCAAGGTTTACAGCAGCTCAATTCACAATAGCTAAGCTATGGAATCAACCTAGATGCCTACAACAGATGAATGGTAAAGAAAATGTGGTATATATACACAATGGAATATTACTCAGCCTTAAAGAAGAATGAAATTATCGAATTTGCTGGTAAATGGATAGAACCGGAGACTATCATGCCAAGTGAAAAAACCAGTCCCCAAAAACCAAAGGCTAATATTCTCCCTGATATGTGGATGCTAACCCACAACAGGGGAGGGGAGGGAGAGGAAGAATAGAAGTTCATGGGATTGGACAAAGGGGAATGAAGGGAAGGGAGGGAGATGGGAATGGGAAAGACATTAGGATGAATCAGACATAACTTTCCTATACTTATGTATGAATACATGACCAGTGTAACTCCACATCATGTACAACCACAAGAATGGGATCCTAATTAGAATAAATTATACTTCACATATGTATAATATGTCTAAGTATGCTCTACTGTCATGTAGATCTAAAAAGAACAAATAAAAAATAAAATCTAACAATTATCTCAATAGATGTACAAAAGGCATTTGATAAAATTCAAAGCTCCAAATACATACAGGTGATAAAATTGCATAGAACTCAATACACACACACACACACACACACACACACACACACGCACACACACGCAGGAAATCAGAGCTGGGTACAGAGGCACATGCCTGTAATCCCAGCAACTTGGAGGCTAAGGCAGGAGAATTATCAATTCAAGCCCAGCCTCAGCAACTCTGGGAGACCCTGTGTTGGGGATCTAGCTCAGTGGTAGGACATCCTTGGCTTCAATTCCAGGAAGGAAGGAAGGAAGGAAGGAAGGAAGGAAAGGGGGAGGGAGGAAGGAAGTGAGGAAGGGAGGGAAGGAGTGAGGGAGGGAGGAGAAAGGGAGGGAAGAAAGGAAGGAAGGGGAGAAATCTGAGGATGATCAGTGCATTGTATCAGTGTCAATATCCTCTTGTGAGATTATAAATAATTTTCCAAATTCCAAAATGTTACTATTGGGGAAAACTGGGCAATGTACCCAAGGAATTTCTCTGTATTGCACATTAAAACTGCATGTAGATCTTTAATTATCTCAGTTGCAAGGTCAGTTTTTTTTTAAAGAGGGCAAGAGAGGACAGATCAATTTAACAGAAATGAAATTGCACTAATCCACCAAAATTTAGCTAACAAAATATAGGAAATTAATCTCACTTTTTTAAAAAACTTTGCCACTTCATCTTTCCAGTACTGCAGAATAGCCTATAAAAAAAATTTAAGTTTCAAAATTTTTTTGCACTTTGAGAAGTTCATGACCTTTCCAAGGATGCAGACCATATACTAATATGAACGTGATTCTAACACATATGAAATACAATTAGGAGCAGAATACAATTTATAATGCCTAAAACAAAAAACAAGGTCCAAAGAACCTTTCCTTAGCCTGCATTATACAATCCTCAATGCTTGCTGTGTGATTTTTTTTTCATTTATCCTAATAAACTTCACCAAAAAATAGGAAGGAATTTTTAAACTAGTAAAGACTCTCAAAAACCCCACAGTAAAATCATGCTTAAGTAGTGATGTAAAAGATATGAAATCTGTTACATGCTCTTCATTTTAAAGCTAAGATCACTACCACCACTACTCATATTCAATATCATATTGGGATCCTAGCCAGTGCCATTAAAATTTTTAACTTAATTAATTATATTTCATTTTAATCCAATATACTTAATAAATAAATTAAACCAAGTGCACATTTAATTAAGCATACTTAAAAGTACAAGAATCAGAAACGAAACAGTCACTATTCACGGGCCATTGATTCTTTAGAAAATAAGGGTACATTTTAGAACTCCTAAGCGTCCACCAGAGTTACGAGACATGAGATGGTGGGCAAAGGCTGAAGAGTCCATGAAGGACGCTGTGACCTGAAGTTCTAAGTCAGCAGATGAGACAAATAAGAGAAGCAAAAGGCCTAGAAAAGAGCTGAGCTTCAAGCAAAGCCCACCAACCCCTGAGAAGCATCTTCTGCTGCACTAGATCAAGGTGCAGAATCCACGGGAGCCTAGGCTCCTGGCTTGGAAGTCACGTGGTTCCTGGCTCTGAGGCTGCCATTGCTCTCTCCCAAGACACCACCACAGTCACCTGTCCAAATCAGCCTGACAAGCAGCTACCACCAGCACTCAAGAGTTCAACTAACTAAAACGCATGCAAAAGATGCACATGTCTTCAGAACTGGACAAATTACTATAATGAGCTCTAGCTTCCACTTAAAATGATAATGCTACATATTTATTTATTTATAAAGTCAGTTCTAAAGGTCCCACCAGCATGGAGAAATCAGTTTTATAATCCACAATGGTGAATCATTTCTAAAAGACTAGTATTCGATTTGGAATGTATTATGGATTTTTATAGCAGGTATACCTTGCCAATAAGATTTTGCTTAGATCGCCATTAAAATAAGATGTGATATTCTGAACACAGAATTATGATCAAAAAGAATTACCGGGAAGTATATTGGGATGCTGACTTTTGCCCAATGCGTACTGTTATGCTTGATAACATATGCTGAATAATAGAACTTGAATAATCTCAAGGAAGAAGTCAGACAGACTGACACAATTATTGAGTTTTTAAGCCACAAAATATGGACTTAGAAAGCAAAGAAAGATACAGAGGCATATGTAAGATTTTGATATTTTCAACATTGGTACAGTTCACCATCAGCAGAGTTATGGAAGGAAGTTCAGTACCCTCTGTGCTCTGTATAGTCCAGAGGCAACTGGTACAGACCATGGCAATACAATTATAGATTTCCTTAACACCTGGGCTCTGAGACGGAAATCCTTCTTTTCTCTTAATTCAGAACATGATTTCTTAATTCAAATATGATAGCACCTAGTTGCATGTGGATATTAATCACTTGAACAAGGGCTTAACATGCTGTGTCAAATACACCATGGATTTCAAAGATTTTGTACAATAAAAAGAACATCAGATCTTATTAGTAATCTTTGCCTTGATTAAATGTTGAAATGACATTTTTACTTTAACTAAAATGTATTTTTAAAGTTAATTTCCCCTGGGTTTTTTTTTTTCTTTTCATTTTTTTAAATGTCTATTAGAAAATGAAGGAACTTTAGATTACACAGAGGGAAATAAGAGGAAGGAGGGGGCGGGGGTATGAAAGATGATGGAATGAGACAGACATCATGACTCTGTGTACATGTGTGATTACACAAATGGTCTGAATCTACATCGTGCACAAGCATACAAACGAAAAGATATACCCCATTTGTGTACAATGAATCAAAATGCAGTCTGTAAAAGTAAAAAATAATTTTAAAAAAAGAAAATTTAAATTACTTATGTGGTTCACACTTGTGGCTTGCACTTAATTGACAGCACCAATTAAATCAAAGGTATTTTAAATGATGTGTTTATACTATATATACATACAAAACATTGAAAACATGGATAAATATGTTTATAAGATATAAGATGTTTGTTAAGGAAATTCTTATAAAGAAATATATAATCTTATAAGACTATTTATAACAGAGGTCCTATTTATTTAGTTCCAACCTTTTGACAGGGAGAGTGCTAAAGGCATCAGACAAATTATCTGCACCTTCCCAGCAGCGAAGTGTCATTTGGATCTAGGAGACTGAGTAATCTGTCCAAGGTTGCACGGCGTGCAGAAGTGCTAGCTACAGGCTCTGAGTGCAGTTCTGTCTGGGACCAGTACCAGCACACTGTCACACTTCAACAAAGACCCTGGGACAGGACCTGTTTGGAAGTGACCACCTCTTTTAAAGTTGGTCATGATCCAACTTGAGCAGGGACTATCCAAGCCAAACACCTATCATTAAGGAGGCTTCTTTTCTGTTTTGGACAATATAGAGTAAGGAGTTTTGAGCATCAATACACCTACTCAGTTAGGTCAAGGGCCCACCATTCATCCTGCTCTGACAAAGAACTCTGCCACGGTGACACCGTGGACACCTCAGACCCGTGGTGAAACACTGACACCCAGGAAAGTGGGTTGGCTGCCTTTGGCAGTTCTTAGTCAAGTTCCCCTGCTTAATCCTTAGCCCAGGCTAAGCTCCTGACTTTAGTTCTTTCTTAGAAAATGCAACAGTCACAACAGCACTACAGGAGTGGGAAGCTCTGAACACTTAAAAAGAAGCAGCTTGTGGCAGAAGGGGGCAACAGCACCCTCTGCAAGAAGGAGAAGAGGACGAGCCACAAAGCAGAGACAGATTGCCAATGGGGACTTCCAAATCCAAAAATAACTTCTGCCGCCATGCTGTGGAGAAATCAGGCATGCAGAAGCCGGGGTCTCCTTCAGTCATCTTGTCCTGATACCCTTCTAGCTGAATAGGTGAGGGACATCTGCAGACATTCTGCTCAGCATTACAGATCCCCACAAAAAGGCAATTTTCCTTCCTGAAAAAGTGTAGGTGAAGGGCAGGGATGATGGAGCTGTGGTCGGGGAAGGAGGGAGGAAAACTGGGCAGGAAAAAAAAAAAAAAAAAAACACAGAGGGCAACAGTGACATTCAGACCTGAACTCGGAATTTCTGAATGGTTCAGAACAGGACACTTTGTCACCTCTGACTTAATTATAAGACTGTTTTCAGGATGCTGAAGGGCTGGGCTCATAATCAAGCACTTACGTAATCCTCCTCATTGAGTCCTTGTTTCTCAACAGAACTTTTCACCTCCATGGAAAACTTCTCAAACTCAGGTTTCACGGTCCTCAGTAGAGTGACTGTTTGGAGGGATGAGTACGCTTGCTTAGCTTCAAAGTCGTGTTTGTCTCCTCTCTTCCATGAGCCATCTCCTACGGGAGAAATAAAAATATTTATAATTCCAGGCCAGTCACCATAAAGAGGCCATTCTCTCTTTGCAACCACGATGTGTCCTACATGTTACTTTAGGTGGCCAGGGCAAAAGGCATTGTTATAGATTTACACTTGGGTATAATGTGACAAGGTCAAGATCTTTAAAGGAGAAGAAGGCTCTTGGGACTCATGTTCCTTTGAAAGGTGAGAGAGAAAGAGAAGTTCTGTTGATGTCATTGCTTTGTACGAACCATGTAACTGCAATTTTCAGCCCCTCAGAATTGCAGAACTCCAAGAGCAAGAAGTAAGTCTTTGTTCCTTTCCATTCACACTTATTTTTTAATACCTACAGTCAACCAAGGAGGTGAACCAAATTGCATGGTATAATAAACTTGATGTCATGTAGGCATGGAATGGCAGGTTATAGCTAGGTACAGCAATGGATATGCATGAGTATTAAAATTTGACAGAGTTTGCATCTCTGCAGGGTGAAAAGTAACTGAGGTAAACAAGCATTTGTATCTCATTTACTGAATGATTTCCATCAATACACTGATGGTAATAAATGGATTCAGTATGGATGTAATAATAATAAAGGTTTTATTTATTGAGCCCTTTGTGTACGCTCATGAGATGCTATAATAGGAGTACTATTATCTTTTCTATTTTACAGATGAGGAAACCAAGGCACTGGATAGCTGGCTGCTTCACAGCTCTGCCTTTCACCAAAGCAAAGGCAAGTTATAAGGATAAGAATCATTATTCTTCTATTTATTTCATTTTTGAGAAACCTGTGGCTTGTAGGGTACTAAAAGACAGTAGCAACATGCAGCTTTCGATATTTTTTTCCTCTGAATTATTCTAATTCCTGGAGATCTCTGAAAATACAATAAGGAACACAACCTGTTGGAGTCCATCTCAAGTCATTTGTGCACCTCAAGCCCCCAGCACACAGCAGATGCCTGAAGCCCAACAGCCAAGCAGCAAGGATGTCTCTGAGACAAGTGGCCAGATCCACGGCACTCACTGGACTCTTCCAGAATTCCAATAAAGATCTGGAGGCTCTGGAATTTCTATCACAGCTTGAATCAAAGATATTTTAACTGTGTGCATGTTCTATGCAGGGTTCTGTGATAGCCATGGTGGGCATCAAAACGTCCTGAACAGCCTCCATCAAATTCAAGAGAGATTTAGCATCAGGCATGTAAACGACTAAAGTTATTACAGGGTAGAACTAACAGCTGACTATGCCAGGGAGGGAAGGAGAGGTCGGGGAGAAGGGACAAGGAAGCAGAGCAGAATGTAGGTGAAGAGGCAATGAGCTCCAACCAGGGGGAAGGTTTCATGCAAGAAGGAGGCATTAGCCTGGTCCTAAATGTGTGAATAGGATTTTAATAGGAGGAGAGGAGGGTGGAAAGGCACGCCTGGCAGCGTCCACAACACGGGCAAAGGTGCAAATGTGCATGACATCCAGTGGGCAGCTGGAAACCTCAGTCTGCAGCATGAGAAAAAGCAGAGACAAAGAATGTGTTTGTGGAGGCATCAGTAGCATCATAATCCTAATAATAGCAACCATTTATTAATTGCTTACTGTGTGCCAGGGAGCTGTTAAAAGATAAATAAGACAGAGCTGAGGACATAATTCATTAAGGAGTAGATCCATGCTCAATGAGCAGTAGATTAAATTTCAAGCCACCAAACCAAACTTGACAAAGTCCTCCTCCTCTGCTGAGAATCCTCCCGAACCCAGAAGAGGCTACAGCCTGGACTCACGGAGCTAGTGAGTCCAACTTCACCATCACCAGGCAGGGTAAACCCAGCAGGGTGCCTAAGTTCCAAAACACAATGTGGTGGTGTTTGCTAAGGTTGAAATTCATTGGCCAGAAAGACCCCAAATTCAAGAATGCCTAGGAAATTTTTATCCCATGAAGGAGCCCATTTCTTACAGACCTGCAATAAACACTTATTGATTCATTTTTAATTGACTTGAGGTCTCGAGACTCCACAGAAGTGAAATTTCTAAGGCAAGGAGAGTCAGAGTTTCTCAGTTCAGGGCAAGAATTCTCTCCAGGGGCACATGAAGGAAAATACTTAGCCCGGTAGGACTTTATACTATGTAATTAGAAAATATAGAAACAGCAACTATCTCAGTTACAGAAATGGAAAAAACATATTTTGGGGGGGAAAGAAGTGAAATCTAGTCCAATAAATCTGTCTACCCCAGTCTAACAGGTAATAATTTTGGAGTTTTGTTTTCTTGAAGAAAGAAGGAAAACAACAGGGCTTCATGAAGCGAAGCCAAGTGAAATAAGTAACCGTTCACAACCAGCACAGCCTGCTTTTGTGGGCATTTCTTGCTGTGATGTGTCAGTAACAGCTCCCATATCAACGCTGTTGAACACCAGGAAAGCAAAGGTCGGCTTGGCGTGACACCCCATCAGTGGAGACAAATTTAATTCAGTAGACAACTGGGTGCCTCTGGAGATTTATGGGCGGAACAGAAGAGTGACATGATGAGAATCATGCCTTGGGAAATAGCAGTGGATTAGAGTGGGGAGACGCTGAGCATTCACAGTCCCAGTAATGCAGGCCAGAGGTTGAGAGAGGTCACATGGGGGAAGTCACAACCCAAAAATTAAACTGGTACTCTGGGTGCATAGGTTTATGACAGACTTTCACTCTTTTCCTATTTTTTTGCATTTTTCTCTGTGTATTAAGTTTTCAACAACAAACATTTACTACTTTTTATAATCATAAAAAGAGCTAGCACGCTTGAGAATGAAAGTAGAGGACTGTGCAAGAAGAATTTCAAAACTCTACAACAGTTAGAGAGGCAGGGATGACAGAGAGGGAGGATGCCAAGGAGAACAGGAAATCAGGTGATCATGAGAAGAAATGGCGGGGTCATGGGGAGAGAGGTGTGGCACAGACATGGAAATGATGGCTTCAGTTAGGGTCACAATAAATCCACTGCAGAATGTCCAAGGAACACCACCAGGCTGGCAGGCCGAAGGTGGGAACAGTGGTCTGAAGTCAGAAAGGGGAGTGAGGAATAACAAGAGTTGGGTGTCATTTCCACAGAGCTTGCTGTTAGAACTCAGGGTCTACTTGCCCTGGATAAAAGGGTACAGGAAGAAAAAGGGGAAGCGTTAAGCACAGGCACCACTTTGGGGAGGCTATTTTTAGAGGGGAGGAGTAAGAAGAGATAGAGAGTAGCTAACAGAACCAGAAGAATGCCGTGTCATCAAAGCTGGGAGCATAGGATTTCCAGGAGAGGTGGATGGAAACAATACTGGATGCACTAGTGTCATGCTAACATAGTAGCCACTAGACACATGTGTGACTGTTTAATTCATTAAAATTAAAAATTTGTCAGTCATACTAGCCACATTTCAAATGTTCACTAGCCACACGTGGCTAGTGGCTACCATATTGAGTAGCACAGAATGAAGCTAGACATCACACAGAAAGTTCCACTAGAAGCATGGAAGCACCTTAATTAATGCCTTCTGAGTTCTTGGAAGGCAGGAAAGCTCTGTAATCATTTTAATAATAACAATTTCAACTATCCCAGATAGGATTTCCCAAATAACTTTCCACCTTACTTACATTCTAAGAAGATAATGACAATGGACAAAAAATGCCAATAGATACTATTAAAAACTTTATAGGGCAATGTATCTATTATTTTCTCTTGATTTTTAAAACCTATCTTTTAAATCTGGTTTTAAACCATTTGAATTCCCACATAATATATTATTCACTGAATTATAACCATATAATTTGGACAAATCTGAATTTTTTGAGTGCTCACCAAGATCAAACAATCTAGTAATTAGGTAAAAATGAACATACTACCAACAAATATTCTAAAATTCCATTATCAAGGAAGTATTGATTAAAATAGATGGCTTTCTCTAGAGCAAGTATAAGTATTTGGTGTGAGGAGGCATAGGGAGAGTGGGTATTGAAGAACTTTTCATAAACATATTTTAAAACATAAAATCTCTAGGAAGGCCCTTTATTAATGATGTACAACAGAACTTTGGTCTAGATGAATATGCACATCATATGATTCTGCGGTTTCTTCTAAAAGAACAAAGATGGACACTTGCCTCTCTACAAACGTTCACCTTTTTTCCTGACTGAGAGATTGTCCAATGGATTGAGGGTGTCAGTGAGTCCAAAGCAAAGCACACAATTCCTGACCTCCCTTGCAATCAGGGATAGCCAGTCTTATGTAACCAAAGGTTAATGAGTGGGGCTTCCAGGAGAACCCTGAAAGAGCCAGGTCAACTGGAAGGATCCCCTTTCACCTGATGCCTTTCCCCTGTTCTTGCCTAGAAGACATGATTTCTGGAGCCCTGGACACTATCTTTGATCTTGAAAATGGATACCATGCACTAAGACTGAGGGAACAGGAAAACAGAAGAAGCTTGTATCCCTGATGACATTATAGATTCTTATCTTTGCCTTGGACCTTTCACCTAAGGAATTCTTTCAAGTGAGAGAATAAACCTCTACCTTTGTTTAAATCACTGTATTGAGAGTCTTGGTCTTATGCATGCAGATGTAATTCCCAATGCCAACCCAGGTCCTTAGGTTATAGTAGATACAAGTTTATTAGTTTGATAACAGAATGTGTGGCCCTAAATCTATCTACAAAACTCCTACTAGAGAAAAATGTGCAAACTGAACTATAATTTTAAGCACCATGTATAATGGCCAAAGAGAACTATAACATATAAGATTATAATAAATAAAACTAACATTTGTTTAAGTTGTGTTCCAAAAGGGTTGCTAGGTATTTTACATACACCCCTCATTCATTACTCAGTCTGATGCCATAAGGCAAGTGCTGTCAGAAGAAACTAAGGCTCACCAAAGAGACAGGGTTAAGTCACTTTGCCAGGGTTGAGGGTAGATATTAACCTTTAGCTCTTAGAATTAAGAGTCAGTGTCAGGTGTGCGGTGCCCTCCTATAATCCCAGTGACTTGGGAGGTTGAGGAAGGATATCACAAATCAAAGGCCAGCCTCTGCAACTTAGCAAGTCCTCAGTGTCCTAAAAAAACCCTTTCTAGCTTCCACCCCCAGGTTCAATCCCCAGTACCCAAAAGAAAATTGAGTTAATATGTGACTCAATCTCTCAGATAGACTGACCCACCGCCCCATAGTCTGACCAACCAGTGTAAGATTTATGAATGAAGGGGATTTAATCAGCAACTTCAAGTATTTTTGTAAGTTGCATAATTCTGTGCAATTAAATTTTCAAGATGGAGAGAACTCAACTTATAGGAAAACAAGTTTTTAAAAGTTGTCCAGCTTCCCAAGATGGCCAATTAGAATGCTCCCCTGTGTCTCCACCTGACAGGATTAAAATAACTAGAATTTAGCTGCTCCTTGAGTTGGGTGACCATGGGAGAACACCAAAGTACAACAGTGGACAGCCAGGACATGGAGAAACCCAGAGACATGGGTTAGGGAACAAAGAGTAAAAGAAAACCCCAGCACCAATGGCAGAGAAGCAGGAGAGAAGGAGGCGAAGGGCCCCCGCAAGAGTAGAAGAGAGAGGGGAGTGTCCCTGTGAGCACCACTGGCCCAGGACCCAGCATCCTGCAGAAATACACGCTAAATAAACAACAGTCCTAAGATCTGCATGGTGAACTGGCTCTGGAGAAGTTCTCTGAACTTTCTCATGGTACCATAGCCAGGAGCCATTTGAGAAAGGCCCTGTTGTCTGAGCTTACTGCTTTAGGAATCAGCACATAGAGGCACAGAAGGCACTTCGTTTTGAAATCAGTGGTTTGCCAGGCCAGCTATGGAAGCCTGGAGAAGCAAGCAGTCACGTGTTATGGTACATGAGAGTCAGGTCTACAAACACCAGAACGGTGGGTGGTGGATCACTCGAAGCCTGCCAACATTCCCCTGCACAGCGCAAATCTTTGAAACCCCATAACCTCACTCTGCAGCATTCCCCTGCCTCTGTGTCGCTATGGGCAGAGAGAGGTTATGCCCTGAGGGACCTGGGGTGGAGGGGCATGCTACAGGGCTGGTGTTCCCCCTTTCCTCTGAGGGCATAGTTTCAGAGCACTTTGGGGGAGATCTGCATTCTGCACTAGCTCCCCGAGAAGCAACAGCACCAGCTTCATTCCTCTTCTCAGAGTGCATAACCCAAACTGCTCTGAAGAGAATGTGTTTCTAGGGAGTTCTGTGTTCTGCCCTACAACTGATGACAGTCACTGATCACTCTGGCAGGTCACCTGAGGAGCACCACAAGGAAAGAAGAGGGGGTGAATAATCTCCAGGTTTTGCTCTGATCAAAGGGTGCACAGCCTAAGAAGACATGGAGAAGAGATCTGATCAGCATAGGATGGGAGATTCTACTAGCACATTTTAACAAAGGAGAATTTTTATTAATACTTTCTGTTGTTGCTGTTTCATGTTTGTTTCTTACCTCCTCCTCTTCTTTTTAATATTTAATTTTTTTCTGTCCATCTCTTTCTCCCTTTTCTCACTTTTTTACTTTTTACCTGCTACCTTTTTTCTCTTATTTTTATTTTTTTTAACTTTATTTTATTCTATATTCCCCCCTCTTTTTTTTTTTTTAACTTTATTCATCTTTTTTTTCACTCTTCTTTCCTTGTGGTGATAAAAACTGAATCTGGCACATTGAACTTGTTGAATGGGTGCTTGGCCACTGAGCTACATTCTCAGTCCAGCTGAGAGGAATTGCAACTTACTCAAACCATGATCCAGTCTTGCTCAAGTCTTGGTGGATACTTCAACATAAAGAACAAGAGGAGGGCTGGCGTTGTGGCTCAGTGGTAGAGCACTTGCCTGGCATGTGTGAGGCACTAGGTTCTATTCTCAGCACCACATATGAAAAAATAAAATAAAGGTCCATCAACAACTATATATATATATTAAATAAAAGGAGGGATAAAAGTCCCCAGCCAACAGTTCAACCCCAAGTAGGTATGGCAAGGGGGATTCCTACTCCCCAGACATTCACCACACAGCAACAGCAGAGAGAAACAATATAGCTATTGTGAACACCACATTTACAAGGGACCTCTGCATCAGTGGTTCCCATATCCTATCAGATCACACATTGCTGACAAGACTGGAAGTGAATGCCACCAAGGGAGAGTTGTGACCCAGCCTTTGACCCTCCCCATGAAACAACTGGAGCTGAACTAGTGTCCACACAGAAGATAAAAGCTCTCAAGTCTATCACCACAATTATAACAGCCAGTAACATAATAGTTTTCAAGTAACAGCATCAATATCAACAGATACCAAGGAAATACCTAACATCTGGTAAAGGCTTCCATTCCTAAAGTAGGAGTAACCACATACTCTGCTATCTACACATACCTGCCTGAACTAAAGGAACCCCACTCTTGCAAGACCTACATAAAAAGCAGCTCCCTCCAGTTCCAACATAGTATGAATTGTGTCAAAACCCACTAACCACAATCAAAGCAACCAGAGAAAAAGTGTATTCTTAAGTCCAAAGTGTATTCTGAAGAATTAAACTCAACACTACACTGCAAACCAATATCCCAAGACACATCATGAAGATAAGGTTGCTTACTAAAAAGACTCTAACATAAAACTGAAAGAAATATTCATCCTAAAAGATGTGCAAATCTCAACACAGAATCACTAGAAATAAGAAAAAGCAAGGCAATAAGACACTCCTAAAGTTCATAACTCTAATAATGGATGTCAAAGATATCAAAGTGGATGAAATGCTGGACAAATAGTTCAAAAGAATTATTTTTTAGAAGCTCAGTGAAATCCAAGAGAGTACAAATAAAGAGCTGAGTGTATTAAGAAAGACATGAATGAGCATGTCAGTGAAGAGATAGTGGATGAGCACTTCAATAAAGAGATAAAAATTTTGAAAAAGAACCAAGTAGAAGTCTTATAAATGAAAAGCACAATAAATCAAATAATAATCTCAGTTGGAAGTCTAACAACAAACTAGAACAAAAGCAAAAGAAAGAACATCAGAGTCTGAAGGCAACTCTGCCAAAATCGTTACCAAATACAAAGGAAAAAAGACAAGAATGAAGATAACAGACAATAACTCTGAAATACCATTAAAAGTTCAAACATCTGAATAACTGTCATACTGAAGAGAAAAGAGTTACGTTCTAAGGGCACTGAAAACCTATTCAGTGAAATGACAGCAGAAAAGTTCCCACATTTTAGGAAAGACATGAACACTCAGGTACGAGATGTATTTAGAACCCCAAATAGACATGACCAGAAGAGAACTTCTCCACTACATATTATAGATAAATTGTCAAAAATACGGAACAAAGAAAGAATAAAGGTTGCAACAGAGACATGCCAAGTCACATTTAAAGTCAAACCTTTCAGCAGATTTCTCAGTAGAAACTCTAAAGGACAGAAGGGCATGGAATGATGCATTTCAGGCCTTGAAAGAAAATAAATGTCAATCAAAATAACTGTGCCTATCAAGGCTAAACTTCCTACGGAAGTAGAAGTACAGACCTTACAAGATATTCATAAACTTATGGAATAAATGACCACTAGACCAGTATTATAGAAGATATTGAAGGGAATCCTACATCCAGAAGAGGGAAAAAGATGAACAATCACAAGAGCATGGAAAAGAATGAATCTTACTAGATTTGCAGACATGCAAATGAAAAATGAAAAGAATCAAATATTATCAATATAGTAAACCATCAAAACAATAAGAAATGAACATAGAATATTCAAAATAATCCAAAGAAATTCAACAAAATGACAAGAACAACTACACCTTCAAAGAAAAATTAACACCAATACTCCCAAAATTATTTCATGAAATGAGAAAGGAAGGAACCCTTCCAAACTCATTCTATGAAGCTAATATCATCTTGATATTAAAATGAGACAAAGACACATCAAGGAAAGAAAACTTCAGACCAATATCCCTGATGAACATACTTGCAAAAATTCTCAATAAAATTCTGGCAAATCACATGCAAAAACATATTTAAAAAGATAGTGCACCATGATCAAGTGGGATTCATCCCAGGGATGCAGGGTTGGTTCAACATACAGAAATCAATAAATGTAATTTATCATATCAATAGACTTAAAAACAAGAATCAGATGATCATCTCAATAGATGCAGAAAAGGCATTTGACAAAATACAGCACCCCTTCATGTTCAATACACTAGAAAAACTAGGGATACTAGGAACATACCTCAACATCATAAAAGCCATATATGCTAAACCCAAGGCCAACATAATTCTAAATGGAGAAAAATTGGAAGAATTCCCTCTAAAACTAGAACAAGACAAGGATGTCCTGTTTCACCACTTTTATTCAACACTATCCTTGAAACTCTAGCTAGAGCAATTAGGCAAAAGAAAGAAATTAAACGTAAACAAATAGGTAAAGAAGAACTCAAACTATCACAATTTGCTGATGATATGGTTCTATATTTAAATAATTCAAAAAATTCCACAAAAAAATTCTAGAACTAATAAATGAATTCAGCAAAGTAGCAGGATATAAAATCAATACCCATAAATCAAATTCATTCCTATACATCAGTAATGAATTCACTGAAAGAGAAATAAAGAACACTACTCCATTCACAATTACCTAAAAAAAAAAAAAAAAAAAACACTTGGGAATCAATCTAACAAAAGAGGTGAAAGACCTCTACAATTAAAACTACAGAACACTAAAAAAAGAAATTGAGGAAGACCTTAGAAGATGGAAAGACCTCCCATGCTCCTGGATAGGCAGAATTAATATTGTCAAAATGGCTATACTACCAAAAGCATTATACAAATTTAATGCAATTTCTATTAAAATCCCAATGACATTCTTCATAGAACTAGAAAAAGCAATCATGAAATGCATTTGGAAAAATAAAAGATCAGAATGCCAAAGCAATTCTTAGCAAGAAAAGTGAAGCAGGAGGCATCACAATACGAGACCTCAAATTATACTACAGAGCTATAATAACAAAACCAGCATGGGATTGGCACCAAAATAGACATGTAGACCAATGGTACTGAATAGAAGATATGGACAAACCCACATAAACACAGATATCTCATTCTAGACAAAGGTGCCAAAAACATTCACAGAGAAAAGATAACCTATTCAACAAATGGTGCTGGGAAAAATGGAAAGCCACATATAACAAAATGAAATTAAACTTTTTATCTCTTACCCTGCATGAAACTCAACTCACAGTGGATCAAACACTTAGGCACTAGAACAGAGATCCTGCGACTACTAGACAAAAAAGTAGGTCTAAATCTTCACCATGTGTAGCTAGGATCTGACTTCCTTAACAAGACGCCTAAAGCACAAGAAGTTAAATCAAGAATCAATAAATGGGATCAACTCAAACTAAAAAGTTTCCTCTCAGCAAAAGAAACAAATCAATAACATAAAGAGAGAGCCTATAGATTGGGAGAAAAACTTCACCACATGCACCTCAGATAAAGCACTAATCTGTAGAATATATAAAGAACTCAAAAAACTTAATAACAAAAAACAAATAACCCAGTCGATAAATGGGCTAAGGAACTGAACAGACACTTCACAGAAGAAGATATACAATCAATCAGCAAATATATGAAAAAATATTCATCTTCTCTAGAAATTAGAGAAATGCAAATCAAAACTACTCTAAGATTTCATCTTACTTCAATCAGAATGGCAATTATCAAGAATACAAGCAACAATAAATGTTGGTGAGGATGTGGGGGAAAAGGTACATTCATATATTGCTGGTGGGACTTCAAAATGTGCAATCATTATAGAAAACAGCATGGAGATTCCTCAGAAAACTTGGAATGGAACCACCATTAGACTCAGTTATCCCACTCCTTGGTTTATACCCAAAGGACTTAAAATCAACATATATGGAATATTACTCAGCTTTAAAGAAGAATGAAATTATGGTATTTGTTGGTAAATGCATGGAGTTAGAGAATATCATGCTTAGTGAAATAAGCCAAACCCAAAAAACCAAAAGCCGAATGTTTTCTCTGCTATTTGGATACTAATTCACCGTAAGGGGTGGGAGAATAGGGAAGAACAGAGTTACTTTATATTAGATAGAGGGGAGTGAAGGGAAGGGAAGGGGTATGGGAGTAGGAATGATAGTAGAGTGAAACAGACACTATTACCTCATGTACATATATGACTGCATGACTGATATGATCCTACAATATGTATAATCAGAAAAATGAGAGCTTACACTCCATTTATGTATGATTTATCAAAATGTATAAATGCATTCTACTGTCATTTACAAATCAGAATAAACTTAAAAATTAATTTAAAAAAGAACAACTACAAACCTTTCATGAATAACCCTGAATGTAAACCATCTTAATTCTTCAATTAAAAGATATAGTTTGGATAAATGGATTTAAAAAAAAAACAAGACACAAAAATATGCTACCTGTAAGAAACTCTCCCGTCCTACAAAGGCATACGCAGACTGAAAGTGTATTTTTTTAAAAGTGTATAAAAAAAGGCATTCCAAGCAAATGGAACTCAAAAGCAAGCAGAAGTAGCAATACTCAAAACAAACTTTAAGCCAAAATCAATTGGAAGAGACAAAGAAAGTAACTACATATTAATTAAGGGCATAATTCAATAAGAAAATATAATGATTATAAATATATATGCACTAAACATCAGAACACAAATTGTATAAAACAGACACTGCTAGAGATAGATAGGTCCCAATACAATAATAGTAGGTGACTTCAAAACCCTCTCTCTAGTAGATTAATCATCCAAGCCAAAAAAATCAACAAAGAAATATTAGAGTTGAATTACACTATATATCAAATGAATTCAATAGACATCTACAGAATATTCCATATGACAGCTACAGAATACATGTTCTTTTTATCAGCACATGAAACTTTTTTCAAAATAGATCAAAAATTAGGCCACAATGTAAATCATAACAAATTCAAAAAACTGAAATAATTTTTGCATCTTATCAGATCACAGTGGATTGAAACTAGAAACTAACAGCAAGAAGAACTACAGAAGTTATACAAACTCATGGAGAATGAACAACACACCATCAAATGAACAGTGAATCACTGAAGAAATTATGGGGGAAATTTTAAAATTCCTACAATCAAGAGGTGATTTAAGATGGCAGATTAGAGGAAGGTTGCATTTTTCATTGCCCTATGGTTTGGGATCCAAGCAGTAGGAGTACTGCTTCTGAACAATGTGAGTGGAAGAGGGAATTCACCAAAATTCAAAGTTGGATAGGCCAAGTATCTTAGAGTCTCAGAAACCTGGGTGCATTGAACAAAGAAAGAGTACACGGGAGCCAAGCGGACTGCAGCAGCAGCAGCAGTAGTGCCAGTTAACCACAGAGGAGAGGAATAATACAGAGAAACACAATGGATAAAATATGGCACAGGAAAACTCTTAGAACAGAAGAGCAGTTGAATTTAATTGATCCAGAGTCTGCACAGCAAACCAGTGTTTGAAAAGTGCTGTTTTGCAACTGGAACGTGGAGAGCAGAATCAGGGCGCCATCTTGAAAAGTTCACACTGACGCTTGGTGTGGTTCCCACAACAGGAGATTATAACAAATATTGTCAACTGTCCCAGCAAGTCAGGACATTGAATAGAAGGGCGTTTATACACTCAGGCAGACAGGCTGGGAAGGCAGTATCCATGGACAGCAGAGTACGTGAGACACGCAGAGAAGGTCTGGCTACCCTGATTCAGGAGTATGATTTTTGAGAGGTTCCTGAGATCCAGACCCCAGCAGAGATCCGTATCTTCCCAGCCCCAGGGGCTTGTTTATCTAACCTACCACCCAACAAAGTCCCTACGGCCTGACGAGAGCTAAGTCCCAATCATGAGACTCCCATCTCAGAACTCTACAGCCTCACCCATGGAGTACACAGACTGACGTGTCCAGACAAAGCTCCTACTGACAGATTCCCCAGAATTCCTTCCCAACCTTGTACTGTAAGAAAGGACGTTGAAATCTACTTCAACCAGCTTCAGTTTCAGGCCATTCCACCTGGCAACTCAGTGAGCATCACAAAAAGAGGAAGGGGTTCATAACCCTCAGCCCCTGTGTGCATGCACGTTTGCATGTTCATATTCTCTGTTCATAAGTAGTAACCACCCATCCTTATCAATAGCTTTGACCACCTCAGTAGAGATAATTCTTTCATTTTTCATTAATCTTTTTTTCCTTTTCTGTGAGTGTGTATGCGTGTGTGTGTGTGTGTGTTTTCTTGATGTGCTGACTGGTTCATGGATGAAAATACATATACATGTCTGTTTCTTTTTTCTCATTTTTAGCATTTTTTATGATTACTATTTTTATCTTTCAAGGGTTAGGGTTTTCTACTTGCCTGTTTTGGTTTTCTTTTGGTTTTGATTATTTCTCTTGTTTCTCTTTCTTTCCTTACTTCTCCCTCTAACAGTCAAATTCTCTTGTCCTTTTCTCTCTCCTTTTACTTTGTTATTTTTTTAATTTATTTTTTCTCCCCCTTCTTGATACATCTTTTCTGCTTTCTCTCTGCTTGCATTTTGAACATTCTGAACTTTCTTTCACCTTCCTGTTTTCTTTCTCTTAAAGAACTATATTTTACCATCTTTTTATAATTATTTGGTTTATATAACTCCCACTCCCACCGTTCAAGTTGTTGAAGTCATTATACTGTGGATGGCATAGTTGATAACTGCTGTTTACTTTAATTCAAGATCTAATTCGCAACTATTGTTTCTTGTTTATGCTGTTGGCCATTGCTGACCCCACCATCCCTATTTTTATGTTAATGTGTTTTAGGTGTCATAGTAGGCACCAGGTATTTATTTTAGTACTGTATACTACTTGCTTTATTATTACTATTGTTTGTTCCCCCTTTTTCTGTGAGGTTCTGGGAATCTACTAGGACATCACAAATTCCCAGGGAAGAGATTTTGCTGCTGAGCTAAATCCAGCCAACAGACAGTGCACCTTGCTCCACACACAGATTAACCACACTCAAACTTCAGCGATACTTTTAATAACAAGAATAGAATAGAAGAGACAGAAACCCCAACTAATGACCATGTCCCAAGTGGGAAAGGCCAGGAGACACCCACAGATCACACTAATCAACATCAACTCCTACAGCAAAAATAGAATTAACACAAAGGCTGTGGATACCATGACTAAAAGGGGTCTCATTTTAGACCACTCTAAGACATTTGGCAAGAGAAGGCTGTACCCTAAAAAGGTCAACACATAAGAATGGAAGAGAAATACATCCAAGAGATGCACAAAACCAAACACAGGAATGCAAGAAATATGAAAAAACAGGGTAAGTCCTCCTAAAGTTCATAATTCACTAGCAAATGACTCCAAAGATATTGAAGTGGATGAAATAAGAATTCAAAAGAATCATTATAAAAATGATTCATTATAAAAATAAATTCCAAGAGAACACAGAAAAAGAATGAGTTAAGGAATGAATGAGAAATTCAATAAGGAGACAGACATATTGCAAAAGAACCAAAGAGAAATCTTGGAAATGAAAAACACAACAAATCAAATAAAATGTCCAGTCAAAAGTCTCTCTAATAGAGCAGACCATGCTGCAGACAGAAATTTCAGAGCTGGAAGACAAAGTGGCCAACCTTGAATATTCAAACAGTATCAAAGAAAAGAAAAACTACTGTTCTAGTCAGCTCTTTTTACTGCTGTGACAAAAAAAAGCTGACAAGAACAACAAAGAAGAGGAAAAGTTTATTTTGGGGCTCATGGTTTCAGAGGTCTCAGTTCATGGACAGCTGGCTCCATTCCTTGGGGCTCAAGATGAAGTTGACCATCACAGCAGAAGGGTGTGGTGCAGGAAAGTGGCTCCACACATGACCATCAGGAAGAAGAGAGACTCCACCTGCTTAGATGCAAAATATATACCCCAAAGGCATACCCCCAACAAACCACCGCCTCAGCCACACCCCAACTGCCTTCAGTTACCTCTCAGTTAATCCCCACTGGGGGATAAATTCACCGATTGAGTCAAGCTCTCATAATCCAATCATTTCACTTCTGAATGTTCTTGCATCATCTCGCACATGAGCTTTTGGGGGACACCTAATATCTAAATCATAATAGGAACCATGACCAGAATATGCAAGAACTCTGGGACAACACTGAGACAAAATTGAAGAATCACTGGAATTGAAGAGTTCTGTGAGATAAAGACTAATGGCAAGAACAATCCTCTTCAGAGAAATAATAACAGAAAATTTTCCAAACTTTGAGAATGAGATGTACTTCCAGATGCATGAGAAATTCAGAACTCCAAATAGACAAAATCAGAAAAGAAACTCTCCATGACACATTATATAATTAAAATGTCTAATATATAGAACAAAGATAGAATTTTTAAAAACTCAAGAGAAAAACCATTAGGTCACATTTACAGGCAAAGCTAATCAAAGAATTACTTCCAATTTCTAAGCACAAATTCTGAAATCCAGGAAGGCTTGAAGTGATGTGTTCCAAAGCCTGAAAGAAAGTAATTGTAATGAAGATCGCAATATTTAATGCTACCTTCATAACCAAAGGAGAAATTAAAAGCTTCCACATTAAGCAGAAATTAGAAGAATTCATGACTACTAAGATGGCACTACAGAAAATACTTAAAGAAACACACAAAAGAAAACAAACCCCAGAGCTCACAAATAAACAAATCTTACTTGAAAAGTAAGCAAATGAGAAACAGGACCAAAAGAAAAAAAATCAAAATGACAGGGATCAATAAACATCTCTCTAAAATAACATGGTATGCAAATGGTCTCAAGTCTCCAATCAAAAGACACAGGCTGGTAGAATGAATTTATGAACAAGATCCAACTCTATATTGTTTACAAAAGACTCACTTTAGAGGCAAAGACAGTCACAGGCTGAAAGTTAAAGGATAGAAATTGAAAAACTGTGCAAATGGAGCCTGAAGTCAAGTAGGAATAGTTACTCTCACATCTGAGAAAGCAGAGTTCAAGCTAAAATTAGCCAAAGAGACAAGGATGTCATATTTTTAAAGGGAATAATCCAACAAGAAGATATAACAATCATAAATATTCATGCTCCAAACATTGTTGCACCTAATTACATAAACAGGCACAACTCAAATTAAAGACTCAGACAGACCCCAGTACAATAATATAGAGTGGTTTCAACACAATTCTCTCACCAATAGACAGGTCATATATGCATAAACTTGATAAACTTTTTAGACCAAAAAATATTATAAATCAAAAAGACTTAACAGACATCAAAGAATATTTCATCCAACAACAGCAAAATATGCTTCCTTTTCAGCAGTTCATGGACTCTCCAAATAGAACATATTTTAGGCCATAAAGCAACTCTTAACAAACACACAAAATATTGATATTATTCTTTGCATTTTATCTGATTATGACAGAATGACATTAGAAATCAACATACACACACCAAAAAAAGCTACAGAAAACATAAACACATGGACATTGAACAATACACTTCTGAATGAATGGATGACAGAAGAAATCAGGGGATGAGTTTTAAAAAATTCCTAGAATCAAACAAGGAAAATGATACAACATAACAAAACCTCTGGATACTATGAAGGCGGTTCTAAGAACATTTACAGCTATGAGTGTCTACATAAGAAAATCGGAAAGATCTCAAATAAAAAACCTAATGATGCATCTCAAGACCCTAGAAAAACAAGAACAAACCAATTCCAAAACAAGTAGAAGAAAAATTAGGATCAGAGGCAAAATCAATGAAATAGAGAATACAAAATACAAAGGATCAATGAAACAGAGCTGGTTCTTTGAAAAGATAAACAAGATTGACAAACCCATAATCAAAGTAACCAAAACAAAAAGAGAAAAAATCTAAATTAACAAAATTAGACATGAGAAAGGGGAAAACACCATATACATCACAGAAATCTAGAGGATCATTAGGGACTATTTTGAAAAGTTATACTCCAATATATTGGAAAACCTAGAAGATGTGGATACATTTATAGACTCAGCTGACCTGCAAAAACAGAATCAAAAGAACACAGAAAATGTAAACAGATCAACAGCAATCAACTGGATAGAAGTAGTAATATTTTTAAAAGCCTTCCAACATTGTAAGCCCAAGACCAGATGGATTCTCAGCCAAGTTCTATCAGACCTCTAAAGAAGATTAATACCAAATGTTCTTCAAATTATTCCATAAAATATAAAGAGATGGAACACTTCCAAATTCATTCTATGAAGCCAGTATCCTCCTCATATGAAAACCAGATAAGGACACATAAAGAAAAAAAAAACTATAGACCAATATCCCTAATGAACTTAGAGGCAAAAATTCTTCATAAAATGTTAGCAAATCATATTCAACAACATAGCAAGAATATTGTACATCATGACCAAGTCGGTTTTATCCCAGAGTTGCAAGCATGGTTTAACATTTGCAAATTAATAAATGTAACTCATCACTTAGAGAAGGACAAAAATCACCATCATCCGAATAAATGCAGGGAAAGCCTCTGACAAAATTCAGCACTCTTTCATGATAAAAACACTGAAGAAACTAGGGAGAGAAGGAACCTACCTCAACATCATAAAGGCTACATATGACAAACCAAAAGTCAATATTATAGTGAATGGGGAAAAATTGAAAGTATTTTCTTTAAAATCTGAGACAAGACAAGGATGCCCATTTCTTACCACTCCTAATCAATACAGTACTAGAAATTCTAACCAGAGCAATTAGTCAAGAGAAGAAACTAATAGGGATAAAAAATAGGAAAGGAAGAAGTTAAATTATCCCTATTTGCAGATGATATGATCCTATATTTAGAATATCCAAAATGCTCCACCAGAAGCCTGCTAGAACTAATAAGCAAATTCACCAAAGTAGCAAGTTACAAAGTCAACATACAAAAATTAATACCTTTCTTATACACTAATAATGAATCCACTGAGAAATAACTCAAGAAAACAATCCCATTTGCAATAGCCTTAAAAAAAAAAAAGGCAGGAATAAATCTACCAAGGAAGTGAACTACCTGTACAATGAAAACTATAGGACACTAAAGAAATTGAAGAAGACACAAGAAGATGGAAAAATCTCCATATTCAAGGGTAGGCAGAATATCATACTACCAAAAGCAATATACAAGCTCAATGCAATCCCCATACACATACACCAACAGTACACAATAGAAGACTTGGAGAAAAATCCCATGAATACAGTCATCTGATACAATGGTAAGAAGCCAAGAACATACACTGGAGAAAATGACCTTTTTAACAAATGATGCTAGAAGAATTAGTTATTCATATGTAGAAGAATGAGACAAATTTCTTCTCTCTCAACCTGCATAAAGTCAACTCAAAGTGAATCAAAGAGCTAGTTATTAGACCAAAACTATGCAATTCCTAGAAGAAAATGTAAGATTAACACTCAGCATATGGGCATAAGCAATAACTTTCTCAATAGGAACACTAAAGTTCAAGAAATAATGCCAAGGATTAATAAATGGCATGGCATAAAATTTAAAAGCTCTTTCAGAGTAAAGGAAACAAGAATTAAGAGAGAGCCTACAGAATGGGCAAAAGTCTTTGCTAACTATTCTTCTGACAGAGGATTAATGTCCAGAATATATAAAGAACTCCGAAAACTGAACACCAAAAAAAAAAATAAAATAAGTAAGTGGGAAATAAACTAAAAAAAATATTTCTCAAAAGAAGAAATACGAATGGCCAACAAATATATGAAAAAATATTCAACAACATTAGCAAGTAGGGAAATGCAAATCAAAACTACACTGAGATTTCAACTTACACCACTCAGAATGGCAGCCATCAAGAATACAAGCAATAATAAAGACTGAAGAGAATGTGAAGAAAAAAGGAATACCTTTATACTGTTGTGGGATTGTAAATTAGTACAACCACTGTGGAAATCAGCATGGAGGTTTCTCAAAAGACTAGGCATGGAACCACCATATGACCCAGCTATACCACTAGGATCAAATTATGGAACAGAACACAAACATTAGGAAGAAAGGTGGTAAATTTCAAATAAGGTTTGTGGTTTAGTTAGTAGTACTCTAAAAATTTTAATTGTCTTATTTTGATAATTGGTTTAGTTATTATTGAAATGGAGGAAGTGTGGTAAAGCATATACATAAACTCTATGTATTAATTTTGCAAGTTTTCTGTAAGTTTAAAATCATTTGAAAATAAGAAGGTTTTTGTTAAAAGATGTCCAACACTTACCTCTAGAAGTGAATTTCAAATACAAATACAGAGCTGGATAGTTTTCATATTTCAAGGGATATACCTACAGTATATAATACTGTTCTAGAGCATTTAAAACAACAGAAAGTGTCCCAATTCATTCTATAAAGTTAATGCAAACCTGACATTCAAATCTGGCAATATCACCTTAAGCCAGGAAATCTACTGTACAATCTCACTCATGAATACAAATTCAAAATCCAAATAAAATATTAAAACCTTAAATTCAGTAATGCATCTCAAAATATCATCATAATACAGTATGCTTATTTGCAAGAATGTTCTAATAGCTTATTATTAAAAAATTTACTAAAAATATGGGATAAAAACATTTGACAAAATCAACATTCATCCTTTATTTTCAAAATCACATTTCACATACGTTAAAGTATAAAAATATACTTAACATCTACTTCAAGACAAGAAGTTAGAAACTTAAGTATCACCACTGTTATGTTAATTTTTTAGGATCTTGCCAATGTAATAAGAAAAGAATAAGAAATAAGATGTTCAACTATCAAAGGAGGAAACACTTCTATTGTTATGTGATAATGACACAAAAGCAATTAGAGACCCAGCTATCCCACTCCTCGGCCTATACCCAAAGGACTTAAAATCAGCATATTACAGAGATACAGCTTCATCAATGTTCATAGCTGCTCAATTCACAATAGCCAGACTGTGGAACCAACCTAGATGTCCTTCAATTGATGAATAGATAAAGAAAATGTGGTATGTATATATATATATATATATATATATATATATATATACACACATTGGAATATTACTCAGCTATAAAGAATAATAAAATTATGGCATTTGCAGGCAAATGGATGAAATTGGAGAATAGCATGCTAAGTGAGATAAGCCAATCTCAAAAATCCAAAAGACGAATGATCTCACTAATAAGTGGATGATGACACATAATGGGAGTTGGGAGGGGGGCAAGAATGGAGGAAGGAGGGACTGTATAGAGGGAAAAGAGGGGTGGGAGGGGTGGGGGGAGGAAAAAACAACAGAATGAATCAAACATCATTACCCTATGTAAATGTATGATTACGCAAATGGTATGCTGTTACTCCATGTACAAACAGAAACAACATGTATCCCATTTGTTTACAATAAAAATAAATTTTAAAAAAAGCAATTAGAACAGAGGATTCAATAAGTGGAATTCTTGCTAAGTAAATAAAAACTCATAGGCTTTTCTATATAACTACAGTACAAAATGTAACGGAAAAGATCATGATGATAATAATAACCAAAACCATATGATACCTGAGACTAAACTCAACAAAAGTGTTACAGAAGGGAAACATGTTCCAAAACAACTGAGTAAGTTTTGAAATTATCACCATAAAAATACCATAAATGACATGAAAAATATTTAATTCATTTGATTTAGTGACTCCACATTGTACACATAATCAAAACATTGCACTGTACTCCATAAACATATGACAATTATGATTTGCATATTTTTTAAAATATAAATTTAAAAGGTAGTGGTTGAACCACATTGTCAATGTAGTAAGAGTCACAAAACTGTTGACTGATTTTATATTATTAAAATTTAAGCTGAGCACAATGGCACACACCTTTATTCCCAGTGGCTCCAGAGACTGAGGCAGGAGAAGCTTGAGTTCAAAGTCAGCCTCAGCAAAAGTGAGGCACTAAGCAACTCAGTGAGATCCTGTCTCTATATGAAATACAAAATAGGGCTGGGGATGTGGTCAGTGGTTGAGTGCCCCTGAGTTCAAATCCCAGAACCCCCCCAAAAAAATCAAAATTAATTTAAAAATATTTATGTTAAAAAATAAAACTACATAACTTTGCTTATGAATATAGCAAGAAATTCAAATAAATAAAATAATTTGAAAGATTATACAAAGTTGTCAAGCATATAGAAAAACAGATAATCTCATACTTTTGTATGCAAAAGTGTAACTTGGTAAACCTCTTCATAGGGCAACTGAGCAATACTTGTTAAAACTTAAATGCACATAACCTTTGAGTCAGCAATTCTTCTTCTAGAAATTTATCTTACAGAAAATATATATGTATAAATATGTGAATGAATGCATGTGTGCACACAAAGTTACTTAATGTGGTACCATTCTTAACAGCAAAAAGCTGGAAACAACATAAATATTGAAAAATAAGAGACAATTAAAGAAATCTTGTCAATATTATAAAATACTATGTAGCCTTACTGTAAATGATATGATCATTGTATTGAAAAATATTTTGTAAAATAAATGTATATGTTTATGTGTGTGTGTTTATAAAGTTGGGTGTACTTACTTCTAAAAATTACAATGGACTTTCATCAGGGTGGGATAATTATAACTTGTCTTCTTCCCTGTGTTTTTTCTACATTTTCCAAATTTTCGACAATACTTATGTATTATAATTAGCAGGGGAAAATAATAGTCATATCTGTGGTTAGAAGAACTCCAGCACGAAGTTTGCCTTAAGTACTAAATGCACAATGAATGTGAATGTGCGTTATAAATGCACTTGCTCATTTATAATGTGCACCCATGTGCATTAATATGCATTGCCTCTAAATTCTATTATTTGCAGTTTCCGCCTTTCAAAACTTAGAATTAATGATTTTCATTTTCACCAGTTTCAACCACTGGTTCAAAGCTGCAACCAATAATGTAATGACATTCTAATGTTAGGCCAAGAAGTGAAAGCAACACTCCATTTGTGTAAAGGAGAAAGAAAAAGATCATTCTGGCAGCCATGAGGGCAACATAGCATGTTGATCCTGCAAGCCTCAAATCTCCTGTTTTACCTGTGACTGAAAATAGTGTCTACTTTTGTGTTGTCGACTTTTCTTTATCCCCATGAGAAGTGTGTTATAGTCTCTATGTATACACAATGATCTACTGCTTAAGTAAGCCAGGACAGATACCAAGGCAGGAAACAACGACTATGTTTTAAGATTTAGATCCTGTCTAACCGCATATCATCAGCAAGAATCCAGAAGTAACACTCAGTATAGACATGCCATGTGTGGCTGCACACTTATTGTTCCCCTAGAACTTCTCAGCTTTGAGCAGCCAGTGTTAGGGCTTGAGAAAATACTCTACAGCCCTCATATCTAATTCAGAGAGAGCCCTAACCATATCTCAGGTAAATACATCCGTGACCATGGTGATCTTCCTAAACAGCCTTCATCACAGGGACCCTGGGAACTGCCCAGACCCATTGTAAGGAATTAAATGTTTTCAATTCTCTATGCTGATGGCTCCCAAAATTCTACATTAAGGTGTAGGAACTTGGAAGGAAGACGGTCTTGGAGCAGTGGCTTTCACGTTTTTTCCTCAATGTACAGTAATTGTTATTTTATTTCCCATTGTGACCTATATAAGCATATGTGCACTGTGAATAAATATAAACACATGCACTTACTTTCTTAAAATAAAAATTTGGGGGAAGCAATACATAAGCTGTGTGATACACCTTGTTCTATTCTACGATGTTATGTTCCAGTGCATTCATTAAGTTTAAATTTCTACCCAGATTTCACTAAAATTATTCTGATAGTCCATCATTATGACAGCAACCTGAAATTGGAAAAGTACTGAGCAAGGGATCTTTGGGGCCTGCGTTTATAATCATTTGGAGTTTGAGAGTGAGCTATGATGACCCCCAGACATGTGCCTTGGCACCACAGGTACATAGTGTATTTCTGCTCTTGTTGAGTTCTTGAAGAAGAAAAGCTTGAGAAATCATGATATGCTACAGAAGTGTTCAAAATCTCATTTACAGAAATCACATCTATGGACATAACTCAAATTTTTGACGTCTCCTTCCAAACCCTCTTTGACACCCTGGCATCAGTGGGCGGGGGAAGCTGGAAGTAGAGTTACCGTAGGAAGAACTGTTGAAGAGTTCAATGTTGAAGAAGGCATAGTCTCCACTGGTCATGCCATGTCTGTGTGCTGCCAGCATGATACTCCGGATGGTGTCGCCACTTGCACACATGATCACCACTGGGGAGAAGAACAAACGACACTCGTGAGACACCCAACACAGCAGACAGTAAGCACACCAAAACCAACTTGGGATACTGGGCTTGGGACACAGCAGTTAAATAGTCCTGAGGTATCTCCTCACGTAAATTACTTTCTACAGTAGTCCGTCTTCTCTGCAGGAGAAATGTTCCAAGGACCCACTGGATGCCTGAAACTGTGGATAATCCCAAACCCTACACATACCATGTTTCTTCCTATAAACAAGGACCTGTGATAGAGCTTAATTTGTAAAGTAGGCAGAGTAAGAGACTAACAATAATAATTAATAACGAAATAGAACAATTATAACAATATGCAATAACAAAGGTGTTTAAAATACATGAATCATTTATTTTTTGGAATTTTTCATTTAATACTTTCAGACCACAATTCAAAGCAGGTAACTGAAACCTCAGACCACAAAACGACAGATAAGGGGGAGACTACTATAATTACAAAGGGGAAAATTGTAACTTTATGGAAATTAACAAAATCACTGAAAGAAAATATGAGGGGGAATAGTTCTTTAATATTTTCTTATTACTTGTACCTGCAAATTCAAAGAACAATAAATCATTTAAACTATTTCACTTAATATTTATCTCTTTGATGCTAACACTGTAAAGAAAAATTCATTATAATATTTGTTGAATTAAATTTATTAATTTATGCATGGCCAGCTTCTATAAAAAATACTTGAGAAACTTTTATTGATGAATAAGTGAAAATTTTTCTAAATCAAAGATTTGGAAATAATCTTTAATGTTGTCTAGTCTTCCTATAAAACAAAGTTGTATTTAAAAATTTAAAACATAGTAACTATTAAGGGGGACCTAGCAGATACCACCATAAACAAGTGAGCCAACCTCACCAACTGAGGGAAAGAAGGCTCACCAGCCTCCTGACAGAACAAGTCCAGTGGGCAACCTACACCTAGTCAGGAGGAAGCAGCCACAAATCCAGGTGGGGTCAGTCTGTAGAATAACTGGCCTGGGCTCTTTAAAATGGTCAATTTCATGAAAAACAAATACAGGCTGAGGATACATTCTAGACTGAAAGAGACTTAGAACACTGAATACAATATAGGATACTTAACAGGATTCTGGACCGTGTGTGTGTGTGTGTGTGTGTGTGTGTGTGTGTGTGTGTTGCTGTAAAAGGCACTGTTAAAACAGATGGTGAAATATGACTAGGGGCTGGGGCTATAGCTCAGTTGGCAGAGTGCTTGCCTTGCAAGCACAAGGCCCTGGGTTCAATCCCCAGCACTGCAAAAAAAAAAGAAATATGACTAACATCTGTAATCTAGATAATAGAACTGCATTATCACTTTTCACAACTCTACTGTGGTTATTTAAGCAAACATATTTGTTCTTAGGAAACACACCCTGAAATGTTTAGAAGGAAAGAAACAATC
This sequence comes from Sciurus carolinensis, assembly GCF_902686445.1. NCBI lineage: Eukaryota > Metazoa > Chordata > Mammalia > Rodentia > Sciuridae > Sciurus > Sciurus carolinensis. Next base: position 28,209,481 of record NC_062218.1, on the reverse strand, counting down.
ATCAGGTTGGGGAAGCAGCTCAATGGCAGATGCTTGCCTAGTGTGTGAAAGGCCCTGGGTTCAATTCTAATATCTCCAAATGAAAGCTTTTTTTACCTAAATAATACATTAAATAAATCACTAGATGTTCTCATTATAAGATAAGAAAGGGTACCAACTGCTCTTCATACTCAAGAGCATGGTAAATGCATTTTCCTTAAAAACTCAATGCATTTTCCCTGCAAACTCAGATCAGAAGAGAGGCATTCTGCTGTCCGCATTTTAAAACATTATTCTCGGTTCGTCTCAACACACAGAGGAAATAGTTACCAAGGTCCCACGTTCCCTTTCCATGTCTTCTCAGTTTATAGCCACACTATGGGATTTGTGAGTCTTTAAGCAGCTCCAGATGATTGTTGCCTGACACCTAAGAGTGACACCAGCAGAAGTAAAGTGAGGACTTGGCTGTTGTCCAGTCTGGTCACTACTGATGGCCCCCAAACTCCACGACCATGTATTTGCTGCATACACCCTGTGTGGAGGAGAGACCCACAGAGACCTGAGGGCTGTAAACCGCATTATCACAATGCATGCCAGATCTCCAGGGTGTGTATGTTCTTTGTAAAAGCATGGGTGCTGAAAGGTTTAAAGTGCAGGCTGTGCCTGAGCAGCTTTGGCAACCTGTGTGGAAGGTTGGGATCTTGCTGATATTTCGTTTACTGCACAAATTAATTCAAGAGTGCTAGGTCTTGGCTCTGATATTTCACATTACAAAGGGGCTCCATGAAGAGGATAAAAGCTTTAGAGAACAAGTTTTTAAAACAGTGCAAAACTGCTAAAGACCTATAACTATGGGAGCAGGTATTGCTTGTGCATGAAAATATAGTTATTTACATTTGAGATAAACAGATATCATGAGATCTCAGTGAAGAAGCTCCCAAAGAAACTCCTAATCATTCATTATAACAGACCTTTGTTTTAGCTCTCATTCAAATCTTGCCCCTTCAATTAAAAAAGTAAAAAAACAGTCAAGATGTTCCACAAAATAGTCAGCTAGGGGGTAAGGACGAGTTTGAAGAATATGGATTCCAGGAGTAAGCGCCTCCAAAAAGGAACCAGAAAGCTGTCTGTCTGCCTGCCTACCAGGCAGCCCTTACCATTTGTTAATCAACTGCTTGTAGTCTAGGGTCTATTTCTCAGTCCCTATGTGCAAAACCTGATTTTGCCAGCACATAAAGAGTAAAGTCATTGCTTAGGAGCAGATTTCCAATAACCTACATCAGATATGTATAGATCATCTAAGCTGCAGATTATTTAAGTTTCATGGAGACCAGAATGGTCATGAATACATGTGTATCAACATGCCCTGTACCCTCAGCATGCCAACTGGGCAGCCAAATAATGAGCAACAGGATGCTAGCAAGGATGGGATCAGAATCAAGGAGGTCCTTTGAAGGATTCAGGCATCCAAAGGCACCAGCCACTGACAACACCACTATGACTGAAGAGGTTATACCTCAGGGCAAGAGCACAGGCTTCCCCAGGTCATGGGCAGGCTCTGCCCAACACTGTATTCTGTGGCACTTCTCCTGTTTATATACTCCTGGCCCATTTCCTTCTCTCTCCTTCCAACACCACTCCAAGCCATCTGCAGGGTACATTCTTTCTTCAAATGTTAGTACCCACTTAGTCTGAGCAAAAGTGTTATAGCACAGCATTTTTCTAACTATGCAGACTTTACTTTCAATCTTACCATTTTGTGTTTAACTATGTGATTTACTCTCAAAAGGAACCCCTAATTCCCAAGTTCACGGACAGGGCACGGTCTTTCTTGAATAAACCAAACCCACATTATCATCAAGTTCATGCAAGCTGAAGCACGTACTTAATGACACTACCAAAGCAGTCAGAGTGCAGAATCCCAAATTTTCAGGATGTCCTCCAATCTTCTTTCAGTTGTCTTAGTCATGCCTAAGTGAACAGCAAGTATTTTTAGCAACTTGTCTTTATACAGTCTATCAAAAGGTTTTAAATAGTTTTCATTGAAATAGTTTTCCTATTCATGTTTCATCAGTTTATACAATAACTAATTAAATTAATAATAAGCAGCATAATAACAAGAGACATAAACAGATTTGGAAAGTATGAGAGGTGTCTGGAATACTCCAGAGATATATACTACCTACCCGCAACAGTAACGTTTCCCAGCAAGAGGAAAAGGAGAGACTGTCTGCTTGGTGAGTCTGAAAGAAGACACTGAGCATTCCAGGCTCTGTCCTCTTTCGTCCCCTTTGAGATGTGTCTACTTACAGAGAGCACACGTTATGGGCTACTTCTGTCACAGGGTAAGAGGCCTGCTCCTGGAGAGGGACTTGAAGCTGCAAGGCACTGTGATCTGGTGGATGTCTCTGCCTAATTTGGGGAGGAAGTGATAGTAAGCAGGCCCTTTTGGCATCAGATCTAAATCCGTGTTCTCCAATCCATTTCAGCAATAATGAACAAGGTATTTTCAATTCTCCATCTGACTTCTGCACCTATGTTCCTTTTAAGTCTAAATTTAGAATGGAAAGAGAGATGTCGCGGCATGGAGGCAAAACAAAGTGTACCACATCCTGTGAGCTGAAAATGTAAAAGCACAAATGAAAAACCAAAACTCAACGGTAATTTTGGAAGAAATACAAAAATAAAAATTAAAAACCCTCCAAGCATGAGAAATAAAAAATTAAAAAATAAACCAGGTGGTAAATAGGAAAAAAATCAGAAAAATAGAGGTCAATCCAAATAAGAGGGGAAAAAATCTAGAAAGAGAAAAGGAGTGGGATAAAAATCATCAAAGGAGGACTGAGGATATGGCTCAGTATATACAAAATACACACACACACACACACAACACAATGCACACACACACACACACACACACACACACACACATAAATACTCATCAAAGAAATAATTTAAGAAATTTTCCAAGAATTAAAAGACATGAGTTTCTGGAAAGAAGTGACCCAAGGGTAATAGGCAAAATTCTGGCACTAATGCACATCATAATGAAATGTTAAAACACTGGGAGCAAAGAGAAGACTGTAAAACTTTTCAGTAGGGGGGAAAATTCAGAATCTGAATCAGTTCAAACTTCCTAACAGTAACATCAGGGCTTAGAAACAATGGGATGATGCTGTCAAATGTTGGGAGAAAATGATTTCCAACCTAGAATTCTATACTTATGTTTAAGGGCAGGATGAAGAAATTTCCATTCATGAAAGTTCTCAAAATTCAGTTCTCATTCATTCTTTCTCAGAAAGCTCCTGGAGGACGTACATCCCCAAAACAAGGGCAAAAGCAAAAAGAGGAGCACACAAGGACCTAGCTCAGAGATGGAAGTGACCAGAGACCAAGGAAGATATTAAAGGAACAACCCAGAATGAGGACTGTGCAGTATACTTCAACCACAACCTTGCTAAAACAGAATTATAAGATGATTTAGTTTTAAGGCCATAGGAAACTTTAAAAAACGAACTAAAAAGCATTTTTGTTTTGTTTTGTTTTGTTAATTTTTACCCTAAACCAGAAAGTGGGGCAAGAAAGGAAATGTCATCCTAGTAGACTGTATGTCTCAACTGTGAATAGTATTTAAAAGAGAATAATAATATTGATACTGAATACTGAGCTAAACAAAATTTTGACAGGTCCATGTTAGAAAGAAAGTGTGTATGTGGTTAACAGACAGTCGAAGAGATCTCAATGTTCATCTCCATGGGGATACCAAGAGATAAGGCCTAAAACTGAAAAAATCAAAAGTAACATGTTATTTAGAGATATAAAGACAAATATCTACAGAACAGTTAAAAAAGCTAAAAATGGTTGCCTCTGGAAAGTCAGAAATGGGGAGTAGAAGACAATAAAAGTTTTCCTAATAAGATTTGTGTAATTTTCTGACTTTAAATTATGTAACTATAAATTTAATTCTGGTAAATTAAAGTTTATTTTTTTTCAACAAAGGTTTCTCTGGCTATTTCCTACACTTAAGGGATATCATTTGCAAAACTGAGATTACAGTTTCTTTTTTGTTGTTCACAAAGCTCTATCTGCTCCAAAGGTCTGGAACTTCTACATTGCAGGCTACAGTGCTTCTCTTTTCCCATGTTATTTTGTGTCAGTTGTTTTACACTCATAGTGTGTTATTTAAAAATTCTGCTGATCAACCACTTGATCATTTACCCCAGACTACTAAAAATAAATAATTCCTGTACTGATTAATTACTATTATCGCTACAGTTATTATCTAGGCCCAGTTTGATGACATACTAGTAACTAAAATTTTTTAAAAATCTTGTATGTAGAATACTTCTAGTTCTGCATTTTATAAGTGGTATCAACAAAACAACCACTGGCTTTTATTGCCTGAGAAATCATTTAATTCTGTTTTTTTAAAGATAAATCTATCATTAAGTGTGGACTGTTTAGGGCAATGGTCATATGCATAAGTGAGTCCATTTTAAATAAAGATCATCATTTTTTAAAAAAATATGCTCAGGTACGTGTATGTTGGTGGCATGAACTAAAGACATGAGAGGAAAAGTTGTTTAAAATTATTGACTTATATATAGTAAATCCCTAAGATGAAAGAATAACTGAAGTATTTTAGTTTTTCTACAGTTCAGCCCATAGCCAAATAAAAATTTAGTCATATTATTATTTGGGATATTACCATTGTCAGTTTTTGCCATTTAAGAGATTCAAATATTCATAATTTGGTTTTAAATATAAACTCAATATAATACAAAAACAAGTGCTAAAAACGTTCTCTGCAAAAGAGAGAAAAGGAACTCTCTAAAGCCCGCTCTAGTTTATAATGCTTAATAAGGAATTTCCAAAGACGGAAATACTGTCAGTTACATTTGTACACTTCTAAGGTATATTTAAAAAAAAATGACTGGCTTTCATTGCTTGAAAAAACTAGTCAACCCTCAGTCTGTCTTTTAAAAATAAATTTATCATTAAGTGTGGAATATCAGGGTAGTGGTCATGTGCACAAGTGAATTCCATTTTAAATAAAGATCATTATTTTTTAAAATAGCTTATGCACAAATCAGAACCACTGAACATCAGTTTGAAGAGGACTGATTCTCACCAGAGTCTCTGTACACAGGGGAGGATGCTCAGCACAGAGAAGTTCAATATTTTGCACAGATCCCCAAGCTGATAAGTTAAGACACCAGATCCTGAAGCATCTGCTTCTCAGTCCAGGGTTCTCTCCTAAGGCATGACCACCCCTTCTCAGGAAGGGTGCTTATCATCATATATATAAAGTAACAACCATTATGATAAAAACTACACATATGTTGAGCCCTGACTATGGGTCTGGCACTGTTTCAGCATATTTCATGGGTTAGTTCCTCCATCTTCCCAAAGATGGGGGCACTCCCTCTACCCCACCTTTACCTGAGGGCCCAAGGTACAGACTTCAATAGCAGTTCGATAGTAGAGTTCACCAGCCAGTGAGTGGCTGAGCTACAGACTCCACTGAAACCATATATCGAACCCCTATTTAACATATTAACTGTTGATGGTGAAGTAATAACTGATGTGTTTGTGGAAGATCCCCTGGGAGAGCTTTGTTATCAAGCAACTTTCTCTCCTGAGAGTAAGGAATTTGGAAGGTAGGGAAAATGGTTTAGGAAAGAAACTATTTTATTTCATATTTCTGAATATATTTCAGGTTCCTGTTGGAAATATGTTTTCAAGTAAGAATCATAAAATCATAACTTTATCACCTGTGAAATATAAACGTGAGCCCAGCCAACTTTCATCACTAATTAAAATCAGGAAGAAAAAACAGCAAAGAGACTTGGTAATATCTATGAGACTTTGAAATATATAAATATATGTATATATATATTACATACATAAATTATATTACATACACAAATTACATATGTAATTACATGTAATGTCTATATATTTATTTATATATATACATATATATACATATATATATATATATATATATATCAATCACACAGAGATATCTACATAGCAGTACCAGCAGAATGCAGCCCAAATCCTCTGAAGCGTGAGGCCACCAACATCCCAGGCCCACCAGGGGACTACTGCCCTCCCTGTGCCATGGCCTCAGCAACCATTGCGAGGCTGAGAGGCCCTTGGCTGAGATCTGCCCTCACTTGAGCAAACAGATCCCCTCTCCCTGGTACCCTAAGCCACGTGCGCTGAAGTCTGACTGCCCACTGGAACCAAAGCAGCAAAGGCAGTACACAAGTGCTTGCAAACCGCGGATCTCGCCCATAGAGGGACACACACCCCCAACCCCAACCAGTCCTAAGTCTCCAACTTCTAGCTCCTGGCCCTGGAAATCTGAGAGCTGAAGAAGCAGGTTCCGAAGTCTAGAGTAGCCCGAGGTCTGCAAGGAGGCTGCAGTAACCCGGGGACTACAAGTGTGGAGAGAAACATGTGAAATCCCAGGCCAAGCGTGGCGAGTTCACAGGCGTTGAGCACAAATGCCCTTTTTCATAATCAGCAGAGCCGGCACCCCGCCTGCTTAGCTGGCAGGGATTCGGCGCAGACGGCCTGGAGTTCGAATGCTCAAAACATGCCAGGCAGCCTACTGTCAACACCTCCTGCCCCTTCGTTCTAAAGGGTGTGTCACTCGAGTCCGAGGCCAACTTCGGAAGCGGGGTGGCTACAGCGCCACCTCAATAGCCTCTCTGCCCACTCTCACCTGCTCCTGAGATTCCCAGCCTCAAGTTGTGCTGGCCCCAACGGCCAAAGCCCAGGTTCCCGTCCTTACCAAGCTGTAGTTAAAACCCGCGCATGGCTCAGCTTTGAGTCTCACCCGGTGGCACCAAGGTTGCGGAGAGTTTTGCTGGGGTTTCACCACTGGCACTCCAAGCGCGTGCGCACTGAAGGAAATTAGAGGCGGGATTCCCGGAGTGCAGTTCACGCCAACCCTACACTACCCAGGAGGAAACTGCGCTGTGCTGGAATCTCACCCCGCCTCCTCGCAGTCTACCTGCAGTAAAATGGGCGGCAAGGGGGGCTTCCGCGATTACCTTTCCTCGACCACCTACTCCCTGCAGCCATAGCCACCATTCCCAGTCTTGAGCTCTTTGTCTTGTTTGGGTATTATTCTAAACCCCACAGAGACCGGAGGAGAAAATTTGGCCCGGAGCGGGTCAGGTAGAAAGGAGATTCGATGGCCATTTCTCCAGAGCTGCCGCAAAGTCTAGTTCTGGGCGCTTTACACTGTGATGCCAAACGCGCCAGGGAAAATGAGTGTCGCCCGAGTCCAAACACTACGAGGCATTTTGGGTGGAAACCACAGAAGCTTGTTTATAAGGGACTAGAGGGGTCATGGAAGGAATGAGAGAGCGATACAATGAGCCTTTAAAAGAAGCCTGGGGTCTGGGTAAGAGCAGCTTGGGAAACCGAGAGGCCCGGGCATGAGCCAAGTGGGGGCGCGCAGCTGCACAGCGTCCTAAGACGCCTCCACTAAGTAGGAGCGCACAACAGCAATGGACAGGGTAACAACTTCTTTCGGTCTTGGCATGCTTCAAACCCTGGAGCAGGGCACTGGTTGTGCGACTCTAATCGCCAACCCTGCGCTGGCAAAGAGGGAGCGGGCAAGAAAAACCTCAGGTGGTTTGACAGCACCTGTTAAACCTGGACCCGCAGAAGATGACTTTTCCTTGCCCAGACCCCTCCAACTCCCCAGGACCCTCTAGGTACACAGCGATGGGTGACCCTCAAAGGTCGCTGCCAGACAGCTCACACCTGAAGAATCCCCGCACGCACCCTCCCGGGATCCTCAACGCCGCAGGGAACAGTGAGATCTGCAGAGGACAGGACCGGTGTGTAAGGAGAGCCGAGGAGAGAGGATGGGTTAGGACCAGGGGTCCGGGACGCGCTCCTGCTCACCTCGCTCACTGGCCTGGATGTAGCGCACGATGTCGTCCAGATCCAAATCTTTGGTCTCGTCGAAATTGTAGGCGGACGTATGCAAACCCTCCTCCTGGAAAACCTCGTGAACCCCCTCGAGGGTAAAGTAACAGTTCCGTTCCAGTTTGTCGTCGCTGTAGACCAGAGCAGCGCGGCTCCAGTGGTGGTGGCGGAACAAGGCTAGCATCATCTCGCCCATCTTGGAGTAGGCAGGCGCCACACGCGTGAGGTGCGAGTACTCAGTTTCCTTGTGTTGGAAGCCCGCGGCCAGTGCTCCGGCCGACAACATGGGCAGATCCCAGTGCGACGCAAGTCGAGCCACCGGCGCGGCAGCGTACTCGCACACAGGCCCCAGGATGAGGTCCGGCTTGGCGCCTCGTGCAGCCGCCACGCGGTCCACCAAACTGAAGAGTGCACGGTTACCGCAGTCCGAGTCCTCGTAGGCCACCTGGAAGCTAGTGCCGGGCGGCAGAAGCCGTCTCCCGGTCCCGTTGCCCTCCACGCTGCGCAGGGCATACTCGATGGCTGGCCGCACCCGAGCCAGTGAGAACAAGTACGAGTCGTCCTGGGGCAACAGCACCAGCACCTCGATCTTCTGAGGCGGCAGCGCCTCTCTTTCCCGGCGCCCGCTGCCTGGGCCCGTGCCCCCGCCGCCACCGCCACCCGTGCCGCCAGCCAGCAACGCCCAGCCGAGCAGGACGCACGCGGAGAAAGTGAGCACCAGCAAGGACGGCATCGTGCCGCAAGAAAGCGGTCGCCTTCGCCGCCGACTCGCCTCCTGCCCCCCACCCACCCTTCCTCTTTCTTCCCCACTCTTCTTTCCGAGGTCCCTGCGCCCCCTTGGGCGATCTAAGAAAACAGAATACCCCCTTCACTAACGCGCCAAAAGATAGAGAGGAACAGTCCTTCTCTGCAATGTCACTAGTTTTTAAAAAAAGAAAGAAAGAAAGAAAAAAGTTCACCGAGTGTAAACCTGTGCGTCTGTAATATACATATATACTTATTATAAATATATATATTCGCCCTCCCTTTATACATATGCTATTTGCTTAGAGGTGGCTTCTTATTTGGGCGTTGCTAAGGTTGCTTTTGAAAGCGTATTTGTAAAAGAAAAAAAAAAAGTTAGACTTGTCCAAGTGCTTGTAATTGACGGTGCATCTCCTTCGCGTTTGATCTCATTGATTCGCGCCGGTTCCTGGATCCATAGCCCGCGTTTAAATAGCGTGGCAGCGGCGGAGCGTGTTACCACACATGGCGCGTCGAGGCCGGACTTGTATTTCCAGCGGGTGGAGTGAGTGGGGGTGGGGAAAGGTGGGGGCTGGGCTGGGGGGAGCCTCTCATTAACATTCTTACATCAGGGCTCCTCCCCGCGCCCCTTCCCGGCCCGCCGCTCCCCTTCCCCTAGCCCTCAGTGCTGGCCGGCCCTATGCCTGCCTGTTCTTTAAAGCCGCAACCGCCCACGTCTGCACCGGCGGGAGCCCCTACGGATCCGCGCGCCTCTACGATCCCCGCCTCTCCCTGGCCACGCTCTCTCCAGCTCCAGGCTTTAAAAAAGGAAATGTGTTTGAAAGTAAAGAAATGCGCGCGCGCGCACACACACACACACACACACACACACAGTGCAAAAAAAACAACAGCAGGATTAGGGAAAGGGAGTGGTTCTCGAAATTGATGGTCTCGTGCAAAAATCCGTAGGTCCTGTTCGCTCTCACCTCTTTAATGATCAGGGTACATTCCTTCCTGGTGAACCTACTCGGGTCGGCACCTGACCTTCCTGGTTCCCCGGCGAAAGGTCAGGGAACAAGAAGCAAGATCCCAGGGCAAAAGGCTCATTTGAAGCCAATATACCCAGCTGACCCGGGCATTACCCTCATCTTTCCTTCCCGGACTCCGCCGGCCCCCTCCCTCAGAGCCGCGCGGCTTCACTCTGGGAGTCGCAGCGGTTCCAGGGTCACTGTGTACCCTCACAAAGACCCTCCGCCGACGCACTGAGAGCAGGAAAGTGAAACTTGTTGCTCCCGAAAACGAGAGAACGGTTCGGCTCCTGGAAATGGCACAAAGCTTGAAATGCATCGCCAAGACGTCCTCCAGACTCTGCTAAACCAGGTAACTAAATAAAGGGACCGTCTCCCCGAACGGCTTCCTGGAAGATCCCCTGAGTTCGGACGAACGCGCCCCACCAGACCGAACTCCCAGAGATCCATCCGCTTCTCCCCGGCGCGCTAGGCACTGTGCTCCTGATTGGCGATGCCAAGGAGGGTCCTGCTTCCCAGATCCAGTCTATTCAGTGGTCACAGCCACAACAGTAGTAGAGACGCGGTGGAAACAACTGTGTAGAAGTCCATCGCCAGAGGAGCATCGCAGGAGGGAGTTCGCCGCGCAGCCAGGCAGGTCAGAAGGGACCCTCTGTACGCTGTAACACACCGAAATCATTTGCGCTGTGAACGCGCTCCATTGCACCAGAGAATTCTAACTCTGAAGTCCCGCAAATTAAAATAAATTGAAAATGTTTTAAAATGTCCTTTCATTTGACTGGGCGTCCCTGTCCACAAATTTCTATTAGTCTTTTAAACGTACGCCCTCTTTCGGCAGAAACTTGCATCTTAACTCCGGTGCCAGGTCCCAGGCGCTGCTTTTGCTTTTTTTTTTTTTTTTTTTTTTTTTTTTCCTAAACATTGAGGCCCTTGCTCTCATTTGTGACCGTGAAAAGGCAAATTGAGGTTTCCGGAGATGTGGCAAGTTTTGGCATCAGTTCTCTTCACCGTTAACGACATTCCTTATCGCTCTTTCTGGCATCATAAACGTAATTATGGGTAACGTTTCAGCCTCTCAGTCATTTAGATTTCAGATTATGCACCCTGATGCCTAAATCCCAAAGTAGGAGCGTCTAACTCCTGCGAGAACTAATTTAGTTAGAGCTGCTAACCAGTAGCAAAAGAGGCATCTACGTAAAATTTAATTCCACGAACAGGCTAATCCACTCACACTGGAAACAGATTTAGCGCTTCACAGCAATTAAATCCTTCCTGACCAACGTTTGTTTATAGGATCGTAGTTATTTAAAAAAAAAAAAGACAACAGGACAACAGCTAAATCCAGAATTCCAAGGGTCTTAATGGATTTCAACTGGTTGCCAGGAGACGTGAAGGACCGAGGTTTCTGATTACTCCCCGGTATGCCCAGTGTCTGGGGGACACCGGCCAAGGGCGATATGATTCTGCAATGTGTGATGTGGGCTTACTCAGAGAGTCTGGGGTTTCAGTGGCGACCGGCATGAACGCCTCTCTTATCCCAGGCGCTGGCCAGCCTGGCCCGAAGGTCAGCCGCAGGGCAGTGCGATTACGTTAGTGTGAGCACCTTAGCCTTCCCGCGGCCTTTAGATAGGCGCTCTCAACCGCCAGCTTGTAGCTCAACCATTCCCACAGATGGAAGTTTTGGAAGGGAAGAGCTCCCACAAACTAGAGGGTCCAACCAAAAAAGCTGGTGGTCCTGCTCTTGCACATATTCCAAACACCCCTTAAAAATTCCAACGAACAGAAATTAGGATTTCAAAAAAAGTTCTTCAAATACAAACAGGCACACGATTATTGAAAACCTCACCAAGTAATATAAGCACATGAAATTTAATGGTATAGACTTGGGTTTTTTTTTCCCCCCATCAAATAGATTTTTTTAGCAGCCAGCTGAGAGTTTGTGTATAGTCACTCGGCCTGACATCTCCAGTTCTCTAGTTGAAAAAGTATAAATCATGCATGTAAATACCTCTTTGTCCCTTGAGAACATCTTTAAATGAGATTGGATTAGAAATAATCTTATTATACCAAGTACAAAAGAGGGTTAGAGACAAAGCAAACTCCCACTTTAATAACATTAATTTGTATCAATTTTTTAATCTTATAGATTGCTATTTTCAAGCTATAGGGCCCTGTAAAACTGAAAATAATACCATTTTATAAGAATTTGTAATACTATCATAAAACCAAAGTAAAACAAGAAAGAAGGGGTGAAAAAATAGAAATAACTCATCCCTTGGGCTCAAAATTAGCCTATCAAAAGTCTAAAGACAATAATAGTCCTAAATGTGATATTATAAAAATTAAGACTTTTTAGATATGTTTTCATCAATATCCAAAAAACATGTTGTTTTTTTTTTTACTTTAAACCACTAAAATAAGGAGGTAAGAGTTCTATAGAGTATTCAACTGTTTAATTTCCAGCTCTGTGAATTGAAATTCGTGTCCATATATTATTCCGCTACTCTCCAGAAAGACAGTACCTCTATAGGGAACCTAGCTGGATTCTAGGTAATGTAGTAGAAATGCTACTGTAATGAAGTTTTCTCTACCATTTGTAACAATCTCTATAACCCTGCTCCCTCAGAATCCTGGCTGCAACCTTTAAAATGGCCTGTTCAGATTTTCAAGGGGCCTCTTCCTTGTTCAGCCAGCTCTGAAGTCACACTCAAGAGCACTCCTAAAGCCTATAGGCAGCCTACAAGAAAATACCTTCTGGGGACAGAATTGTTGAAAACACACTTCCCCCTAGAGGCAGAAAAGATGAAAGAACATGACACATAAGAGCATTTCTGTAATTTAATGACTGTCGAGATCTTCATTTTTAACATAGAGTTGATGTTTCAAAGGGAACTAACTGTTTAAGAAGTGGGAGAAAACTCATCAGACTTGAAAAAATCAAATCAAAACTGCCCCTGGGTTTCAGCTTTCCTTGTAGGAACTCTATTATTTGACTCCTTTTCTTGTACTATACAAATCTAGGCTTTTTTGCCATCACTAAAAGAATAGCAATTGTTTTTTCTACTTAAATTTATGATTCAATTTCATCTGAAACTGCAGTTAAATGTGGACTTAAGAAGGCTTCTTTTGAAAACCCACTTTCTGTATTACTATCCATTTAGCCCATCAACTGCAATCTTTTTTTCCATTTACTTGAAGATGTTCTGAGACAAAGTGGAACTAGGAAGATTTCTGAAAAATGTTTTGCTCACCTGTGATTTGACCTCAGTACTGGCATAAGAAATGCAAGCTACCAGGTATCTCTGACTTATAGAAAATTTATTTTGTGTAGATTATTATATTACAAAACAAAACATTACATTACCTCCAAAGTGTCTGTACTTGAACTTCGTGGGTAGCAATATAGACTACATTAAATTGGTTTCTTTAGTTATACACGGTGTTCTTCCAAAAGGCATTTTAGAAGGCACATAAATATATAAAATGGAATTTTGGAAAACTTCACTTAGGGCAACATGAACAGTCATTGGGTCCTACTCTCTTAGAATTTACTTTCCTCCTAAGCCTTTAGTAGTGGACCCAAGCCTCAGAAATATTCTGCTCTCCCATCTGAGTTTCCATAACATTCCTGGTTCATGATCACACTGAATTGTGTTTCCATTTAACAAGGAGGTCTCTCTGGGTTGAAATACAGTCTCCTGGGTTTTGCAGTATGAAAAAAGCATGTATTCAGAAGCCTCACAAATAAGTTCCTAGATTATCGTCTGACCTATTTGACTTTCAGTTTCCTCTATTCACACACTTTTTAAATGGAGGTATTGTCCTTGTGTTATAGAAGTAAGGTAGAGAAAAAACGGGGGCTAAATGCTTAGTATACAGTAGGAAATTAATAAACAGCAGCCCTTGTAATAACATTCCCTTCAATGCTCATTTAAAAAATATATATTACACCAAGTAATTAGCGATTAGTGTTTGTGGAATGAATGAATAAATGAATGAATTCAAGGGCCAGGTGCAGTGATCCACGCCTATAATCCCAGCAGCTCCATACACTGAGGCAGAAGGATCCTAAGTTCAAAGTCAACCTCAGCAACTTAGCAAGGCCTAAGCAACTTAGAGAGACCCTGTCTCTAAATAAAATATTAAAAAGGTTGAGGATGTGGCTCAGTGGTTAAGCACTGCTGGATTCAAGACCTGGTACCAAAAATAAATAAATAAAAATAAAAATAAGTAAATGAATTCAAAACTCTAAAAAATATGATTTATGTGTAACTTGATTACAACAGACCTTATTTTATAACGTTTGTTTGCTAACAGTGGCCTCCCTGGGGAAACCCTTCTGGCAATCACTTTGGTATTGGCCCTGGATTCCCAGTCTCAGCTATTTCCTGGTAAGCTTGTGACAAGTCTGCTCGATATTCTTTCTTCTCTATAACTGGGCAAAGAGAGCAGGAGCTGATGCTTGCCACCCTGCACCTCCCCATAAAAGTGATCAGGCTCCTCTAGAAATTCAGGCTGAGAGGACTGAAGAGAATAAGGAGAGACAAGGGTCAATTGGGGAATAATGAAAATGAAGTGGGTAACAGGAGAGGCCATGCAAGGCACAGGACTTTGAGGATGGGGAGGGATCAGAAAGCACAAAGAGGATTAAATTAGGAAGAATGGATCTAATTTCCAAATCATGGATGTAATCATAAATGAGGGAGTAACAGAATGTATCATAATGTACTAAATACACAGGCTATACAACTCAGCTTCAAAGAATGAAATTATGGCATTTGTTGGTAAATGAATGGAGCTAGAGAATACATGCTAAGTGACATAAGCCAAACCCCAAAAACCAAAGGCCGAATGTTTTCTCTGATACGTGAATGCTAATTCACAATAAGGGGGTGGAGGGAACAGGGAAGAATAGAGTTGCTTTACATTAGGTAGAGGGGAGTGAAGGGAGGGGACGGGGTGTGGGGTAGGAATACTAGTAGAGTGAAACAGACATCATTATATCATGTACATGTATGACTGCGTGACCCATGTGATCCTGCAATATGTATAATCAGAAAAATGAGAGATTACACTCCATTTATGAATGATTTATCAAAATGTATAAATGCATTCTACTGCCATGTACAACCAATTAGGACAAATAAAAAAATTAATTAAAAAATGTTTGACCCAGACCTTAATGCTTTTGTTCAATTCAAACTTTTTTAAATACCTACAATGTGTAGGCCTTAGCCTACGGTGTTCTATAGCTTTACCCTATTATATCGGACATTTATTCTTTTGTTTGAAGATATGTTATATTTAAACCTGTGTAATAGCCAGATAAGTTATAATGTCAAATGTGCTAAGTTCAAGAGCAACATTATCAAGACAATAATATGCCAAATTTCAAAAACATCTCATAAAATTATTTGTCTGATCTTATATCATAATATTGAACATTTTACAATCTAAATTAAATCACCATTAAATCATTAAAATATAGACGCCATAAAGACTGAACTTTTTTTCTTCAGTCCTGTATTCCCTCCTTCAAGAACAACATGTAGACGCTTAGATTTTTATTTTACCAATGATGTATCCACAGAATACAAAGATTATTACGAAACACAATTTAGAAGAGAAATAATGAAGCAATAAAAGGAAAAAGGATAATTCAGAGAAATTAGCTCTTATATATAAATCCATGTATATGAAGTTTTAAAATCAAAATTTCCAGAACATTCAGATATGGTCATGTTGGATTTCTGATTATGTAAACAATGTAAGAGGTCAAATACTCATTTTTTATGGATTTTTTGTTATTGCTGCCTTTGTGTGTGTGTGTGTGTGTGTGTGTGTGTGTGAGAGAGAGAGAGAGAGAGAGAGAGAGAGAGATACCAGGGATTGAACCCAAAGGCACTGAACCACTGAATTACATCCCATCTTTAACCACTAAGCCATATCCCTAGCCCCTTTTTTTAATTTTTTATTTTGCATAAGGTTTTGCTAAGTTGGGGAGGCTGGCTTCGAACTTGTGATCCTCCTGCCTTGGCCTCCCAAATCACTGGGATTACAGGTGTGCACCACTGTGCCCTGCCTAAATACCAATTTTAAGTGATCTTAGCACATTGATTTTTTTTTACCAGTGTCTCATCATTCACATTTAATTCTTGATTATTTTCTTGCTAATGATAAAAATGCAGTACACACATTCTAAAAAACATCAGTGCATTATCTTTTATCATCCTCTGAACAGGAATTAAAGGTGAGAAGGAAATTTTCTGTTACCACCATGTGCAATGTTGTGAGATACAGTTTTTTATTTCTTTCCAGCAAGTACATTCCACTTGGCATTAAATCTTGGATAGCTGATGCATGAGACTAAAATAGAATAGAATGCCATGAGGAAAACATCAGGAAAATTCTTGTCATTTGCCCTCTCATATTTTTGGTAATCATGTTGTGACATCAACTTTCACCCTCATATTAAGGGAGAAAATTGTCTCATCAAGTTGACATTGTTCCTGTTTGATTTTTGGTAACTCCTTAACATTTCATGTTCTTCTTTGCTTTTTATCTGACCTAAAAATATATTCTCCTTTCAGCCCTTTTGTTCTTTTTCCCTTCGCCATCTGCCTGGAGAAATAGTGAGGACTATTTTAACCTGAACCCTGCTGCTTCGCAGACTTGATTGCCTTTAGGTCTGACCTGGAAACAACCTCCTTCGTGGATGAGCTCTCATATTCAAGTGTATATAAATGTATAAATTATCTCAAATTGCAAATCATTCAGTGTTCTAGTGAATCCCTTTGGGTTCTTTTTGAACCTCAGGTACAAATTTTTTAATTAACCATATCCTTAATCCTAAGCACATTCATCATCATCCCATAGGTTCTTGCCTTATTTGATTTCTCCCTTTCTTTTTTCTCTTCACATGCCTTTTACTTAGGATCTTTTTTAATGTGATTAATATAAGCCACAGATAAATTCACATTTTTGAAAAAGTGTTCTTTGTGCATGCATGTTTCATTCCAATGGAGAAATTGTTCTGTATTCTTTTTTGTTTTCTCAGAGAAACGTGGATAGGTCTGCACACATACTAAGTGTAATATTTATCTCATGACTTCTGCATGTTGCCTAATATTCTACCATATTTTACTTATCCATTCTCCAAGATTTTGAAACCTGTGTTAATTCTCTGCTACCGGAAACTGCCTTCATGAGGATCTTCATCTGTGTTCCCTTATGGACTCACATGAGCATTTCCCCGAGGTTCAAGTTTCTGGTTCAATGATATATGAATTTTTATTTTACTTAGTATGCTAGATTACTCTGCAGAATGGCAGCATCAGCCTGCACTTCCACCAGCTCTATAGGAGGGTTTTCTTTAGTGCAAATTTAAAGTTTTTTTTTTTTTTTTTTTTTTTTTTTTTTAACCAAAGGCGAATGTTTTGTCTGATATACAGATGCTAATTCACCATGGGGGTGGGTGGCAGCTACAGAAGAATAGAGTTACTTTATATCAGTATGTTTCTAATGCCTGTCCTAGTGTGTCTGTATTACCAAAGAGAAGAGATGAATCTGTTTCCTGAGATCCTTCCTAGCTTCAGACTCTTTTTTTCTAGATGAAAAGAGTTTGAACACAAGGCCTGAAATTGACCTCTAATTGATCTTAACCAGGTCATTTACTTCTTTCTGTTCAAACACTGTGGACGAAAGAATTGCATGTGATTACTTAATAATTGATTGCCCTAAGTAAAATCCCATTGTTGTTGCCAAAACAGGGAGAAATGGATGATGAATGACCAAAAACAGAGAGCTAATTGGAAAATAAGTCATCCTTTGGTATCCGTGGAGAATTGGTTCCAGGACTCCTTATGAATATCAAAATCCATGGATGTTCACATCTTTCATATAAACTGATAGATTTGCATATCACTTACACATATCCATATATTTTGAATCATCTCTAGATTACTTATAATACACAAAACTATAAGTGACATGTAAATAGCCCTTATTATGTATTGTTTAGAAATTAATGACAGGAAAAATATCTGCACATGTTCAGTACAGATGCAATTTTTTCCTGAAGGCTTTTGATCAGTAGTTGGTTGAATCCACAAATGTGGAACCCACAGGAGGGAGATACAGAAGGCCACCTGTGTATGCTTAAAACTATCACCTTGTAGTTAGGAGTATGACCAACGCACAACCTAACCCAAGTCACAACTTCTCTGAGCAAGATGCCTCAGTTTTCTACTTCCGCATAATAAGCCACCCCAAAACTTAATGTCTTAAAACAGCAACCATTTATTTACCTGTGATTCTGTAGCTAAGTTCAACTGGGTGGTTCTTCCGGTATTGTGCCTGAGATTGCTTATGTGGCTACAGCCATCTGGCAGTTTATTTGGGGCAAGTAGATCCAAGATAGTCTCAGTCATGGGACTTAGGATATAGCTCAGTTGGTAGAGTGCTTGCCTTTGCAAGCCCGAGTGCCTGGGTTCAATCCCCAGCACCGCAAAAAAAAAAAGAAAAGAAAAGAAGAGAGAGACAGAGAGAGAGAGAGCCTCAGTCACATGTCTGGAGGTTAGCAAGAGACATCAACCAGAACATCTCAGTTCTTGGCCTTGCATCTTTTCCAGCAGGATAACTGGGTTTTCACAGAGTGGTGGCAGCCTTCCAGGAAGGCAAGTCCCAATGCATAAGTACTTCTCAGCCTCTAACATAACACTTGCTGATGTCCCACTGACCACAGCATATCACATGGCATCATTGTAGGAAGGCGCTGCGAAGGGGCTGAGCATCAAGAACGTGATTCACCGGAGACCATGAAATAACAATGGGCCATGCTAGAGGACCATTCCAGAGCTTCTTACCCTGAAATTGAGAGTTTCACTAAAAATCACCTAAGAAGAGGTATGACTGCTAAGCCAAGAACCAAAATCAAGTATGACCAGCCCAGAAAACACCTGGCTTTTCTAGCTTAAATCAACCCATAGCATAAGGAGCAAGCACCAAGGTAATGGGCCCTTAAGATGACACCTCCACATGAAGACTAGAGCAATGCTGAGCACACAGGCAAAATGCAGTGATGGGCTTTGTGCTTGAGCCAGGTTTGTGGAGCTGAGACATCTACTGAACAGGGCTCCTGAGCCATGTAATTGATCTGTGGCAGGGATGGTTAGCTGCCCATCCAATGTCCACTCTAGCCTTTGTCTGCACTAACGGAACCCTATTTTATTCAAGGCAACAATCTTCCCTGCTTAAAAATTATACTACCTAGCCTCCCTTGAAATTGAAACTATGGCTAATCAAATGGAAAAGGGAGATGTTGGGGAAAGTTCTGAGAAGACTTTTTTCTTTTGGCACTGGAATTAAACCCAGGGGTGCTTAACCACTGAGCAGCATCCCAGCCCTTTTCATTTTTGATTTTGAAACAGGTTCTCTCTAAGTCTCTTTGGGCCTTGCTAAGTTGCTGAGGATGCTTTGAACTTGTGATCCTCCTGCTTCAGCCTCCCGAGTTGCTAGGATTATAGGCAAGAGTGCACCATCACACTCGGCCCAAGAAGGCTCTTTAAAGGAGAGCACACGCGAGGCCTTTGGCCCTTTCTCTTCTTCCTGCCTGGAATGTGTACATGATGGCTGAAACTCTAGCATTCCTATTAGGTTCTGAAGTGGCCCTGAGAATGGAGCCCTCATACTAAGGGTCTGAATGACTGATAATGGACCAGCAGGCTTCTTTTACGAGAGTGAGTAAACTCATATATTTTATGCTATTCTTTGAGTGTTGGCCCAATGCATCTGAACCTAATCCTAATATAGCAAGATAGATTGAGTTATTGTATTAGGTAAAGTGAGCTATTTGTGGCTTCTTGAAACCTGGTATTTATTTTTCTTCTGTGCTCTTCTGTTATAAAGAAAAGTCTTTTGAAGGTCTGTCATTGTTTCATTGTGCCCAGCAAATACAAGGAGAGAGGATTTTGCCTATACACAGATTGAGTATGGCTCACCCAGGGGTCAACATAGTGGTGGTGCTGGTGGTGATAATAACAAAATGAGAAGACACTCAAGGGAACATAATTAGGAACACAAAGGAGTTTCCCTTTTCCACTTGAACACATTGTTAGATGAACATTAGACTTTCTGATTCACTAAGAAAAGTACATTCTCTTTATAGACCCTGGAGAGCCATCAGAAAGACCTTGAGCCATTCTTTAAAAGATGGAAAACACTTGGACAGAAATGAAATGACAAGGAATATATATTTCATATATGGGTTTGACATAAGCATGAGCTTTCCATCAGAGTGTAGCATGCTGGGCAGACCCAGAGGAATGGGACTCATTGGGAGCCAGGGTTGATAGTGAGAGTTGAAGGAAGTTTGTTTGGAGAGATGGGATGAGAGGAGAATAGAGAAAGCATTTAGTGACATTTTAGGGCTTGAGTGTTTCTCCTGAAACCTTGAGAGAGCCTGAGGACTTTTGAGCAAGGATACAATATAATAAAACTAATGTGTCACAGAATTTAGAAACAACTATACTACTTTAACTTAGCAAACTTCCACCAGAACTAAATTCAAAAGAGAATATGAATATGTTTCCCTTTGCCTGATTTTTTGCCCATTGCTCTCAAAGGAAGGTTGAATGATATTCTGTTAGCAGAATATAAGACAATGTCGATTTCTCCTGACATCAACCACCAGACAAACTGAAGATAAACATTGGCAAAGCCCCCACAGATAGGACAACTGATAGCTTCTAATGTTCACCTGAGGATACCTTCTGATGATCATTCACCTAATTCTAAATTATGAAGAACTGAACAAGTTAGAAGTTTCCCTGGGAGCCAGGTATGGTGGTGCAAGTAGGAGGTTGGGGCAGGAAGACCACCAAGTTTGAAGTCAGCCTTAGCAACTTAGTGAGGCCCTACGCAACTCAGCAAGACTCTGTCTCAAAATAAAAGTCAAAAATTTAAAAAAAAAAAATCTCTGGGGATGTCGTTCAGTGGTTAAGTACTCCTGGGTTCAATCCCCAGTCCAAAAAAAAAGAAGACGATGAAGTTTCCTTGGGGAAGGGGGCCAAGTGTGCAAAGAGCTGAGAACTGGTAGTTTTAACCATATAATTACAACACATGAAAAACAAATATAGACTCTAGTCTTGCAAATCAAGTTTAAATCATCCCATTGCCTCTTCCTATGGAGTCTTTAGGCTTAGGGTCAATTAGTAGTAAACTATCAAGAAAGAACAAAAAGAAACAAGATAAAATATTCTTCTGGAATAAGGACAGTAGCATGAACTCGACATTAACTTTCCTCCTGTCGGTCCTTACAGCATCCTGACGTGCTTGCTCTGTTATAGAGTTAGGCCATGTTTATCCAGTTTCCATGAAAGAATTTACAAATTGATCTCCTAATTCTTTTCCAAGTTCTCCATCCCCATCCCAATGTGAAAATCGAGCCTAAAGGTCTACAGTTTCCAAAGTCAACTTTCTCATCAGCCCTATCCTAAATGGAAAATAATATTTGTGGAATTTCCCACATTCCACCCAAGCAGAAATCAGAGTTCTCCCATCAGCAGTTCCTGTTGTTTCAATATCCAGAATTAGTCCTCTTAGGTTATAATCACACTTTGCAAATTGGAAGTCATCAAACTTAATGTCTTCCTTTCTACTTTTCCTTCCTTCCGATTAACTTTCCTCCTTATCAGTCAGGTATTACTGAAGGAAATGGAAACACCATAGGTATTTGAAACAGAAAGGGCCTTAACACAGAGATTTAGATGCTTAAAAAACTACTGGAAGTTGCTTTGTGTTCGTGTATTTAACTCCCTCTACATACCTCCCAAACTTTTTAAAACAACTTTTATTTTTCTTAATGTTCACTTTAACAGATTCTCTTGGTATAAAACTTCTGCCTGTTACTTCCACCAGTAATTTTTTGTTCAGTGCTCTATATGGAGCCCTGTTTTGCACCAGGCACTGTGCCAGGAGTTGGAATATGTTTCTGGTCCAGAAAATTATAACAGGTGGACAGGAAAGTCAAATTTCTAGAGATGGTATTATACCAACCCTGGAGAATAGATTTGATATTAGTTATATTTCTTGATCTGCACTAAATTTACCTAATTCTAATTGTAGGTATACATCATTTTAAGAAAATAAATGTAAGTTATAGGGTGATTGTACTGTTTTAAACTACTCTCCAACTAAGAAAAAAAATTGCTGGAGTCTGGACGAGCAGAACTGGAGATCTCGGTTAGGTTTTTCCAGAAGGATATACCACCTTAGTGCAATGTCAAGGCTAAAAACTCTTGCCACAACTTCTGACTCCACTGCCCTTTGCTCCAAAAATGGTGTTTCAGTCTTTTTTTTTTTTTTTTTTTTTTTTTTCTGCTGTGACCAAAAGACCTGACAGGAACAATTTTAGAGAAGGAAAGTTTATTTTGAAGCTAATGGTTTCAGAGGTCTCAGTTCACAGATGACCAGCTCCACTGCTCTGGGTTCAAGATGTGACAGGACATCATGGCTGAAGAGTGTGGTGAAGGAAAGCAGTTCAGGACATGCCACCAGAAAGCTCAGACAGAGCTCACCTCACAAAATATGTACCCAAAAGGCACTCCCCCAGCACCCACTGACTCCAGCCACTCCCTACCTATCTGCCTATGAGTACCACCCAGTTAATCCCTATCAGAGGATTAATGTACTGATTAGGTTAAAGTTCTTATAACCCAATCATTTCACCTCTAAACATTCTTGCTTTGTCTCACACATGAGCTTTTGGGGGACACCTCATATCTAAAAGCCATAACAGAGGGTGACTGAACTATAGAACATGAGTGTGGCTCCTTGGAAGATTCATGCCTGCCAGAGCCCACCATCTGCCACGGGGCAATGGTCTTCCTCACTTCTGTTCGCCACTCTGTCAAGAGTTGCCTCCCGTATTTGAGCAGCGAGGGAGTCTGGGAGTTTCTCACGCACTGTGATAAATGCAGAACACAGAAGGGGGTGAAACAGGTAACAAACGTCAACATTTTATATCTAACCTACCCTCCAAGTCAGAATGTTTCATAATTTAACAAAAAATATTTAGATGCCTTGAAACTTTGACATATAGAAAGATAGGATGCCATTGATATAATAATGAGCCTCTTCCCTGACCGTAACTTTATTCATCACCATTACACAATTTCTATCCCCTTTCCTAACCCTTTTCCTAACCCTGATCTCAACCCATTCCTGACCCTCACCTCATCCTTGACCACAACTTCATTCCACTCCTAATCAGCTACCTGTTCCCTGAGCATCACCCAACTCCTGTCCCTCACCTCTTCCGAGTCTCATTTCATCTCCAACCATCACACTATCCTTGAACTTAACCCCTTTCTCCCTAGGTAGACATCTGTCCCTTTTTTAGATGTGAAGCATCCTATTTTAGAAAGGTCACTTGACCCGTACTTGACCAAGCTGAGCCTCCACTTGCGTCCTCCTGTCATTCTGTTTTTAAAGAGATTCCCAATGCTGTTACCCCATCCCTACGTCTCTGAATTTCTCAACTGTTTTATATTCTGTTTTGGAAGCAGCCAAACAAGCTCAAACACTTGTCTGCTTAACTCAAGACAAACTGAAACCTAGGGACTCAATTCTTCCAGTTACAGGGCAAAGTCAGGCTGAAAGCAAACACAG
Organism: Sciurus carolinensis; assembly: GCF_902686445.1. Classification (NCBI taxonomy): domain Eukaryota; kingdom Metazoa; phylum Chordata; class Mammalia; order Rodentia; family Sciuridae; genus Sciurus; species Sciurus carolinensis. Next base: position 28,186,127 of record NC_062218.1, on the reverse strand, counting down.
TTTGGTCCTGCCATTTCCTGATGGGCAACTTCAGTCAAACGTAATGCTTTTTTAGGTCTCTTACATGAAAGTTGAGGAACAGACGAGTAGGGAGTGGCATTCTGAGATTAGGAAGGAAAACATGTGAGAGTACTTGGTCCCTGCAAGCCCTCCACACCACCAAGCTTCCTTGATCGAGCCCTTCTTCCCATATTTGGAGTCTAATCCTGTTTCCCAAAGGTTCAATGAAAAAGCCAAGTTTGAAGAAGATGACTTAAATACAAAAGAATTAGAATATTTTAGTAATTCACATTAGCAGAAATGTATGAGACTACATTCTGAGAATTTTTAATCAAGTAAAATATCTAGATTTCATTTTTAAGTAGGATTGAATTTAATGTTATGGGTAAAGTGATGGTCAAATTTTAAACTGATGTAATAATTGTACATATTGTGGGGCATGATGCAATAATTTCATACACATATACAACTTATAATGACTAACTCTGGGTAATTAGCATTTCTTTGTGTTGGGAAGCTTCAAACTCCTCTTCTGTTAGATATTTTAAGGTTTAAAATAACCATCGTACACTCTAGTCAACCTATTGTGCTACAGAACACTAGAACGTATTCCTCCTACTTCTATCCAACCTCTCTCTGTCCACTCCCCTCTGCTGATCACTACTCTACTCTCCTCTTCAGGAGATCAACTTTTTTGAAGTTCTGCATCTGAGTGAGAACATTACAGTATCTGTCTTTCTGTTCCTACTTATTTCACTTAACATAATATCCTCCAATTCTATCCATATTGCCACAAATGACAGGATTTCATCCTTTTTATGGTTGAATAGTATTTCACTGGGTATACATACCACATTTTCTTGTAATGTTCAGTTTTATGTGTCAACTTGTCTGTGCCATAATTCCCCAGTTATTCAATCAAACACCCATCTAAGTGCTGCTGTGAAGGTATTTTCTGATGTGATTAAAATCCATAATCAAATCTCCCTTACTTTAAGTATTTTCTTTAAGTAAGGGAGATTAACCTAGGTTATATAATGCTAAATTATATGGATAGGTTTGTCAGTCAAAAGGTTTTAAAGAACTGAGGCTTTACTGAGGAAGAAGAAATTCCACTTGTTTAGCAACTAAGGTTCCTACCCAAGAATTCCAGTCTGCCATTTCTGATGACTGGTCCTATGAATTCTGGACTTACCTTTCCAACCTCCCCAACCATGTAAGCCAATTCCACACAATAAATCTCTTCATATATAACTTCTTCTCATTCTGTTTCTCTAGCTGAACACTGACTGATAGATGTATCCTCACCTTCCCCAGGGATCTGGATTCAATGTGCTAACTCAAGAAGTTCTGAGTTGTTCTAATAGTTTGCTCCACTTTTAAACTATGGTACCAAGATTAAACCGAGTTGAGGTGGCAAAAATCAATTGGTACAATGCAGAAGAACACATTCTAAGTGAATTTATCATTCCCTCTCCTTTAGCCGGGACCTACAGCTATATGTGATAAAGCCTCTTACAACCAGCTAATGGAGAGGTACATAAAATTGGAAATGGACCCTGCTCTGCTATGGTCTCTTTGGGGGTGATCCTAAAACACAACAGTGAGGAGAATGTTCACAATGAGCAGAACTTTGGACTATAACCAGGTCATGCGCTTTATGTGGAAAGAGAAGTGGCTCAAGGTAAGAATATAATGTTGTCCATCTTTGGTAAATAGAAACTGTTTCTGATCCTCCATCTTGGTAGGAATTGAAAAGACACATTCATTCGGTCATTGACTACAGTTAATGCACTTAAGGTCTTGTTCATCTGCACTAGCAAAGATTTCCATATTTGGCATAGCAACAGCATTTTGAGATATGGCCAGATTAAGTTTTGGTCGTCTGTAATCCTTCAGGTTTTTAAAGTGGCCAATTTGTGACTTAAATGGGACCACTGTGGGGACCACTACACCTACATCCTTTAGAATGTTAATCTGTACTATTTTCTATGAGGATATAATACAGTTTTGATGCTGCAGTGGGCAGGAGATAAATTTCTAAGACTTTCTCACTGTGGTTTCTTATCCTTCAGGTCAAGGAGTCAATGTGGAGATTCTGCCATATACCAACACAGGGGCCAGGGAAATTACCACTGGTGGATCTTTGGACCCGGAAAACCCACTGCGACTCTGTTTATTACCTGACCTCCCTTTTGTCCCCATGATAACAATGGTCCACAAAAATGCACTGGGTTCCAAGATTCCAATGCCAACTTGTCCAGTGGCCCTTCAAATGTTTGGGTATTCCCTTTTCCCCCAGTGACTACTTAACTGAGTAAATAGCCATACGTCTCTCTGGGGAAGGGTTAGGGGAAGCATGGCCATGAACACGTCCCATGGTGTTGCAGTCCTTCCTCCTGGACACATGGTTTCTCCTTAATTCATTGGATCTGTGTCTTAAATCTGACCTGGAAACCTACCAAGAGATCATGGCTTTTTATTGGGCTGACTGCATTCTGGTTTTATCATCCATCCTTTATTTCTCTGAATTGCATAAATTAAACAAACCCTTATTGCCTGCCCATCTATCTTGTTCTTAAGTAGTACATCTTCTATTAACCAATTTTTTAGCTTTCTTAACAGTTCAGACCCATGTCACCCTGTCCCCACAACGCTCTGATTTTATAGTTTCATTGTTTTCTTTTTTTTTTTAATATATTTTTTAGTTGTAGGTGGACACAATACGTTTATTTTATTTTTATGTGGTGCTGAGAATTGAACCCAGGGCCTCACACATGCAAGGCAAGCGCTCTACCACTGAGCCACAGCCCCAGCCCCAGTTTCATTGTTTTCTGATGGTTACATACCACCACTGTTCTTTATTATTTTGCAATCCTGATATCTCTGTGTCATCAGCAAGCAGCTCTCTATTACCATCTCCTATCATCAGGTCTAGTCTACAGGGACAGCCAGCAATGAGAATTTCAGTGAATTGGTGCCCTTTCACCAGAGTGTTCTTTACCACATTGATAAACGGACTGTCCTCAAGACCCTTCCTTAGAACACAGTCAGCTGGTGGGTCTTCTGACCTTGGGTTGTATGTGTATTCTAGCTCACTCTCTGCTTTGAGCCTTTTGATTCATTTTCCCACTGTCTGCATATCAGTCCTTGAATTTCAACTTTACTTGTGTAAACCTTCACTTTCTTCAAATTTCCAAGTCATGGTTTCCCAGAGTGATTGCCAAAGGAGTTAAGTCCTGTATCATGGAAAAATGGGAGCCCATGTTGATATTCTTTCCTTCATTATAACTTCCCTTCACTCAGTATCCCATGACCCAGTTCTGTATATATTCTCCCAGCTGCTTCTAGTCCAGGTTGGTGAGATCTTGCAGTTCCTCCTATCTTTTGTTAGCAGGTCCAGCATCTCCACAGATGAGTTGTATTGTGATTTAACTCTAGTTATTGGTCCTGTAGCCAGAATATTAGATGGGTTTAAATCCTGAGGGGTTTCACATTGTCCTGCTTGACAGAGGCTTCTGTATTATTTTCAAGGAAGAGGGCAGTATTGTGCATTTTCTGCAGACTCAGAAGGTTCAGAGAGACCTGGGGAGTCAAGATTTTCTAATGCACTGAGCCAGATGTCACCATCCCATATTAGAGTATGCCAATCTTTCCCAATCAGGGCCTTGACCTTGGTGTCACAGACTTTCTAATGTTGAGAATTCAACCACCCCTGGAGCTACTTCTATGATGATGATGAGGAGGAGGAGGATGAATCAGAGGAGGAGGAGGAGCTAGGCTTGATCCTCAGGTTTTTTTGCCCTTAAGCTTCAGAAGTTTCTTTATATGCTGTCAAAGTGGCCCTCTCTTTCTCACACTTAGCCTTTAATTAGTGATTAATACCTTTTGACTTGTCATTGTCTTACTCCATTGCATTAATTACCCCCATAATAGCCATTTAATTCCACAGTTCTCATAATTACTACTTCCACCAACTTTCTCCCCTACCTGTTGTATTGCCCCACCTCTGCATTCCCTTCCATACACCAGCAGAGAAAGCTGGATGGAAGGTACCATGCCTGCATGGCAGGGGCTCTCAGTGTTCCACCTGCCGTCAGGGATGCTGTCCTTTTTTAAAATTATTATTCTGTTATTCTTTTTTTTAATTTTTAATTTTATTTTTAGTTACACATGACAATGGAACATATTTTGGCAGAATATACATACATAGAGTATAACTTATTCTATTTAGATTTCCACTCTTGTGGTTGTACATGATGTGAAGTTACCCTGGTCATGTATACAAATACAGGTTAGGAAAGTTATGACCAATTAATTCTAGTGTCTTTCCTATTCCCCTCCCCACTCCCTTCCCTTTGGTTTCCTTTTGTCTAGTCCAATGGATTTATATTATTCCCTTCATCAACCTCCCTTGTTTTGGATTAGCATCCCCAAATCTGAGAAAATATTTGGCCTTTGGTTTTTGAGGTTTGGCTTATTTCACTTAACATTATATTCTCCAGTTCCACCAATTTACCAACAATGCCATAATTTCAGTGTGTGTGTGTGTGTGTGTTTATCACATTTTCTTCATCCATTCATCCATTGAAGGACACCTAGTTTGATTCCATAGCTTGGCTATTGTGAGTTGAGATGCTATAAACATGGATGTAACTGCATCACTGTAGTAGGCTATTTCTAAGTCCTTTGGGTATAGACCAAGGAGTGGGATAACTGGGTCAAAATGGTTCCATTCCAAGTTTTCTAAGGAATCTCCATAATTCTTTCCATAGTGGTCGAACCAATTTGCAGTCCCACCAGCAACGAATGAGGGTACCTTTCTTCCCTACATCCTTGCCAACATTTATTGTTACTTGTATTCTTTATAACTGCCATTCTGACTGGAGTGAAATGGAATCTCGGTGTAGTTTTAATTTGCATTTCTCTAATTGCTAGAGATGTTGAACATATTTTCATATATTTTTTGACCATTCATATTTCTTCTTCTTTGAAGTGTTTCTTCAGTTCCTTGGGAATTGAATTCCTCAACAAGACTTCTGAAACACAAGAAGTAAAATCAAGAATCAATAAATGGAATGTATCAAACTGGAAAACTTCTTCACCGCAAAGGAAACAATCAAGAATGTGAAGAAAGTCTACAGAATGGGAGAAAATCTTCACCACCAATACCTCAGATAAGGCATTAATTTTCAGGATATACAAAGAACTCAAAAAACTTAACACCAGAAAAATAAATAACCCACTCAATAAATAGGCAGAGGAAAGGATGCGTCCTTAATGTCCGTGAGCAGACAGGTACCATTCTCCAAAATCTCATCTACTCTGCTTCCTCATACAGCAGCTGGCATCAGTGGGCTCAGATTTGATAACCAGGAAACAAAATTTGAGAGGAGACTTGTATAGAGAAAGTTTATTGCTGAATGTTCTAGTGATCAACATCTGTCAAGGAGCAAAGGGAGAAAGATTAGGCAGAGGGAGGGGTCAACCTGCAGTGTAATTCCCACCAGAAGCTCTGGATCCAGAATGTCCAACTAAAGCAAGGTGTGTAGACCCTCATAGCTTCCCAGGGAGGGGCATGATTTTGGTGAGATGAATATCTTGAGCTAAGTGCAATTCTTGGAGAGCAACTCAGCCACCAACACTTCTAACGAATAGCAGAATAAGTGCCTGTGTCCTACAGGGAGGATTTGGGCAGCACAGAACATACTATCACCAGGGAGAGACTGATATTGGAACAATCTCTCTGATTGCAATGCAGCAGCTTGAATAATCCAAGAAATGTTGGAGGCCAAGACGCAGGAATTAACACTCAGGGGTGAATTAGAAACGCATGATACTATTGTACAGGACCAGGACCAGGGTGAGGCAAGCAAGGAACCCAGGACACAAATGCAAGGAGATGGTCCCTCCCCAGGTTGTGCAAGAGACTGGCTTGGCACTGGCTTTTCCCTGGTGGTGAGGGCTTTCTTGCATTTTATATGCCAGGCACCCTCTTGCCTTCCCTTCCTTGCATGGCTGCCCTCATGGACATGAAATCATCCTCGTGATCATAGTGGTCGGACCCACATGAAACTTGGATGCGTTTTTTATGGGTGATTTGGTTCATAGCATAAGATGTAAAAGCTGAGTTGCTATAGTCCTACCTGATTGGAATGAAAAAATACCAAGTCCTACAAATGGTCTAAGTCATCAAACCAAACAAGTACTTTATGACATGCTATACATGGAAACATAAAATGCCCAATATCGTTCATCCATTTTAAATATGTTTAGGTGAAATTGACAGACAGAGCCCATAAACACACACACACACATACATAAACACATATATATATATATATATACATATATACACAAATACATAAACGTCTCTCTCAATATATATGTACACATGCACTAATACATATATATGTGTATACACATGCACATACATATATCTACTCTAAAGGACAAATTTATGCTTCTTGCACTCCGTATCCCTAAGAGAGACATTCCAAATAACAGAATGAATCAAACAACATTACCCTATGTAAATTTATGATTGCACAAATGGTATGCCTTTACGCCATGTATAAACAGAGAAACAACATGTATCCCATTTGTTTACAATAAAAAAAAAAAAGAAAAGAAAACACAAGTCTGTGCAGAAAAATTCCAAATAAATGCTGTGGATACTACATCCTAAAGGAGGGGAAACATAACTCCTCTCTCCTTAGAAGTAGAAAAAAAAAAAAAAAAGAAAGAGACATTCCACTCACTGAGACGCTGAATTGTGAGGGTATGGTACACCACCTTTGGGTTTGCTACACTGAGGCAGGTGAACTGCAAGACTGCTAGCTCTGAATGGGCACCAAGCTCTCCAACAGGTCCACGCTGAAGTGTAAACAGTTGGTTACTTGTCATTCTGACTCAAGAGAATCTTGAGACATCTTTGGAAGATAGGGATACTATTTAGAGCCTATGAGAGTCTTTATCAGAATAATCACAACAGATGGCAAAGCAAGTAAATACTCCCCTTGTGAGAAACATCACCGTTGGCTTGCTGCTAGACCCAGATGGAGTCCTTCTGATCATGGACCAGACATGGTCATGGACCATGAACTGTCCATCATTGAGTTTTATCTAACTCCTTAACATAAAGTCAAATATGCCCAGCAAAACCTGGATCCAGTGGAAGAGGTATACACAAGGTCAGGCCCAACAGGTCCTGAGGCATGAGCCATGCACCTCTGTATGCTCCAGCCCAGGGTCAAGTGCCAGCACCTGCTTCTCTGCCTGGGGGGTTCCTCAAAGCAGGAGGAAGCTGCTCTGTCTGTGCTAATGGCAGCCAGAAGGACCAGATGATGGGCCACCCCAGAGCCTTCATTCTATTACTGACAACGGTCAGTACATAAACACTCCAGTGCCTGCCCTCCTTGGGTGAAATAACTCCAAGACATATGTCCCCACAGTTTCTTTCTTCAGGGTTAATTTCAGTAGCCCCCAGTTAGAGCTGTGTTTACACACTTCATTAACGGCCTTCTCTTCCCTATCTCAGTTCTTCAGCCTCCTAGCCTCCCATATAAACTACTTACATTCAAATTATTTCTCTGGGTTTGTTTTGGGGGTAAGGGGACTAAACTAGTTCCTCAAAAAAAAAAAAAATGGGGGGAATAAGCGTTCACAGTCAGGCCTGAGAAATAGACTTCCCCAAATCACTCAGAAAGGCAGACTTGACAAAGTCCCACCTTGTCATGTTACTGTATCTCTTGCAGAAAAGCAAAGTCTGAGAGATGTGTCTAGTTGCAGCCTGCCTAAGGCTGCGGGAGCAGGTTGAAGGAGAGAAAAATATCCCATTCATCTTCCAAGATGGGAAGTGGGTGCCATCTCCTATCAAGACTGCCCTGTGGAGGTACTTGCCGCATAAGCTGGGGTGCTATTATGAAAACTAGCACACACACACACACACACACACACACACACACACACACAAAGACAAATGTCTGCTTCAAAAAACTAATTAATGGTTTTGCATCTACTTAATTTTTTTCTCCAGGGTCACTGTCAAAGAATACTATTCAGTAATACTGGTATCAGCCCAGAAAGGTAAACTCCTTTCAAGATCATTGCAGTAGGTACAGGGATCTCTGCTATGGGATTTTGCAGAGTGAGAGAGATTGGGCTCAACTCTGAATACAGCATGGGCAAGTGGTAATGTATGGCCTAAAAACAGAATGTGTGTCATTGAATGGAAAATTACTTAAGAAGAAACATCATGGGAGACTGGTTAAACTGACCTAACAGGATTCTTGCTGAAAACAGGCCAGGGTGATCAGACATCACCTGGGTATGGAGGATAAGGAACTAAATCAGATGAGGTTGACCAGATATCAAGAGGAGTCACTGACTTAGCTGGGATCTGCTAAAATTGGATTTTACAAGGAAGTGCACAGATGGGCACCTGGGAGAAACTTCAGGAGCCTGACTAAAGTTTGCCCAAGCAAAGAATCATTGTCATCATGAAGAGGATAATTGACTGTCATCTGCTCGTACCATCAAAATGACAATCTCTGTCTTCACCCTGTGCTTAAGAAAATGTTTGTGGTATTAAAGGTTCAAGCAAGTAAAAACATTATATTATTTCCCAATTTGATATTGACTTGTTTATTTTCATCTTTCTAATCTGTCATTTCTTCAGTTAGTTTCTCTACCTTTATAAACTCCACTGTGACCTTCTTTCTCTATCTGCAAAATGTTTTATATTTCTCTTAAACTGGCTACTCTGTTTTTCACCCAAATATCTTTATATTATTTATTAATCATATCTTATTTTTTCTTTAATTTTCCTAACCCTACAAGATCACCAGGGCACAGAACTGGGATCCAAGAAAGCAATTAGTATAATAAGAGCACCTACTGCTTCTCGTGCTTGGGATCTAACCAAGGACCTCACACATGCTAGGCAAGAGTTATACCTCCTCCCAAGTCCTCTACTACCTCTTAGGCACTTGCTTACTAATTACAAGACCCTGTTGAATACTCTGTATGCCTTATCTCATTTAATCTTTTTTTTTCATTTAATCTTCACAATAACTCTCTAAATAAAAATTATGATCAGCTCCAATTTAGAGATAACGAAACTGAGCCTTCATAAAATTGAATAATGTTCCAGGCATGGTGGTTACACACCTGTAATCCCAGCTACTCAAGAGGCTGAGGCAGGAGGATCACTAGTTCAAGGCCAGCCTGGGCAACTCAGCATTGAAAAAGTTGGGGATGTAGCTCAGTGGTAAAGCCCTTGAGTACGTGTGAGACCCTGGGTTCAAATCTGAATACCAAAAAAAAACTGAGTAATTTGTCTGTGATCACACATTAGTATATGTCAGAGCTAGGATTTTTAACCCAGTTATTCATCTCTAAGTGCATATTCCTAAGAAATATTTTACAGACAGAACAAAGGATTTGGGTTCAGCCAGACGTAGAGCTGAACTTACCCACATCAACTGTAACTTCCTTACTGGGGAGAAACTAAGCCTTTATCCATCTACCAAAATGATGGGCACCCTACTCCATTACTGTGCAAATACCACCTACCCTCTTTGTTTTAAAAAATCATGGCCAAGGAGCTTCTCCATTTTAGCCATTTATATTTTTCATTTTCTATTATAAAATGAAGTGCCTGGTGCTCCATTTCAACCTACATTAAAACTGTTAGGTACTGATATAAATTAAGAAGAAAGGTCTCAGGGATGGGGGGACAATTCGGTGATCACAACAAGACCCTGTTGAATACTCTGTATGCCTCACAAGAGTATGCACAAGGCCCTGAATTTGATTACCCAGTACTGTAAAAAAGGAGAAGGAGGAGGAGGAATCTCAATCAATGATATTTTCCATTTGAAAACTTAAAATTGGGCCTGAAATACTTACAGAAAGAATCCCAAATACATTGTTAATAGTTTAGAGTTGGAAAAATTCAGTCTGTTCAATCCTTTCATTTCAGATGAAATCAAATGAAGATGAGCTAAGTCCAAGGAATCATGAATCTATCATTCCTGTTTATAATGCATCTTACTGTTTAATCAAACATTATGTGATTGCCAGGTGCAGTGTGTACATCTGTAATCCCAGCAGCTTGGGAGACTGAGGCAGGAGGATCTTAAGTTCAAAGCCCGTCTCAGCCACTTAGTGAGGTACTTATCAATTCAGCAAGACCTTGTCTCTAACAAAATATTTTAAAAGGTTTTGGGATGTGACTCAGTGGTTAAGCTCTCCTGTTCAATCCCTAGTACCAAATAAATAAATATTATGTTATTAAGAACTTTCAGAAGTTTTTGAAGTATGTAGAGATATAACTCTATGATAGTGTTGACTGAATCTACTAAATTCAGCATTTTACCAAGCAGGTCATTTTTTTAACCTACTAAAAATGTTTTTTAGGAAAATATTTTTTAATACTTACTTAGTCCCTTGAGTTCTATTTCTGTTTGATTTATCCTTCCCTGGTGAATCACTGGTTTTCTTAGAAGTTCCTATGATTTGCAGTCTCACTGTGAGCAGATGCTCTTCTCTTTCCCTGTAGGAGTTATTTTTAAGCTGCCAGAGCTATGGAGATCAAATGGAGGCTTTAGTTGACACATCTTTTACGCATCCAGTTACTGGGCTTGGGGAAAGATTCACATTGTGCAAAGTTTACATTTGGGTGACTACAGACGTATTTTCGCCATATAAAATTCAGAAAGCCTCTTATTTCATGCAGATATTCGAAGATGATAAAGCAAAACAACACATTGCTTTCTTCTTTTGAACAAGGAAAAATTATGCAGACTCAGTCAAAAACTAAGAAAAATAAAAATAGACTGTGATAACCAAATGGCATTCTATATTATGGAAGAAACCTTTGTCCACACAGTACCAGAACCACAGGGCAGGGGCTGTTCTAAACCTCACATGCACATGAGCCCTGCATGGGTGTTGCTATGCACTGGAAGAGCTTGATGCAAACTGGCTTAGAAATGGTACCCCAGACAGCTTTTGAACTTTTATGGTTAAGGAAAGAAGAAGGGTGTCCCCAGGATATGCTTCACTCAGGTAATGATACGGTGATAAATTCAAAAATAAACGCATTTGAAAGAAGGCATTTTCTTACATTTCCCAAGAGAAGGAGACACACCACACCATGCAAGGTCACCTTGGGGAAGCACCAAGACCAGCAAAAACAGCACAACAGAAAGCCTGGCCCAAAATTTTATGGTGATTCCATTGGGAAGGAATGGGCATGGCAGGATAGGCAAGTTTAAGGTTAGGACTGAGCAGTTGGAATAATTTCACATTGGCCTGGGCTGTAAGGGTGGTCTCTCCTTGTCTAGTCTCTGACCTTGGGGTGATTTAAGACAGAATTAGATAAAGGAGGTTGGGAATACAGGTTTTAGATTGGTCTGTTTGTGTATGAAAGGTGTACCCACAGGGGACTCATTTGCTGTCCCCTGCAATTAGCTAGCCCAGGAAGGAGCTGCCTCACCCCAGGCAACAAGCTCCTCAAAATGTCAAAGAACCATAAAGTACAAAAATAGAAGACACCATTAATGCAAGTATCATATAAGTTCTTTTAAGGCAGGGTTAGCAAAAAAGAAAATTTCATAGTACAATTACTACTTGATGTTCGTCAACTCGTGAAAAACCCAAAGAGGAAATTTGTACAATCTGTAGATTTTGCATGTAGTTCTTCCCTGGACATTGCTAGATACTGGTAGATGTGTTACTGGACAAATCACCTAAGTCATAGGAATATAACTAATCAAGTTTAGGAAGTTTTACATCATTGTAAGGACAGGTAGAATTCTACTGGGTATTCTACTCCCCTCCCCACTAATGCACACTCACCTTTTTGACACAGGTCCACTCCTCTGAGAAGTTGACCATCTCAAGGCAGTGAGAGACTATAGTCCAAGTCACCTTTCTCCACATCCTGGTACCATAAATAAATAAATGAAGGGAAAAGAGGGGGAAACTGTGAGTTGCTAGTCAATAGGTATAAAATTTTCAGTTAAGATGAGTAAGTGCCAGAGATCTGCTGTACAACATTGTGTCCTCTACAATAATGTATTATACTCTTAAAGTTTTAAGAGAGTGAATCCAAGTATTTTTACCACAATAAAATATTTTTTAAGAAAGAAAGAGAAGATAGTACTATACCCTTAAAATTTTAAGAGTACAGATCTCATATCAAATGTTTTTACCACAATAAAATACTTTTTTAAAAAGGGAGAGAAGATATTTTCAACAAAGAACTTTGATTGCTTAAAAAAAGAAAAACAAGATAATTCCATAGTTATACAGGCTCATAAATAATTTATTTTCTTCTTCCTCCTTATTTGTATTTTTTTAACCTTTCACATACGTTTATTGACTTTTAACATTATTTTGAATTTAGCTCTTTAATAATTCCTATAAATATGCCAACTATTTGTGTGTCTGAGAGAGAGTGGCAGATAGTTTATAAGTTCTGCTGTTATTTCATTAGCATGTCTTGGTAGAGAAATAAAATAATGTCAGTTAATATCAATCCAAATATTGTACAAAATTCAAAGAAGTATAAAAATGTTACAACCAGTGGTGAAGGTCCCAACATAACATTAGAGTGTTTGGGGATACAAAATGAGATTGCTATATCAAAAGAGAATACAAGGAATTCAAAATCCCTCAAAATAGTCAATAGATGAGTGGTGTTAGGTGCATAATGAGAATGGGGTTTCAGATGGAAATCAGGGAAAATACAATAAAATTAAATAACATCTAATTAATGGCACACAATGTTTCTCTAATAAGCATGCATTATTTTATTAAAATGAGAAAGCAAAAATATTGTTTATTTTCATTGTATTGGAGTTCCTTTGCCCGAAGATAATTTCTTCTTCAAAATCCAAACAGACTCACCAAGTTTTATGCCTCATTCTAAACCAGGAAAGGTACAACCCCATTTTTCTCACAATCCCAAATACTCAGAGCACCAGACCCTAGCTACTCATTAAGATGACAAACCCCTAAACTCTCTTGGTGTTTCTTTTTTTTTTCATGAGCACCCATGTTCTAGCTAAGGCATATAATTTCATCAACTACAGAATATCAAAATGATCAGAATTTCAAATATCCAATATCCAAACTATATTATGATGGAATAGGAGAACTGATTTAGCCCTGGGTGAAGCAGTGGGATGGGATATATATTACAAACACCTTGGAAAATACAATTTGGCAAACTATGACTGAGTACAGGTTTTGATTGGCCAATCTAGCACACTCCTAATTCAACTCCTGGGAACTAAAGTCAACACATTAAATCCAGAATCCTGTGTGAGTGCTCCTATGTTAAGAAATCCAGAGCCCAGAAGCTCTAAAAGTCCTTTTTGGTCTAATACCTTGAGAGACCACTCTCACATATGCTCTCCAGACTTCTCCCAATGCTGCTCAGTGACATCTTCTAACTGTGTGTAAGATCTCTCTTCAGACCAGGCTTTGTACCTCTTCATCTGGGTTCTGTGGGTCTTTACTCTTGATATTGGCATAGAGGTGATGAGTGGTACCATCAGGAGGGAGGCAATTGCCAGGTAATCTTATTTAAAAGGTTTCTAGCAGAAGAGGGTTTGCTCCTCTGCTGGCAAGAGAGCTACTGGGAATTTACAGCCCAGGTTCTCAGCCTTCTTTATGTCTGATAGATGATTCACTTAAGCCCCGCTGCCTAGTTCCCTTGCCCTAGGATAAGTATTCTAGCAGGTTTAAGCATTTACTTGGTGCTATAATGCTTCATTCTTGACCCCTCAGCTGTACCAATCCTGCAATGACAAACAATGGAGATGGCAAACTCCTTTGGTGCCAAAGCTGTCCCGAAGGCTTTCTGGTTGCCCGTGTGTATTGTCCTTCTGCGTTCATAGCTTTACCCTTCTCTTGTACCATTTAGGGTCATCAGCAAAAGCCAGATGACTCCACAACCTTTACAAACACTACTATCGCTATAGTGACTAAGTCCCACAGCCACTTGATCTCCCAACATCTTGCCCACCACCTGCATTTCACATCTTAAACCTCCCAGTGATTATTTGAGTAAGCGTGATGCCACCGCATGCCATGAATTACCCACATGGCATTCTCCCCTATGGCCAGGGGAGCAATCTCTGTACTTCACAAACATACATACAACCCAATCCCAAGATCCTGCTTCGGGAGGCTGTTTTCTGAGCTATCATGAACTAATATCAATGATAACTGGGTGACAACCCTCAGTTCAGTAATCTTGTAGAGAACACCATAATTATACCACAGATGAAAACTGTTCCTTTTCATTTTACACAGGGTGAATTTTCAGCTCCGTGGAAACCAGGATGCAAAAACTCAGTCTCTATTGATTTTCATTTTTAAAATCCAATTTTAATAATTACTTGTTGAATTTTTTGGTATTCTTTACTGAATACCATATGGTAGAGTCAATTAAAAGGATCACATTACATAACTTGTCACTTTAAAATCTCATCCCTTGGCTTCCAAATACTCTCCTTCTCCCTGCTTTGCTACCAGGAATGTCTCTTTTCTTCCTACTTCCTTATGAGTCTTGCTTTCCATCTGAAGCAGAATGTCAATGTACTTCTCCCCCACCCCACCCCCCAAAAAAATCAATGTTTCCCCCCACCCAGTGATTTGGGAGGCAGAGGCACAAGCATTGCAAGTTCAGGGCCAGCCTGGACAACTTAGTGAGACCCTGTCTTAAGACAGAAAGTAAAAAAGGGAAGGGAATGTAGCTCAGTGGTGAAGAGCTTCTGCGTTCAATCCCCAGTTAAAAAAAAAAAAAATTTTTTTTCTTTGCTCATTACTTTTGTATCCCCAGCATACAGTTCAATGATTGCCACATAAAAGAAAATTATAATAACAATGACACTTTATATTTTTGAATGTTTGTTATATGTCTTATATACTGTATCTTGTTTAATCTTTTTAACAATACCATGTGGAATTTAATAGTTGTCCCTCAGTATCCATGGAAAATTGGTTCTAGGACCCCCCCCCAGGATTCCAAAATCCAGAGATGTTCATTCTCTTACATAAAGCGACATAGTATTTATATATAACCCACAGTTGTGGTTTGGATCTTGACTGTCCCCCCAGATCCAATGTGTTAAAGGTTATGGTCCAGCTGAGAGCTATTGGAAGATGACGGAAACTGTAAGAGGTGGGCCTAGCAGGAGTCTCTGGGTCACGGAGGCCTGCCCATGAAGAGGATTCTGGAGCCGTGGTCTCTTCCTCTTTTCCTCTTTCATTTCCCATTCAGGAAATGCCACACAACCCTGCAATGAGTGGCTGCCTCTTCAAAGGCCCCAAAGCAAAGGGGCCAGCTGATCATGAACTAAAACCTCCAAAACTGTGAGCTAAAATAAACCTCTCTTTATAAGTTGATTATCTCAGGTATTTTTTATAGTGGTAGAAAACTGACTAACATACTTCACTATCTGCCTATATATTTTAAATCATTTCTAGACTACTCATTACAATGTAAATGCTATAAAGTAATTGTATTGATTAGAGAATGATGACAAGAAAAAAAGTCTGTACATGTTTAGTACAGATGCAGTCTTTTTTCCAAACATTTTTTATTTGAGGTTGGTTGAATCCAAAGACATGGAATCCACCAATATGGCAGCTGACTATAGCTATACTCCTCAGTGTTATGAGGAAATTATGAGGAAGATGAGGCTTAAAGGATTGAAGTAACACACACTCAAGGATATACTCAGTTGATAAATAAGAGAATTAACTCTATTTGACTCTAACGCCATAGCCTCCTTAGTTTCTTTCAAGTGTTTATAGAATTTAGCTAGATAATGAGGGCTCCATGTATTTTTTTAATTCTTATGGCTTTATTCCCACATTATTTTGTTGACCCAAATAAATTCCAAGTATCATCAATTAACCCTTTTGCCAAACCTCTCCTATTAATGACTCCATTAATGGTGGCATGTAACAGAAACAACCTCTGGATAAATTAAGGATTGTTGAAAGATAAAGGGCAGCCATAGAACTAAAGCAGCAGGTGATCAGTAAGTCTTGAAAATGACAGAATTCAGGCAAAATCAGAGAATGCAGCAGTAAACACTAATGGACACGTTCTTTCAGCCTCCACCATTGGGATGAATCAGTTTCAACTATTTTCAGTTCTTGCGTCACTCTGCTGAGAGCCTCTAGTTCCAGGGAGTCTGGCTGCCATCGTTTGGATCCACCGTCCAGCCCTTGGCCAGGAAATAGGGGGTGAGGGGGATGGGACACTGTGATTGACACTTCCACCGAGACCGCATTCCAGAAATGAAAATGAAGGGGCAATATTCAAAGGAATATACTATAGAGGTAATTCCTAGAGAGAAGGTCCAAAATTTTGAAAGCACTATTTTACAAAAGGATCATTTTGAATTTAAAACTAAATAAATTTTGTTAAAAGAAAAGCTCTCAAAAACCATCTAGTGTTGTCTTAAATTATTTTTGACTGTGATGTTACTTAAGTATGTACAAGCATAAAATCAGGAATAAAAATCTTGGATTTATAGCACTTATAAAATTTAAAGCCACAATAAATTTTAAAATGCAATTCAAACAAAATGACAAAAACAATATAAGTCCAAATTACTTACATAAGTTTAACTTGACAGATGATATTTTCCTGAAACTGATCTGCTGCTCCCGATGTGAATATAGTATGCCTGCTATGTTACAAGTATTCTGGAGTTCAGCACCACTATGCTGTTTCACGCGTTGTGATGACTCAATTGTCCCACCACTTTATCCCTTCAATCCACTGGGAACCTTGGGACAGCAGGGTCAGGTCATTACTTGGCCTTTACTCTGTGTGGAAATATCTCTGCTTTTTTCTTATTAGCCCATGACAGTTAGAGCTGTGTTATTTCAAGTTGAATTGGAAATATAAGTGCAAACAAGGACATAAAATTCTTGGCAGATCTCAGTTTTGAATTATTAGGTGATCCATAAAATGCTGATGTTAAAATTTTTGAGACTATTTTAGAAACAAATGCAAAATTCAAATCTTCTTAAGGAGGACTCATGATTATCCATAATATATCTCTGGAGCCCCAGGGATGGTGACCCTCAGTTGGAGAAACCGTGGTTTAGAGCAATAGTGTTATCCTTAGAATAGATGTGTGGCCCCCTCTGAGGAACACTTTGAAGGCTATCAGAATCATTCACTGCTATAAATTCTTAGGTGTGTATTTGGTGTAAATTTTCCATAGACATTCCAACCGTTCTTAGGCCTTGGTTTTCTGCATACCATTATCTAAAGAGAAAAAACACCTGTCAACTTTTTGATCATCTCTGGTAAGTAGGTGAAACCTCCCGTTTCTATGAGTACATTCATACATGTTTTTTTTCACACCAATATCTATGCACATGAATGGATGTTGCTTCACTGTCAAATGGTATTTTTTCAAAAAGTATGAATAGTATCACGGGTACAGGTTGAGATTCAGACTGTCCCTCTGGCTATGTTAAGCAATACATGCATATAAACAATAAAATTGGCAGGTAATAATTATCTAGTTATTCTTCTGAGAATTGTTCTTGATTTGAAATATTTCTGTTCCAGTAAGGCTAAGCAATGTTCTGTTTTATTTAAACAGATGAACTCGACATGAGCAAATTTTACATGCGCTGACCTCCTAAATGAATTCTAAAAATTATTACAAACTACATATCAGAGTTACATTAAGAATTATAGAAAAAAGGACAGAGAACTGACAGTTGAAAAGAAATGCTTTCGTATGTGTTATGGTTTAGATCTGGAATGTGCCCCCAAAACCTCATGTGCCAGGCAATACAGCAATGTTCAGAGGAGAACAGGTTGGATTATGAGAGCTCTTACCTCATCAGTGGATTAATCCATTTGGTGGATTAATAATTTAAAAGTACTACTGGAGGGTACCTGTAGGTGGGCTGCTGTGGCTGGAGGAAGCAGGTCACTGGGGACGTGGCTTTGGGGCTATACCTGTTCCTGGCCTTTTCCTGCCTCTCTGCTTCCCAGCTCCCATGAGCTGAGCAGCTTGCCTCCCCGATGCTCTGCCACCATAAGGTTCATGCAATGGAGCTGGCCAACCATGGACTGAGACCTCTGAAACCATGAGCCAAAATAAATCTTTTCTTCTCTAGTTGTTCTTGTCAAGTACTTTGGTCAAAACAACAAAAAGTTGACTAACACGATGTGTAAAATATAGATTAGAATTCTATTAAAATGCTTAAATTTTGCATTTACGTTTATAAAATAACCTCAAAATTTTCACATCAGCATGTTACAGACTATCCAGGTGCCCATTTTTACTACAACAATGAGAAATATTTCGCTTATAAAATCAGTCTTTTTAATTGATAATTATGCTTTGTTTTCAAGTGTCTTGGAAACATGAACAAATAGCACTCACTTCATTCATTTAAGGAAAAGCAGTCTTGGCTAGGCATGGTGACACATGCCTGTAATCCCTGTGACTTGGGAGGTTGAGGCAGGAGGATTACAAGTTTGAGACCAGCCTGGGCAACTTAGTAAAAGCCTACCTCAAATTTAAAAAAAAAAAAAAAATTTAAAGCACTGGGGATGAGGCTCAGTGGTAGAGGACCCCTGAGTTCAACCCCCAGTACCAAAAAAGAAAAAGAAAAAGCAGTCTTACATGTACTAGTTCCAAATGCCAAAGTGATTCTGATTAGGTGGATTAACAGAACTAGTTAAGATACTTGGGTTATGAAGAGTGGCCTCACAGAAAACTCTTCCTAATGCATAGTTTCATTTGAAACAAAATATAACCCTTAACTTTATAGTCAGAAATTCAAAGAATTTGCCTTTCATAGTAATATAGTTAGAGTAAAATGTTCTGTCAACATTTTATATCTCTGTGTGAAAACTCCCACGATGAAGTTGGTCATACTGAAAGAATGTAGGGTTGGGCATGTTTAATTGTTTGCATAATTTGAAATGAGTTAATAGTTGGATTATAGCAAAAAATTTTTTTAACTTTCTGCATCGTCTATCACTTTAAAATGGCACCTTTTACAGTCTCTTATATGAAAAAAATTTTTTAAAGCATCAGAAAAACCTATAGATAAATTCTCCGTTAGTGTTAAGTTGCATATGGAAGAAGCATCTGCAGCAAGTGTCAAGCATCTTATGGTCTTCATTTCCTAAGTGGATACGAACTAGTTTATGAGCACCATGTGACGGAGTAGAATGGGTGGGCTTTGAAGCCAGCCAGGTCTAGGGCTGAATATAGGCTTTGCCATTTATTCACTCTGTGATCCTAAACACAGCCCCCTTAATCACTCTGAAAATCAGCTTCCTAACCCAGGCAAATAGAATAAGACTTACCTGCAGGAGTTGCAAGCCTCAGTTTGTTTTCGAGCCCTCTAATTTGTTCTGTAATTTTGTCAAGTCATATGACCTCTGTTGTGGTTTGGATCTGGAATGTCCCCCCAAAGCTCACATGTTGAAAGCATTGTCCCCAGTGGAGCAAGGTTCAGAGGTGGCCTTTCAGACAATGATCATACCATGAGGGCTATGACATCATCAGGGGATCAATCTACTGATAGTCGAATGAACCATAGGGAGGTGGGACCTAGCTGGAGGAAGCAGGTCACTGGAGGTGTGCCCCGGAGGGGTTTGTCTTCTTCTCAGCCCCTCCTCCCTCGCTCTTCCTGTTTCCTACTGCCATGAGCTGAGTAGCTTTACTCCATTATGCCCTTCCTCCATAATGTCTGCCTCACCTCGGGCCCAGAACGATGAAATCAGTCATCCCAGGACTGAGACCTCTGAAACTGTAATCTAAAATAAGCTCGTCCCCCTCAGAGTTTTTCTTCTCAGGCTGGGTGCAGAGGTGCACGCCTGGAATCCCAGCAGTTTAGGAGGCTGAACCAAGTTCAAAGCCAGCCTCAGTCAAAGCAAGGTGCTAAGCTACTCAGTGAGACCCTGCCTCTGAATAAAATACCAAATAGGGTCAAGCGCCCCTGAATTCAATCCCCAGTTACCTCCCCGACAAAAGTTGTCCTTGTCAGGTATTTTGGTCACGGTGATGCAAAGCTAACTAACACTACAGATTCTTAGGCCTACCTGTCTTAAGGTGACAAGGAAGGTGTCCGTGGTTCTTAACAAGAGTAGTATTTTCTCCCATCCTAGGAGTATCTGGAAATATGTGAGCATCACAAAAACTAAGGAAACCAGAAACACCCTGCGATTGGAGAAAACAGTCCCATTCAACAAAGAATTTCCTCGTGGAAAAACATAACCCTACAGAAACCAAATTAGATCACCTCTGAAGTTCTTTCCACTTTGATGGTTCATGATTTATTTTATGTCATCGCTTCTTGACAAATATTTTGCATGAACCAGGTCATGCAATGCTGTCAACCAGCATGAGGCACACGCATGAGTGAATCAAAATAAAGAATCAAGGAGTAAAGAGTTGGCTTTGTTCGATTGGAATGGAATGCTTAAGACAAGTCTAGGAGTAAGTGAGGTAGACGCTTCCTTAGACACAGTTCCAAAAACTGGCTTACTAGGAAAAGTAAACACATTCAACAAGCACAGTCACAGGTGCCTTGAGCTGACTATCCTGCTCAATTCACAGCAACCCTGGCTCATCTGTCCAGTCTTTCCCATTTCACAGATGATGGCATCCACCCAAAGCTCCAGGGGATTTTTTTTTCCCCAATGTAGGTGATCAGAAGAAAACTGAAGTTGTATGTTTGTTTCTGGAATCATGGAAAAGAAGTACAACACAGAGAGCACATTAAAACACTGTCCCTTACCTGGGTCCCTTCCCATCTGCCTTTAGGTCACATGACCTCGTGTACCTACTACCACCAGCACCATTTCCTGAACATTTCCATTTGGCAGCATCCAAACTTGAGCGACCTGAGGTCCCAGGTTCAGGAGGAAGCTCTGCCCCTAGTTTTTGTAGATCCACCTTGTGTGCCCCAACCTCCTCAGTGCAGCCCTCTTTCCAGGATGGCTGGTGGATGGACTGTGTGCTCCTTACAGGGGAAACTCCGCCCTCCATCCACAGAACCGCTGTATACTTCTTAGCCCCAAAAGACATCAGAACACAATTTTCTATCAGTATGTTTGCTAAATGGGTTATTCAATCTTTAATAACTCCACGTGGGATCCACCATAATCTCATCCAGGTTCCTTCGCTTTGAGGAAAGTTCTTTGGCACAGTCTCTCCTCCAGCATATGAAAGGAAAAGATTGTGCCCTGCATGTGTTTCCATACCCTCAGGCTCCTTGCTCCTGATCTGGGAGCAAGGATATCCACGGTTCTAGTTTCCAGGGCAATGACATACAGAACAGACTGGCCTGGATCTGGACCTATAAAAACCTGGTAAAGGCAGTTCTGCCCTCAGTAATGGCCCCCCATGTACAGAATGGATAAGTCACCAATCTCACACCTCTCCATTCCAGAAGAGGGTCTTTGTTCCACATTTCATCACTAAAGGCCTATGATGGCAAGTTTCCCAGCACAAAGGGGCAGTCTATAAACTAAAAGTCAGGAGCCTGGAAAATACATCTTGCTGTCCAGTTTCAGCTCACTGAGCGTTCAGTCATTATGTGGAACAGTATGGGTCGAGATCACTTGTTACAGCATTCATGGATTGCCAATTACAAGCCAGGTACAATGACAAGTCTGAAAAAACAAAAATGATTACAGGGAAAAAAACTCTGGACTCAGGAATAAACACATAGAGAAAGTCAGTCACAAGTTCCTGATAAACAAATTCTAGCAGCAAAACTTTACTGCTATACATCTCTTTGGCAAGCCTGAGAATTTCAATGCCAGTAAACCAAAGTCGTTCCTCATAGGCATATTTAGAAAAGGAAGACGGGAAGCAGGGGGAAGGGGAAGTGAGAGAGTTAAAAATAGAAAACGAAGGTAAATTATTGGGCATTTCTGCAATGAAACCTAAGAAACTAAAGGAAGCTGAGAGAAGCCTACTTCCTTAGAACTGCACTCCAGGATTATACAGAAGGAAGGAACTAGGTCATACATAACAGGGTCTGACAGCCAGAGCCGAGCAGTGACACCAAGATGCCCTGGTAGGCCACACATTAGCATGTCTTCAATCTTTTCTTTTTTAATTGTGCTACACTAATTTATGAGGGATAGGGTCTTGCTGTTGTTATTGTTATCAAAAAGTATGTATACAAAATGCAGTCTGTAAAAAAAAAAAGTATGACTTTTCTTCTTCCCTTTCCTTTTTCTTTCCTTCTTGACCTATTTAGTCCTAAAGCTATAGATGAAAAGGAACAAGGGAGGTGTCTGCACCAGATGGGAACAGAGCTGTGATGGACCAGAGTAGCATGTCAGGACTCAACAGGAACACAGCGCTCACACATGGGGCAGACGCCCTAGCATAAACAGGAGGGTGTCCTCCCAGAGGAGGTGCTCTGTGGGGTGTTGGGGCAAGAGGGGAAGGATGTCTTTGTGGAGGGACAGTCCAGCAAGGAGTCAGCACTCTGGGAGTAAGGAGGGCATCTGTGCAGAGGAAGGGATGGCAAACCAGTCACATGCAGAGGGGTTGATCACAGGACTAAATAGAGATACTAGAAGGCCAGGCAGTGTGGTGCACACCTGTAATCCCAGTGGCTCGGGAGGCGGGAGGATTGCAAGTTCAAAGCCAGCCTCAACAACTTAACAAGGCTTTAAGCAACCTAGTGAGACCCTGTCTCAAAATAAAAAATAAAAGGGGTGGGATGTGGCTCAGTGCTTATGCACCCCTGGGTTCAATCCCTGTTACCAAAAGCAAACAAAAAGAGAAAATAGGAATCAGTTTTATCATGCAGAAGAGGTACAGTGGAAAGGAATGAATGAACCTGATGTGTTGAACTGGAATTGGAGATATTGGTGTAAAGTCAGTTTTCAGCAGGTACATATGGAGATACATATAAATGGAAATGTGTATTTGTACACATATGCATACATACACATATATATTGAGAAAAGCCACACTCAATAGCAATGAACACACCTAATACCCAGATTTTGAATTCTAAATACCATTCTCCATTAAAGGAACCAGGCTCAGGTGGAGATGAGGGAGGGAGACAAGGATGGGCATAATTATAAAAGGACAACAAAAAGCATCTTGTGGTGATGAGTGTTCTGGACCTTGACTATAGCAGCATCAATATTCTGATTGTGATGTTGTACTATAATTTTGCACAATGTTATTATTAGGGGCAACTGGTAATTCAGGATCTATTATTTCTTACAACCGAAGGCAAATCTACAATTATCTCCAAAAATTTAATTAAAAAAAAAAAAAGGAGGAATCATGGCTCCTTAAAGAAATAGCTGATTCCAGGACTAGGCTAGGGAAAGGAAAAAGTGAGCTGGGAGCCTCTTATGCCAGAAAGCAAGAAATTCTCAAAGAATGAGGGGACATGTCAAATGGATGCAGAAACCAACCTAAACGGGGACAATTTGACTATGGAAATAAGTAATTGTAGCATTAGATTACAACCCAAAGACACAGGTCCTACTCACATTGGTAAAACAGCCAATGAATTGCAAGTTTAATGAAGTAAGGATATTTACATAATTTTGAAGTCATTCCCCGCAAAGCACACATGTAGACTTATAAATTCAAAGGAAGAAAGAGGAACCTGCCTGGGGGGCATTTCTTGTACCATCCTTGCAGCTTTCTGTTTGTAATTATGTATGTATCTCACCTCAAAACACTAGTTCAATTCTGCTGGTTGTAAAGAGTCAATGATCTGAGAAAATTAAGCAAAACATTTCCAGTTCTTCTAATATGTCTTTCCTCTCAGAATTTGCTAATCCTTGTCAATTACCAGCAGGCTTATTAAATAATAAAATAAGTTATTTCCAAGAAAGTTTCTTATGCCATTCTTCACTTGGTTTCAGAATTCCAGCTGCCTGGGACTTTTGATGGGTAAGACAAAGACTTAACAAAAGACTTGCAAAAATCTTTAGGAGACATAACTCGTCATTCAGGTTATTTGATCTCTACTTAAGGATGTCATCTGCAGAACAAACTTACATTGAAACCTGTATTCTTTTGCAGTTGGAGCACTCTCTGGATTACTGCTCTGAGCAGATGCCTGCTTCCACCACCCCTCCCCCACTCTGTCAAGGGCATCGTATTTGGAACCACAGGTGAGTGTGAGAAATGACTGTCAACATTCCTGGACTCACAGACCATTTGGCTGGGCACACAGACACAGAGAAAGAAAAATGTCTCTTACTAGACATGCTTCCTCGTCAAAACCAAACAAATTTGCACACATTTTTTCATGAGTGCAGAGGAAAGTCCAAGAAGTTTCTATCAAGCAAGGGGTTGCACATTTAAATTGTATTGTGCCTGCATTACTACTTTAAGATGTGTAAAATTCTATGGAATAGTCAGAAGCACTACTACCAAAAAGACAAAAAATAACAAGTGTTGGCAAAGATGCTGAAAGGGGTAACTTTTACACATTGTTGGTGGGAATGTAAATTAGTACAGCTATTATGGAAAACAGTATGGAGGTTCCTCAAAAACCTAAAAATAGAACCACCATATGATCCAGCAATCCTATTACTAGGTATATATACAAAGGAAAGGACATCAGTACATAATTTATAGAGATATCTCTACTTCCATGTTTATTCACAACAGTCAAGGTATAAAAGCAACATAGGTATCCATCAATAGATGAATTTTAAAAATGTGGGAGATATATATACAATGGGATGTTATTCTGCCATGAAAAAGAATGAAATTCTGTCATTTGCAACCACATAGATAAGCCTGGGGGACATTATGTTAAGTGAAATAAGCCAGGCAAAGAAAGACAAATACCACACATTCTTACTCATTTGTGGATGCTGAATAAGTTAATGTCACAGAAGTAGAGAGTAGAATAATGGCTACCGGAGGCTGGGAATGGGGAAAGAGCTATAGAAAGAAATTGGTTATCAATACAAAATCACAGGAAGGGTAATTTCAGCATTTTATAGTACAGTGAGGTGACTATAGTTAACAATAATTTATAGTACATTTCAAAATAACTTGAAGAACTTTGAACGTATTTGAAGTGATGGCTATGCTAATTACCTTGATTTGATTCATTACATATTGTATACATTTTTCAAAATATCACTGCATCCCATAAATATGTACAATTATTATATGTGAATTAAAATGTTTTCAATGCTACAGATAACCCTCTTGAAGGCATGTATGGCAGAGCAAGTTATGACCTGCATTAGGGTGCCTGTCCAAAGGGGGCTGTGTCCATGCAGATAAAGAGGTCACTTTCAAATTTTGCACACAGCATACATCTATGACCCAATAGCAGCCCCAAATGTATTATCTTTATTGTTCTAATGTAGTGAAAACAATTGTATGAAACTTTCATATGTTCACTTCTGACTCTACTCTCTTGGTTCCATAAAGTCTTGTTTTTCAACTATAAATTCTCCTACCCTGCAGGATGTTCAGAACCTCATCCTTGCAATTTTGGAAAACTAGAGAAATAACACAACATGATACTTGTAGAGTGAGTGTACAGAGTACTGGTGAGCTAGAAAAGGAAGGAAGGTTGGATTAAATTTCTAAATGGCAGTTACTTTAAATTTTCCTGTAACATTTTATATAAGGCAGAACAGTTGAACTGGTGAATTTGAATTATCTTATTTTTGGATAAAGTCCTATTCACTATTCAATATTATCATAGCAAAGAGATAATTCTGTATGTATTAAAAGGTTTTTCACTAGCATATCTTTCTATTCAGTTCCACAGAGAAAATTAATGTCTATTCCATAAGTCCCTGTTGGGGGGAGGCAGATTCTGAAACACTGACTTCACCCTAATAAAGCAAGTTTCATGCTGTAATTGTCATGCTACAGAGATTTTTAGTGAGAATTAGTATTGGTATAAAATCCCCATTACCTTATCAAGTAGAATTTTGCACAAAAGGAAAATAAGAAAATACAATCTCAATGATCATGCTATTGAAGAAGATAAGTAGGAAAATTACTAATCTACTAATTATATAATAATTGAAGGTCCTGAAGTTTAGATGTTAGATCAGTTTTTAAGACAGGGGACAGTGTTGAAAAATTATAAATCATGAATTGGCTTAGTATGTAATCTTTTTAACATTATATTATTAAAGTATTAGCTTTCCACTGCTGTAATAAGTACTTGAGATAATCAGATTAGAGAGAGAAAAGGTTTATTTTGGCTAATAGTTTCAGAGGTTTTAGTGCATGGTTGGTTGGCCTATTGCTTTGGGGCCCGTGGCAAAAAAATACATCATGGCAGAAGCTCATGGCAGAGAAAGCCCTCACCTCATGGCGGCTGGGGAGAAAAAAGACAAAGAGGAAGGGCCAGAGGCCCGCAGCCCCTTCAAAAGCACACCCCCAATAACCTAAGACCTCCCACTAGGTACCACCTCTTAAAGGTTTCCAACACCTTACAATAGTGCCAAGCCAAGAAGCAAGGCTTTAACACATGGACCTTTAGGAAACATTCCCAATTCAAACCATATAGCACACATTAAAAAAAAAAAAAAGGTTGTTTTTAAAAGTAGCTAAAATAATTATAGTGAGTCTTATGTTCAGACATTTTAGTTAACTTAGGGATTTATTTTTAAATATTTCAAACTATTCACAAGAATATAGGGAATGATAGGGCTGGGGCACTGGGTTCAGTTCTCGGCACCGCATATAAATAAGTAAAATAAAAGTCCATCAACAACTAAATATATATATTTTAAAAAAGAGTATAGGGAATGATAAAATAAACGTGTGGTGCCCACCACTTACCTATAACAAATATATTCATGTTACTATATCCATTTCAGTTTTTTTTGTTAAAGAAATGAACTGGATTTACCAATTGGGCTGCTGTCCTTTGTGTGGCTTCTCTAATCCCATTCTGTCCCTCCTGTCCAGTGGAACCCACCATTTTGCAGCTGGAGTGTTTCTATCCCAGGCACATTTTTATACATTTTTTCTGCATACATATCCACAAATGATATAAATTTATAACTTGGATTTTTTTCACTTAACATTATATTTTTAATATTTTCTATGTCAACATATGCACTCATAATTCATTTATGGTAATTATTGTGGGATATATCAATAGTTTTTTGTCTGTCCTTCTACTAAAGGGAAGTTTAATTGTGGTTTTTCACCATTACAAACAAGACTGTGAGGAATCCTTTGATGCATTCTTCCCAGAGCACAGGTAAGAGAGTTTTTCCAGCAAGACCTATCGGTCCATTTACTTTTCCATAAAGTCTGCCTAAGTATAACAGATTTAGACAGCTATTCCTAATGCCCAGAGCTGGCTAGGAAATTCTTGTCTTCATGAAGAAAAAAGCACTGGTTGAGAAGGTCTCTGGGTAACTAGGCCTCTACCATTCGCAGCACTCTTACAAAGCCCGCCTTACTTGAGAGACAGCACACACCTTCAACCTCATCCTCCTCCAAAGGGAGAGCCAACAATCTCAGGCACGTAGCTCCCATCCTGGCAGTACCTAGGCAGGTGCTTATAAGATCTGGAACAGACCAATGCAAGTATTATAGAAATGCTGTGTGCATATGTCAAATACCAAAGTTGTTTGGAGGTTCAAAGTCAAACATGACAACTGTGACAGGTTGATTAATAAGCCCAACACGCAGATTTCCATACGCTAATTCCTTTTTTTGTTTTTTGTTTTTTGGTTTTTTTGGGGGGGCGGTGCTGGTGATTGAACCCAGGGCCAAGTGCTTGTGAGGCAAGCACTCTACCAACTGAGCTATATCCCCAGTCCCATATGTTAATTCTTGAAACCCATAAATATTTCACACAGTTGAAGAGATTTCATGGGGATGATTAAAGGTCTTGAGATGAGGCAATTATTCTGGATTATCAGGGGTGAGGGGTCCAACACAATCATAAGAATCCCTATAAGATGGAGGCAGAAGGTCAGTCAGAGAGAAATTGAAAAGTGCTATGCAGCTATCTTTAAAGATAGAGGAAGGGGCCACAAGCCAAGGAATGCAGACACCTCTAGAAGCTGGAGAGGAAGAGAAAAGGGCATCCAGAGGAAACACAGCCTTGATGTCAGTCAGTGAGACCCATTTTTAACTTCTGACTTTTAAAACTGAGATAATAAAGTGGTGCTGTTTTCAACCATGGAGTTTGTAGTGGTTATAGCAGCAATAGATATTAACACCAACCAGGATTTGCCTCCTGGATTATCACAGAAGAGGAGCACCACTGAACTTATCCAGAGAACAGAGCTGGCTAACAGGAAGTGCCAGGGAATGACAGACCTGACACAGACTGCCCATCAGAACTAAAGTCATCAGCATCACAGTCGTTCACTGAACTTGTGACATGGCAACCTATTCCTGAAGTAGTCAACAGGACCTTTAGAAAATGCATATGGTTAGTTGAAGTGTTTGGGTTCTTTTCCCTGCTAGGGATTGGAGGAAATACTCTTGGCATCGCTTGTCTCAGTAGTCAACTGGGGCCCACTTTATACACACTCGCCTCCTTATTTTGGAAACTGAAGCATTGTTCTGTCTTCCTGTTCCACTTCTGAGAGCTGTTCCCTGACCTCCACCTGGCTGGGATCCTGCCCTCCAGCCTGGGTGGACCTTGCTCTGGGTTGACCTGCCTGCCAAGGCCCTCTCACCCAGACTGGACCTCTGGATGTTGACCTCTGGCCTGTTCCATGAACATGTCTGTGCTCTATGACAAATTTCGATTTTGCTGCCTCTTTCCCTGAACTTGTTTTGTCTATCTTCCAGCTTGGCCTGACTTTTTAGACCTAGACCTTGACCTATCAGTCAGTCAGGCCTTATTGTAGCTTTCAGATTTGTTATGTACAAAGCAGCCTTCCTAGCTAGTTCTTCTGCCTGCGCAGTTTAGCATCCCTACATTAAAAGGAAGGACTTTCTCTACTCAACCTAAATAGAAGAGTGACCCTACCCCAGTGACCAGAACCATGCTGGCAGCTCTGCATACATATCCCATTGGATTCTAAGATCCAAAGGTAAGTCAGTTTGGAATATCAACGCCTCAGGCTTCTTCTTCTGTAAAACACACCTTTCTTTCAGAGAACTCCTCCCTATCACCCTCTATGATCTTCGAAATGGTGAATGTTGCTAATCATAGTTCTCTACTCTCCCCGCCACAAGAGTGGTAGGTATGTGAGCTGAGCTGGTTAGAATACTCATCCGCCCCTCCACCCTAGTGATTGACCCAAGATTGGACACAGGAGCTCAAGTCAGGGGCTAATAACAGCCCTTCTCCAGAACATTTTTAATAGAAATTGGAGGAGGAACGCTGGGAAGGAGAAAAGGAGGCGAGCTGAGAGGTGGAAGGCAGATCTCTGATCTCCTGGGGAAAGCTGAATGAAGAGAACGAAATAGACCCAAGGACACAAGAGTCACACAGAGAAAATGAACTTTGACAGCATGTAAGTCCCTGGAAAAACAAGTAGTTCCGAATGTGGGTGCAGAGTCACTGCCTTGGCAACTTTGGCAAACGTCTCTGAACCTGATTTTCCTCTTTTGTAAAGAGACGATAATAATAGTACTTAGGTCATGGAACTGTTGTGGGGACTGAACAAATTAGTGCATGTGAAGCATGTTGAACAGTGCCTGGCATGTGGTCATCTCATAATAAATATTAATGATTATAAGCTACTCCAGTTGTCCATGAAGCTATCTCCACCTTTGTCCTGCTTTTGATTTGGTTACTAGAGCACATGGTTTCCACTTCTTGCCTAATCTAGTGCTTGATCTCTATTACTTTCAATTTGAAGAGTTCTGAGGAACGTAGTCATTGTTTCCCTATATTCCTAAATTCCATGAGATGCTTTATGAAAAAAGTTTCCATAGCTGGGTAAATTTCAATAGCACTTAGCTATTCGTTGTGTTTTAATTGATGTATTGCTCCTCTTTGAGAGACACATTATGTTTTAAGATATTAAAGGCTCTAAGTGATCCTACAATTACAAAGCCAGTTGAATTCCATTCAACTTAGCACTGCGGTTCCCTTTTGTTCCTGTGACATTTTTTTCTATTCTGCAAAAGTCGTGTTCCTTAGAATTCACTTTGGTGTGACAAATGGAACACCTGGATAAGAAAATTGAAGAATTTTCTGGGTCACAAGTTGAGTCCAGACCTGTTTGAATCTAAGATGGATGCTCTTTCATTGTTTCTTTTTCTTTTTTGTGATACTGGGGATTGAACCCAGGGCTTCATGCATGCCAGGCAAGTGCTTTGCCACTGAGTCATATCCTCAGGTCTAAGATATATGCTCTTTCGACAGCACTGCACACATATGCATGCATGTGATTATCATTGACCATGTGAAAGTAAGTGCTAGACACACAGATTTTCAATGTGCTTTTCCATTTTGTTATTTTCCCAAAAAAGGGAGTTTCAAGTGCTTAAAATATTCACATATAGCATATAAACATAAAAGGCAAAATTGGAACTTTTTAAAACAAATTTGAATAAAATTATCTGAACTAGGCAATGACCTGTTTGGAGAAAAATTATAAGAAAAGTGGTTTTCATTTTCTGGTAACCAGAGCCAACTGTGCAAGAAACACTCACATGGGAGATGTTTTCCCTTTCCCAGTGTCAGATACCTTTGTCTTTAATTTGTAGGACAGCCAAATTATTGCACAAGTCACTCACATATCTCTCTGGGCCAAATTCTAACTTCCAATTATCCAGAGTGATGCATCTTGAGCTATGGGTCAAATCTGGGCAATGGATATCATTACTATGATGATCATTATTGATCGATATTGATTGCTGGGCCCCCCAAGAACTGTCAGACAGAAGGGACTTGCGGAACAAGGAAGAGACTGAGTTCCCTCTGGCAGCCTTACAATCTAAATTAGACTGAGTTGTATAACAGTTTTAGGCATCTGATATGGGACTTGCCAAATTTCATGGCTTCAGGCTCACGGAATGCGCATCCCTGTTCCAGGGAGGCTAAATATTTTTCCAAATCAGTAGATAAAACAAACTCCCTGACCTCAACTTACTTCCTGGCGCCTGGAGTCCTGAGTAGCTGATGAGGAGTGTCTGTCTGCTATCAAGTGACAGGGCACATTCAGACTGGCTCCTGCACTCGGGACCATGTGGTACCTGATCCCGTCTCCATCTTCGGAACGAAGATTTTGGCTATAACTTAAAGATCCAAGTCCAGAGGGCAATGGGCCAGGGTTAGATACCATTGAATGCCATTGAATCAGCCTTGAAGGGCAACTGTGGCTTCTCAGTGCATGAGGCAACGCGCTGCAGCTGGAGGTCGGTGGAAGCCAGTGATCATAGACGCTGGGCAAACCACCTCTCCAACGTCACATCTGAAATGGAGAGAAGGCTACGTACTGTCTTAAGTAAATACTATGCACAGATTTCAGGCCTTACAGAGCCAACCAAATAGGGAGTTAATCCATCAAAGGCAACCTGAAGCGTCTGACCCCAAAGGCTTGTTGAGTGGACACCTTGACTATTAGACAGTGACATCTACTGACTGCATTGGACACTGCCACCTTCCAAATAAAACAAAAAGTAGCTAAGCCTTTAAGACTCAAAGGAATGTTAAGGGAGGACATTTTCCATGGGTGGTCAAGAGAGATGGAATAAATTAATTGCAGAAGGGAGATAGCAGAGGTCTGTAAGCATTATACTGTGTTCTAGGCAATAAAAATTAATTTCCTAATGGCACAGTCTTAGTCTTTCGGCAGAGGATCTAGCTTCACTGGGCCCCCTATTAGTCTTCCTATATTTGTCATTCTGATGGCATTCACCTTGAGGTTTTTCCCTTTCCAGTCATTTCCAATTGTCTTCTAGACTATTCTGTATTTTCACAGATGAGCACAGCCATGCTTTTCTTCCCACCTTCTCCCCTACCTGACCCTCTGCAAACAAGTCATTTGATCAAGAAGCCTGGGTTCTTGATTCTTCTTTTTACTGAGTAATCTAAATGCAGCAATTTTCCTTCTGATAATCTGCTGAGCTTAGAAAAATGCACAGCATTTTTTCCCCTTCACATCCTACTTCATACATCTATAAATTGCCTAGTGGCTCAGGTCCTAGGACATACAACCACACCTTATTCCAAACTGCTCTAAATTACACAGCCACCTTTCTCCCCAGGCCACTGAGCTACACCACCTGCTGCAGGCTCCCCAGCCCAGTGCAGGTCCTGACTGTAAACCCTTGGAAAGCAAGGGGAGCACCAGGTGCCTCTTCTCCATCCCTTAGGACCCATCTGGTATGCTGTTATACAAACGGGTGGCTTTCAAATCCCAGTGTATGAATGAACGATGGAGCAGCTTTTTTTAATTCTAGGACATCAAGAGATTAAGGGTTTTCTCATAGTAGTCATCATGCCCAAACACCCAAAATTATAGCCATGGATATTGAACACTTTCAGAGACCACCTGAGAACTCAGCCTGTCTTCTGGCTTTTCTGCATCTGGAAATGATGAAATCACAATATTCTCAGTTTCTATACTATTCTCTCTTAGGAAGTGGACTTCAGTTCTTCAAGGGTATGTCCGAAGAGGATCCTGTGCACTGAGAGTCAGGAGCCGGGTTGGACACTAGCATCAGTTCTGCAGATCTGAGACTAGGGATCTGCTTTCAAGAGTGATAGCAAGATGCTAAGAATTATAGCTTCAACTGATTTAGGAAAATAAAATCTTGATGTTTACTGCCATGATTTCCCTTTTATTTGGTAGATAAAAATGCATGTGCAGAAACAGTATTTTTAAATGTCACAAAGATTGGATATTCATAAGTGTTTAAGCATAAATGTAAAATTATAGTGCTCTGATTACTGCTTATAACTAGGGTGAGCCTATATGGATTTAGGACAGATCTTTGTGTTGTCTGAGATTGTTTAGTAATTATGAAAAACAGACTAGCCAAGCAAGGTCTGATATAATTATTTGGTCTCATTTCTTTGTCTCTATTGGGGGCATTTGCTATCCTTCATTTGGAGGAAAGACTACTGTATGCCAAGTCCAAAAAAACCAAAGGCCGAATGTTTTCCCTGATAAGTGGAGGATGATATATAGTGGGGGTGGAGGTGGGGAATGAGAGAATAATGGGGGAACTTTAGAATATGTAGAAGAAAATGAGAGGGAGGGGGTATGAAAAATGTGGAATGAGACAGACATCATTGCCCTATGTACATGTATGATTGCACGAATGGTATGAATCTACATTGTGCACAACCATAGAAATAAAACTATGTACCCCATTTGTGTACAATGAATCAAAATGCAGTCTGTAAAATATTAAAAGCTAAATAATAATAATTTAAAAATTTTAAAAAAAAAGTGAACAGACCAAAGTTTAAGGGATGATTATCTAGGGCCCAGATGGAATGGGTGACATGTGAACAATGCATTCCACAAAGGGTGCCAAGCACATCATGGTGCCAAATCCTGAGCACTAGGGAGACAAAAGGTGGCTTACTCTTTAGCCACAGCCATGGGAACCGTGGGGTGACAACTCCCAGGAAAAGGGCCACCCTGTCACTAAATGTTGGGGGCATTCTGACATTGTTATCACAGTGGAATTCTGCTTCCTTGGCCAAGTCCTCTGAAAAGGGATGTACTGAGTTAGGGAGAATACAGGATATAACCAAAGGAGTTTAGGCATTCCCTCTTGGATTAGACCTTGAAAGGTTTAGGTGTCTTTAATAGTGCAAAAGCTAGGGAGTGGGGCTGCTCCCTCCAGTGACTATAAGCAGGAAAGACTTACTGTACTCCCTGTTGCGATCAGTAATTCTTTGCCCTTTGTCACTTGGTACCTTTCAGAAAAGCTCCTAACTGACATAACCTTGTCTCAGCCATGTCGTAGGGCATGCGTAGAAGGGCCCCCTGCTTCCCTCTTTGACCAGCTTTGCTAAAAGGGAAGAGGGACTCCCCACTCCCACCCCTGCCTCTGCTCAGTGTGGAGGTGGTGGCAGGGATACGTGTGAGTGAGAGAGATTTACAACCGTGTACTAGAGCACAGGAAGCAAACCTCGTGGGACAGATGTTAGGTCTACAGGTCCAGCTGCTCCTTCCCCACCCCACCCTCAGGAAACCCTTTCTAGCATTAACCTCGAAGGATCTGGTTATTGTTTTTTATAAAATTGGGGATGGGAAATAATTACTTACCACACATACTGTTTCCTAAATAAAATGATCAAATATGTGAAATAATAGTAAGCAAATGTTCTGGCTTCTGGGGCAATCTTGCCCTGTACCGAGGCGCCCATTAAAACTTGATGTATTCAAGGGCTACTGAAAGTTCTTCCAAGTTCTTCATTGCTACCAACTAGGTGATGGTTTGAACAAAGTAAAATGCATGCTCCAAGGCTCCAGGCGCATGGACTCCATGACAGAAAGATGATAGCATCTTTGTGGTTTAACAGAATTTCCTTTTCCAAGAAACATCAGCATTCTGAGAAAGAATTTAATTCTTGTGTCTGTAAACACCTTGGTGGTATTTTACAGTATTACTCAATAAGCTACATATTCCAGTTTGTAGCCTATGGTGACGCTCAAATATTTAGCATGTTAAATGGAACATACTGGGTCTTCAGGCATTATTTGTCAAATTGTATTTCACTTTAGAAGAAAACACTAATGGCTATATTTCTGAATTTCAAATTTACTAGGGTTAAGAATGAGAGTATTGGATTTATCTCTGTAACCCCACGGGTAATTAATAGAGGGTATGCAATGGTCACTCAATAAATGTTGGCTTAGGCAATGAAATTTAACACAACAGAAACCCACAATGTTGAAATATCTGGTGAAAACTCCAAGTTCCTTTCTCATGTGGATGAAGTTTGCTCATATTTGCCTCAGTTTGCCTCAAGTTTCTCAATCTGGGTTCTTTTTTTTCCCCCAACGTTCCTGGCATCATGTCAAAAAAATTATAAAACAGCAATTTTAAGACAATCAGCAGAATATCTGAGTCCTAACTAAGACCTAATTCAGGAATCTGAAATACAAATGCAAATAGACCATTTCTTCGTGAAGTGTCCAAACCAAAAACACATGTATACAACATAACAACACAGGAGTATTGTGTGACTTGAACTTTACAAAATAGCAATTTTTGCAGTGTCAAATTAGTAAAACATATTTTCTGTACAATGCTCTTACTCTGATCATTTGAAAGCAGTTTCTAACTCATCAGGCAGAACAATGAACTGAACTGGATGTATAATAACTTCCATCACTTAACAGTGGAATGAATGTTCATTAAGATAACTAATATCTCTTGTAACCAAGTCATTTTCCCCTGGTTTACTCCTTTTATTGAAATGTATGTGTTATTTCAAGATATTTTCCTGTGCTTTGATTTTGAGGTCTTGCAAAGAAAATTTGGGGATCAACTCACAACTGTGCCCTGGAGCAGAGAAATGATTTTTCCTCTTCCTAACCTGTGGGTGAGGTACAGCACAATTATGAAAACTGACATGGTAAGAGGTAAGGTCTTTGGGGGAAATTATTGCCACTAATTAGAGCTCTTTCATATTTGGGTGCCTCTTACATCCTGTGCATAGATTGGAAACTTCTTGACTTCTTTAAAACAAAACTGTTTTTGTTTTGTTTCATTCTATTGGTTTTTTTTTTTTTGGTTTTTTTTTTTTTTTTTTTTTTTTTTTTTTTTTTTTCCCTTATCACAATCTCTTTTATTTAGTTTGCTGATTTCTGGAAATTCAGATCCAGGTTTGGGCCTCCTACAGCAGACATTCCTATAATTCCCTTTGTCCATGAAAGCTGGTTCCAAAGAGGTTGTTTTAGATGCAATGATTTGATCCATCTGCAAAATTCAGTGAATCATGGGCTACACCAGGCCTCCAATGTAGTTAGGTGTTTTTTGTTTTTTGGTTTTTGGTTATTGTTTTTTTATTTTACATAATATTGATATTTTAAAAATTCATTATTAAAGTAAAAAATTTTAAGAAAAGGGAAGATATGGCACCTTTGGGCCTCCATTCCAAATGGCAACAATTGGTGATAGCCAAGGAACAGCTCCTTGTTAAAACAAGGCATAACCTCTTCAATCTGACCAAACTGAACACACCACTCACAGCCCACACCACTCATTCTCTTTCTCTGCCTACTGGACCCCTGAGTCTGTGACCTCTTACCTACATCAATACTTGGATTAGTTCACCAAATGAGTATAATAATGCCCATCCCAAATTACAGGGTTGCACTGTCTGATACCATAGCCACTAGTGGCAGGTGGCTATTGAGCACCTGAAACATGGCTAGAGCAACGACAAAACAGAATTCTCAATCATTTATTTAATTATAAAATTTAAAAATTTAAATGTGAAACAACAGAATAAAGTTGGACAGTTCTGCGTCTCTACTAAAAGAGAATGTAAGATTGAAAGATTTTGTTAACTACACGCAAATGCTGGCCTACTATTATTTTCCTCAATCAGAACAGGTTTCTTGATTTTAGGTGCTCTTTGGTGAGTTTCTCTGCACTATGAGTTCCTCCTCTTACTGAGCAGAGAAGTCCATCAGAACAAACAATTCAAAGTCCTCTGTTTTACCTACAATGACCAGTAAACAGAAAATTACTAGGAAGTCATTTATACGCTGACATTTAAGAGGAAACAAAAGTGACAATCTTCAGAGACTTTCTTCTCTACATGTGTGCCATCTTGTGCTCGAATCACCTGAGACTATGGAGAACACCCAGTGGAAAGCAGAGGATCCTGGGAGACAATGCACTGGCCCCTCTTTGCTTGTCAGCTGAACCGTACAAAATGTATTCTATGGACAAGAGTAGAAAGCAGAGGAGGCCTTTAAGAAAAAGAGACAAAGACCTCTGTATGAAGTGAGGATGACTTGATCTTGGGAATTTCCTGAGAGAACCCAGGGTCTAATTAGGACTTCAGCGGAAGGCAGTGGCCCTCCAGGAGCATTAGCAGCGGACAGCACAGCCCCAAAGGCAAAGAGCAGTTGCCTAGAGAGAAGAAAGGATTGAAGGCAGATTGACTTACAGCCCAACTCAAATGGGTAGTGCTTGTGCTTCTATCAAAATGCTTGGAATAAAAAAAAAAGCTCTTCCCCTTCTGCTCCTAAAATAAGTTCAAAACCTCTTCTCTCAAATTCTTCTGGGTGATTATAAAACAAATTACAACCAATGAGGCCTTGGAGGATAAGCCTATGAACACAAGAATATGGATGGTTACATCACACAATGAGTTAGTTGAATTATCTGCTTGTCTTATAGTATGATCCCCACCTTGCAATTGTTCAACTTATAATTTTTCATCCTTATAACAGTGCAAAGGTGATGCATTTAGTAGAAAAAAATTATTCAAGTACCCATACAACCATTCTGGTTTTCACTTTCAGTACAGTTTTGGTAAGATACATGACATAATTCACATTTTATTACAAAACAGTCTTTGTATTAGATAATCTGGCCCCAGAGTAGGCTAATGATAGTGTTCCAAGTATGTTTAAGGTCAGATAGGCTAAGGTAGGTTAGATGTATTAAATGCACTTTCAGCTGACTTCTATTTTCAACTTATAATGGGTTTATTAGGATGCAACTCCACTATAAATCAAGCAACATCTATATTGTCTTAGGCCCTTATATGGCATCTACTACATATGCTCATAGATGATAA
The DNA here is from genome assembly GCF_902686445.1 of Sciurus carolinensis. Classification (NCBI taxonomy): domain Eukaryota; kingdom Metazoa; phylum Chordata; class Mammalia; order Rodentia; family Sciuridae; genus Sciurus; species Sciurus carolinensis. The sequence goes on along the minus strand of NC_062218.1, from coordinate 28,148,411 downwards.
AACATTCATTTTACTTATCCTCCCAATAATACTCTCACTAATCTCATCCAATCTACACATGTGAAAACTGAGGTTCTGAAAAGTCAAGCAACTTGACAAAGGTCCCACTACTAATAAGCGTCAGACTCAAGACTCAAATCCACTACTGACTCCAAATTCTATACTTAGGTCACAGTGAAGATTTTATGAAGAAGACAACACTACCCAAGGAAAGTAAGTTATCCTCTCGTGAAAACGTGGAACATTTCTGAATGTGAATACAAGGGGCATACACTGAGGTCATCTGATTGAATTCAAGGCATTTTACATCGTGATAGTGCTCTGAAAGACAGAACTGTCCATGTGACGCGCTGAGTTGAAATTCAGCTTCTGTGCCGGCCAGTGGGCAATTCACACTGTGACCTGAGAGCCACATCTCCACCTCCAGAATTCAAGGAGTTCCTGCAACTCTGAGCCAAGAATGTGCAGCCTTGAGCTTCATCTTCAGCAGTTTTCATCCTTCCCTCCGGACATCCCAAGTGCTGGCCTGAGAGTTCACATTCCTGATGTCCTGGGTTCCATCCCCAGCACAAGAGAAAGAGAGAAAGAACTCACATTTAATGAGTTCAAGGGCACAGAGAAGCACCCTTTAATACTTGGTTCTCCTTACAGCACACATCCCTGCATCAGGAAGGAAGCTGGCCTTCAAACACACTCAAATGTGTGCCATAAATTACAGCTTGTTTTCTGAGGATTTCCATGAATGTCCTGACTCTATACTGGAGAGACATTGGAAACAGAAGCTCTGTTGCCAGAGTTTGTGGAATTTTGTTCTGTGGAAATAGAATTGTGGAATTTTAATGCTAAAAGAAGCCTCCAGTCCAACAAGGGCAGGGCTGAATTTCAGTCTTTATTGGGAAATACTGTATCTATGAATACACTTCCTCCCATCCTGTGTCTTTCACTCCCCAAGACATGTGGAGGAGGACAAAACATCAACATTTTTATTTATTTGATTCTCATCTTTTCATTTTATTACTTTCCTTTTGAAAACAAGTAGATGTAATAGGTTTTCTAAGTAGATTTCAGCTTGTTCTTGCTGAATCAGGAAAAGATGTACATGACAAAGTGACTAAGAAGAGTGGAGTAGGAAGGCGTGAGGATGCATCCCTTGTCTGCTCTTTGCCCCCACACCTCCATCCACCCTCTCCTCACAATCCCTAAGTCTGAAGACGAAAGTGTGGCCACACTCAGCAAAGGCCTGTTCCTTTGATTGATCAACCACGGATGCCTCAGACACCCTCCTCAAGTGGGTAGAAGCAGGCAGAATTTGAAAAAGAAATGGGTTTGGTATAAATATTTGAGCCTTCCTTTTTCCTTGGCCTCCTATGACCAGAGAAGGGGCCTGAGGACTTGAAAGAGCAAGCACAAGACTTGGTTGTAAATCATTGCAATTTGCCAAAAGCTTAGGAATAGCAGCAGGGAATCACTCTTGGTCTTGCTGTGCTCGAAGGAATTAAGTGGTGTGGACAGGAGCATGAATTGTCGAGGTGAGGAAGGGGGCAGATTAGAGAGTGGAGATGGTTGCATGAACATTTATTGAAAACCACTGGGATTGTTCACTTTCGAAGGGTAATTTTATGGAACAGGAATACGTCAAGTTTAGAGCCTTCATAATACTTCACATCTTATTCCAGTTTCTCATCATAGCCTATAAGGCACTCACACTCTCAGTTCTCCTTATCATATTCTAATCACACTGCCTTTCTTTCTGTCCCTCAAAAACAAACTTATTCTCACATCCAGTCCTTTGCCCCAGCTGTCCTCCTTGCCTACAATGCTGTTCTCCCCACTGCATCCCATGACTGGTCTCCGTCATTTGGTCTCACCTCTTGTTTGGATGAAGCCCCTCCTTGACACTGGAACTAATACTACCCTCCTCCCCATGTTACTATCACATTATCCAGTTCGATTTTTTGGTACCACCTATCATTTTCCAAAATTCGCCAGTGTGTTTGTTTACTAGCTTGTGGTATCTCTCACCCACTAGAATTGATCTGTCCAATGCAAAGGCCACTTGCCACATTTCAAGTGTTCAGTAGCCACATGTGGCTGATGATTACTGTACTGGACAGCACAGTACAATCATCATCATCTCAGAAAGTTCTACTGGATGGAAATTTACTCCTATCATCTCAGAAAGTTCTTTTGGGCAGCACTGCACTAGAACATTAGCTTCATCGAAGCAGCGTCCTTCTTTGTCTTGAACACTGCTTTCCTAGCATCTAGAACAGTGCCTGGCATACAGTAGGCTCAAAAAATAGTAAAGAATGAATGATTAAACAGGAGGGTGCATTAAGTGGGCAACGGCAGGAGAGGAGGTGAAGGGATGCTGATGATCTGAACAGGACAGAAAAGAGGACCAAGAAAATAAAACATTTGCTTAGGTTCTCCTCCTCCTCGCTTTACTCCAATATTTCTTAAATTAATCATGGTAGTCCCAATGGAGAACTTTTCAACTCTTAGATCTTAGCCTTTCTCAGCACTTTCCTGTGTTGAATGCATATCACTGTGAAAATTTATAGAATACTGAATTTTTCAATTTACCATCAATTTCTGACCTCTTGAGGGTACTAGGGATAATTTGTTAAAAATTTAGTTTGATAAATAGCCCTTGACTCAAGGAATTTTTTAGTAATCATTTTATCATACTTAAGAGATCAGAGTTGCATTTATTTTACAGTGATTTTAAAATAATGAGTTAAAAATCAGGACTTTATAAATCTTATGGATAAAAGTCACATATTAAATAAATAGGTAGCATTTCATTGTTTTCCCAGTTTGTTCTTATCTTCTGGTTTTCAATTGGTTTGGTTTGGTTTTCACTGAGGGAGGACACTTATTCTTTTTACCCAAAGTCTTTGCTTCCACCTTCTGGCAAAATAATGAATATCTTAAGATCTTGGATTAAAATAAGTTTCCACAATTTTGTTTATGCTATGAACTCATTTCACTTGCATCTATAGCAGTTAAAAACAAAAGCTGTTAAATGCAAGATAATAGGGGAGAAAGCAAGACCACAGAATATCCTTTCTCCAATACCTCAGAAATAAAACTTTGTGTTTTGGGTTTGTTTTGGTTTGGTTTGGTTTGGTTTTGTACTGGGGATTGAACCCAGGGACACTTTACCATTGAGTTACACCTGCAGCCCTTTTTATTTTTTAAATTTTGAGCCAGGATCTCACTAAGTTATGGCTAACTTGTTGAGGCTGGCCCTGAGGTTGTGGTCCTCCTGCATTGGCCTCCCAGGTGCTGGGATTACAGGTGTGCACCACTGCACCCAGTTTAATTGTTTTTAATATCCAATATTCAGTAGTGGTAATAAAAGAACAGAAACTCAGATGGAAAATGTTTAAGCAAAATCTCTCAACAGCACACTCCCCAATTCCAGTCTGACCAGGGCAGAACTGTTAACCAGGTTCCTCCAGGGCACTGGGTGAAGTTGGAGAAACAGGCATAAGTTCATCAGGATGAGACACACCAATGACTAGGTGGAGTGAGTCCTAGCAGGACATTTTGATAGCTTGGAAAATAATAAAGGCTCAAGTCCCTCACCAATGGCTGTGCATGGTCCCATATGTATACCATACCATATGCATGGACTCCTGCATATCATACCCTCTTCTCCACAAAGAACATATATTGCTGGTGTACAGAAAAATGAAGGTAAAGCAATACGCAGTCATCAAACTGTCATTCAAGTGAGTGAGACAAATGGATCCTAAACAAAGTGGTAAAAATGTCAAGGAGAATTTACCCACACTATATAGGAGGAAATAGGTTTGGAAAGAATTGTTTGCTAAATTAAACATAAGCAATATACAGAGAAATGGCACCAGAGAATAATAAAGCAATAAAAATAAGCAAACTATAATTAAATACAACTACATGGATGAATCTCACACAGAAAATGCTACATGAAATTTCAAAGTACAAAGCATGTTGTATTATTCTATTTACAAATCCTTTAAAAAAAAAAACAGGCAAAAACTATGCAGTTATCAGTGTGAATACTGATTTTTCTGCGGGCAATAGATGGGAGCAGGGGGGTGTCCATTTCTAGCGAATAGCACGATACACCTCTCCCAATTCCTAACCAATTTCATCCAAGTTTTTAATGATCTTCTTATTGGCATTTCCATAATTTTTAAAAATTCTTGGCATATACATATATTGATTCTGTAATAAATTCTTTACCTATTGGAAATAATAATGAATCATTTTGTCCACAATTCACTTGCTATAAAAGACCTTACCATGCAGAATAAACAGTATCGATTCTTCAGAAAGTCATGTTGGGGGCAGCTGTAGTAGTAAGGTCAGTTCAGCAGTAGAGTCCATGATTTTGCTAGATGCCATCTCTCTAAATCATTATCTGTGGTCCTGTTAGGAGAGCATCAGTGACCCAAGGCACATCCTAGGTCACTGGCACTTTAATCCATGAGTACTGCTGTGACTTACCCACTTCAAGAGAGGAGTATATGGTCAAAGTTCTTAGTTGCAGACAATAGAATCTAGCCCATTGGTTCAGTAGATATCTGTTAGTGGGTCTATAGACCCTCTATAGAGCTTGTGGAATCATCATGAAGGTTAATGGAAGATTCTAGACTGAGCTTCCAGGAATGAAAGTCAGACCATACTATACAATAGAACTACACAGGGAACCGTTACCTCTCTCAGCATCGGACACAGAACCAGAAAGCCACCACTTCTGTTGGCCTTGACTCACTAGGGCTATGCTTACAAGACTGAAGCGTGAGCTGTTGACATTTGTGATGTGCCAGTGGCACAGCTGTGTCTTAAACTGCTTGCTCAGTTCTCCAAGTCCAATGCTTTTCAAACTTTAAGATGCTTGCATATCACCTGAAAATCTTGTTAAAATTGTAGTCTGCTTCAGAAAATCTGAGGTGGGGCCTCAATTCTCAATCCTAATGAGCTCTCAGGTAAGATACATGCTGCTTCCCACACCACACTCTAAGGAGTAAAGCCGGGAGACCATCAGCCTAATCTCATCAAACTTTATAATCCTTTCCACCTCAGTCACCAGTGTCAAGCCTCCAGGACATCCGTAATCATCTCTTCTTATCACCACCCCCGATGCTACTTTAGACACCCCCTAATCTCACCCAATCTTCCATTGTGCCCTCTTTAATCAGATTCTGTCAGAAGCAATTTCCTGGTATTTTTGACTTATCTCCATTTTCCTGCTTTAATGACTTGGCGTTCCCTGGAATACCCTGATCCTGCAGCCTTCTTCATTGATGCTGGGGTTTCCTTTTTGTCTTGTGCCAGGGATTGATCCCAGGGGCATTTAACCACTGAGCCACATCCCCAGAGCCCTTTTATTTTTTACTTTGAGACAGGGTCTCTCTAAGTTGCTTAGGGCCTCGCTGAGCTGCTGAGGCTGGCTTTGAACTTGTGATCCTCCTACCTCAGACTCCTGAGCTGCTTGGAGGTTTTTGTCCTCATGCAAAAGGCAGGGTGAGGGTCTCCTTGATCCTTCCAAAGTATGCTCCCTGTCACACGTCATTTTTCCCCCTTTCTTCTTGAAAATTAATGGAAAAATCTAGCAGAAAACCACCTTAATCAAAACCTCAAAGTTGCTACCAATAATAGGACAAAAAAAATATATCATGTTCCTCTTTATAAAGTGTACTAAGAAGCTTCTCGGGTATTTTTGCCAAATATACATAACCTGAATTTAATTGTCAGCATACATCAGACAACCTAAATTGAGAGACATTCTACAAAATAAGTAGTTGGCATGTTCCAAAAATGTCAAGGTCAAGAAAGATTTAGTTAAGTGCTTCAATTCAGAGGAGAAAAGACATGGAAAAAAAAAATGCAAAGTGTGATTCTGAATTGGATCCTGGACAAAAAAGAGGACCTTCATGGGACAACTGTGAAATCTTAAAAACAAAAATAATTTTATCAATGTTAATTTCCTGCTTTTGATATTTTAGTTATTGTCATGATGGAAACAGAAAAAAATTGTCAACTGGATTTGTAAAATAAAAAATTCTAAAACATTCAGGCAATACTTTTGTCTCTAGTCTCACGCATTAACCAGTTTTTCTTAACTCTGACACTGCTGTGCTCCAATATCAAGTTCCCAATTCAGAAAAGACTCTTGGAAAATGACAGGCTGTCACTCACACCAGTGTAGATGAATGTGGTTATTGACAAAGTGAATCAAGTACTGAAACTGAGAGGGTGCTGAGAAGCACTTCAGTTATTTGACACTGACACACTATCCAAGTATGGGATCTCTTCCAAAGGTACCTGCCAGTTCAGGCGTTGTCACCCTCACCTGGTGGACTGGGTACTAGTTAGGATCAGCAGTTACAATGTGTAGCATTGTATACATTTTTGTCAACTATAACCTAAAAGCATATATAAATCTTAGAAAATATAGGCATTTCTTTTTTAACATTTTTAGTTGTAGATGGACACAGTGCCTTTATTTTATTTATTTATGTGGTGCTGAAGATCAAACCCAGTGCCTCACGCATGTGGGGCAAGTGTTCTACCACTGACCCACAACCCCAGCCCAAGCATTTCTTTTTATAACTAGTTATTTTTAGAATAATTTTGTTATTCAAATTGATTTTTTAAATTTATGGTTCTACACTACAATTAAATTAGTTAAGTCATTTGTATTATGTATTTTCATATTAATAAAAATCAGGTATTTTACTATTTTTTAAGTTTGAAATTACTTCAACTAGGAGAATTGCAAGAATACCAGGAATTCCCACATACCCTTTCCTCAAATTCACCAACTTTTAACATTTTATCACTTTGCTTTATCATAATATATAAATACACACACACATATATTTCTAAGCCATTGGCCCTCTATGCTTTTTACCCTTTAGCTTTTTCTCATTTATTTATTAAGATATTGATAGATCTTTATTTTATTCATTTATTTATATGTGGTGTTGAGAATCGATTCCAGTGCCTCACACCTGCCAGACAAGCACTCTACCACTGAGCCACAACCCCAGACCTACCCTTTACCTTTCGAATTTCACCTGGTAAACCAATGCAATGCAATGCTTCCAGTGTTGAGAAAGTCTATTTAAAAGGGGGGGGGGGGTTTTGCTGGGAATATAGCTTAGTCGGCAGAGTGCTTGCCTAGCAAGCACAAGGCCCTGGGTTCAATCCTCAGCACCAAAAAATAAGTCAGATAATCTTTTTTTTTAAGATGATCTTAATAGTATATTTACTGGTATTGGAAAAACTGAGTGACATAAAAGCTAATCTTTGAAGATAATACTCTATTATGTAATAATGTAGAATCTGATCATAAACTGCTATTGCCTACTGAGATGCTATGGTTACCGAAGAGAGTTCTGTTGCAAATGTCTGAATGAAGTTTAAAAAGTCATTTCTTACTTTTTAAGGATGTGAATTGAACAACCATATTTACAGCTTTCTGATAGATTCAGTGTTTTCAATGATTTTGATACCTTTATGTAACATGTAAAAACATGGAAATGGAAAATAAGATCTAAGGACAAAAACAAAAGCTATAATTTGGAAAGACGAATTTATACAGACTGAAATAACTTTTAACATAATTTAGCAATAATCGCCAGCACCCAAGAAACTAGGTAGAATGTTGTAATGTTATTTTTCATTGGAAGATGGTAATGAATCTGGAATTAATTTCTTTCATCAAAAGAGAATTTAACTATAACAACAAATTGTTTGAATTGGCTACTTATGAAGATTGAAGATAAATTTTGGAATATGTAGCTTCACTTGCTTTATTCTGCATAAAAGATAAAAATTAATATCCTGAGTTTTCTGAGATGGATTTAAAATATTTTCTCCTTCTATTAACTATCTTGCCAATTTCCTCAATTATATATGTTATTCTTAAAAAGTAGAAAGTTTAGTTACACATTATCCCCTGTGAGCAACACTGTCAATTCGATTGACATTAGATAAATCCTTATAAACAAGAACCAAGTTCATGTATGACATTAAAAAATAAACACTAACATTTATGTTGTGTTCAAAATTACATTTAGGCACTTAATATGGGAAAGTAGTCATTATAATCTAACTTTGTTTAGTTTTATTTATACTTACAATGAATAATGCATAGCTATCTTATTCCTTGTTTTTCTTATTCCTGTTTAACTAAATTATTCTTTACTGAATCTAATATTAAAATTAAACTTGCATTTTGTGTGTATTTGTTTCTATATAATTTTTCTAACAATTTTTGTTGTATTTTACAACAAAGTACAGGTCCATAACTAATTGGAAATAATTATTTCACCTCAGATAATTTGAACAGAAGTAGTGGCCCTTACATTCCCTAAATAGCCACTAGGTGGTGCCCAAAGATCTCCCCAGCTGTTTGCATCATCCTTGGAATGGCATATTCCATGTAAGTAGTAGCACACTCCAGATGCCACAAACTTTTCCAGTGTAGACTGGCAGAATTACAGACCCCCTATCAAGTCCACAGAGAAGGCAATTTGTCTTAAAAGGAAGCTTTGTAAATACTGAAGTTGACTTATACAAATGAAGATAAGTATTTTCATAGATTGTTTTCATGTATTGATATTTTGCCAATTGTTAAGAAGCTTTCCAAATGAAGTATACCCATACACTAAAGATGTTACAACTATTGTCATCAAAACTATGTGAGATTCTCTTGTTCAATAGTAGTGACAATAGTCAATTACATACAGGCCAAATTGTTAAAGAAGTTTATAAATTTTTTCATTGCCCACATCTCCCAGAATCAGGAGGGTGGGAATGGCAGAAAGGATTCTGAAAAGTAACTTGCTGAAATCTTTTGATAAACCAAACTTCAAGAGGCCAAAAGTCTTGCACGTAGCTCTCATAAATATGAGATCCACAGCCATCAGAAAAACTCCCTCCCACAATACTGATAGATAGTCCATGATCCTTCCTGCTGTTCCTTAGAAGCCACTCACAGGATATTCTTTTATTTAAAAACACAAATGAAAGATGTCAAAGCTTTCCATTCATAGGTATAAGAAGCGAATGCTGGGGAGCCCTGCCATTGCTGCTCACTACATGAATGTTCACCAGAGAAATTCACCGCTTCAGTCGCCTTGTTCAAGAGTAAAATCGAAGATCTACTTGTCACCAATACTTTTAAAAACTGCCGAGAGTTTTCAACACATTCTTACCCTGTGAAAGGCTTTTGCATCAGTGAGGCAGACAAGAATGAAACCTATCTCTGGTCAAGGTTGACATCATTTCATGTGAAAAATATTGTTTTCAGGCCTGCCACTCGTTATTGGGAATCTGATTTCCTACTAGTCTATGTCTATTCTGGCCATTCCTCAAGCTTGTTAAAACCTAAGCACTCAGAAACTCACCTCTCCCTAACTCTCACCTTGTTTTGTTTGGGTCAACTGGCAACCACATTTGCAGGCTGAATGTGCTAGGAATGTCTGCTCTGTAAAGAACACAGTAGAACAGCAGCCCCTGGTGTTCATCAATACATAGGAAGAAGCAGTTGCTGTAGTTATTGCCAATAATATCATGTTCCTCCTGAAGGCCTTAATTCTCTTCAGTATTAAGATAATACAAAGAGATTTTGTAGCCTTGGAATAGAGAAGAGTTTGCCTATTGAATTGGTAAATCTTTCAAGAACTCTTCTTGGGTTAATTTGCTAGTTAATGTTATCAGCTGGCTGGGCACAGTGGCTCACACCTGTAATCCCAGTGAATTAGGAGGCTGAGGTGATTTTATCAGTTGTTCCTAGTCACTACTCACTGCTCTTAGTTGCTTTGTAAGGCAAGGAGAATCAAAAGCATCAAAATAACTAAGAGAAGTCCTTTGCAAGGCCAAATATAAATAGGTTTGAAGATACACTCAACTGTCTTCCTTTGACTTCAATCTAGAGGATCAGGTAAGAGTTTTTACTCCTGTTGCATAATCTGTCAATCTTATTTGTCCAGTTTGTCAAGTTCCCAGTTTGAAAAGGCACACTCAAATTTGGCCAATTCAACAAGTGACATTTATTAAGGCAGTTTATTTACAAAGATGTGGGTAAAAGTTTAAGAGAGCCGAAGGGTAACACTGAGCCAGTACAAAGGAACTATTACCATCCCTCAGCAGTTACAGAAATGAAAACGAAAGTGACATACGGGAAGGCATCTTGCAGCACAGTAGTCCACCAAGCCCTCCATTCACCATGCAACAAATCCAAAAGAAACTAGAGAGCGCGGCTCCATGATGTCATCCATGCACGTCGGCCTCCCAGGCAGAGAACAGGGTAGGAGTGGATCTGGGCTAGGGGTTGTATGGAATGCGTATATATACACACAAGCATATGTATGGCACCATTCAAGCCTTTTTGCCTTCAGCATTCTCTCTCTGCCATTCACCTGGTAGGAAGATTGAGTCCTGGACACAGGGTAGGAACAAAGTTCCCCCAACTATCATTCCATTACAAGATAATACCAATTTAAACATTCCCACCCGAAACCTAAAACAACACCTATTATCCACATAACTTATTTCCAAGAAAATGCAAGGAGACAAAAGAAACAACTAGATGACATAAAACACTTTTATGATGTCCCAACTTCTGTGGTTTGTATGACATCATAGCTGTCTTTGTCCACCACCCATCCACCCATGTATGCCTTAACCTCTCCTAGCACCTCAGCCAGACCAGCAGAGGAGTCCTGCATTTCATTTCATAGCAGCTGAGTCTTTGGAGGTCTTCTATTTATGGGTTGTTGTAGTTTTTTATACAAGATAATTGGTTAAAGGAGTAAAAGAGGTACCCAATAAATGCTTTGTTTCCATCATGTAACAACAGTCCAATTTCCTTCAGACAATAAAGATCAACCAACTCCAATGGTATAACAACCTCCTTCTTCACCTGGTGGTTCACTGGCATGAGAAACCCTAGGTGATCAAAGGTAATCTCCACTGCCAAGGCAATGGAACCATGCCTCCCCTTCTACATTTGGTCCCCAAAACATACATGCTTTTCAAAGAATTAAATACAAAAGAGAGGAAAGGGAAGACATCTTCAAAACGCAGAGAACAACTGCCACCTTAACTTACCCAGTGATCAAATGTCACATAACCAACAGTGAAGCAACCTAACTTTCAGTGTGATGCAATAAGAAGTCCAGTACCTCACCTGTGTAGTATTCTTATAAGACTTTTAACCTGAATTGAGATATAAGGAACAAATTCAGAAAATAAGATATACTATAAGAAACTAACTCTAAGCAAAGTCATGGCAAACAAAAATTATAGGGAATTTGTCTTAGTATGCTTCCTGCTATAACAAACAACCTGAGGCTGGGTACATTAAAAGAAAAAAAGAGGTTTATTTAGCCCAGGGCAACCCCATTTGTGGGGCCTCTGGTGAAGGACCACTTAACTGTATCACAAAATGGCAGAGAAAAATAAAAGGGAAACAGTTGCTTACAGAAAAGGTGGTGATTTTAAGGGGTGGCCTCACTTTGTAACAACTCACTCCCGAGAACTACCTGAGGTACTACAAAAACTACATTAGTCTCTTCCAAGGGTGAATCCTCAGTCATCTAATTATCTCCCAGTAGGCCCTATTGCATAAAAGTTCCACTACCTTCCAATACTGCCACACTGGAACCAGGCTTCCAGCACATGAACCTTTGGGGCCTACTCTCGAATCATATGCAAACTATAACAGAATTATAGTAGTTTGAGAAGAGACCAATTACCAAATGAAATGCATGAACATTGATCTGATACTGCATCTGGAAAAAAAATATTTTTGGTAACTGGTAAAACAAATATACATTATTAGAAAAATATTTGAATTAATTTTTCTAGGTTAAGATAATATTGAAGTTAGGCAAGACAGATGATTTTACTCTTGGGAAATGCACACTGAAGTCCATTAGCTATCTCAAAGAAAAGCACTGGTACAATCGGTTGAATTGCAAAATGAACTAGTTGCTTTTTCCATGAAACGTCGCTCTTAATTGCAAGAATGATTGACAAGCTGTAGTTATTCAGACTTGAAAATATGGAAGACATATCTCAAAAATGGACAAACTAAGCATGTCACTTCAAGGAAAAGAAGTGACAGCATTTGTTGCCAATGGTGAAATTCAAGCTTCCAAGTGAATATTGCATATCGCAACAAACTTTTTAAGAAACTCTTTTGTCAAGTTTTGAGACTGGTATTCACAATTACCTGAGGTTATTTTAAGTCTTTTTTTTTTCAACTACATATCTCTGCGAAACCAAGTTTTCTTCACATATTTCATCCTAAACAATGTATGATACAGTTGTTCTACTGAAGAGAGTGGCAAAATGTAAAATAGTATCACTCTTTTAATCTGTTTTTTTTTTTTTTGGAAAATATTTTCCATCACAGAATGTCAACAGATTTATTACTAAGACGTGTACTAAAGTACTTAAGTACTTAGAACGAACTAATGTGTGCAGTTTATTTTTAAATGGTTCATCCAAAAAATTGAATACATGTATGTACAACTGTGTACCACTGGACAGGGATATGGTCTGAGAAATCTGTCATTAGACTATTTTGACTGTGCAAACAACATAGTATGCTTAAACTAAGCTACAATATCAGTAAGCAACATAACCTATGGGATCACCATCACACATCTAGTCCATCATTGAACAAAACACTGTTATACAGTGCATGACTGTGTATATGTATTTGTGTGTGTAAAGACGTGTGGTATCATAGAAAGATATTTGGTCTTTGTTCTTGGTTCCTGGCACACAGCTCTTAACTCCCTATTTTCCTCAGTCGTAGAAACATCTTTCATTTGATAAGGCAGGTACCCCAGATAGCTTCAGAATGGGAGCTGGTTGCTACAAAAACCTTGATTAGAAGCTTGGAACTTTCAACTTCATCACTCAACCTCTTGAGATAGGAGAGGGACTGGGGATTGCATTAATCACCAATAGTCACTGACTTAACCAATCATACCCACGTAATAAAACCTCTACAGAAATGCCCTACACAATAGGGTTCAGAGACCTAAATTGGTGAATACATCAGTGTTGGGAGGATGGCATTCCCACAGAAGGAAAGGATACTCCGTATCTCTTCCATTTGGCTGTTACCAATTATATCTTTTATAATAAACCAGTAATAGTAAATTTAGCACTTTTCTGAGTTCTGAATCATTTCAATGAAATAACAAACCCAAGTAGTTATGAGAACCCCCTGAATTTTTAGCCAGTTGGTCAGAAGTATCAGTGACAACCTAGGACTTACAACTGAAATCTGAAATGGGGGCAGTCTGGTGGAAATGAGCCATTAACTTGTGGGATCTGACAGTAACTCCAAAAAGACAGTGTAAGAATTTAATTATAGAACACCCAGATGGTGTCAAGAGAGTTAGAGAAACGGTGTTGGAAAGAAATGATGTTTTGTCAGAGTGTTGTAAGTAAAAACAGCTCAGTATATGTGTACACATACATATGTATATATCTACATTTACTTTCAGTTCAGTAAAAAAGAATACTGCAAAATAAAAAGTGAAGGATATGAGTGTTCCTTGTATTATTCATTTGACTTTCCCACAGATATGAAATTTTTCAAAATAGAATATGAGGGGAAATTAAGTCCAAGGTCAGTGTAATGGGAAGCAAACCACCTTTAACTGGTCACTAAATATAAGGCCATTTAGGACCTCCCCTGGTCTAGGAGCTACTCCCACAAACCCTCAAGGTTCTTCAAATATAGACTGGAGAGGTGTTAAAATTCCTTCAGAATAGGCAATCCTCTTGGAGAAGAAAGAACCCGTAACTCTTAACAGGGAATTGCTGAGATTTAATTCTGGTTATAGGGGCCTGCCTCTGTAAACAAAAAGGATATACGAAAATCCTGAGGTTTAAATTTCCCAGCCCAAATATCCCTGGTCTCCTTTCCCAACCATTGCCCTTACTTTAATTCAAGAGACCTGGTCTCTTGGGAACTGAACATTAACTGGTGCTGTGACACTATAACCAACCCTTACAACCAAACCTGAGCTTGTCCCAGAACTTCCCCGTGACCACAGATAAAAGACCAGTTCAAAGATGCCTTGGAGGCTCTCTAGCACTGCGTCTCCTACTTCTATGTTCATAGGTTTTTGTTTGTTTGTTTGGTTGGTTGGTTGGTTGGTTGGTTCCCCTTCCCTACATACCATTCTCCAGAGCTATTGTGAGGTTTCTGCAAACAACTCCCCGCAATGCTGATGTGCCATAGCCATTTGGTCCACCAACGTCTTGCACTCCAACTGCACTTCACTCCATGCTAATACACAGTAACAGTTATAGTTGAGGTGACACCATATACCAGAATGTACTACTATCCCATTGCCCTGATTTCAAAAACAACTTTTTAGCCTTGTCCTCTTCCAAGTACAATTTTGAGGAGCAGTTTCCTAGGCCCATCTCTGGTACCTACCACTGCAGCAGTCATGATACCAATAGTAAATGTCACTCAAATCTGAGGATATGATGGTTAGTTTTAGGTGTCAGTCAGACTAGATTCAGGAACACACAGACAACTGATAAACCATTAATTCTGAGTATGTCTATAATGGGTGTTTTCTGGAAGACTGGCATTTTGATCAGTGAGTTGAGTAAAGCAGATGCCCCGTCATACAATACAGCAGGCTCTGTTCAAATGGCTTAACAAAAAAGCAAAGGTGAATACGTGCTTGGGAGCTGGCATGCAAGTACATACTTGCTCTCTCTCTCCTATAGTTGTAAAGCCCATCTTCTCCTGCCCTTGGACATCACGCTAGATTCTTAGGTCTTAAGTCTTAGACTGAAAAGTTCTCCCATGGCCCTGGTTCTTCATCTTTAGGACTTGGACTAAGTCATGTGCTAGCAGCTTCCCTGGTTCACCAACCTGCAGACAGCATATAGTGGATCTCAACCTTTGTAACAAATTCCCCCTCATCAGTCCATCTCCTGTTTCTCTAGAGAATCCTAATAAGGTTTCATAAAGGCCGTTTACACAAGAGTATAAGAACACCTCAGGGATATTAAGGTAAGCAGAACTAAGCTCAAAGGGACAGTAAAAAAAGTCGCTACTGCAAATCAGGAGAAAACTGGAGAGGTCACCTTTAGTTGAGGAACACAGTCCAAGGAGACCCTGAAAGAAAGTTAGTAGCCATAAGAATGTCTAAGTTCATGTCCCTCCCTCCAGTTCCTACTGGGGCTCTACACTGGTCAAACCAATCATGAGCTGGAGAGAAGAAAACACATCCACCTAGACAGTAAGCTAGGACTAGGAGGAGGAGAGATCTGGAGGAGCTCCAGAAGACATCCCACATTTGGCATACAGAGCCTCTGGGTTCAAACCCTACCATCTTTTCACTACACCTATTAAAAAGTTGGGAGAAAAGAGTAGAGAGTAAGATCAGAGATTTTGTTTCTCTTCATTTCAGAGCAGTTTCTCCATTACTGGCTAGTTTTTCCAATACAATCACAAAGCCTATGTTATCAGCGGTTAAGGATAATTCAAATTCCTTTTGGAAATTCTAATCCTTAATATTCAAACATAATTCAGCCTACATCTATTTTTATGAGTTCTAGTCAGAGACAGAGACTGTACAAACCAACACAGAATTTCTTAGTTTAGTCTTGACTGAAGGGTTCAGCAAGTGTTCATCTGAACCTGGCATGCTACCTGAGGATGGAAGTATTGACAACTGCCTTTTCTGCCGCTGCAGGGAGATGTTGTGAAAGGTTATAAGAAACTAAACAAGATTAACTGGGTCAGATGCTAATCCTAGCTTACAATGCCAGACAACAAAAATCAGGGTAAGGGTTACTTTAATAAAGTCCATTGTTAAACCAATGAACTAAAAATTTTGCCACTGTCCTACTCTATTACATAGTAACATAGTATGGGCTCAGGTTTTGGTACTAGCTCAGGGTAGAATTCAAATCCTCCATGGTCCAACCACTTACTGTGTCACTTTGACCAAATTATTCTCTGGAAATCCCAATTTCCTTGCCTCTAAAAGCATCCAAGAGTACCTTTCCCACAGGATGAAAATTAAATGGGAAATTAAATGTCTAATACTTTATTACTGCCCATGTTTCTCCACCCTGGCACTCTACAAGTAGAGACCGTTAATCTACATGTATTATACACCAGGTTCTCCATAGGACTTTGACAGTAAGAGAATTTTCATATAAACTTAGTAGAGTTTCTAACCTGAGAAAGTCCAACCCAAGTCCTTTTCAATATTTATGGAAATGAATCCTACCTACTCTTGTCCCCACCCCTAGAGACTGCTACAGTTAGAAAGGTTGCAAAACCCTGTTTTCAGTGCATTTTAAAGTTTATTTTAAATGTATCATGTCCATCAACCTGTAGCAGTTTCTAGTGGAAGTGTCTTGCTGACATTACTATGAATACCTATTTACACCAATAACAGTTCTATTTAAAAATTCAAGAATCATTGTCACAGGGCTCAAACATGTCAAAATGTTCTCAATTGCTTCTAAGAACTTTCTCTGCCTATCAATTAATGGCTCTACAGAAAGCAAGAAGCATTTCCCCATATTCAGAAGAAAAACATGAGTCATAGATTAAAAACAGATCAATTTATGAAACTCAGAATATCAAAAGACCTTTGTGTCAGAGTTAAGAATTCTGAAGAAAATGATAGGGCTTCTGAAATTATTTTTCAATATATATAAGGCCTGTTCTTCGAACCTGAATATCAGGAGTTATTTTTGACCCTAGGTTATTAAAGTACTCATGGTTCAGGTGGAATTTAGGAAGAAGTCACCAGAGAAACTAAAGTGGGAAATAACTGAAATTTTAGTTGACACCAAAGGTCAACATAAATATGTACTGAAGGACAGCATCTCTGAACCCTTTGATGATGGATACTGTATTGTCACACTCCAACCTTAATTCCACAACCCTCTACAGCCACCATCCCATTTTGATCCTTCGCAACCAAACTACTCAGACAAGTTGTCTAGTCCTCACTGAACTAGACTGCCCTTGCTCCCTTGTCAATATCAGTAATGGCCTTCACTTCACCAAATCATTTCTTCAAAAATGACAAGGTTGCAAGAATCAAGAAAAAAACTGATTAACTGCCAGACTGAATGAGACTAATGAAATAAAACCAAATGATATCTGATCCTGAATTGGAAGCTTGTACTGGGGTCTCTGAGTGAAGGAATGTTTAGATGTTCCCTTACATTCTTGCAACGACTTGATACTTAACATCCACATCACTTTCCAAGATGTGAGTTATCACACACAATTTTAGCTGCGTTCACGGCTTGGATGGTAGGAAAGTATACTTCTTGTAAATATGAAATGTCACAGTATTAAAATTCACCTTAACTTGCTTTTTATCCCGGAAGGGTTAATGGTATAAGTCACCATCTAACAACACATTACCCAGCAGAAGGATAACCACTTAAACTATCAAGAAGTCTAAGAGTGAAACAAGGAGAGAGGAGCATTTCACTTCAAGTCACGATGTTGTTAGTAATTCAAGACTAAAATGGCTATATAAAATCCGAAATCTGAACTCTATAAGGAACCCATTAAGCATGGGGTAGGGGAAAGTTTAACTATGTAACAAGATTTTTTTATTCAGATAGACATGAATAGATTCTTTTGATGTTTCCTGCTTTTCATACTATATAAATTTCAAGTACTTTCTTCTGACTAGATTTAAGTCCATGTTAATTTATTGAAACCAATTTACAGTTGAAAATGGAGTAAGAGTCTTCATGGATCTTTCAATCTCTGTATAAGTTCATAAACAAATTAAATGAAACCTTTATGTATAAGTAAGCAAAAACACTGATTAACAGGGAGAAAAGAGAGACTTCATAAATGAAAATTACAAGTCTGAAACACTCCAAAGTCCATTACATAGTTAAGCACACCAAGAAATCATCACACTACAAAGCACTCAGGGTGTACACCTTGGTATTTGCATTTTTCCATTTGGATCAGGTAGACAGAAAAATAAAATGGGCCCACACCAACCCATATCAAATATCTTCAAAATATTTTACACTTGAAGGCTAATATTGATTCCAAGCATTCATTCAGAAAGGTGTTCTATTTCTTAGTAAAACCCAATCGACATAAATAATCCATTCATCTTCAGGCTTGTGAAACTGGGAAAACACAAAGTGCACATTTCTTATTTTTATTTCAACATTTAAAATTTTCACAGGTGGAGAATCATATTCACTGATAGCTCCATGGAAGATGTACAAATAAAGTGTACAGGCATTCCACAATTAACAGAATTACATATTTGTGACTATGTGCATGTTTATACTAGCGTTTCTCTGGAAAAAACACTTTTTAAAAAAAAAAACTTGAGTGCTTCGCTGTTATTAATTTCCACAAAAAGTGAACCACAAGGAATTTCAGGACAATACCTAAATATTGGTCAGCATTTTTTTTTTTTCTTCAAACTTTTATAATATGCTAACATAATTCTGTCAGGAACACTTTATTACTATTCAATTCTTTCTCTTTTCTCAGGATGTACTTTCATTTTCCCCCTAAGTCTTTTTTTCTAAATACATGTTGGAGAATAGATTGATCATCACCGCATCTTGACTAACTAATGAGGTAGGAATATTCTTTAAGAGAAGTTTTTAGGCATTTATGAAGCAAAGCAAAATAATCAAAATGCAAAGGTTTTTTTTTTCCCCCCCAGTGGTTGTTCTTTAAATAAAACCCAAAAGAATTAGAAATTGGTCTAATATTGTTCATATTTTAAAGGAGGAAAATCTAGTAGAAAGCCCTGCTACTGAGTATATTAAAGGACAAACCTGAGTACTGACATTAATTAAATTCATTTTTGGCATTACCAAGTAAGATACTATGCCTCAAAATGCCAAGCTTTCTTCCTGGGAGAAATCTTACTGAGGAGATAAAGCTTAAACAGAAAATAATGTACTCTATTCTTCTTTTTCAGTACAAGTTAGTCTACTTATTTTAACTCAATTCTCATCCTTTCCTACACAGAGAAAAATATGAATAATTTCAGAATACTACATATCCAGTAACATAATTAAATGAATTCAGCAGTCAACTTACCAAACTGCCAAACACTCCTTAGAAGATTTTACTAATATTATACCAAACAACTAATAAGTGCCTAGGTGATAGACTACAGCGCCATCTCAGTATAAGCAGACTGCATACATCCTCTGAATTCACGTAAACCTAAAAAAACTGATCCATCATTCCATCTTTATCTATACCAAAATCAAAGTTCTGTGTACTCACAACCCCTTCTCTGTGTCAAAAAATATTTTTTAAAAACTATCCAATTTAGAGATTAGGACACACGTTTCCAAATAAGGGGGGGTACCAATCAAGAACAATTTGTCTTAACAATATTGTGAACACTTGAGTACCTATTATTTGATAAAGACTACACTACCAGAAAAAGAGATCTCTTTATCAATTTCACCTTTAAAAAAATGAGTAACTATATGGTCTGGCAGATGGTTTTAAAATTAAGTCCTTGAAACTACACTACAAAATTTTTTAAGACATAGGAATCAAACTTGCTAAAAGAACAGTGCAATTCTCTTGAAATGGTAGCCCTTAATGTCAGTAATCATTTAAAATCTGCTACCATCCACAATTTGTCAAAAGTAATTTTTACCTCTAAGCCTTTTGTTTACTATTCTACCTATTGTGTCCTATCAAATGATAAAATCTCAAAATATATCATTTAGTTTGAAGAAAATTCTTTCCTCTTCACATGCCACCTTCCTTAATTTCAGTAAGTTTCCTTTACATTCGTTTAAGGCACACCATACCCTATTTATTGCTGCAAAGCCCCTGAAACATGTGCCTCAATCTGTCTGCTTCACAATGGTTAAAATGAAAACTACTTAAGTGTTTACTAAAACTTACTAACATCATGTCTAGAAAGCCACGTCCAGTAACCAACTCTACTGAAGTAAAGGCCAAAAAAAACTAAATATATGCTCTTTCCCCTAAAAACTGACCACATTACCTAACTGTGACTGTAAAGCTCAGTGACCTTTCTGGCTACACATAAATCCATACTCAAATGTTATAAAACAAAATGTTAGGCCAGTAAGCTTTCACAGTTTTTTATTAAGTCCTAGTCTAGTTTAACAGTATCTGATTTTACAGACATCATCCCACGGTGAACATGTTTACTAACTGAAAGCTAATCAGACATCTAATCATTATTTTCTGTACACTAAGCAGTAAGATAATTACAAAGAACACTATGAGGTAATGACATACACTTGCTTGAAGTTTTCATACAAGCCACATATCAAACTATATCTGCTCTAATAATTACTACAGATTTAGTGATGTAGTTCCCTTATAATATTTTAATTGTAAGTACCTTATTGAAATAACACTTTGATAATTTCGCTGACTTTCAAATTAGCATAATATAGTAAATGAAAAAAGTGAAATGAAAATGAAGAGACTGAGTTATTAAAGGAAAATGAATTAAAGAAAAAAAGGAAAGTGACTGAGACAAGCTTTGACATTTAGCTGGAAGAGATCAAGATGCACAGATTTCACAAATCTAACGTTAAAAAACTCAATGCAATACAAATCCTTTTCATGTAAAAACTGAGTTAAAACTAATAAGTCTATAAAACTGTTAATTTTGGCCTTAAAGAGTATCTAGTCTTTTGATCAAAAAAGGCCACAACAGTTAAGATTGTAATTACTTGATTTTATTTTACACTAGGTGGTGGGCACAAAGCAATCCTTCCTTAATAAAGTTGACAATTAGCTTCACTCAGAACATTTTTAATAATGCACATTAAAAAAAAGTATTCATCTTACAAATTGTTCTGCAATCCAAATATACAATAGCTTGGAAAACAACGTTTAGAAAACAAAAGCCAATGTAAAAAGACAGGATTAAAACAACCAGAACAGTACAGGTTTTATATGGCTCAGATTTTACAGTTTTCTTACTGCATCATCAATGTCAGAAATCTGTTCCTTCAGCTGGCTCCACTGCTCAGGATTTAAAGAAATACCTAAAACAAAGTTTAAAAATTCAAGTTTGAAAATCTATTCAAGCTTTTTTATTGTCATACTTCCAAATAAAGTATTATTTTATCAAAATTGCCATTGTTTTTTGAGCCCCTGGGTTCAATACCTGGGTTCAACACAGGTTGGTTTTTGTTGTTTTGCATTGCTGGGGATCAAACGGAGTCTTCAGTATGCAAACCATCTGCTCTACCACTGAGCTATATATATCACCCACCCCCAAACTACCATTTGAATGGCACAAGGCTACAATATTGAAAGTTGAATCATATTTTTTTAAAACCAGGTATTGAACCCAGGGGCACTCAACCACTGAGCCACATCCCCAGCCCTTTTTAATATTTTATTTAGAGAAAGGGTCTTGTCTCACTGAGTTTGCTTAGGGCCTCACTAAATTGCTGAGGCTGGTTTTGAAATCACAATCCTCCTGCCTAAGACTCCCAAACCACTAAGATAACAGGCGTGGGTCCCCAGCAAATCGTACATTTTTAATTACAAATTCATTAGTTTCCTAAGTAGGTCAACCTAGCTGGTATTCCACAATGCATCCTACATGATGCCTATGACAACCAAAGAGAACAAGTGACAATTTGAAGATGCATCTCACTAATCACACTAGCAAGCTAAATGGTCAAGCTCAGATGTGTCATGTGAAACACCCACTCATAGAAACTATTGGTTTTAACACTTGCCCCAAATTTCCACAGGAATTCAAGGTGAATGGAACTCTCAGTCCTTCTAGAAGCATTCGTTTCATTTTGGAAAAATCCTGGAATGTGATTCACCCAGGACTTCTTAAAATGGGTGAGAGTACATTTTGGAATTATTCTGTCAAGGTTCAAATCTCAGGCTCTAACTGTATGACCTTAAAAAAATTACTTCAGTTTCCTCTCACCAGTAAAATAGTATTTACACAAAGGGTTGTTGTAAATTATTAAACTAGGTAATATGAATAAAAACTTGATATATTACCCCAAGACATAAGTAAATACTTGAATTAATGTAATTCACAAAAAACTGCTTAGAAGCCATGAAACTGAAAGAACACACTGGAATACCAAGGAAGGGCTTGAGGTTAATCAAATTGTTTCCATAAATGTTTCAGGAACACACAACCCTGGCATTAACCACTCTGGAATAACACAAATAATCAATCCAGAAATGACTTGAACAAGAAAACATAAAAAGACATTAAAGTAGATAGGCACAATGGTGCATGCCTATATCAGGGCTCAGGAAGCAAGGCAGGAGGATTACAAGTTCAAGATCAGCCTAAACAACTTTGTAAGACCCTGTCTCAAAAAATAAAAAGACTGTAGATACAGTTCAATGAGCAAAGTGCCCCTGGTACATACACAGAAAAACGGAAAGTATGTAGAGGTTGCCTTTTAATAAGCCTGAAAACTGCACGAAATGAATAAGTGGTTTAATAAGTCTGAAAACTGACAGAAAAGCAGAATAGTATTAAATAAGGATTTTTTTTTTTTTAAATCAACCTCAATCAACTGCCCAAAAATACAAATTTAGGTTGATTTAAAAAATGTTCTCTAGCTATTTGGTAAATAAAGTATGTTTCTACATGCAAACAGGATTGAGCAGGATGAAGCACAAATAGAAGGACAGCAACCCACTTGAAGGATACTATAAAGTATGGTCTTAAGGAGCTGAATTGAAGTATAAACCTGGATTTTTCCATTCCTGATTTTACAACCTCCCAGATAGTGTCTAGTCTGCTTCAAAATGTAAAATTAAAAATTATATTCAAATAAATTAGCAACCTATTAAAGTGGTATTGTGGTATTAGCAATGTTACTTTTCTTGATTTTATTCCCAAAAGATTTATTTTAAAAAGATTAAATATCCTGCTAAAAAAGGGACTAGAAGAGTGTCATTCTTGCCCTCTGTGCCCTGCCATCATTATCTCAATTTCAACTCAAGTAGGTTACTTAGAAATGTTTTAAGCCAGTCCCAACATTAGAACCCAAATTAAAGAAATAAAACCTCACCTTTTCTTCCTGGTTTCATTTCACCTTCTGGATCCATCCAATATTCTCTAATATCAATTAGAACTTTCCCTTTAAAATCCCGAACACTGACGTACCTCATTTTCCCGATCTGTAAATAAATAAAACCCAAAAATAAAAAGTGTTTCTTTTGACAGTGATGTCTGTTTTGACCGTGTTGTCCTACTTACATTAACCATTTGCTACAAGCTAACTCTATATTTAGTCATGAAATGATCAAATGTTTCAATATCATAATACAAAAAATCCCTGTTAAAAATATTTTTAAAAAGACAGAAACAAACCAAAAGCACACCTCACATTTCCAATCATTTTTAAAAGTATAAATCATTAGTAAAAAAAAATGCAGCATCTATGGAAAACAGTAATAACACTTCCTCAAAAATTAAAACTAGAACTGCAATATGACCCAGCAAATCCACTTTGGGATCTACAGTCATTCACCACTTAACAACAGAGTATGTTCCAAGGAATAAGTAGTTTGGTGACTTTGCCCTTGTGTGACCATAAGTGTATGTAGACAAACTAAGACAGCTACAATGTCACAATATACTCTTATGGCAATATACTCTTATGGAATCACCAATATATATGTGGTTCATCACTAAAACACTTTGAAAAGCATACCTGTATCTCCAAAAGAAATTATATAAGTCTCCAAGTTATATCTGTATGCCCATGTTTGTTAACTGCATTATTATTCACAAGAGCCAAAAATTAGAAGCAACCCGAATGTCCACCCACTGATGGATAAAATGTGCAACGTACACACAATGGAATATTACTCAGTCTTTAAAAAAAGAAAAAGAAATCCTGTCACATTCTACAATACACATTCATCTCAAGTTTGTGTCAAGTGAAACAACCAATCATAAAGCAATAGTGATACTGCTGATTCAACATACCTGAGATATCTAAAAAGTCTAAAGCAATTATAAGAAAAAAAAAAAAAAAGCAAAAATGTGGTCATTAGGGCTGAGAGAAATGGGAAAGGGAATTACTTTTTTTATTTTATTTTTTTTTTTTTTGGGTGCTAGGGATTGAACCCAAGGTCTTGTGCTTACAAGGCAAGGACTCTACCAACTGAGCTATCTCCCCAACCCTGGAAATTATTGTTTAATGTTTTGCAAGAGGAAAAGGTTCTGAAGATCTGTTTCACAACAATGTGAATAAACATATTTTTTACCACAATAAACCAAAGCATTAGTAAGCAAAATCTTCCAGTACAAACTATATCCAATAAGAATTCACAGATTCATCTATATTGCTTTAGTAACCATTCTGAATACAGGAATCCAGAGTTCCAGTCACTAGACACTTAAGAAAGCTCTTCCTTTTGACATTCACTTCAAATAACAACTCTTTAATGCACTGACTCGCAAACTGAGAAAATTATCCACAAAAAAAAAAAAAAAAATTGTCTTTCAAAACCCTTACACTGTTGCTGAACACAAACTACAAATTCCAGGGTAAGAAAAACAGACTTTACTCAACAAAGCATCTGATGACACTTTTCAAGGCTCAGTAAGTATAGTAAGAAAGTGTGTGGTACTGGAGAAAGACAGACATAAAGGTCAAGGGATTAGAATGCACTGTCTTACACACAGAAATTAATTCTCTGAGATGTCTATAAAGACTACATGGATCACTAACAAATATGAAAACTAAAACTATAAAACTTCTAGGAAAAATATTCTGTTAGAAATTTTTGTGGCCATGGAGTATACAAAATTAAGTCTTGGATAGGAAAAAAAAAAAGCACTTATCAAAAGAAGAAAAAATTGGTTAAAATGAACTTAAGTCAAATTTAAAGCCTTTCTTTAAAGATTAATTCAGAAAATAAAAAGGCAAACCATACAACTGAAAATTATATTTAAGGACTCAGTTATGACTCTTCAGGCTACCAAGTGAGATTGAAAAAAAGCAGGTACAGATTCACTCAGAGAACGCTACTGTGGAGAAGACCAGAAAAAACAATGAACCTACCTAAATCTGTAATGACCTCATCTCCATGATAGATAAATGATATGGAGGCCACCTACCAAGGAAAGATAGGATCTCTCTTTTCCCGGTATCCCTTCATCCATTTGATTCTCTTAGGTTCATGTTCTTTCCTCTCAACTCATTTTAAACTAGATTGTTGTTTAAAGACTAAAAATTTCCCCTTAGGTTTAAAAAAAAAAAAAGAAAAGAAAAATGCTCACTACATGTTCTTTATTAATAAAGGATTTCCAAAATACAGTGTTACAACTCAGTAAAATCAAATGACCTAGTTGTTAAAAAGAAAAAGAGTTTGAACAGACTCTTCACAAAAGATATAAAAGTAGTCAATAAATGTGATCCAAGATTTGAAACGATTACGACATTCAGGAAATGAGAGTGAAACCACAATGAACTGCTACTTACACACCCATTAACTAAAACAGATAAAATTAAAAACTAACACTCCAGTGAGGATGTGGAGCAACTCAAATCTCACATGCTTATAGGTGTTTAAAAATGGTACAGCTACTGGAAAAACAGTTGGCTAGTTTCTTATCAATGGTACAGCTACTTGAAAAACAGTTGTCTAGTTTCTTATCAAATTACACACACATATCCCATGATCCAGCAAATATATCTCATTTGTATATCCAAATAGTGCCTGTAGAAAGACTGTTTTTGAGACTAGACAGATCTTTTCCTAATAGGCCAAGACTTTACACCCAAATGTCCAAGGACAATGAATACACAAACTGGAGAATAAACAAGAAGAATACTGCTCAGGATCAATCTCAACACATTATACAAAAGAAGCCAGACACATACACAAAGACAGATAACTGTATGACTCCTTTTATATGAAGTTCTAAAACAGGGAAAATATACCTACATTGATAGGAATACGACCAGTTATTCCATGAGGCAGAGATATAATTATGTAAGACCAAGAAGGAAGCCTCTAGGGTGATGAAAATGCACTGGTCACAAGAGTGAATACATTTAGCATAGCTCATCAATTTATGCTTTTTATATAATTTATGTGCATATAAATTTACCTCAATAAAATTTTTTTAAAGATGAACTTGTCCAATACCAACTTCTCCCTTGAGGAAAAATGAATAAATTCACAAATTCTTACAAAACACTAAAAAAGAAAAAAATGATGAGGAGACACTAGTATAGTGTCTATATTTAAAGTAGAAAAACTGTCCTTGCAATCACATTTCACAGGAAGAAATAAGAGAATTAAAATACAGAATATACATATTTTTACATCTGCTTATCATCTAGAGACTAACAGAATACAGCATTTTTTTTTATCAACAGAAGTATGATTCTTAAAAATTTTTTTAATTCGGTTTCCTTTGAGAACCTGATAAAGGTTATGAGGTTATGACTAATTCTTTCACAAAATCTCATGGACTGTCATCCAAGCCCTTTTCCCAGGTGAAAAAAAAAAATTGACTCAGTAAAGATCATTTTAAAAAATAATTTCAGTGCTAGGAATGTAGTTCAGAAGTAGAGCACTTGTTTAGCATGCATGAGGCCCTACATTCAATCCCCAGTACCTCAAAATTAAATAAAAAATGGTAATTTTTAAGGTATCCGGTATCACCCTTAAACCACCAAATCAACTAAGACAGCAGTACTGATCATTTGTGCCTAATTTTGAAAAAAATATGAATCAAAGTTCCCTGCCTCAACCATCCTGACCTTTTAATAGACAGGTACCAAGGAATTACAAGATAGCCCTCTCTCATCAGTCTTTATTATCAGATGTCATCGCAGGTCAATTATTTCCCTATAGAATCCAGCCCTCAAAAATTCAGAACTGAAGAAATCAGAAGGCAAGCATCTAGAAATATTTCCTCTCTAGTCAGAATTCTGATTAAATCATTCCAGAGTTCAAAAGAATAGTGTAGTCATTTGGGGAAGTCCAACTCTCTTCAAAAACTAGACTGTTGCTCACATTTGATATATATCACCTTTCCAGAATTTAAGATTATTTCCCAGGTTCTAGTCTCAAAGCAGACATTTAGCTTAAAAAAAATAAAAATAAAAATAAAAATCCTGTCTTAGCGCTACCTAGCCAGTACCCAAACAATTTCTGATTTCAGATTTATTTGTTTTGAAAAGTATATCTGATACTGTCAAAGATTCTAATTTGAGGATCTTACCAAATCTAAAAGCTTCTGCTCTGTGGATGTCTTTAAAGCACTTTGGTAAATGAAAAATATATAGCTCTATCTTTTTAAAAAAACCTTATAAAACACAGTGGGGCTACTGTTTTTCCTTCCAAATCCCCATTCTTCATCCATATTCCTAATAATCAAACAATTATCACTAACAAAAAGGTCTCATTTAATATTATAAAATCAATATATTCAAATGTGTTCTTAAAATGATTAAAATCCAGTGTAAGCATTAAAAAGTTTTCTATGGCCAAAAAACCCACAATAAAAAGGGTATCATGACAAAAAAATTAAATATCACATATCTTTTAGATTGTGTACACTATTAGGTCAGTAAAAACCCTTTGAAAGTAAGGTCTACAGGTTATCCTACAGGTTAATTTTCAAAAGGTGAAGTGTCTAACGGACTTAAGGATGCTTAGTAACCTTTACACATGAGGATTTAAGAATTGAAGCTCTTTTATCCTGTCACAATGATGCACACTTCTTATCCCAGCTACTTGGGAAGCTGAAGTAGGAGGACTGCAAAGTTGAGGTCAGTCTGGGCAATTTAACAAGACCCTATCTCAAAAAAAAAAAAAAAAAAAAAAAAGATTTAGGATTGGGAAATTAGTAGAGTTCCCCTGGATTCAATCTCCAGTACTGCACAAAAGCACTGTTTTTTAGGGGAAGAAAAAATCACCCCCAAAAATAGATCGGGTTTTCACAAAACTACTCTTAAATAGAAACTAAAAAAATGTGAGTCCTGGCTTCTGTATAAAATCCATTCAAAGGTCAAAGATGATCTATTATTATACAAGCAAAAGTAGGCATACAGTGAGTGAACAGAAGTGATAAAAGCCCAAGACACTTGCCTAGCAAATATTTTTAAATATTAAAACATTCCAAAGCAGTTCTTCATTCTCCACAGAAGTCTATGAAAGAAACATGCTATCTTGCAGATTTTACATTTCATTCCACCCCTAAAATAGCTTCCAACTGTACTCAGAATAAAACTCAAAACTCCTAAACACAGCCTTACAACAAGAAGGCCCTATAAAATCCACCCTTCATCCTCCTCACGAACTATCTCTCTCCAACCTACACTTTTAGTCAGACTTTTCAGGTTCAAGTCACAAAGGCTTTATAATCCCTGCAGAATCCAAGATCTTTCCCAACTTTAAGTTATTCACACAATTCCCCTTACTTGGAAAATTCTTCCCTCTTCCACACTTTGTGAGGTTAGCTCCTCCTCCATTTCCTAAGGTTAAATGCCACTTCCTTAGAATGAAATTCCCAGAACACCTACTCTTAATAATTTGCCCCTTTACTTCTCTGCCCTTACCAAAATTTTAACTATGTATGTGTTTATCAGTATAATTTCTGTTCCCATAAATTCCAGGAAGTCACAGACCAGATCTACTTTGTTCACCACTGTAATTCAGAACCTGGCAAGACCTGAACGAAACAAGAAAACACAGTAAACATTCAATTACTATCTATTCAAAGCAATGAGGGCTCTCACATAATTCTTCCTCACATACATTTACTTACATTCTCTCATCAAAATATCCTACACTATCCCTTGTTCCTCTACGTTATACAGACATCAGATGATTTAGATCTATAACTAAATTCATCTGCATTTTATCTCTTTTCGTTCTCCAAAAGTATTACAAAGCAAAAATGAAAAAAAATTCAACTTCTATATCCCATTCCACCTTTACCCTAGCACTTCATCTTTCAAAGCCATCATCAGGTCAAAAAAATATAGACCAACCTCATTTTCTACTCAAATAAATATGTACAGTCACATTCTGTCCAACTTTTGTCTTCAATACTTGTGTCTCCTTGGAACACCATTCTTGCTCCCACTGCTATACTCTTAATTTTCTTTCACCATCTCCTCTTGACCTACATCCTTTCTTCTTCCATCTTTTATTTGAAAATCAACTAAGACAATTTTATCTACTTCTCCTTCTCTGATTTATCCTTTCTTCAGTGGATGGCTTTAATTAACCATGCTGATGGCTCACCTAAGACTTCGAGGAAGGCCTACTTACAGTATTTACAATCTTCCTCATCAGTATCTTCATCGTCATCATCATTATTTCTTCCTTAGGGGAAAGTCATCTAACTCTCACCACATACTATCTCAGCAATCTCACCAGTATCCATTATCACCAATGCCTCTCTTCCTTCCCAAATTATACAATGATGCCAATTTCAAGTCTCCCTAAAAGTATATTAAAAAGTCCAAGAAAAGAAGTTATGCTAGTCCTCTCCAGGTGATTCTATCAAATTCCTCTTAATCTTTCCTCACTTTACCTATTCAACCCACTCTCCTTTACTGTGTATCAGACCTAATCAGACAGGTCATACTGCTATTTCTCCTAAAATAATCCAATCCATACTTCACAGTCCAATACTTAACCAACCTCTTCCAAGTTTCTTCCTTAAATGTGAAGTTCTCAGTCTCTTTGGGGGGATTCTAAACCATTTGAATTTGCATTGTTTTGAATATAGCAAACTAGAAACTATTTTACACTTTAATAATAATCCAGCATCATACAAATTACTTACACTTCTCACTTATTCTCTCATCTTAATAAACAGCCTTAGTCAGAGGATTATCAAACACATGAAAGACTTAAGCAATACAGAACAAGAGAGTTTTACATTCTTCAGACCAACTGAGACAATTCTCTGACTCTAAGGAAATGACCAACTTTACCTGAAACATGTTATCATCTCTGCTGCTGCTGCTCTGCTTGGAAGATGACAGAGCTCTTGAAGTTTCACCAGTCTTTTGCTTCTTTACAGGTTTTTCTGGAGCAACTTGCTTTTTCCTCTTTAACTTAAAAGAAAAAGAATATGATAAAAATTTGTCAAATTCTTAAAAATAAAAAAACCTCAAGTTCAAAAAATTAGACTACTTCTGAAGATTTAAAAGAATGACTACCTTCATTGAATTAAAAAAAAAAAAGTTTCACTTAACAATAGAAACTATGAACCTAACCTACATGTTTATCTAACAATGTTTTCAAACTCTCTTCATAATCACAGAAGATACTTCAGGCACTGGTAGCCAGAGGATAGTCATTCTGTAGACTGGGATCAGATAAAAGGAATTCATTGGAAGAGACAAGGAGGAAAAAACAAAGTCAAAACCCACTGCTTTTGCATAAACTTTTGGAAACCACAGGTCTACGAAGCTTATCAATTTTTTTTTTTAAATTTTTTTTTATTGTAAACAAATGGGATACATGTTGTTTCTCTGTACATGGAGTAAAGGCATACCATTTGTGTAATCATAAATTTACACAGGGTAATAACAAAGGAGGTACACTTATTAAATATAATACTGGCAACTTACTCCATTTCTAGGACAAATTTACTTATGCCCTGCTTACTCTAAAGGAGGTTTAAACTGGTTTAAGGAATGTATGCTAAGGCAAAACTAAAGAGTTATTTTGCCTGGGTGTGGTGGCACATGCCTGTAATACCAGCAAGCTGAATACTCAGGAAGCTGAAGGAGGATCACAAGTTCAAAGCCAGTCTCAGCATTTTAGTGAGGCCCCAACAACTTAGTGAGACCCATCTCAAAATAAAAATAAACAATAAAAAGGACTAGGGATGTGGTTCAGTAGTTAAGTACTTCTGGGTTCAATTCCTGGAACCAAAAAAAAAAAAAAAAATTATTTTGTACTAGGCACTGGACATCAACAAATCAAGAACTTCCTCATCGTAATTTATTTAAAAAAAACCCTAAAGACAGCAATGGGTTAAGACTAACATTCAAAATCTGCTTTATAAATAACATTATTATATGAGCTTTTTATATAGCCTTATTCTCAGGAAAAGTTAACAACTGAGGTGTGGTGGTGCACACCCAGTCTCAGCTCCTTGGGAGGCTAAAACAAAAGAATTGCTTGAGCCCAAGAGTTTGGGACCAACCTGGGCAACACCATAAGAGTCCACGTCCCAAAAAAAAAAAAAGTTAATCACTCAATTAAAAACCACAAGTTTCCCAGCCCAAACAGTAGAGGGCAGTCATGTTCCTTCTTAGTGGAAAAGTGTAAACTAGTATTTTAACATTACTAAATTACTGTACTAAATTAGTTGAAGCTAGGTATATAGGTGTTTATGAAATGAAAAATGTGATGTATTTAATATAAATGCTTAGAGTTAATAGTACTATTTGGATTTGAGACAAATGGCAAAAACAAACTCAGTAAGAAAGCAATTATTCTTTAAATCAAGATCTAAGTATTCTCTGTTGACTAATGTATGCCTGGTATATCAAAATTCAATAAAAATTTGTTTTATGAACATATTCACATGCTATACTAATATAAATTTAAAAAATAAGGAATTCACTCAAGTACAGCTACCTCAGCTCTTTGAATCCTTAAACTTCCAGATGATTTTATTAGTCTGTATTTACACTTTAAGCACTCCCTTTTCTCTTAGCTAGTATTGCTTGAGGGAAGGGAGTATGAGGGGTTTGCTGCTAAAGCACAAACTCTTGAAAACCACACATCTACAAACACTAATTACTTATTTTCACCAAGAAGATATACTAATAAGGGAGAATGCAACCAACTAATTCCATTTCTAGGATATGAATGTTTATTCATATATGTAAACTTCTATACATAAGAACAGGTCTGTGTGGAAGGAAGTCTTGACCGCAGCAAGTGAGATGCTCCGTTATGCTCCACTGAGATGCTCAGTTAAGTGGAATGCAAAGTTTACAGAGCAGTTGTCATCTAATGCAGAAAAAGCCCATTCTGTCAAATGGGTTGGTTCACCACATCAGCTTTGCCGGAAGATAATTCAACCAAAGGAAGGAATCAGAGCAAATGACATTCAAAATTAAAATGTAGCAAGCCCAAAATTCAGTAATACTTATGGGCAAAATAAACACCAAAGACTGAGAAAGCTGGCATTTAAAAACTCAGCTAATTCAACCCAACTACTACAATATCTACAGATTAGTCAGATTTCTGAGT
This sequence comes from Sciurus carolinensis, assembly GCF_902686445.1. Classification (NCBI taxonomy): domain Eukaryota; kingdom Metazoa; phylum Chordata; class Mammalia; order Rodentia; family Sciuridae; genus Sciurus; species Sciurus carolinensis. The sequence goes on along the minus strand of NC_062218.1, from coordinate 28,116,124 downwards.
AACAGCAAGTAGTATGTTTGGCCTAATCAGAATTCTATTCCCCTTGAGTCAGTCTAAGGAAATAGTTCTTCAATGTTAAGGTTTCTAAAGGTCCTCAATAAAGACTTTTTAAGTTGAAGGTAGGTCTAAATCCATACCTTCAGAGTCAGTAGGTATGGATGTACAAACAAGAATACTAGGTTCTTCTAGTCAAATGATCCAAAGGCCATCCTATACTTTCAGAAACTCCCAGGTTTTCATTTTAAGACTATGATATGCCTTTTATTATCACTTGGAAGTAGATGTGGGCAATATTGCTTAAATCAAGCATCACAAGAATGACTTGATGCAGTAATAGTCACCTTTTTCTCAACTTCACTGTCAGAATCACTGCCCGATGAGCTTGAGGAAACAAGTTCCTTTGATTTAGGCATTCTGAAAGAAAAATGCATTATGTAAATAAGTTACAAATTGCTCTATCACCTTCAATTTAGCTCTCCCCATTTCAAAAAAAAAGGACAAATTCCTTGGTTCACCCTACCATCTTGTGGCACTAAAGTTGTTACAATGAACGCAAGCGTTCATTAACCTACATTCACGACAAGCAGTGAAATGTTCTGAACCTAGTTATAAAAACTAAATGTACACGCACATTCTTCACCTTTTATCTTGTTCAAAGCCAATGGGTCTTTTTTTTAAATATTTTATTTGTTCTAACTGGTTGTACACGACAGTAGAATGCATTTTTGACATACTGCCAGTGGATCCTTTTAATACTTCATTTAGAGGGATCATAAATTTATGGGAGAATAGATTCAAGAAGGCAGCTTACAATTACTGTTATATCCAGAAGAAATGTAAATTATTCTACTTAGTACTGCTGTATACTTCTCACTAATATCAGACAATATACAATTATTCACCGAAAATGGACCTCAACATTAACACAACATGGGAAACAGCTGTACTATGCAAATGGGGAATCTAATTAATTTTGCCATAATAATCATCTTTCATCTATTCTGTATGCTAATTTTTAATTTTTGGCAACACTATCAAAATAACAGGTACTAATTAAGAGTTCACAATTACCCATAATTCACATTTTACACTGCCTTTTCTACTTGGAAATAAAAATTTGAACAATCTTTTTTCTGGGAAAGGCAAAACCCTCTACATAATCTAGTGCTTTGCTTATAAATAGATGTTTACTTAGTTGCCGAGCATAAAGCAGAGAGCAGACTCTATTAGTTTAAATCTCAAAGTTTCCAGGAATTCCAAGGCATATGGGTACCTCTTTTTCAAGTAATTCTTAATACCGGGTATTAAAATGCTAATCATCAAATTACCTTTTGCTCCCTCCAGGTCAGAAAAGTCTAGGTCCTTATTAAGTTTTGTATGCCCTAAAGGGCCTAATAAACTAACACACGGTAAATACTGAATATAAAGAAAAAAGAAACTTAAATTTTTCCTCAAAAATAAAAAATTCATAATCTAGCTCTCAATACTAAACTTGCATTGGCACTGGCATTGACTGTTCCAAAATAGGAGGTCAAGGTTAAAAAAAAAGAAAGTGGGCCATCCCAATTCTGACAATGAAATTCAAAAAGCTCGAACAGTGCCCAACCCGACCATGTAGATTTTAATAGGTAATTTCTTAAAGATGAGAAAAGTAAATTCAGAAGGAAACAGCATCATTCATAACCAAGTTTTATACAGTTTTCCTGTTACTGCTCCATTTTACAATCTGATCTCCAAAATCGATTTAGCTCAGTTTTCTACGCTAGCTGCTCATACAGCTGCCAAAAAAAAAAAAAAACCCTTTTAAAAATGCAATTAAACCGAATATAACCTATTTTTCACTTACAAAAAAATAATCAAGCATCACTATTGTCTATTATTAAAAGCTGCCTGGAGCCTAACGCAATTTCAAAGAACTATCTCTATTTAACCCACATTAAATCCATTCAAGAAAAAAGCAAGGTAATGGTACTAAAGCCAGTCTCTGAATTTTTCACAAAATATACTTTTACTTCAGTTTAATGAGGCTTTACAGTTCCAAAGGGTGGGACGAGTCATAATTCTGGCAAAGAATCAGTGAAAGAAACTATTGTAGAATATTTACAAACAGCAAACAAAAAAAGGAAATCTTCAGCCTTTGCAGACCGCGTGGGGGAGGACTGGAGAAAACGTGGTTAAGACAAACTAGGGCTGACGGCACACGATCCCGTACAAAGGTGCCCAGGAGGCAGGAAGGGGGTCGCGCGCCGCGGGGAAGCTACTAGATCTCAGGGCTGGCAACGGCTGGGGCGAGGGGAGACAGGTCGGTCGGAGGGGGCGTGGGAGGCGGCGAGGCGCGGAGGAGACGGTGTGGGGAGGGGAGGGACTTGCACCAAGCGCCATTTTCTCCTCTCGATGCGTTCCGCCGCCCCGCAAGCCAGCCATCTTCCCCCACAGCCCCCTCCCCACCGCGTCCGCTCTCACCCTTCCCCACAGCGCCCCGTTCCCTAGCGGCCAGGGTGGGGGCCGAGGGAGGCCGTGGCAGGGGCAGGCTTCCTACGCGACCCCTTCGTCCCCCCATTGTCCCGGGGGCGCCGTGTCCCCTACCCGCAGGACCTCACCCCCGCCCGACCGCGTCCCGCCCGTAACCGCCCCGCCCCGGTTCCCGAAGGCGGGCGTCTGGCATCGAAAGCCCTAAGCGCGTGGGGCGCGGCGTCGGGCACAGAGGAGGGGGCTCGGGACGCCAAAGAAGGAACAGGTAGATCAAACATAACCGATATTTCCTGCGGCCATCGCCCGAAGGGCCGCGGGGTCCTGGTGGCGGGGTGGTGGGGTGGGGGCGGGGCCCGCATACTCACTCTCCGCTTCTGCAGTCGACAGCCTTCTGCTCTCGGCTCGCGACTGACAGAGAACCGGAAGTGACGGCAGACTAGAGAGGCCGGCCCCGCCCCTTTGGGGCTTGCGCACGTGATGGGGCGTGGCCTCCCCGCCGAAAACCGACACCTAGACCCTTTCCAGGGCCTTAAAGGGACCGCCCCTCGTCCTGAAGGATTGGCACTGAAGTGTCTTAACGATTGATTGGTCCTTACCTGAGAGGGAATGAACATGAGTGTTTCATTCGAACTTTGCATTGGTTCAATAAATGTTTCTTCTATTGAAACGAAGGGACCATACTAAAAAAGAAAACATGCTGGCCCATTTTCCCACAAATTAGCCTCTTCATAGCCCACTCACCCTCAGTAGCTGACTATGGCTGGTAAAATTCAAAGGAAGGAAGCCAAAGACACAGCATTTAATTCTGCAAAGTGTAAGAAGCCTTTGCAGACCTCATTAACCACACAGCCCTTATGCCTAAATTGAAATCATGAAGGTGTAAGACAATTCACAGAAGGCAAAAGAAATCCATTCCATAAGCAGAATATAGCTATTATTTGAACATGTTTGGTGAATGCTTACTATAGCCAAGGACCAATATATTTATTCAACAAAGATTTTGCAAGCACCCACTGTGTGCACACACTGTATGAGGTGCTTTATATATATTACTCATCCTAATGAGCTTTCTCCAAAGTAGGGATGACTATTCTCTCCATCTTATAGATGAAGAAACCAAGGGTTAACATGGTTAAAGTAACTAGTTAGTTAAGGATTCAAACCTTGTACTAACTCATATTGCTACCTACCAAAGGAGAATGGAAAAGCTCTATCCCATTCCTACTTCATGCAGTGTCAAGACCACGGTCAAAAAAATGAAACACTGTATAATCCCTCGTATATGAAGTTCCAAATATAGGCCAAAATAATCTATGCACTAGAGGTCAGATTGCCCTGGGGGATGTCATTAAGGACAAGTATGAAGGAAACTGCTGTAGTGCTGAAAATCTGGGTACTGGTTACACACGTTTACAGTTGTAAAATTTCACTTAAGATTTGTGTACTTTTTAGTACATAAGATACACTTCAATAAGATAGTTTAAAAAGAGTGAAAAATAAAAATATTAAAATTGTAAAAAGATGGGATGCACCCAATAACCACAATTTCAGCTTGGTAGCTTGGGTAGCTTGGGAGCCTGGAGTTTGCACACCCAAAGGCAGTTAGGGAAGTTCCCACATGGATACTACAGTCAGATGACCAAAGTTTCCTAGGGGACAATGGTGCCTCAGGGAGTTGTGAGAACACCCACTGTTCAGGATATATTGTATGAGAAGTTTCACTTATTGGGTTAACTAGGGGATTATCAGGCTGCCTGGGCCCTGGAAGCCATGAATGTGGTTCTTTCTGGAAAGCTGGGTGCTGGTTGGAGAAGGGACAGGGTTCAGAGCTAGTTGTAACTTCCCTTCCCTCTACTCCAAGTTAGAGCTATAACTCCCTTTAATCCAGGACATTGAACTGCTCAAAGTTCATGAACCCACCTGAGGTCTCTGTACACGTTTGGAGTAAAGAAAGGTCTGTTTTTCTAAACTCAACCCCAGTGGGTTCCAAACAACTCTACTTTGAGATCCACTTGCATTCATTGCCTATATAGGGGAGAAAGCCAACCTTCCTTCTTGGCATAGCTGTGGAATTGTGCAGATGCAAGACAGTCACCAAAAATAAATTTCTAGACCTCAAAGAGCAGCAAGAGAAGAAGCATGCCCAAGAGGCAGAGCAAGACAAAGTACCCAGAGGAGCAGCACATGTTAAGGACTGTGCTCAATCATGACGACCAAGCCCCAGGTTAGTCAGATTCCCAGCAGTAAGAGATCTGAGAGGTGCATTCACGTGGCTGCCACACCAGACAACATAGTGATACAGAATCCCCAAATATGAAGGAGGTCAGCAGGTGGAGAATTTGCAAGGGATTTGGCAAAGTAAAAGATTCTATAGAGGGCTGGGGTTGTAGCTCAGTGGTAGAGCACTTGCCTAGCACTGGGTTCTATCCTCAGCACCACATTAAATAAATAAATAAATAAATAAGGTATTGCGTCCATCTACAACTAAAAAAAAAAAAAAAAAATTGAGTGCTTGAGTTTACAGATGGAGGAATTTCCCCAGTTCCTGGGTTCCCACCTAACCCCACCTTCACCCAAGAAAAGGGCTACATCTTCTCTGAAAAGATTGGAGTATCAGGAATGGAATGTGTGAAGGGGATATGAACCGAAGAATACAGGAGATTAAGTTGAAGTCTGATCATTAAATGTGAAAGCATACCTCCCCAGACTCTTCTAGCACTGTTTGACTTTTAAAAGATCATATATTTGCAGAAAAAATACAAATTAATTCTTCAAAGTATATTTTGCAAAACTTAATATAATGAAATAAAAGAAACAGTAAAAATAAACACTGATAGTGCTCACGGTCTGGGGAAACTGCAAACCTCCACACCTATCTTAAAAAAAAAAAATGCTTAGTATTCAAGGTAAACCTAGTGCACTTAATATAGTATCTCTGGCATCTCTGTCCTTTCTCCTCCTGTGCTGGTGATCCAACCCAGGGCCTTCTGCCTTTAACAAACATTTTTATTCAGGTTCTGTGTCTCTCAGGGAACTGGGCAGTGTGCCTGCTATAAGTTTGGGTTTCAGTTCTCAGAGTCTCTGGAGGTGAAGAGTTGTTAAGGAAGTATGCATTTTTAGAAGCAGGGAAACCTGATGCTTTGCATGCAAATTTAGTTGCCTCGGTTTTCTTGGGTGTGATACTTTGTGAAACTTCTAGCAAACCGTTGACTCAGTGATGTCTACTAAATAAAAGTGCATGTAATTTTAAAAAATAATTTCTTAAACTTAGTTAAAAAAGAAGAAGGAATATTTTAAAAAATAGAACTGTGGTTACTGGGCAAATACTGGAAGGGAGGCCTAATTCACATTCATTTGTATGGGTTGGGATTGGGTAAGGAATAGCTCCTTTTATAGGAAAATTCCTAGAAGGCATCTCTGGATATGAAAGGATCCCAAACACACACCCCTTACTTCAGAGCTTGGTCTGGAAGAAGTGATGCAAAGAGTAAGCTAATAAATGGGCTGCATTTGTAAAATCAGGAGGTGTCTCAGAAAGGGGGGCAGTTTGGGGATCAGAAATGAGAATGATTAAGGGAAAAAGTTCACTAACTATGAAATACCAGAGTTTGAGGAGACAACCAGAGAGAAATTCCCGGAGGATGGGATGGCTGGAGACCATTGTGCTAACACCCCATTACACACTTCCTTTCAGAACTTCAGAAAAAGACTTATTCAAGTAATGAGTCATTATTCTGAAGTGTTACCAACGAGGCTCATGTGCCTAGAGCTTTCTGCCTTTCCAACCCAAACATGAATTCCCCATTTTATTAGCTATAGGGGTTCCACAAGGAGAAGAACATTAGAACAGAGAACAGCAGTCAGAAGCTTGGCTTCTGACTTTTAAGCTATTTTGATTCTAGGCATAAATTAGAGATTTAAACTAATATGTGATTAACCAAAACCGGTTCTTTCTGCCTCCAATGACTCCCATTAAATACTCTTGAGGAAGGGAATAGTCAGAAAAATGGTGACACTCCTACTCTTTGAGAAGTAACTTTGCTCCCTATTTCCAGAACAGCCCTGGGGAAGACAGGAACCATCAAGTCCTCCAAGGATTTGGGGATGTAAGAAAGAGAGAGATCCCCTCTGACCCTCCTTAGTTCTTAGATGAGCTCTTTGACTGGATCCAGGAACCCACTTAATATAAGACCTGATTAACAAAAGAAAAGTATGCAGGTCTTATTAAATTTACACATACATGGGGATCTTCCCAAGAGAGTGAAATAGGAGGAAATGACTGAAACATGATGCTACCAGACTTCTTAGACAACAAAGAACAATAAATGTGTGAAGGAATGACAAGACAAATGGAAGAAACAACAGGACAAATGGGCTAGTATAGTAAATTCTAGGGATGTTCCTAAGAAATATATGGGGTCGGAGGACATAGAAACAAATGGAAGAGGAGGGGTAGCTTCAAAGGGTTTGTTTATTCAGGTTCATTGAAGCCCCAACAACTAGCATATTTTCAGACCTTGGTATATAAAAGGCAACCCTACCAAAAGAATCTTCATGGCTTGCTGCCTGTAGGGAAAGACAGGCCAAATGGACCTTTTGGAAGTTACACTTCCTCAAGTAATTTCAGCTTGAAATAGTCACATGTCATCCTGGTATATTTTGAAAGGGGTGTCCTTAATTTCCTTCAGCAATCTGAAAGCAAAGCAAATCAGGGTCTTGCTTTCCAGGTGTTCAAACTCTATAGGTCCACTATACCCCACAGGGTGTATATATCTGTGCAGTACATCAAGGATGACAGGACTAAGGCGGTCTCACTGAGAACAACCCAGGGTACGCAGGACTGTAGAATGTCTTCCTTTCTGACTCAGAATGGCATAAACATCACTGACAGGCGGAGGATCTTGGGGGGCTTTGCAGTCTGGACAAAATCTCACCAACCATGACCTGCATAAAGTAGGCAGAACCAGGGCATCACAACAAATATCAGCAAGAAGAAGTGAGAGAGACAAGAACAAGGCAAAATGAACTATAAGCATAGACAGATGGAGAAAATGGGCCAGAACATCAAGAAAGGTTCTGACACCACAGAAACCAAACCTACCCCTGCCCAAGATTTAGATGGGGGGAAAGAAGAGGGGTGGAAATCATGAGTTTGATCTGAAATTGGCTAAGATTGATTTTCTGTCAGTGGATGGAATGGTGATCATTAAGCACAAGACTGTAGAAAAATCAAGAAAGTCACATTTCTTGAGAGCCTGGGTTTGCAGCACAAGAATCATACCAGTAACAAAAAGGAGAAAACAACAAAAAAAAAGGAGAACAGCGACATGGGGATACAGAGGAGGGTCAGAAGCCCAGGCTAAAGCAGAAAAGCAGATCACAGTACAAAATAACCAGGAGAACATGAATCCCTCCAGGAAATATTGGGGAAACTTAGCAAGAATGCTGGAGGTTCCACAGCACATGGACTGGTAGTGTTAACCATTCCATTTGGACACAAAAAGATGGAGAGGCTCTGAATGTCTAGGGATCTTGGGGACACTAGAATGGGGTCATCTGGATCACTCAGGCAAAAGGGAAAATAGGTGAAAGGGAACCCTGGGCATCTGAAAAGTTGGGAAGGGACAGGGTACGTGTAAGAAGGGTTCAGTGGACTAAAGGTTTGTGCTCCCACCCCTCAAATTCATATGTGGAAACCCCAACTTCCAACCACATGGTATTAGGAGGTGGGGCCTTTGCGAGGTGCTGAGGTCAGAAGGGTGGAAACTTCATGAATGGAATTAGAACTCTCATAGGAAGAGTGTTCTCTCTCTTTCCTCCCCACCCTCCATCTCTGTGTCTCTCTCTCAGTTAATATTAGGGACTGAACTCAGGGGTGCTCTACCACTGAGCTACATCCCCAGCCCTTTTTACTTTTTTATTTTGAGACAGAATCTTGCTAAATTGTCCAGGCTGTTCTCAGAGTAACTGGGATTACCACATGTACTACAGCACCCAATCCTCTCTCTGCTCCCCATCAGGAGAGGCTACAACAAGAATATGGACATCTACAAACCAGAAAGTAGGCCATAACCTGATCTACAGACACCTTGATCTTATATTTTAGCCTCCAGAACTGTGCAAAATAAATGTTTGTTTTTTTAAGCCACCCAGTCTAGGGTATTTCTGTTATTGTCACCTAAGCTGACTAATACAGGGGAGGTAAATCATCTACCCAAGAAGAGACACAGGAAGTATCTATCTTTGCAGGGTGTGAGTTATATCCCTCAAAGGCACTGAAGTGAGAATAAGTAAAGGGAGTGGGTGAAGCCTTGCTTTAAAGAAGATGAAAAAAGTAATTTCTGTCAGGGGCAGGCTCTGAGGGCCCCAGAGCCGCACCGTGGCCTGATCTCTAAGATGGCGCCTGGCAACTTGCCAGAGATAGCTGCTCTCATATTCAAGTTTTAGGAAGTAACTCTGGTTGGCTGTTGTACATGAGGCAATCCTGGTATCTCCCTGGAGACTGTTCCTTGATAGGCTGACTTTCCTGGTAGTCTACTCTCTGATAGGCTGATTTTCTCAATATAAGTCTGAGACTCGTGGAATAAAGTCCTTTTGGTTCCCGTGATCAAGAAGAGCGTACGCGTTGTGATTGCCCACCGCCTGCGGGCGGTGGGCGATCATAATTTCCTTTCTCTCCGTCTTACCCTACTAAAGTTAAGCTAGAAAGTTATGCCTAAAGACAGAAGGAAGGAGCCAGCAAGTGCTGTATGTTCACCTGGTGTTATGAAGGCCTGGATCAATACCACACATCACCAGATCAGAAAGTCAACAGCAATCAAAAACCAAGAGAGCAGAATTGCTGTGTGAGCAGCTGTGAGCAATGCTGGTCACCTGGAGACCCAAATGGACAGTTTGATACAGGTGCAAGGGGGAGAAGAAAGGACTTCATTTGCCTCCCAGGGGGCAGAATTATGACCCACTCACTAAAACTTTCTTCCACCCAACAAGCTACTAGAGGTCCTTTTATTTTATCTACTCTCAGAAATCACTTTTCATAGTACGACAGAAGAAAATCAATTTGTAAATCCAAAAGTTTAATATTCCTTCTCAAGTGATTATAAATAAACATGAACTATATGTAAGGTCATATGCAATGAGTAACAATATATTTAAGCTAGGTATTTCAATACAAACTGCTGAGCATTTTTCCCCCAGGGTGACTTTTCTGAACTTGGTAATAGAGCTATTCTTAGATCCAACTTTCATTTGAAATGCTGTGTCACCTTTTATAGAAGAATGCTCTTTATAACGGCAAGTATATGTACATAGAATTTTCAGGAAGTGAATAGCATAGCTCCTCTCACTGTCTTACTTAATACACTATAAAATAGTGTAATTAATTTCTAGTAAACATTCTATAACCTACTTCTGGAAGAGTAGTTTCTCCTTCAAGAATCTTCTTCTTGGAGGTTGCTATGATTTAGATAATAGATGTACCCCCAAAAGCTCATGTGTGAGATAATGCAAGAACATTCAGAGGTGAAATGAATGGGTTATGAGAGCCTTAACACAATCCCCTGTTGGGGAACTAATCCCCTGTTGGGGATTAACTGAGTGGTAACTGAGGGCAGGTAGAGTGTGACTGAGGAGATGGGTCACTGGGGGCATGCCTTTGGAGTATCTATTTTGTATCTGGGCAGTAAGGTCTCTCTCTCTCTGCTCCCTGGTGTGATATCTTGAGCTGCTTTCCTCTACCATGCTCTTCTGCCGTGATGTTCAGCCTCACCTCAAGCTCCAAGGAATGGAGCCTGCCATCTATGGACTAAGACCTCTGAAACCATGAGCCTCTCAATAATTTTTTCCTCCTAAATTTGTTCTTGTCAGTTCTTTCTGTTCACAGCAGAAAAGAAACTGACTAAAACAGGCTATACAACCATCAATGACTCTGACCTTGGTTGGAGTTAACTTTTAGAACTCTTTATTGAAAATACAGTCAGGGAGAGAGGCATCACCTCTTCCATGTCTCTAGTGACAAGAAATCTTGAGCTTTTGAAGTCAATTTCTATTTATAAAGAGCAAAGGAAAAAAATGTCTAAGATTCATGCTCAGTAAAGAGTAGTTGACATTCGTAAAACAATATCCTTGTATGATACCATTAATTGGCTCTAGTAGTGATTCCAAAAAAAAAAAAAGAGAGAAAGAATTAAGTGCAAATGTGAAATCACTCTTCAAATATGTAACCTTCCAAAGAGACTAGTTCATCTTGGGGTCATATTACTTAGGTAAATTTTTTTTGGAGTGTCCAATATTTAACATGCAGACTACGTTGTTATGCTTATGATAGTAAATGAAACAATGTGGAAACACAATCCAAGAATTCCCCTCTTTAGCTGAGGACCAATTAGGCTGGGTGGTTGACTATCACACCCCAGGCAGGAAACATAGGATGAGTTGCATCAGCAGATGGGTTTGGTACAGCAACTGATCCATGCTCTTTCCTGCAACAAGATCTCCATCTGCCAACAGCCCTGCATAGCTACTTGGGCAGATACCACGGGTTGAGTGACATCTCAGTTAACAAAACCAAATAGAATCCAGTTTGGCAATACCTCCAGAATACAAGAATAGTTATGTAAGATACTCATCTCCAACAGCCCAGGGTCAAGATTACAATGACATTTATCACATTCTGAGCTGTCTTCTAACACCATTGTATCTTCAGTAAACACATTTGTTGTTTGAAAATGGTTACTTTATCACTTTCAGCTTTAGAGATTTAACTATGAACAATGAACCAAGGCATGTGTACAGATTCCAATATCTATTTTTAAGTCTGCTTTTTAGTAACACTTTAAATGATCATTCTTATCTCTCATAAATTCTGTTAGGTCCCCAGGTCTAGACTTTAAGAATTAAATAATTGTTTCATCAGTGGCAGTGCCCAGGATAGAGTTGACTCTATGTCCTTGAACATTCAAAGTTGAATTTGGAGTACATCCAAGTTAGACTATGACATACCATCAAACAAGGAAAGCATCAACCTGGACACACAGAGTAACATAGCCAGGTGAAGCAATCAAGAACATCATTACTATTTTAATTATTTTTAGGAAAAATATGAGTGGTTTTCTTTGCCCTAAATAAAGAACAATTTGGTGATTTTGTTCCAAATTTTTTTCATTTATTCTCTAAAAGTTCTCCAACTATTGTAATTGTTAAGCAAATTCTTCAACAATTTTCCTTTCTTATAGTCTACTGGTTTCCTTTTCTGCTCTTCTGTGATTTGAACCCTTGGTTAAAAAATCTGCCTTTAAAGAAGCTTCTAGCCTGGCACTATGGCACACACCAGGCTATCCCAGCTACAAGGGAGGCTGAGGCAGGAGGATCACAAGTTTGAGGACAGCCTGTGTAACTTAGTGACAGTCTGTTTCAAAATAAAAAGGGAAGGCCTGGTGATATAGCTCAGTAGTAGGGCAACCCTATGTTCAATCCCCAGTATTGCTACAACAACCAAAAAAAAAAAGGCGGGGTTCGTCTAGACTTACCACATTAGATTCTGCTAAAATATATTCTTAGGTTACTAATTTCTTTTCTCTGAAGATCTACATCTTCTATTAAAATAAGACATTTCTTCTATGAATCTGAGCAGTCCTTCTCCAGGATAGTTTTCTAATAAAACTCATTCATTTTAAAAAATATATATGCATTTGCATTCTTTAGGTCATTTATACAATTTTGATAAATTATTCAGTATTCTAAACCAGATTCTTCCCTATAAAGCTGAATTAGGAACTGTTATGATTTTAGCCTGGATTATCCCCAAGTCTCATGGGGGCAGAGGTGAAGCTTTTAGGCCATGATTGGATCATGAGTGACTCTGACATCATCTGTGGATTAATTTGTTTGAAAGCTGAATGGATTACCCGGGAGTTGGGACCTAGTTTGAGGAAGAAGGTCACTGGGACCATGTTCTGGAAAGGTTTATGCTTTTCCCAATTTCTTCTTCCCAGCCTCAACCCCTCTGTTTCCTGACTGCTGTGAGCTGAGCATCTTTCCTCTGCTACAAGCATCTGCCAAAATATTTTGCCTCACTTCAGGCTCAGAGCAATGGAGTTGGTCAACCATGGACTGAAACCTCTGAAACCTCAAAAGAACTCTCTGCTCCTCTAAATTTTTATTATCAGATATTTTGGTCACAGCCATGCAGAGCTGACTAACATAGAAGCCATAATTCAATAGTATAAATGTTACTGTGTCAACTCTACACAGAAAGAAGAGATTTCTTCTGCACAACATTATATCCAAAGAGTTGCTGCTAAATCCACACAGAACCTTGGATGTGCAGAAAGAATGATATTTGCTCTGTTATGAGGAGAAAGCAGGTAGAATTAGTGTGGATCAACAGTGATTCTCCAAGGGGGTCTGGTAGAGTCTTGCTTTGTGAAGAGACATGTAAAGAATGCAGAGCCAAGCTTTCTTAAAGCCCTCTGGTGCTAAGTCCACTGGTCATTGACCCTTCTTATCTGAAAAAATCAATCAACTGACAAATATATCGAATATCTAACATATATAAGTCACTGAACTTGAGTCCAGGAACAATGTAGTCTGAATAGGGGGATTGGCATCTTCTATGGAGCACCCAATATGTGCCAAACACCTTACACAGGTAATCTTTTTGAGTGTTCACATAAACCTAGGGAGACTTTATTCCAATACACAAAGAAAATATAGCCAGACTGAAAGAAACTCCAAGTTAGTGGGTCGAATTATGTCTACCAAAAAGATATGTTCAAGTCCTAATACCCGGGGCCTGTAATTATGACCACATTTGGAAATAAGGTCTTTGCAGATGTAATCACATTAAAATAAGATCATAATAAATTAGAGTGGGCTCTCAACCCAATGGCTTGTGTCTTTATAAGAGAAAGCAAATGGAGATTTGGATAGAGATATACAGAGAAGGCCATGTGAGGACAGAAGCAGAAATTGGAATGATGCATTCACACACCAAGAAGTACCAAGGATTGCTGGCAGTTATCAGGAGCTTGGAAGAGGCAAGGAAGGATTTGCCCTAAAACATTCACAAGGAGCATGACCCTGATGACACTCTGATTTTGAACTTCTAGCCTTCAGAACTGTGATAGAATGCATTTCTGTTATTTTTAGGCCTCCCGGTTTGAGGTACTTAGTTCCATTGGTCCTAGGACACTAAAACACCAGCTTCACACAGCTGTTGAACAGTACTACAGTTTGATCCTAGTTATTTGCTTCCCAAATGCCAAACATAATCCAAAGGCCATGCTATCAAGGAGGGCTTTGTTGCTCCTGATTCCTACAGCTGTTCAAGGCTGCTCCAGACTCCAGGAGCCAGGAACTGGCTCAATTCAAGCTAAGATTTAGAGATGTCCAAACTGTTACTCCTTCTCTAAGAGAATTGATCTATGGGGAGCAGTACAAAGTATGAAAAGAATGCTAAAAACTGGGATACTGATCGTAATAGTGCTAGAGCAACTCACCTTAACCTCTCCCGGTCTCAATTTCCTGCCCCTATCACAGGTCAAAATAAATATCCCCTGAGATCCCAGACAACTATGTGACCAGTTGACCAGACTCCCCATGGACTGTTTTTATTTCCACATTTCTTCATTTGGTGAGTAAATTTTATTTCAATTTCTTGTTTTTAAAAAATATTTGTACCACTGGATTGGTTACAACCACATTTAAATAGTTCTTTCTTATGTCTGCTCATTGTCAAGCTTGAGGAATTAAAATAATAGTAGTATTTCAATGAGTGCATAGTATTGCTTGCTCCTTCTGAACTGACTGCAGCTCACACTTTTAACAAAGGACCCAACCCAGATTTGTGCCCTTGTAGTCACAGCAGGTGCAAAAGACAATTGGGCTATTTCAAAGATAAGAGCAATGAACCGTCACCAAAATATGTATAGAACAGTGATCAGACTTTTGAAACCATCAACCGTGCAGAGTAACATCAGTACTAAATTGGTTTGTTTTCCAGGATGACCTTTCTTTAAGAATGTAAAACAGGCAAAAATGCATCTGGCTTCTACAGCTGTGACTGAATAGTCGAGCACAGTTCCCCAATGATACATACATCCTGTCCAATCTGACAGGTGTTGAAGGTGGACATTTTTAGCTAAGAAGAACTAGGCTGTTTTCACTTTGACTTGTCCATTTTTTTGTGTATCACCGCCCAAAAAAGTGCTATTTATAATAAAGTAAATCAAAAGATAAATATATTTAAGAAACTTTCGAGGTACCCTTCTAAACACTGGCTTAGTTGCTTCTTCTTCAGCTACATGAGCCACTCTAACTGCTAACAGGGAGAGGACATTTGAGAACGTAGAAAATGGAGCTCCTCTTTCCCATCTCCCTCGTGAATTCTCTCCCAGAGGTGGACCACAGCCTCACAAAGGCACAGGAGCTTCCTTGTGTCATTATAAGTACAACCAAGATTGTTATCAGCAATATTACTGTCATCAATATTTTTGTCTTTGTATTATTCTGGTGTGGGAGAATCTGGTTCCCTGAGATGAAATGCAGAATGTGGGGCATGCATGCGGATGTGCACATGGATGTGTGCACACGCACTTCGATTGTTAATGAATAAACAGGGAATGTTTCTTTAACCCTGCAGGAGATGCCAATAACATTAACAAATGTTGAGTGAATGCTATGAGCAAGGTGCTGTGCTAGCCATTTTGAAACAAAGATTGTTCATTCAAAATATAAAGTGAGAGCTAGAGTTATGAGGTTTCTTTGTGGTGAGGAAAATGTTCCAGAATCAAAGGTAATGGCTATGCAAATTGTGAATATACCAAAACCTACCACATTAGACACCTTAAGAGGGTGACTTTTATTATATGTGAATTATATTTCAAGTTTTTTAAAAAAGACAACTAGAGTGCCTGCTAGGTAACAGAGACTCTGTGCTAGGCACAGAGGCAAAAATAGCCCATTAAAGTCACTTATTCTGTGTCAGATTCTGTGCTAAGTCCTTTGCATACATCCTCATACTTCATCACTACAGTTTCCTTCCAGGCAGGAAGTCTTAGGGTCTGATTTACAGCTAAGGAAATGGATTTGGAAGAGTGCCTTTCTCAAAGTCATACATGCAAAATCAGGTTGAATCATGAAACTGCTATTTTGTGGGCAGTTCTTTATTCAAATATTATTGTTTTCTTATAGCTCAATCTCATAAGTATCTCTATCTGTCCATGTACTTAATTTCTTACATCAGAAAACTACCTTAGCCAGATTATGCCTCAAAGACCCTTGAGCACTAAAAGCGTAGGTCCATAAATGACAGCATACGTCAGAAAGGACTTCATATAAGCAAGAAAGAAGCTTCTGTTGTGTGGCGCCACAAAGAATTTGAATTTATTTGTTATAACAACTAGTTCCACTTATCCTAATGAGTATACAGGATCTATTAGACTCCAGGGCCTTTACTCCTACCCATCGGTTATTTGTCTCCTTCAAGAAGTTTGGAATATGATGATAGATACATGTATAATATACTAGGATACTAGACTCAAAAATAGAAATGGGTAAGCTCCCCAAGAGGAGAACAGATAATGATTCGAGGGGTTAATATAACAAAACACACACACACACACACACACACACACAGTAGCCTAACCAAATAAGGGGCTTATTCTTCTCACAAAGCAGGAAGCCTGGAGGCAGGCAGTGCTGGACCAGAAGACTATCTCCATGATTCCTTTAGGACCCAAGATACAATCTACGTTTCCATTCCACCATTCTTAGCAAGTGCCATTCAGAGAAGAAAGATAAGTCTAACAACAAAGGTGCATACCTTTGAATGCCTTTTAAATGAACCCTCTTTGAAGAGCTTTCTCTGAAGTTCCTCCCAGGAATGACCATTTGGCAAGAACTGTCAGTGACTGCTTGTAGCTTTAAGGGAGGCTATGAAATGTGATTATTTTTAAGCTGGACACATTTATCACTGGTTCAAAATTAGAGTGCTGTTCAAAAGGAAAATGAACATTAGGAAGGCAACTCTGTGCCTCATATAAGAAGAAAGTTCAAAATCCTGGGCAGGCAATTGTGTCTACTACAGGAATCAGCCAGGATTTAAATCCCAGCCTGTTTGCTCCAGAGCCAGTGCACACAATCACAGATGTGCTGACTCCCTCATGGAGTATATAGTCTAGAAAAGTATATACACAACTTAATACAATACAAGGAGAGTGTCTTCATTTCTTCTTGCTGCTGTAACATACTACCACACACTTAATGGCTTAAAACAATGTGAATTTATCATCTGACAGTACTGGAGGCCAGAAGTCTGAAATCACTTTCACTGGGCTGCACTGAAATCAAGATTTTGGCAGGACTGGTTCCTGCTGGAGGCTCTAGGAGACAATCTGTTTCCATACCTTTCCTAACTTCTGGAGGTTGCCTGTTCCTGGAGTTATTCCGAGCTCTTACTTTTGTCATTTCTACCACTTTTGTAATCAAATCCCCCTCTTCCTCCCTCTGGTAGGGACATTCAGGGCCCATCCAGATAATTCAGGAAAACCTCCCCATCTTAGATCTTCAACCCTAGCACACTGCAAAATCCCTTTTGTGATATATGGCAAAATCTACAGTTTTCAGGGATTAGGACATGAATACTCATCCTACTACAAATAGTAAACTATGAATTAGTTAGTACAAGAAGATAAAAGAGCATGACAACTTTGGCAAGTGCCATGAATAAGGAGCAAACTGAGAACGATAGGGATTCCAAAGGTCAGAAGAGAGATACTGCCTGGATAGTCAGAAAGATGAAAATAAACAATTTGGAAATGGAAAGATAATACAGACATCATAGGGAAGATGTAATATAACCCTGGACTATGAATAGGCTGAGTCAGAGCTGGAGGGAAGAATTTGAGACCCAAAGACCTTGTTAGGGTTTATCTCCAAATCTGGACAAGAGGAGAGTCAAGATCACTCATGACCTTGGGCATGTCTCCTAAGGATTTTGTACCCTTCTTTGTCCTTTCCAGTGATATAAGGCGGTTCTGACCCCTCATGAAGGTTGGGGAACCTCAGAGTCAGGTCTTGGGTGAAGAAAAACCCTTGGCACAATCTTGGATTGCTGCACCTGAGAATGAATGCCCCCAACTTCTTGGACATTACACCCTAGGTTCCTCATTTTCTCTTACACCAGCCCCAGCTCTAGAGAGCTTATTAATAAGCAAGATTTGCTTAGGCCTTGAGGAGTATACTAATCCTTGAACAGTGTGCAGAAAATCATTCTAAACTGCATAATTTATCAGCCTTCCTCTTATTATAATCCCTTACAAGCACCTTAATTTCTGAGTCTAGACAATTTTGATGAGATAAGGCATTTCTTCACCCACGGAGGCCTCAAATGAAAGCTCAATGTCTCCTGCCAGGGAGGCCTGCTGCAGGGAAGAATCCACTGGTTGGAACTTTTCACATCTTTTTAAGGCACTTGAACTTCAATAATTTAAACATTAACCTAAAGCAAATGACAGGATTCCTCAACCTCTACATTCTCAAGGTTGGGTCAGATAATGGGGCCTCTGCTGTGCATTGTACGGTGTTTAGCAGCATGTTGGTCTCTGTTCACTGGATGCCAGTGGACACCTCTCCACCAATGGTATCAACCAAAATATGTCTCCAAATATTTCCAAGTGACTGGAGATGAAGTGGAGTCCCTGACTGAGAACCGCAGTTTCTGGGAGTTGCCAGTGATTGTTGACTTAACCCTAATAAATTTCCCATCACAAAATTCCTGTGAACTCTAAGAAAAAAGGTAGTAGTGGGCTGTGGCTGTGGTTCAGTGGTAGAGAGCTTTCCTAGCATGTGTGAGCCACTGGGTTTGATTCTTAGCACCACGTAAAAATGTAAAAAATAAAATAAAAGTAATGTGTTCATCTACAACTAAAAATATTTTATTTTTATTTATTTATCTTTATGTGGTGCTGAGGATCGAACCCAGGGCCTCACACGTGCTAGGCAAGCACTCTACCACTGAGCCACAACCCTAGCCCAGCAGTAGTGTTCTTAAGATGACAAACCACAGAACAATAATTCCTTACTCCAGATATCCTAGAATAACATTCAAAAATACATTACAAATGTATTTTCATATTTTATATGGAAACTCTGACCTAATAGGGGACAGAAGAGTAAAAGGGACCTACCGTGCCTCCCACAGAGACTTCTAAAATACCAAACACCTCTCCATCCCCAAAATCTCACCTGCAGATGTTCCCTCATTTTTGTCTGAAGATGATGTCAATAGCTACAACTGATCATCCTTTTAAATTTATAATTTGGGGAATTTCAATGAAGATTATTGGGTGTTAATTTTTTTTAAATTATTTTTAGATAGACCTTTATTTTATTCATTTATTTATATGGGGTGCTGAGAATTAAACCCAGTGCCTCACACATGCTAGGCAAGTGCTCTACCACTGAGCCACAACCCCAGCCCCCAGGTGAAAATTTTTTAAAGTGCTTAAACTTAAATAAATACATAAAGTGAAAAGTTCATATAAGAACTTATAAAATTGTGTGTGTGTGTGTGTGTGTGTGTGTGTGTACGCGCTTTCGTCTCATACAGCAACCCAACTATAGGAATTAGCTTATCTAGGTACCAAAGATAATAGTTGTGTTAGTCCGTTTCTCATCACTGTGACAAAGTACCTGAGATAAACAACTTGAAAGCAGTAACAATTTATTTTGGATCATAATTTCCATTCATGGTCACCTGGCCCCATCACTTGGGCCTGTGGTGAGACAGAACATATTGGTGGGAAGCACATGGCAAAGCAGAATTGCTCAATTTATGACAACCAGGAAGCAGAGAGGCACAGTCTGGGGATAAAATGTACTCTTCAAAGGCAAGCCCCCAGTGACCTACTTCCTCCAACTTGCCCCACCTCCTAAAGTTTCTGCCACCTCTCTGTAGTGTCCCCAGCTGGGGACAAAGTCTTCAAAATATGTGCCTTTGGGGGACATTCCAGATCTAAACAATAATAGTAGGAAAATGAATGTTGATGTAGCTTCAAGAGTTTCAGCACAAAGATGTTCACAACTAGGTGGGGAAGTGATCAGTGCTATTTCTTGTGCCTCATGCATCCATTACAGTCACAGAAATAATAACTACCCTGTCACTAGAAAAGAAGTACATAGTGCCAGGCTCAGGCCCGCTGTCTCTACCTTCTCCCCCTCTTCTAGCCCCTTCCCCTTCCCTACTGGTTCCGCCTACAGCTGCTGCTCAGCAGCTCTCTCCTTCACTAACATCAATTTTTCATTGCTTCAAGCTGGGCTTCTGAGCATCCATCAACCCCACCCCCGCTGCTTCCCATACAGCTGGCTTAGTGATTAGCTCTGGGATAGAACAGAGATGGACCATTAATACCCAAAGCATGTCATTGTTTCCTTGACCGGCTTCCTATGAACAAGTCTGAGCTGTGGGGAGAGGCTGCTGTTTTGCAGTTTCAATCAAGAGTGAGAAAAGCAAACAGCAGTGGAAGGATGAATTGACAGAAAGCTACAATGGGCAAAGAGAACACCATTAAAAAAAAAAAAAAAAAAGGCTCTTTAAGGGCAGCCTGCTGTATGAATCCCTGGTACTATTTAAATAGGACTGTCAATGTGCATTGTACTTTCTTCCATGTCTCTTCTTGGTTTTTCCTGCATCCTTGTCCCCATGAGACTGGGCCCAAGAGCTAAGCCAATCCCCACCACCAGTTGCAAATATCAGCCTTAACAACTAATTATAAGGAGTACAATGGCCAGAAATATTTGGACTTTAGGGTACTTGTATTAATCAGGAGTCTCCAAAGAAATGGAACTGTTAGGGTGGGTGTAAGGGTGTGTGTGTGTGTGTGTGTGTGTGGAGAGAGAGAGAGAGAGAAAGAGAGAGAGAGAACTTAATTTTAATGAGTTGGCACATGTTTTTGTGAGTGCTGGCAATTTTGAAATTTTCAGGTCAGGCCAGCAAGCTAAAGACCTAGAAAAGAGTTGACATTGCAGCCGAAGTCCAAGGCAATCTGCAGGCAGACCTCCCTGTTCCATGAGGGACTCTGTCTTCTCTGTCTTTTTTCTTAAGGTCTTCAACTGACTGGATGAGGCTCACCCATATTATGGAGGGTGAGCTGCTTTACTCAAAATCTACTCATTTATTTGTTAATCACATGTTAAAAATATCTTCACAGCAACACCCTGACTGGTGTTTGACCAAGTTGACCAACTGACTGTAACAGTAGTTCTAAGAACCTACCTAGTAGAATAGGACTGAATCTGAATCAGGGCTGAGAGACAGGCAGCTGCTCCCAGGAAAACTCTCTGTGGAGGTCTGAACTTGGAGAACCCACAGAAAATTGTGAGGGTCTGCCTTTCACAAGCCTCTGCACTCCCATCTTGTTTGAGCCTGCAACTCCTGCTGGAGCCCCGATTTCATTCTGAATATTCACAATGCCTGAACGAGCTTGCTGGTCTTTGCCACTACTTCTTATTCGGGAGGGTTGATCCCCCAAGTGGGTCTATGCCATAAATTATTGCAGTATCAATGTGGGGAGTCTTGAGCTATTCTGGGGTGGAGGGTCCCTGGTTGGGACCAACAGCCAAGATAAGGCAGTACAATGTACTGGAAAGATCGTGGGATTGAGAGCAGGGCTACCTAGCACTGTATTTGTCCCCAACAAAAAATGACTAAGCACTTCATCTCTATTTCCTTATTTGTAAAATGAGTGGGTCAGACCCAGAGATCCAGAGTTAAATAATTTATTCCCATACTAAGAGATTTTTATCCCTCTAGCCCATTGAACTATGGGTTCTGACTATAGGATGCTCCACCCAGCCCACCCAATCAGGCTGACCATACGTGAGACCCTGGTTTCCACCCCAATGTCACAGAAAATAAAATGAATAATTTTTTTTTAAGTTTGGATATTTGCAGCAATGGATATGGAGAATAAAAATTCCCAAAATAGTGAAACCTGGGGACAAGAAAAGGGAATAAAGATGAAGGCCACGCACTGACAGCTTTCATCTCCCAAGACGAATGTCCTCCAGATGCTGGCTGCCAGCAAAGAGGATGTTCTATCATCCTCAAAAGAAAGCAGTCTCTAGGAGGCGTTGTCTCCTCCAAAGCCAAATCCTTTTTAGGCACTGTCCACAGACCTTGACCTAAAGGCCCACGTTCCTGACTAAGCAAAACTGACATGTTCACTAGACCACCCCTCAAAATAACCTATATAAACCCAGTCCCTTTCTTTGTTCAGTGGCTCATTTTCCACCAGGAGAGTGGGTCCATGGCCACCATTGCGCACCCCTGAATAAAGAGCTGAGATGACCCGTGAGGTTTGCATCCTGCCTAATCCTTTTGTGCTAACAGGCAGTTCCAGGACAAATTCAGAAGCCAGGGACTTCATCAAGGGCACAGTGTCTCTCCTACAGTCATTTGGCTTCTTATCCTTCAAGCTTGTCACACAATGGCCACTAAAACTCCAAGCTCAACGTCTTCACGCTCGTGCGTTAGGAGGGAGAGTTGAAGGCATAAAGTAAGAAAGCCTTTTGTCTGATAGGTCCTGACTTTTTTTCAGGAGAAAAGTTTTTGCCAGTTGTACAACAGACTTTCCCTTTTATCTTATCCTCTAGAATTGGGTCACACTCCCAACCCTAGGTTAATCCTGCTGAAGGAAAATGAGATTCTCATGATCATTTATCTCTGAGTGCCTTTGTGATAACTGCCCAAAGAAGGAAGAAAACGGCTCACAGGAAGGAAAAAAATGCACACACACATATGTATACACATACATATACATAATATTCATATATTCATAAGGAATATATTTATTTATTTTCTATATATAACCAAAGGAAAACTTAGATATTCATATATTCACAGAGAAAATGTATGTGTGTGTGTATATAATTTTTTCCAAAAGAAAATTGTTATAAAGAAAAAGGAATTTTTTTAACCCCTCCTAGTTCTAAACTGAAACACATATAACAAAAGGTAAATTTACAAAAGAAAAGTTTGTTTACGTGTTCGGCATACATCAAGCAGGAGAAACCTCAGTGAAAAGCATTCAAAGCAGTGGCTTAGAACTCTGGCTTATGCAGCATCTTTAACAAAGAACAATAAATTTGTGTGGAAACGTTAGGACAAAGGAAAGTGATTTAGGGCTTCCAATGTTGGGAAAGTAGGAGAAGCTAACTTCCCAGGAAGAAGCTAATGGAGTAAGATCTATTTGCAGATCCTCTGGTTCCATCTCTGGGTTGATAACCATCTAGAGCCGTCTCAAAAAAATATCCTGTCTTTAGGCCAAAAGGGAGGATAGAGAGAGATTTTCCTCCCTTTACTGTTTCTTAAGTGCAGTTAGCTCAGAGATATTTTCTATGTCAAGGAGGCCTATTTTGGAGTGGCATATTCTGGTTTCTTTCAACTTGATATCAACCTCCTATTATTGAGCAAGAAACAAGATGTTCTCAGAGAGACTTTGAGACCAAAAGTGGTAAGAAGGCTTATCTAGGGAAGATTACTCTAAGGTTTATGAAGTGTAAAAGAGAAAATTCATCGAACTTAATTGTCACTGGCTGCATTACTGTATGTTTTCCTTTTAGGGTGCGTCTCAAGGTCCCTAGTGTCAGGACTGCTTGGGATGAGAGGACCTGCAGCTGGCACCACCGCTACAGCACTGCTTGCTTGCTGCTGGGATAAGTCCCCACTCCTGAGGCCACAGGAGTCTTTTGTGCCAATTGTGGAGTGATAGCCGAGGAAAGACAATTTGTTTTTCCAATACTCATGTACTGGTTTTTATTTTATCCATACATACCTGTGATAAACTTTTTAATTTACAAATCAGGTACAGTAAGAGTTTAACAACAATAATAAATAGAATAATTATAGCATCATACATTGTATGTATGTACAAGTTACTGAAAAATTATAAGGTGTTTATTTTTGGAACTTTCCATTTAATTTTCAAACCACAGTTGACCACAGGTAACTGAAACTTTATAAAACAAAACCTCAGATAAGGGGAGACTCCTGTATGCCTGCTAAACAATACAACCCTAAAATAAACAAGAACAGTACTTGTCTGTAGGCCAGAATTCTGCTCCTGGTCTTGCACCTCTCCTTCTATGTTTATAAC
This sequence comes from Sciurus carolinensis, assembly GCF_902686445.1. Taxonomy (NCBI): domain Eukaryota; kingdom Metazoa; phylum Chordata; class Mammalia; order Rodentia; family Sciuridae; genus Sciurus; species Sciurus carolinensis. Next base: position 28,092,497 of record NC_062218.1, on the reverse strand, counting down.
ATTGATAAAGATACAAGCTAGAGGTCTGGGAGCCTTTTTTTTTTTTTTTCTCCCTAAAAAAGTAATGGAGAGGATGGAGAGGGTCTTGGTTAATTCCCTGTCCCTTTCATTTACAAACAAAGTTTGTTCGAGCTTTAAATAATGGGGTAAAAATGATATAGAAGACTACCATTTCAAATGTGGGTCCCAGCAGCCCCGGTCCCTATCTCTCTGAAGGCCAGCTTCTCCAGCCTTGCAAGTTCAAGCAAACAAGATCAGGCTAATCTCATCCTATGATTCGTAGGGAAAATACAGTCTTCAGAGTGAGAGATAGCTAGGCTTTCAACTCTGGCCTAGAGACTTGAAGTGTCCCACTTTCCTTCCCTGGAAAATGGGACAACAATGATATGTACCTCACAAGGCTGTGGTGAGTACTGAATGAGAGAAAACATGTTAGCCCTGTGCCTGGACACATGGTAATTGCTTAATAAATGCCAAAGTTCAAATTATGTTCTTATTTCCCTGAACAGACTCTAAGACTGAAGCAAGGACTACATCTAATAACTTGTTTACATCTTTCTTTACTGACCACCCTCTGCCTGCCCACCTAGCACAATGTGTCTGATGTCAGTTAAGAATAAACAAATGCCATCTCACAGTCATTAGGATGGCTACTCTCCAAAAAACAAAAACAAAAGAGAAAATAACAAGTGTTCAAGACAGCTGCGAGAAATTGGAACCCTGGTAAGCTGTTGGAGGGAATGTAAAACAGTGTAATTGCTTTAGAAAATAGTGTGGTGGTTCCTCCAGAAAATAAAAAGAGAACCCCTGTATGATCCAACAATAGCACCTCTGGGTATATACTCAAAAGAATTCAAAGAAGGATTTGAACAGATAATTGTACACCCTTGTTCATGGAAGCATTGTTCATAATAGCCAAAAAGAGGAAGCCAACTAAATTTTATTGGTAGGTGAATGGATGAACAAAATGTGAGCTGTACATATGAAATATTTTTCAGACTTAAAAGGGAAGGAAATCCTGACACATGCTGCAATATGGATAAGCCAAGAGGACATGATGCTAAATGAAATAAGCCAGTTACGAAAAGATAAATACTGTATGATTCCACTCATGGGAGGTACCTAGAAAAGTCAGATTCACAGAGCAGAAAACAGAATCAAGGTTGCCAGGAGAGAGGGGGACAATGGAATAGGGTGTTGTTTAATGTGTATAACGTTTCAATTTGTAAGATCAAAGAGTCGTGGAGATTGGTTGATCAACAATGCGAATGTACTCAACTGTACTGAAATACGTAATTAAAAATGGTTATGATGGTAAATTTCATGTTTTATGTATGCATGACAATTAAAGGGTTTAAAAAAAAATGAAGGAATTTGCTTATATGTGCTATACGATAAATGAACTTTGAAAACATTACACTAAGTGAAAGAAACCAGACATAAAAGATCTCTCTTACATGATTCTGTTTATATGAAATGTCCGGAATAGGCAAATCCATAGAGACGGAAAGTAGACTAGTATCTGCCAGGAACTGAGTGGGGTAGGGAATAGATGTAATCACTAATGGATACAAGGTGTGCTTTGGGGATGATGAAAATGTTCTAAAATTAGATAATAGTGATGCAAACTCTATGAATACACTAAAATCACTGGATTGTATAAAGTGTGATTTTTACTGAATGTGAATTATATCATTAAAAAAAAAAAAGTGAACAAATGAGGTTCTAACTATATCCAGATCACTGGGATTGGTTTATTCAACATCAATTCCACAGAAGGGATGTTTATCAAAATAGAAGAGAATGAGGAAATTATGGTTAGCTAAGAGAAGTAAGTTCTGATGTGCTATGGTACAGGAGGATGTCAATAGATAACAGTAATTACTGTATTTCAAAAAAGCTAGAAGAAAGAATTTTTGAAGGTTTCGCCACAATGAAATGATAAATGTTTGAGAAGATAGATATGCTTGCCCTGATTTGAATATTAAGCCCTGCATACACTGAAACATCACAAGGCACCCCATAAATATGTATAATTTTTGTCAATTAAAAATAAAATAAACATAGAAGGGGGAAAAAAGACTGATTTGGGTCAGAAACATGGGTAGTAAGAGGTTTTAATATGTAATCTTAGCAAACCTCAGTCTCAGTCCCAGAAACCTTGGAGATTTTCTAACTAATCCTGCCAAGAGCTGCTAGAAGCCCTAGGCTTTGGCAGTTGACCAGAGGACCCTCATCTCCTTGGAGCCACTGGACTCTCTAACCCGGAAGTCCCTTCAGGGAACTAGAAAAGAAGCAGTACATCTATTCCCCAAGAAATGCCCTTCGGGGAAATCAGTTTACTACTTGCCTTTGTAATGACGTAATTGCACGCTACTCATTGATAATGTGCAAAAACAATCATGAGACAGTATAAACAAACAGCTGGTGAGCAAGCTCCTTGCAAAATGCTAAAGGCAAACTTCAAAAAATAAATTTTAAATCCGTTTTAAAAACCTGACGCAGTAATCCCAAATGTGCAGCAGAGCATATGCAGCAGCTCGGAAGTGGCAATGACACATTCTGTGAAATGGCATATTGTTAGGACCATTCACAGGAGAAAACCTGAAGGCAGGATGAGCCAGAAAGTGGAACTATGATTTGCTGGCAGGCATTCATTTCCATTGATGATCCAAACTTTTCATGCTTAAAAACACCTTCTGTCCCCTAGCACATTTTCACACAGCATGTAAATTTCAAGTTGCTTCTCCTGAAAATGCTCTTCTTACCCATCAAACAGGAACCTCTGTGCTTCTTGTCTGAGTGCTAACGTGCAAGGTGTGTCTAGTGCCGGAGACCCCCAACCTGCACTGCTCAAGGACCTGGTGCTGTATTTCTAACAACTGGAATGGGGCTTCTAGAATCGAATCTGAAAAACAACAAAAGGAATTAAGTATTTGAAAATTACCAAATCATTGCTATAGTAAACAATGTGAACCCAGAAATAATGATTATGACGAGCTTAGTTTTATCTCCTACCCCTTTTTTCTGAAAAACTTTAATTCTTCAAGCCCCAGCAAGGATGGCAGAGTCCGGGGCCTGCCCCAGGTTTGTCATCTGAATGTTACTGCCTTGATCTCTTCTGCAGACTCCTGTGGATTCCAGCACAGGCAGGACAGACAAAGAGCACTCTTCGTTCTTAGCCCTAGAATGTGGGTTGACTTCATTTTCTGTGATTACTTATTGCTACTCTTTTTTAAAAGAAAAAAAAAAAGGACTTTCTATTACATAGAAACAAATCCATGTCCTGTAAAATTCACTTGTTTGAAAGTGTACAATTCAGTGGATTTTAATATATTCCCAAGGTTGTGCTGCTGTCACTACTACTAACTTTGGCAATCCCACGCTCTTTAGCAACCATTCCCAACCCCTCCTTCCTCCATCCCATGGGTATCACTAATCTAATTTGTTTCCATTGAATTTCTCATTCTAGACATTTCATATAAATAAAGTCATATGATATGTGGTCTTTTGTGTCCGGCTTCTTTCAAGGTTTTCAAGGCACATCCATGCTGTTACTTGTGTCAGGACTTTATTCCTTTTTGTGGATGAATAATATTCTATTATGCATATAGACCATATTTTGTTTATTCATTTATCAGATGATGGCAGCTTGGGCTGCTTCTACTTGGGGGTCATTAGGAATAACACTTGCTGTGAACCTCTGTGTGCAGGTTTTTGGGTGGATACATTTTTCAGTTCCCCTGGGTACATAAACTATGAGTGGAGCTGCTGGGTCATATGGTGACTCTATGTTTAACTTTTTGAGGAACTCCCAGACCAACTGTACCATCTTACACCTGTGGTTACTTATTACTATTGTAGGAATAAGGCCTTTTCTTTTTTTCTTTATTTTGTGCTCCTCATTACCCCACCTAAGCCTCAGATCTCTCTTGCAAGATCCTTCCAGGTAAGTTTTTGTTTCCCAACTCATCCGCTCACTCCAATGCACTCCCATTCAAAGAGAGGTAACTTGCTCCTAAACAAAGAAAAATGAAAGAAAACAAAACTGTAGCAAGGACCAACTGCACACCGAGCATCATATTCCACAATGTATATGTCCAGTTTCCTTGTGACTCACAGTAAGACATGAGGTAGATGTCACTATCCCCACCTTACCAACAAGGAAACTGAAAAGTCTTTGCTAATGTTATTGCTCCATGTTGCTTCCCAGGCCACCAAGAAAATAGTTCTCAGACTGTGTGTATCAGCAAAAAAATAATAGCATTTGGGGCCAAACAATGAATCTTAAAGATTCCTAAAAAAAATCTATTCCTCAATTTAAACTATTTGTTAATTCTATGAAGACCTTGTCAATCTTATTCATATTGTTTTCCCAGAGTGGCATATAGTTGTTATTCAATAAGTATTTATCTAATGAATGAATTTTTCTGCTAAAAATCTGACAAATCTCTGCATTAAGGCATTGCTTCCCAAATCTGACTGTAAGTAAAAAGTTGCCAAAAGATTGTTTTTTAAAATACAGTTCACTGGGCCCCACTGAATCAGACTCTCTAAGGAATTAGAGTCAGAATCATTATTACATTTTCCCAGACAATACAGGCAAACTTTCTACAGACCTTTGTTTGGGTGCCGGTTCTTAGAGGTGCTGCCATAGGGCCAGTGACATCTGAGGTTGCCTCCCCAGGACTAGGAGATCTCACTTTGGGCCAGAATCACATATCAGCAACTGTACAGTCAAGATTCTTTTTCTAGATCCATTGTTATCATAGTCTGCTGACCACCACTGGCTTCCCTCCTACCTCTAGACTGTAAAAGTTATTCATACCAAGATGGAGTCATTTTTGTCAAACTTAAACAAAATAGAGTGAGGAGGCTTATATGGAAGGGCCTTCATGCACACATGGCTATGATTAGAACGATTACAAAGACTTTCTGAAGTGCTCTTATGCACATATGCCTGTAACCAGGACTTGTGCCAAGGACTTTCCAACCAGCACGTTGCCCCATGAGTCACAAGTACAACTAGCTAGATGCATAAAAACACTTGCCCGGTATAGTTTCTATTAATGAATGAACGTCAGCTCCCACAATAAGTCCCTGTCATCAGTGTTCTCTGATCTCAAAGCAACTTACATATACTCCCCATTTTACCTTTAAAATCCCTTGACTCCCTTGGCCACCCTGAATGTGCCCATGGTTGCCATGGTGCATGGTTCACATTTCAATGTCCTGTTATTACACATTCTTTTGGAGAGTCTCTCTCTGTTATTTAGGTTGACAGGAACTTTCGGTGTGAATGACAATTCCCCATTTTCGAAGAGCATCACAGGTCAGTCTTTTCCTAGTCCCCTATTTTATAGATCTGCTTTCTTCTTATTAATTAAAGGTGATTAAACCCACACTAGTTTGAATATCAGAAATTATCTGTGTACAGATAATATCAGAAATTATCTGTGTACAGATAATTATTTGTGGGGCACAGTGGAACATGCCTGTAACCCCAGTAACATGAGAGGCTGAGGTAGGAGGATTGCAAATTCAATGCCAGCCCAGGCAACTTAGCAAAACCCTGTCTCAAAATAAAATAAAAAAGGTTGGGGATGTGGCTCAGTGGTAGAGCATCCCTAGGTTTAATTCCCAGTACACCAAAAAAAAAAAAGAAAAAAACCCACTTTCTTATACGCTATAACTGTCCCTCTATTCCTCAAGGGCCTGAAGGATATACACATACCTTGCAAGAAAGTTGGGTTCCCCTTTTTCCTCCACCTACAGAAAGGGTCAGGAGTTCTTACATATTCAATATTTCTCTCAAAGCCAGAGATGGTATAGGAGATTATAAACTCTTTCCTCATTGATGGTGGACCAAGAGAAAAAGAGTTCCTGACCCATTTTTTATTTGTCTGCTCACATCTTGCTTCCCCTTTCCCCCGAGGACGAAAGAGGATTTTATCGCACTAGCAAACTGAAATCTAGAGATATCCAACTATTTATCTACAGTTAGAGTATACCCACAGGGTGAGCAAAACCAGATTGTGTCACTAGAGTCGCACCTTAGTCAGGGTAAGGGTGCAGAATGAAGATGTGAGGGGAGGGACCAACTGAGGGGGGAAGTGAGGGGGAAGCAGGCAGGATGACCACTAGTAGAGCCCAGAAAACAAAGCACAGGATCCAGGAGAGTATAATCCCACTGCAAAGTGGCACCAAGAATTTAAGTCTCAAATAGCCTCACAGGTATGTCAAGAATGTCAACATGAACTCTAGCACTTTACCCCCGAAGGTGTGGTCTTTCAACTAGAAGCAATAGTATCACTTGAGCATTTGTTAGACATACAGAGCCTCAGGTCCCACTATTCAATTTAGCAAGGTCTCTGCATCATGTCAATGAACAATAACATGCCCTGAACCAGCTTGAGAACAGCACAACTCAATATTAAAACTTGGTAGATGATTCAGCTGAACCTGGGGCTAGTCAACTCTGCAGCTTTAGTGTGCCTATGAATTGCCTGGAAAGATTCTGTTCCAACAGACTTTGGGTAGACCCAAAAACTTATAGTTTAAGCAAGCACATGGGTAATTCTGATTCCAGAAGTTCCAACTGGTTTAATTTTGGACAGTTGATGTAAGGTTCCCATGTATGTGTGTACAGAATAACGTTTTAAATTCTTGACTAATTTTTTCATTTATTTTCTCTGTTTCCCATTGCTCATTTCCAGAAGATAGGCCATTCTGTGTCCACCGCCATTTAGCAGGGATATGAACAGATGGAAAACTCTAGAAGTATAAGAGTGCTATAGACAGATAAGCAGATAGACCTCTTTCTGACAATAGCCCCCCAAAACCTAAAGCTCTCAGTGGTACTAAAGGAGTTGTACATAGGCCCAAAATTGCTTCGTGCTGGGGGAAAGGAGGGGCAGGAAAAAGGGAGACCTGGAGACTGGGACTCTGTGCTGTGACAGCTACCAAGAGGAATGGCTGCCCAAGAAATTCCTGTGTTCTCGAGTCACACAGGAAAGGTAGACAGGGACGAGGGGCATCTAAGGAGCAACCTCATACATTGAGAACAGTCTTTCCAGGCACCCTGTGAACAGAGGACTTGAAGACCAAATGGGCCTTCACCACCACCATCACCATCATGCCTTTGATTCACAAATCCTCTGGATACAGACTGACACTCAAATATAATACCCAGAAGGGGCATGGTATTAAGTGTAAAGCCCCAGGGATTGGGGACTCCAAATTCAGTTGTAGACAACTAGGTGGCAGATCAAATAATCATACTTGCTACATGGGAAAACTGGCAGACTAACTTGAGAATTGTGTTCCACATTGTCCTCTTACAGGGGCCTTTCACATGGTGCTACTCAAACAGCAATCTTTCTTGCCACTTCTCCAAACATTTCCTCTCTGAGGCTGGATGATTATCTCTTTAAGTAAAGGGATCGGTTACTCAGATTTGAACTTTTATAAGTGGTATCCAAGTAAATATTCTTACCAGTGTAGTTCTTCGTTTGGAGTCAAGGTGAGATGTGTTAGCTTTGGGAAGAAATGCCAACTAATGACAGCTAAGGTAGTGCTATGACCTGGCTGTTCGTTCCCACCAAAACTCATGTTGAATCTTACTCTCCAGAGTCCTGTGTTAATGGTATTGGAGATAATCTGCCTTTGGGAGATAATCAGGATTAGATGAGGTTGTGTGGGTGGGGCCCTAATGATGGCATCAGTGGCTTTATAGGAAGAGGGACCAAAATTAGTAAACTTGCTCCATTCCACATAGTGAAGCCCTGTACCACCTTGGGACTCTACAGACCTTCCACCAGCAAGATGTCTCTCACAAGATGTGACTGTTTCACTGTGAACTTTTCAGCCTCCAGAATTATAAGAATAACTTATTTTCTGTATAAATTGCTCAGTATTTGTTATTCAGTTTCAACAACAGAAAATGGACTAAGACAGTGTCCTCATTTATACCCTTTTACCTTCTCAGTGATGAAGTTCACCTTTTCTAAAGATACAGGGTCTTTGCAACCTGAAATGTTGATCCCAGAAAGACTAATTCCTATGAAAAGCATTTGCTCTATAATTACTTACAGAGTAACCAATTTAAGTGAGTTTAAATGAGTTTCTGGGAATTACAATGGCTAGCCAGAGGCAGTGGTAGCCTGATCTTCTGAAGTGAGCGCTGGACTGAGGTGAAGACATGCTCAGGGAAAGAAAAAAATTCTCCACACATTCTCCAGTTTCTGTTATTTCTGTGCAGGAACTTTTCCTACTCAATCTAAAGAACAGCACATTCTGGCCTTGTGCCATGGTACTGTATGGTACTGTATGGCAGGCTGCCCCCATACTCTCTGCAGAGGGCAACAGGAGGCTCATCTGACCTCCAAACCCAGCAGGGAAGTGGAACAAGCTGTCTGAAAGTGAGTAAGGAGAGTTAGCATAAGTGACTCAAATCACAACCACCGCCTCTGCCTGTCCCCCACCTCCTCCTCCCACCTCTCATTGCTTCCAGAAAGTACCTGTCTGTGCATCCTGCATTTCCTCCCACTTTTTCTGTAGTGTCTATATGATAGTATGACCTCACACACTTCAGAAGAACAGTCAGCTGTAAGGGAGTCATTGATTCTAGGCTGACCAACTTGTGTTGTGTGGGGAAAGAAGGAGAAACAGAGAAAAGGTACAGAGTTGGAAGAAACTGTGAAATGGAAAGATGAGAGATGGTCGGCCAGCCTCAGATCCTGGTAGCTCATTTCCTACTTCCCTACTTCCTAAAACTTGATGGCCCCTGGGTTCCATGAGGTATCATGGTGCATCATCATGATATTTTATGTCTCCATTATAGCTGCACTACTCACTTATCTTGTCCATTTCTGTGTCAATAAGCTGGGTTCTCCTTGACACTAGGGGTCCCTTTTATTCATATTTGGAACTCCAGCCCTTTGCAGGACAGTCTGTACAGAGAAGGTAATTCAAATACCAGTTGAATGAGGGCTGAGGCTGTAGCTCAGTGGTAGAATGCTTGCCTAGCATGTATAAGGACTTGGGTTTGATCCCCAGCACAGCCAAAAAAGAAAAAAAAACTCACCAAATATCAATTAAATGAATACATGGACAACTTGTTTATCACATTATCCTTAATGAGCACATATTTCATAATAAAAAAATGTAGTAGCACATCATGTTTGGTGCTTTACATGCACACAAATATTTGACATCTTTTCTACCATACATGAGTTGACAGTTAAGTCAAATATTCTTTGGTAAATAAACATATGGCAGCAGAATAAAAACATTATATGTGCATGAATGACATTTAAAATCACATAATGGTGTAGGGAATCGATTTAATAATTGTGGGAGTTTCTTGTCCAGACAGAAGAGGGTGGAGGATATTTTCTCTATGGAATCCAGGAGGCTTTGTGATGAAAAAGAGGAGCCATCTACAGAGTTTCTTAACTGTTAAAAGGAGAACAACAGGGTAAAAGGCAGGGTGGCCTAAGTCAGGGAGGGCCAGGTACATACCAGGTAGGAGTATGTGGCTGTTACAAATTTTGAGGGTTTAAGGAAGTGGTAAAGTTTATTATTTCACAGTTCTGGAGGCTTGAAGTCCAAAATCAAGGTGCCAGCTGTGCTGGTCCCCAATGCTGTGAGGGGAAGCTGACTTGGCTGGTTGGTGTGCATCTCACATGCAACTCTGAGCATTCCCTCCTCACCAGGCATGTCCAGAGCAGGAAGGGAAGGGTGTTCCCATCTTGTTTCTTTCAGTTATTATGGAGGAAGTGCTTTACCAAAGGTCTCCAGCACATGGTGTTCTCCCTGCTTATGTGACTGTCTCCAGATTTTCTTTTTTATAATGACACCTGTCACATTGGACTAAGGACCCCGCTACTGACTTCTTTTTAACCTGATTTCCTTTACAATGATTCAATCTTCAAGTAAGGTCACATTCTGAGATACTGGGGATTAGGAATTCAACGTGTGAATTTTGAGGGGGACACAATTCTACCTGGAATACAGGGGTGCCCTGGAAGTGCTGTGAGATAAGGGTCTGTTCGTGCCCCTGCTCAAATTCCAGATCTCCAACTGGAAGTGTTTTCTTTTTTCCTCTCTCTGTTACCACATTGTCACTACCCTTGCCCCAGTCCTTCTCATCGCATGTGCTTTTTATGGTTGCTAGAGGTGAGCACCTTTGGTGGTACTGAGGCTGTAGAGTCTCCTGCAGGACCTTCAAGATAGGAGATGCCACCTCCCTCACAGTCATTCGATCTCTTGGCGGCAGCACCCATATCCTGCCATACAAGTTAAAAATGCCAAATATGAAAACTCAGTCTTCTTCACAACCAGAGCACAGGCAGGTGACGCAGTCTTGACTAACAGGACCTGATGTCGCTTCTGCTGTGGACCATTGGCAAAGCACGACTTCCTTAATAACTGAAAGAAACGAGATGGAAACACCCTTCCCTTCCTGCTCTGGACATGCCTGGTGAGGAGGGAACGATCAGAGTTCCAAAGTGATGTCACGAAAGCATTCAAAATGGCAGAGTAGGAGAATTAAAACTTCTGAACAACTTTGGTGGGCCGATATCCACATCCCAATCCTTGAAAACTGTAAATCTTAACCTTATATGACAAAAGGAACTTTATAGATAAACTAAGAATCTTGAGATGAAGAGATTATCCTGATTTATCTGTGTGGGCCTTAACTGTAACCAGGAGTGTCTTTATAAGAGTGAGCTTTGACCATATGAGTCGGAGAAGGGTGATGGAAGCAAGAAGTTGGGAATGACTCAAGGTTGGGGTCATAAACCAAGGAATGCAGTTAGCCTCCAGGAGCTAAAACCGACAAGAGAAGAAGCTTTCCCTGAGAGCTTCCAGAAGAAAACAGCTCTGCCAACTGACTATAGTCCAGTGAAACTGATTTAGGACTTCTAGCTCCCAGAACTATAAAGGATAAAGTCGTGTTATTTTAAGCTAAACTTGTGGTACTTACTATAGCAGCAATAGGAGAGTAACACAACAATAGGATACTCTACCTCTGGATTTCTTGTGAAATGATGTCATTTTTAAAATTTCTTGTGTTTTTAAGCTACTTTCAGCAAAACTTGTTACTTGCAGCCTGAAGTAGCCTAAATAATATTTTAGCATGATTTATGACCATTTGGTAAGATTATTAGGATAGTGGCTCAGCTGCTAACATAAAAATATTTTTTTTAATAGAGGGCTGGTAGGGCAGCTTGAAGAGCTTTGCTTGGAGGCTGGGATTATAGCTCAATGGTGGAACACTTACCTGGCATGCAAGAGACCCTGGGTTTGGTCCCCAACACTGCAAAATAAAAAAGGAACTTTGCTCAGATCTAGGCTTATTTTATTTAGCATATGAAGTGGTTCCCACTTTCTTATTTTTAATAGTGAAAAGACATAGCAGTTTATAGCAGTTTATTTAAGTTATCATAAAAGTATGTCTGAGTCCTCTGCCATTCCTGTGATGTTGTCTCATCCTTGTGGTCCAGGATGACTTGCCATCACTCAATTGCAAGTCCATCCATGGAACAGGAGAAAGTTCCAGGCCAGAGTACACTCCAGAAAACTGCCCTCCACTCACAGTGTAATTGTCAGAACTAGGTCACAAGGCCATGCCTACTTCTCAGGGAAGCTGGAAGTCCACTCCAAAATGTCCAATTAAGGCTGGGAATGTGGCTTAATAGCAGAGTTCTTGCCTGGCATGTATAAGGCCCTGGGTTCTTGAATTCCAGCAAAACACACACACACACACACACACACACACACACAGAGAGAATATACGGGACTGGGGATGTAACTCGATTGTTAGAGTGCTTACCTAACATGCACAAAGCCCTAGTGCCACAAAACAGAAAAACAAATCAAAGAACCCAGTTCGAAATTCAAAAAGCAAAACAGAACAGGAGACAGTGTACTTTGGGGATCCAAAAATGGCCTCTGTTTCAGTTCTGTTTCAGGAAAGATGCTATAAGCATTAATGTTAAAATCAAGGAAGCTTCAGCCTCTCAGTACAGTGACCTAATAGTTAATCCTGCTGGTGAAGCTTAACTCATTCTAGGCCACTTCCTTCGCCATGGGTTAAGTTGCTATTTTGTTGGTTTTGTCAATTAGTGTAGCAGAACCGAATATACAAGAAAGATAAAAATGGTAGTACTCTTCCCCTTGCCTTCTAGTCACACCTAGATTATCTCTTTGGATCATTAATGCTCAGGGAGGACACTTTGAAACAATGTGTTCCTCTAAGAGGAAATGAAACCATACTGCTTTAAAGACAGTCACACTAATTCAGGGGGGATTCCTAAGGCTGCTGAATTTATTTCTCCTGTGAGTTATACTAAACCACCCACCTCAACTTTTGGTGATAAAAACCTGGGCCCATCTTGCTGCATTCAGTGCTTGGTTTATTTTAGAGTCACTGACTACAGGGAAACCACTCAGCAGATGAGAAGACATTTTCAGTGACAGCCCTCCCCCCACCCCCGCCCTGTGTCCCTTAGTTCCTGGTGCCATTCACCAGAGCAAATGCTGGTTGCCATGGCACTGCTTTAAATTGTGCCTGTGCTGAAATATCTTGTCACAGTGTGCAGTGAGACCACATCTATCTCGTCCTCTTGTTTGCTGAATGATGCTTGATGTCTGCCTCAGGAATAGACCTCTGTCAGCCAGAGAGCAAATTCATGTGGGAGCCACACTCCCTGCCTAGTCCATCTCAGGTATTGGGATTGGAAACAACTGAACTAGGAAACAAGCAATCTGAGCTCTACTCACAGCTCTCCACTGTTTGTTTGGGCAAATGCATTAAACTCTCTGTGCCTTGGACTTCTCATCTGCACAATGAGAAAGATGGAATAGATTGTCCCCAAGGTCTCTTCCTGATGTAACTGGCTCCAATTCCTGCATGCTGTTTTGCAGCAGCAGAGGCTCTGCAGAGAACCAGCATCAGAGCACGTGAGGCAATCCCTGCAAACCGTTGCACAGCCCTCCCATGCTGACTGTTCTGAAACTCCCCTCCAGCACCTCAGGGCTGTTTCGAAGTTGTTTTGAGTTAATTCCCTGGCAAGATGCCATTTGCCAAAAGGGCCCTTCTGATGCACTAAGGGAACTGTTTTCAGCTTTGGTTGAGTCATTATTTGCCTTGGAAACACTTTCTTCTCAGGATAGTCCCAGTTCAAGGCTCACATAGCACTCCCCCGCAGAAAACAAGAAAAGGTAAGTTCTAAAGGCATGCACGCCAGGCTAGTCTCTGAACCTGTTTTGCAGAGTAGTGTCTCATGGGACTGGGGAGCGGGGAGAAAGCAGCCCCGATACCTGTCTAACCAGCGTGCAGCACATCCCACTAGCTGGGATATGGATGAAGTCATCTCTCCGTTTCTGCTTGCCTTGCCCTGACCCCTGGCACTGGCATGCTGACTGCAGGACCTGGGCTTTTGCCCTCAAATTCTCCCTCCCACCCCACTTCAACTACTTCTGGGAATCCACAGTGAGGATTTCATGTATATCCCCCCCAAAAAAAAAAAATAATAATAAATAAAGGCCCAGAAACAAGGAAGACAAGGGTAATAGCAAGTCTTGGCGTAAACCAGGGTACAGTCATGAGAAAAAAAACCTAGGACCTCAATAACAATCATCATCTTGCAAATGAGAATTGTGCACCTCTGTCTGCATGATAGACAGTGAGAGAAAACTCTGCAGACTTCATGGATATGAAACATCAGTTGATTCTTGAAGAACGGATGCTGGATCCAATAATAATGATTTTAATAACAATTTTATAATGATAATGAAGCAAATGTTCAATGCCTTGCTCCCCAGATGGCTGAGAATCATTCATTCTTTTTTCTTTTATTTATTTTTTAAAACAAGATCTCATTTTGTTGCCCAAGCTGGCCTTAAACTTGTGCTTCTCTTGCCTCAACCTCCCTAGCAGTTGGAATTACAGGTGTGTGCCACCTCACCCAGCAAACATTCTTTTTTTTTTTTTTTTTTTTTTGGTAATGTCCCAGACTGGAATTAGGACAAAAAAAGATCATTGCATGACTTTCAATGTCTTTCAATGTCATGCTGGAGCATTTTCTAACAGACCCAACCAAGCATTATTCCTTTGGAGAATCTATCTTTGTTTGACTTGTTAATTATGATTATTAGAGTCCAGAGTCTATGAAGTTATCTGTTAATTTGTACATATTTGCCTGTTAGAGATGCAAATGATTCCCATTCAATAGAAAAGACAACCCAAAGATTGCAGTTTATTACCCTATAGGACATTAACCAGATTTACCTCTAACCTGGCTAACATTTCAGCATACTTTCCCTAGCTATATACAAAGGTCGGTTCCTTGAATTATCCTTGGATCAGCTTTATTATGTTGCTTGTTCCTTCATTAAATGAGTTAAATAACATTTTTACACATGTTTACCATGTATTTGATGAGAGCCATGTTTTAAACTTGGAAATTTTTTCTTCATTATTCATTTAACAAATATTTATTAAGAAACTATTACAAGTGGCTTAGTCCATTTGGGCTGCTGTAACAAAATACCATAGACTGGGTAGCTTGTAAACAACAGAAATTTATTTCTTATAGTTCTGAAGACTGGGCAATCCAAAGTCATCATGCTGACATATCTGATACCTGGTGAGAGCCTGCTTCCTGGTTCCCAGACAGTCTTGCAAGGTAGAAGGGGCAAAGGAACTCTCCGGATCTTCTCTAACAAGGGCATTAATCCCATTCATGAGGGCTACATTCTCATGATCTAATCACCTCCTCAAAGCCCCCAGTTCCTAATACCATCATTGTGGAGGTTATGATTTCAATCAATTTTGGGGGTAGAGGACACAAATATTCAGTCTGTAGCAATAGGCAAAGCACTATGCCATGGGTCTAGGAAACAATAAAGAACAAGATAAACAAGTTATCTGTCCTCATGGGGGAAACATTCTGGAGGGGACAATGTTTGCAAATAAATCAACAAATTATAGATAACTATTAGGATAATGGTACTATTGCAGAAATTAATGGAGGACTTAATCAGAGAAGGCCTCTCTGACCAGGTGTTATTAAGCTGAGACTTGAAACACAGAAGCCAGGCCTTCAAGGAGGCAGGGGAAGAGGGTTCTAAGAAGACAATGAGCTTGAGGACTCTGTAGTGGGGCCTGGTTCAGAATCCAGGAACAAAAAGGCCAGGGCAGCTAGGGAGGAACTGATCAAAGAGAAAATGATATAATGACATGAAATAGAGTCAAGGAGAAGATGTAGAACTTAGAACTTAATGCCATTAGAATTTATTTAGAACTAAGGAATGAAGGAAGGGGCTGTTCACAGGCCAGAAGCTGAATGACACAGCATCTTAGTTATTCTAATATTAAATTACTGGGTTTCCTTCACTTTCTTAATGTTAACATTTTATAGACAATGGTGAATTCCCCCCCCCAAAAAAAAAAAAATCCTGACATTAGTACAATACTATTAACTAAACCAGTAAACAGGTTATTCAGATTTCTCTAGCTTTCCCATGACTTTATATTTCTGTTCTAGGATTCAATCCAGGATATCATATTGAATCACTTGTCATGTCTCCTTAGTGTCCCCCAGTCTTAAACAGTTTCTCAGTCTTTCCTCATTTTTCTTGACCTTGACACTCTTGAAGAATGCCAGGCAGTTTGTAAAATATTCTTTAATCTGGTTTTAATGTTTTCTCATGATTAGACTGAGGTTACGAGAGAAGAAAACAACAGAGGTGATCTTTCTCTTTCCCCCTCTCTTTCTTTCTAAGTCATCTTTTAACACACATACAATTTAAGGCCTTCACTGAGAATTATCTTGTGATACTCAAGGGAGGAGGATTTGTGATATTCAGAAGACAGTTCATGATACTGAGGTGGGGGAGAGAATTTCATGTTGTTCTGCAGAGGAAGGGAAACATTATTATAAGTGAACAAATTCAGAAGTGTGGCTTCAGTAAAAGATGCTGATAGCACACATATCAAATGGGACACAGTGTCCAGCAAAATCTTAATGAGCTGGGATTTTGCTGAGATTTTAACTTTTTCTCTAACTAGCAATTTAAGCAGTGTGAGGTTCTATTATGGGGTTGTTTTTCTTCATCAGTAGACAAGGCTATACCTTGAATTTGAATTTATTCCAAGACTAGGGAGAAGTTGACAAAGGATTTTAAGCTGGAGACTAGAATTCCAAGCTGAAGAAACAGCATATTCAGAGATATGGAGCCCACGTGGCGGGCCCCACCTGCAGTCCCAGCTACTTGGGAGGTTACAGCAGGAGTATTGCTGAATGCAAGAGTTCAAGACTAGCCTGGGCAACCTAGTGAGACCCCATCTCTAAAAGTAAAAAAGAAATTAAGACATGAAGGTGTGAAGATACATTTGGCACATTCAAGGAATCAGATGTTTTGGAGGGTAGAGTGTACAATGTGAGATGCGAGGTTAGAAAGGAATCAGGAGTCAGGGCAGAGAGGGACTTATCCGTCAGGTTAAGGCCTTTTGGACCTCATAAGTGACCCAGAAGTCAACAGTTGACCTCCTTCTGAACCCATTCAACTGTCTTGCAAGATCAAGTCACTAATTTCATGATCACCAGGCAAATGCATAGGTGAACACTGCAAGTTCGTCCTTAAATGATATGAAGTTAAGGTGTTAGGAAGAACTACAGGTTGTTACTATTGGTCCAACTCTCACCAATACTTAATTTGTCTGTGTTATTGAAAGGAGTGACATCTTTACTCATCCTCACTCATTTTTCTACTTCCTCTTTTATAGTTGCTTTAGCACTCACCACTAACTGTTGACCATTCGTTCTATCCCAAGCCGTTTTCTCACCCTAGGCTATTTCTCCCTGTATGATTTTAGCTAGCCTTGTGCTTCCCTCACTATGCATGTCCTGAAAATACCAAAATCTATACTACCCGAGTTGCCACATGAGCTCCAAACTATTTCTAACCATCTCCTAGCCTTTTGACCTTTTGATGACACATGCACCTCAAACTCAGCATGTCCAAAACAAAACACTTTGTCTTCCTCTCCTCCACCAAAATCCACTCCTCCTTTTGTATTCCTTATTTATAATCATCATCTTTTTTACTTCTCACATCTAATCTGCTGCTGAAACTTGTCTATTTTTAAACCCATTTCACCCCTTTGCCCAAATACTTGATACCATCATCTCTCATCTGAACTATTATTATTCCTTCATAGTCCTTGTCATTCTCCAACATTTGTTGGAGTAACTTGTGTATTGAACAGGGATCAGATGCCTCAGAGGGCTGAAACCTACACAAACCCAATAGTTTATCACTCACTTTAGAAAAAGAAAAAGATTCTCTGATTGCTTTCAGTCACAAGAAAAATCTAATTTTAGAAATTAATATGTTTAGTTCAATGTGATCGTCAGAGCTTCTAACTTATTGTAAACCTAAGGCATCTTTCTTCCCCTAGCTTGGTCTGCTCAAGGCAGAGCCACACAGTTGAAGAAAGAGTGTCCTGAGTGCTTTTTTCTCCTCTTTTTCCACCAATCTCCCCCAACTTTCTATGACTTCTGACCATCCCAGACTTGGAGTTTCTATGAAAAATTAAATGATGTTCAAGATGATGCTTCTTTCCTGGTTACTTGGTTGTACTGACCAGGAGGTTCTCTGATTGCTCTTCATTCCTTGAAGGAGATGGGGGCATGGCCTCTGCTTTGGTTGAGAAATGCATCAGTATGCATTTCATCATTGTTTGAACATCATTAAATGTAGAAACAAGCCTTGACAGCTACAATGGAACTAGACCATATACTCTTATGGGACAATTGTATATATGTGACTGAATTGTCATGCACTGGTGAAATGGTGAAAAGTCACCATTGGCTAAAATGTCATGCAGTGTTGAACTATAATGCACACACATATCATAAAATTCATCTTTTTAAAATGTCCAATTCGTTGTGTTTTAGTATTGTAACACAGTTTGTGCAACCATTCCCTCTCTGTAATTTCAAACATTTTCATTACTCACCCCCAAAGAAATTCTCAGTACATTAAAAATCCTTCCCCATTACCTCTTTCTCCCAACTGTGTAAACCTAATCTACTCTACATTTCTATAACTTTTTTATTCCAGAAATTTAAAATAGAGAAAATTATACAATATGATATTTCCTGACTTTGTTCACTTAGCATATGTTTTCAAGGTTTCCCCCATACTATAGCATAAATCAGTACATCCTTCCTTTTAGATTTGAGAACATTCTATTATTGATGTTTATCTATCACTTGATGGACATAACTGGTTATTTCCATGTTGGTTTGTGAATAATGCTTCTATAAACACTCATTAACAAGTTTTTGTATGGATGTACATTTTCAGTTCTCTTGGCTGTACACCTAGAAGCAACACTGCTGGGTCACATAGTGACTATGTTTAACTTTTTGCAGAACTACCAAACTGTTCTCAAGTGACTGCACCATTTACAATTCCATCAGCAGTATATGAGCATTTTAATTTCTTCACATCCTGGTCAGTTCTTGCTATTGGCTGCAATTATTTTAGACACCCTACTGAACATGAAGTGGGATCCCACTGAGTTTTTATTATTTCCCTGATGACTAGTGATGTTGAATAACTATTGGAATATTTATTGGCCACTTATGTAGCTCCTGGAAAAAAATAGAAAAAATAGAAACAAATCTATTCAAATACTTTGCCCGTTTTGATATTTGTATTGTGATCACTGAATTAGAGTTCTTTACTTATTCTGTATCTGTGAACATTTCTAAAACCAGCTGAAAGGCACCATCAACAGTGGCCTTTCCTCTATAGATTTTTCAAACTGCAGTAGGCTAGGACAGAAGACTCTTGTCATTTTTTAAAAAATGGTTCTCTTGGCAGAGGCCCCAGCAACACCATGTTGGGACAGAGCATTCGGAGGTTCACCACTTCGGTGGTCCATTGGAGTCACTGTGAGGAGGGCCCGGGGAAGAATTTGCCATTTTCAGTGGAAAACAAGTGGCACTTACTGGTTATGATGACCTTATTCTTTGGATCAGGTTTTGCTGCATATTTCTTTATAGTAAGACACCAACTGCTTAAGAAATAGGGATGTTCTAATCCATCCATTTAACAGATATGAAGAATGGTTTAAGAGGTACATTCTCTGAAAAATAGATCAAACTCTTGGATAGAGTTTGATCAAATTCTCTATCTCATCTTTTTATGACCCTGAGATGAATGAAGGGATAAGAACATCAAAAGTAATTTTCACTGACTCCCTTTATAAGTCCTGCATAGTTAGGATGAGTGCACAATTTACCAACCCAGAGCATTTTCAAATGAAAGGGCACACTAAAATAGTGAAAATTTGTGATTAAAATAGTATTTGTTAATGGATAAATGATTGATTTTATCATATTGTTGGAATTCTCTTCAAAGCCTGCTTTTGAAATATATATTTCCCTAAAAACATAAAAACAATAAAGCTGTGTATAACTATCTTCTTTACATTGATCTTAACATTAAAAAAAAAAAAAAAAAAACCTAAGAGGGCTGGGGATATAGCACAGTTGGTAAAGTGTGTGCCTTGCATGCATAAGGCCCTGGGTTCAATCCCTAGCACCACAAAAACAAAACGAAAAACAACCTAAGAACAACCAATTATACCAGGTTTAAATTTATGTGCCTTAACCAGTGTCTCTCAATTGTGCTCCCTCCCTCTCTCCTTGCACACAGGAACTTTGGGCTCTTCTTTTTCACTACTTGGGAACCACAGGAAACTTCAGGTTAATTTCTGATGATCTCTAGTTAGTCTCATGATGCCACCTAATTTTCCATTCTCCTCATGTGGTGGGTCACAACTGCCATTCCACACCCTTCTTAAAATTCTAGAGTAAAGCAAAGCAGACATCTATGTTGCTCTTGGATCTCCAGATATAAAGAGTGGTTTCTATCCCCCCAGCTGATTGAGAGATGGTGAGGGTACAGAGTGTGTGGCTCCTTCACTCTTTCTAACTTCCACTCAACTCCTTTACTCTTCTCAGCTTGAAGAGTGCTGTTCTAGTTAGGGAGAGAAAAGCACAATGAAAAATGATTCTTGCTGATCACAAAGACTTTTAAGTTTTCTACCTTAGATTTTAAACTCTCAGCTCTAGAACTAGGTGAGAACTTGACTATTTCACTCGTCAATTTCCAGCTCTCTCCTGAGATACATGGTGAGCCCATATCCTTTGGTCTGAACAAGTGATCAAGAAGAGAAAAGCAAACACTATTTTATTATTCTGGAATATGTATACTTATATGTGCATTTGTGCACATGATATTTGTATTTATGCATCAACTTTTTGAAGGAGGTAAACACCTGGAAGGAAACACTGTGCTTAGGGTCTCTAGACCACAGCTGATATTTAGCATTCTCTTCTCCACTATCCAATACCTTCTTGTCCTGACCTCTAACCAGCACTTCAAGTAGACAGCAATTTTTTCACCCAAACCTGCATTTCTAAGTGATCTCAACTTTTGGTGGTCATACCAGTGAAAAGCTGAAATAATCACCCACTGACCATTACTGTTGGACACAGATGTATACACTAAAACAAGGAGGTCCCTGAGGTATTCCTGGGCTTCTCACGTAGATCCCTGCTTGACTGCAAACTCACTTCCCTTTGAGCAGTGTCCACCACCCTTGCCAACCTCATAACCCTTTCTTGCCATCCATGACTAGGTGCCTGGCACAGAAAATTATTACTATGTTTCCTAAGGCAAGTATTCCTCCCTTAGAGAATAAAATACCAACACAGCAAAGCCCAGAGTTGAGTAAATGTTTTATAACTAGGTAATTAGATAAAACTTTGAAAGGTACCACCCCCAAATCCTCTACCAATATTTCCTTCCATGTATTAGATGCTTCAAGTTACTAAGCACATGATAAAACCAAACTAGTTAGTGAAGTGTCCCATTGCCTTGTTTTCATTACGTAACAAGTTCCTTAACTGAAGACTCATCTCCCTCTTATATTTTGACCATCACTGTAGCAGCTGGGTCATAAAGGCCTCCTCCTCTGCAGTCTGGATGAGCTAGAATTCTTGTTCTCAAGAATTCTCAAGTCTGAGCTGTCAGTTCTGGGTTCCCCAAGTTAATGGGTTTAAGCAGGACAACCAAATGTGCTTCCTTTTACCTCCAAAATTCAAGAAGCCTTATAAATTATAGACAATATGGATCCCTATTTCAGTCCACTAGGTTCTCCCCTAGAAGATTCCCTGAAGTAGTGAGTTCTTACATTTTCATATTTCCTTCCCACTGTCAGTATGTATATGTCTAAAATATTGAGGTCAATATCAGTGATAATGGCTACTTCCTACTCCATAAGACCTGCTTATGGGATGGTGATATGGTCAAGATCCCTACTGGACTCAACATATCCCTGAGGCAGTGTGGCAAAGGAATATATTTCTATTAGATGAAAGCAATCTCTATCTGGTACACCCTTTATCAGAATGGGGAAAAAATACCAGTACTTTATCTGTTGTTGGTGCAGGGACTGTGTTAATACACTCTAGAAGGCAGACTGCATGTTGGTCAGTCACTACAATAGGAGTTACCAACTAATTAGGCTTACTTAATCCACTGTTATTTCCAGGAGTCATCTACCCTAGTAATGGCCCTAACAAGGAATCAAACTTAGCTTCAAAATCTTTAACTGTGGTTTGTGATTCCCTTAGGGGTATGGTATTGGTTTTGATTTATTATTCTGGTGGGGAGAACAAACTTCAGGGTTTCTATTTGGCCTTTTCAACCACAGTGCTCCTTACTATGTTGCTCAGAGAGCCATCATGGGGGTCTGCCAATGGCTAAGGCTGTTGTTCCAACTCTATGCTTTACTCAGTAACTGAAGAAATAATTGCTGTATCTATTATAATATGAACTCAAGTTAAAATCCCACTTATCACCTGATTACCATTAAATCTACTCTAATCAGGGACTGCAACGGATTTGTGGACCTCTAGGAATCTCCTATTAGTTCAGAACCAGTATTCTTTACTCCCTAAAAGGCTTCTATTCCCCTTTCCACGTACCCCAGGACACAATTACCAGAGTATATAGTTCAAGGTCCCTTTTGGAATGGTAAGAGGTTTCACAATATGCCAGGGTGAGTAATATTGGTTGTTCCTGCAGATATTTTGTGTCCTTTTCATTCTGGGAACCTGGGTCTGTTACTAGTCTCAGGTCTATGAACTGGAAGATGAGCTGTGATTTCTGTGGTAGTTCAAATCAGGCCTTTGTTCTCCAAACCTGAAGCTTGTTTTAATTCAGTTACTCACATCACAGAAAACCTGCATGAGTCACTTGTTGATCTCACTCCCAGGGATACCATGGGCAGAGGGTCTGACAATCAGCCCCTTTTCCATTATTTTTACCAAGCCTAATGGAACCAATTGTAGTAACCATGACCACTTTGCTTCCAGTAGTTAATTAGTTTTCTTTGTACTCTGCCACTGTGCACTCCCAGATACCTGCTCACAATGGAAAAAACTTCAACATCAACATTTCCTATCACCAGTCCCACAGACTACTGAGAAGTTTCTGATGCTTTAATCCCCAAGCCTGGTGAAGTGAGTTGTTTTTTGTTTTTTCATGTCCTCCGTCCTGCTGAGGTTCAGACCTGGTATCAGAATCAGGATCTCAGCAGGTGGAAGATGAAAAGTGCATTTGGAATAGTAGATATACTTTATTTGGAGGCGGCAGCAGCCCCGAACCCCCTGAGTTTTTCCACAGGTCTTTTACATATGCAGGCCAAACAAAGAAGGCATAGTACCACCAGATTACATAAGTGAGCACATACTCCCAAGTTCATGTTTATGGTCTTGAGTACAAATGTTGAATCAAGGTGTTTATGACTATTGGGGTGGAGGCTCAGACCCAGGAAACAGATTTGAGTTTCCAGCAGATGGAAGAAGATGCAAGACACGGTTGGGATACTAGACATTCTTTATTCAGAGGTAGCAGCAGGTCTCAGACCCCAGCTCCAGCCCCATTTTGCCCCACCAGTTCCATTTCACCCCCTGACCATTTCCATAGACCTTTTTTATACAAAGACCAGACAAAGAAAGTACTTTGCCAATAGGTCATGTAAGTGGACACATGCTCAAAAGCAAATGTTTATGTCCTTGAGTACATACATTGAATCAGAGTATTCATGACCTTGGCTACATGCTAAAAAAAAAGCCTCCGAGAAGCCTCAGCAAAGGAACCTAATTATAGTCATCTTGGGCCTGCCCTACACCCTCTCAAGGAGATAGAATAGGGAGTAGGTGGGCAAGATGTGTATGATAGATTTTGTCAGTTGAAAATCAGCCCCGATGTCACCCTTTCTACGTCCTTCTGCATTTTTGCTGTGAGTTCTTGGAATATTTCCCCAACTCCATCAACTCAGTACTGTATAGAGGTCCTGCCTTTGAAGGGGGGTGGAAGATAAGAAGTAGAAGGACTCAGCCTCTCCTGGCTCTGGCAGAAGTACTAATTGCAGACAATAAATAGGTTGTAATAGCACTGCAGTTTTAATGAAATGCCTACTCAGATCACTTGTCATCTGGAGCAGCTCAGCAGTGAGTGTGAGTTCACAGGCTTCAGCATCAAGTGGTAGCAGCTCTCTGATCTCTAGATAAATCCATGTCTCCATTTTGCTTTTCCAGTTCGTCCAACACCTTTGTAACCAATCCCCTGCATTCAATTACTTTCTGCTTGAAATATCTAGAGTGGTTTGTATTTTTTTAATTCGATTCCTGACTGGCACAAAATGTTTGCAAGAGTCATTGCAGCCTTCCCGTCTCCTAAAATTTTTGAATTCCTCTTCCTATATCAGTTGTTCATAATTGATAATAAATATTAGAATCATCTATAAGTTTTAAAACACTGATTTTCCCCCTCCCCAAATATTCTGATTGAATTGCCCAGGCACCAGTGATTTTTAAATTTCCCTAGATGATTCTAATGTGCAGTCATTTGAGATCCACTGCTCTCTCATGCCAAAGAATTTCTGACCTTTCCATATGATCACAAATGAGCCAGCAGTAGATTCAGGTCAGGGTCAGCTGATCACCCCACCCCCGCATCAAAACAAAACAAAACAAAACAAACACAAAGAACCATTATCAAACTATTCTCAATGCAGTAAGATTTCAGACAATTTTAATTTTTTCTTATACTTTACTGAATTGCTTTAATGAACATTGTGTTCAATTATTTTAAAAGTTATTTTCACTGTATAAAAAGAAATGATCATCCTATCTGCACTAGCATATAACTGCACCCATATCACTACATCCAGTCCAGACTAAAACTATGTTCCACCATTCTTGTTAAAACATCCTCAAAATGCATTCCTAGAAACATCATCAGGACTTCAAAAAATATAAATAAACAATGGGTCACAGATGTATAGAGACTGTCCCCTCACAATTGTTGTGGTTAAGTGCTGAGTGAATAAGGCCCCTGGACCCACCACTCCTAGATATAAGCAGTCTCTTCTGTTTAACACAGCATGCTACACAAATCATTTTATATTGCCATTTCCTTGCTCTTTTCACCCTCATCTGTCCTACCCTGTTCCACAGCAGCCCATGTAGTGTTTTGATCTGGGTTATTGACATAGCAAAATGAGAAGTAGGGCATGCAACAGTTCCTAAATCAAGGGAAGGACAACCTCCTTAGACAAAGGATATACACCCTTGTTGAGACAGAGAAGGCTTAAAAGGTTAAGTTTCGCAAGTTTTTGAAGGTTGAAATATTTAATTTTTTTGGTTGGCCTAACTAATACTTTTTTACTGTGCTTTCCAATTTAATCTAATCCAATGCTTTCCAAATTTTTTTTATACCATGACTCAGTTGAACCCATATTGCCTCTGGCTCACCATAACAAACAGTGTACTCATACCCAGAGACATCAAACTGTTATGTCTTTTCACTGGGTTCATGCTGTTTCCTCCAGATGATGTATTCTTCCAGTCAATAAGTCCTAAAAATATGTGGCTACATACCACACATCAGGCACTGTGATAGACTCTAGTACTATAAAACTCCCCTTGCCTTACCATCAACTTCAGTGTTGGGGCCCAAATGTCAGGTCTTCCCCAAATCTTTCCTTGACTTCACCACAGGGATAATTAATGGTTTTCTCACTCTCTATTCCAACAGTTATTTATCCATGAAATAAACCCTTGGCATTCATGAATTTAACATTCCCAGTTTAGCCAATTTAAAAGTTCCTCTAAAAGAGAGTTGATGAAGTGTCATCATTTGTCATTTTACCAAAGCACAAATGGGAACCATTCTCCCTGAGAATGGGGACAAATGTGATTCACTTCCTTTTGGAAGTCTTTACTGATCCTCCATGCCTCCCAGGCTCAGTAGCCCTCTGAATCGTGTGGTATACTTCCAGATTTAATAGAAAGTGGGAATAACAATATTTATTTCACATAACACTGAGTCTGAAGGTGGTAGTTTCAGAGTTTGATTATCTCCCAACAATGTCAGGGAATGGGGTCAGGAATTTTGCAGGTCTCTTGGTCAAGTCCACATGGTCACATGACAACAGCAACTCTAAACAGTATCCCTCACATAAACTCACTTCAGGTGGGATGAGGGCACAGGTTTCCCTTCCATCTCACATTTTACCAAGAAGGAAAAGGTCTTCTAAGAACTACTCCATTGATTTTTCCTTTTATTTCCTAACTCAATACTTGGCCATGTTCTGTCACTAAACCAAATATAGTCATCCTTTGGTTGGGGCTGGGGGTTGGGGGCATTAGTTCCAGAAACCCCCTGAGGGTACCAAAATCCATGGATGCTCAAGTCCCTTATACAAAATGACATAGTGTCCGCATATAACCTATGTATATCCTCCTATATACTTTAAATCATCTCTAGATTACTTATAATACCTAAAACAATGTAAATAGCTATTAGTATAACAATACAGTATTATTGTTTAGGGAATCATGACAAGGAAAAAAGTCTGTACGTGTTCAGTACAGACAACCATCATATAGTCCTAACCACTTTTTCAAGCCATGGTTGGTTGAATCCATGGATGGTGAACCCACAGATAAAGAGGGCCAGTTGTATTCAAATAGGTGAACCACATGACCACGCTTGTTGAGATAAGTGGTCCTTGGGCCAGCAGCATCAGCTGCCCAGGGCACTTGTTAGAAATGCAAAATCTTGGGCCTCACCTACACCTAATAAATCAGAAACGTTGAGGGTTTTAACAAGAATTCTGGGTTTTAACAAGCCCTCCAGTATGGAGAGCAGTGACGGAGAATGGGAGAGCAGTAATTGAGATTGGCAGTCTCTGATGACTTTCATGGCTGTGGCATGGTTGGTGCCTGGGAATGTTTCTGTGCAAGGGCACAGGATGCTTAGTTGCTGTGGCAATGCCCTGCATGAGGAGGCTCTGTGCAAGAGTCCTATAAGCTCTGACCTTGATCTCAGGCATATAACCCCTGGGAATAGAGGAATTCTTATGCTAGACAACCACAATGTTTCACCAGCTTCGCTTCTCCTGTTCCTGCCTGCTTTACTGTAACTTTTTGTTTTGTTTTTTTAATTTTTTTTTTATTTTTACAGATTGCATTTTGATTCAGTGTACACGAATGGGGTACAACTTTTTGTTTCTATGGTTGTGCACAATGTAGATTCATACCATTCGTGTAATCATACATGTACATAGGGTAATGATGTCTGTTGAAGAATATCATGCTAAGTGACATAAACCAATCCCAAAAAATCAAAGGCTGAATGTTTTCCCTGATAAGTAGATGATGATACATAATGGGGGTTGCGGGGGTGAGGGTGCGAGAGAAAAATACAGTAACTTTTAACAATAGATTTTCTTGAGAGCTACACAAAGCTCCTAACATCGCACTCCGCAACTGTGGAAAGTTAAATAAATATTCTAGTTTCTGTAACTTTCCTGAATACAAAGAATAATGCTTTGATAGTCTTTAATCTGATAATGAGTCATATATAAGTAAAGATTGCTGGCATAACTCTTTAGATCTGCATCTCCATCAGAGAGCAGAGCTCCACCTGATTCTAGCTTAATCTTCAAAATGTATGTTTTGAGTATTTATTTTTCTAATCCCCCTTTGCCCCTTGCCAGAACAGAGAGAATTTGGCCATGCTGGTCATGGCACTCCAGGTGATTCTGATGCAAACAAAAATATGGAATCACTATGTTAGATAGATCTACCACATCTTATTCTGGATCTGGGGGAGGGCTTCCTCCCCCATCTGAACATCTTGACTCCTGGCATAAAATCAGAATTTCATAACTGAGGAAGAAGAGGGGAATACTTTTGGATAGACAGCACTCTTCTCTTACTGTATTTCCATTTATTGCATTATTTGCCCATTGATTTTCTTGCTCACTCCCTGACTCAACTGTCTGCTTCCTAAAATTTTCTTTCATATTAGTGTTTCTATGCTTGGCACAATAGAAGGCACTTGATTAATCTGTGTTGGACAAATGTGTGAACATTAAAGTGGCCTCTACTTTCTAATTATCCATCACTTTCACAGCTGCTTCCTGTTGCTCTCCACTCAAGGAACATTTTTGAATCAGCTCATGTGAATGAGCCAAGAACTGTCTCTTCCAGGGGGTTTGAGAACAATTATTCCTTTGCATATGGGAGAAAGTGTAGACCCTGGCTTCCTGAATGCATGTTGGACCTTTGTACACATTCATTTTCGGACAGAGGTGTCCTTGGGGAGCACTGCTATACAATAGCACAGAACTGAACATGTTAACTGTCGAGCTGAGTTCTGGCTGCTGACTCCTGGCTGGCAATCTTTCTGAGAGGCAGCTGAATACACAGAGTCAAACACAATCTGGAAAGAAGCCTACAGGCTTAGTCCACAGCATGAACAGTGCTGAGGCCATGGTAGGGAGCAGCAGCACTCATTCCATTCTGCCCAGTACAATGACCTGGACAAGCCTCTTGGACTTTCTGAAGCTACTTGTATTATGAAGAGTTAAAAGTGACAGAAATGCAAAGTGGTGAAAACACAGGGATGGGGAAGTCTAATAAACACACAAAACTAAAAAGTCCTCAAGTAGTATCAATTTCAGCTGCAGTTGAAGAGATGCTCAGAGAATGTCCTCAGGAACCGTCTCTCTTCCTTGCTCAACTGAGTCTCTTCTCCTTGGCTTCATTCTCTGGCAAACTTTTACAAAGCAACCCAGGAGCAACTCCAGACTTTCATCCCATCCTCTTGGCACCCACAGCAAAAAGCAAACCCCTCTTTCACAAAAGTGTCGGAAAAGTCCTGGGGGAGACTCTCATGTCCAAACTAAACTTACATGGACATTCCAGTGCAAATGACTGCTTAGGTTGATAGAATTACCCGGAGTGGGGTAGGAGTGTGGAGTATGGTGGCAATCAGTCTCACCTGAACCACAAGGATAGAGAGTAAGGAAAGCTCCCACACATACACACCCCACAATTCACAGTGCTGTTATTAGAGGAGAGGGGGTGGCTGCTGAAGACGCAAAATCCATAGACGCCCAGTCTACCACTGTTCCTTATTTTGGATCCCTAAGTAATGCCTCATAAAAAAAGGCACCTACATATGTGCAGAGCTGGGTATCATTTTCCAAAACAAGGAAGAAAATAGTGTCTCCTAAAGACAGAAAGTGCAGGCCCTTTTTCTTTCTCACTGTCTGGAAATAGCTCCAAGCCTTCCAGAGCTGGGGGATGGCACCAACCACTTAGCTCTCTGTGCAATTTAATCCCTTCCCCTGAGCGTCTGCCTGAACAGTCAGCTCCACTCCACCCGCTCCACTGAAATCCACCCCCTCTCTCCCATGGCTTCTTGGCCTGCTTTTCTGTCTTTTGTAATCATCAGTTAACATCTGTGCTATTTTATTCATGGCAGGAAGAATTTTTTTTTTTCTTTACCCTTCTTCCTGCTGAGGTTGAATGCAAAATGGATTCGAATAGCACAATAAGGCAGGCAGGCTGCTTAGCATAATAACCTAAAGATATTAAGCTAGGAAGTGTCAGAGATTTGGATTCCTCTCTCTGCCACCCCCAGGGCAGGCCCTCTCTTTCCAGCACTGTTCTGGTTTAAAGCTCTGAGTCCATCTAGGAAAGAACTGGAGGAAGATGCAAGATTGACAATTTAGACTGAGGAAGCAGGCAAAGTGTTAAGTGAGGGAAGGAAAAGCCATGACAGAAAGGAGAAAATAAATCCTAGTGGGGTAAGAAAGCAGAGGCAGGATGTCTCTGTTGTCTTTCATAGGGGTGGGGGTAGGGTGGGCTCTATTTTATTTTTCCATCTGCAATTGAATAGCAATGCAAACAATGTAAGGAGGTAGAGTCTTTTTTTTTTTTTTTCCCCTATACTGGGGATTGAACCCAAGGACACTTTACCAACTGAGTTAACATCCCCAGCCCTTTAAATTTTTTGTTTTGAGACAGAATCTAACTAAGTTGCTGAAACCGGCCTAGAATTTGTGATCCTCCTGCGTCAGGTTTCTTAGTTGCTTACAGGTACGCACCACTGCACCCAGGAAGATATAGTCTTTAAATTGATGACAAAATCAAGAATTTAGTCCCTTCCCCAAACAAATTTTACTAGAAGTTTAAGAACTAATAAAATGTCTAGATAGTTAATGCCAAAATAAGAGGTATTCTGACTTAAACAGTTTTAAACTGAGGTTTTGTATGCCAAGGAGGAAATCCAGGAAGGAAGTTAGTCAAATAGGGCAAAGAGGCCACACCCAACTCTCCAACTCTCCTGCAGACCCTCTAGTAGACAGTGGTCCAGACTCGGTGTCTGTGCTTCATCAGCAAGTCCATTTGTGGCATGGATCACAGAGCAACTTCCTTTCCAATACAGGAGTAAACTAATGGGATCACATATTTATTTATTTTTAAAAACATTCAACTTCTGAATCGTAAGACATCATACAGGCAACATATTGCTGAATTTGAAATCTCTATCAAATTTATTTCTCAAATAAACTTATTTCTTCCCCTGTGCTGAACTGGTAACATGCTCCTACATGTGAATATCAGGGGTCCTTTTCCAGAAACTGTGTTCCCAGCAGTTTCATGGAAACTGACTTCTCTATTTCTGGGTTTCTTCCTATGGAAGCTTTCTTTTCTTTTTACAAATCTCAAAGAGTCATTTGATTTTCTTCCCATCCTTCTCACTGATGCTACCTTTTCTTCCTTTGTATCTGTGTAGTCACTCAGGATTGTTAGGGGCAGACAAGAACCCCTTCTCCTTCATGTTAACTTTCTATTACTGTAACAATACCTGTGATAAATCAACTTCTAAATAGAAAAAGATTATTGGGGCTCACTGTTTTGGAGGTTTCGGTGCATGATCAATTGACCCCATTGCTTTCGGGCCTGTGACAAAGTAGCACATCACAGTATGGCAAAACCTGTTTGCCTCCTGGCCAGGACACACACACACATACACAAAAGGAAGGGACCATGGTTCCACAATCCACTTTGAGAATATGCCCCCCAATGAGAACCTGCCACTAGTTCCCACCTCTTAAAATTTCCCACCACATTCTAACATGCTGTTATGGTTTAGATAAGGTGTTCCCCAAACGTTCATATATGAGATAATGCAAGAATGTTCAAAGGTGAGATGATCTGATTATAAGAGCTGTACTTGATTGGTGGATTAAGTGGTATGAATTAACTGGATAATAACTGTAAGCAGGTAGGGTGTGACTGAAGGAAGTAGGTCACTGGGGGTTTGCCTTTGGGGTTTATCTTTGTCCTTGGTGAGCAGAGCTCTCTCTCTGCTCCCTTGTTGCCATGAGCTACTTTCTTCTGCCCTGTTCTTCTTCCATGATATTGTGCCTCACCTCAAGCCCAGAGCTTTGGAGGTGGCTGACAGTGGACTGAACTCTGAAACCATGGCCAAAATAAACTCTCCCTCTTCTAAATTGTTCTCGTCAGGTATTTTGGTCATAGTGACACAAAAGCTGACTGAAACAGGTACCATGCTGGTAACCAAGACTTTGTGGGCTTTGGGGGGTCATTCTAGATCCAGATCTCAACTACAGCACCCACTTTGAGAGCCTTGGACTGGTTCCCAAGAGAATCTTCTAAAAATAACCTCAGTATTGCCACTACATGCCACTTAGTATCTGTGGCCAGGGTTTTCTTTATTCCAGAACATATTAGTCACACTGTAGACATCTTAGATTTGTTTATTACAAATTCCAGCAGATGGTGTCTTATTCTAACATATCAGTATACTAATAAACAACTTTTTTACAGATATAATTAAAGTGTTTGGGGTAGAAATAGGTGTTTTAGTTAGCTTTTTCATTGCCATGAGCAAAAGACCTGACGAAAACAATTTTAGAGGAGGAAAAGTTTATTTGGGGGCTTACAGTTTCTGAGATCTCAGTCCATAGATGGCCAATTGCACTGCCCTGGGCCCAAGATGAGGCAGAACAAACACCACGGCAGAAGTTTGTGGTGGAGGAAAGCAACTGGGAACATAGCACGAGGAAACAGAGAGAGCTGTGCTCAACAAGGACAAAATATAAACTCCAAAGGCACCCCCAGGGACCCACCTCCCCTAGCCACAGTCTACCTGCCTACATTTACCACCAAGTTAATCCCCATCAGGGATTAATGCACTGATTAGATTAAACCTCTTAGAGCCCAAATGCTTGATCGCTAAACTTTCTTGCGTTGTCTCACACATGAGCTTTTGGGGGCACCTAATACCGAAACCATAACAATAGTTATCACCTTCTAATTAACACACAGACGCTGTTCAGGTTAGCAGTAACCATGTCATCATGTATGAAACAATAGACACCGCCACAGCCGTTTCAGAAGAACCAAAACCTCTGCCATGGTGCTTTCCGGAAAATGTAGTCTCCTTACCCTCAGCTAAAGTCTCACTTCTACCTTAACGTAGGAGATTTTACTCATGTGTGTGGTCTGGTGAAATGGCAATTGCTGTGGTTTGGCCGTCCCCGCCAAAATTCATGTCGAAATTTAATCTCTATTGTGAAGTATTAAGAAGTGGAACCAGGTGTGACTGTGAAGAGGTGATTGAGTCATGAGGGATCTGCCTTCATGAATTAACTCATTCATGGATTAATGGTTTAGTGGATTAATGAGTTATCTCAGGAGTGGCTTTGTTATAAAAGCAAGCTCTCTCTGGCTTGCTCGTTCTGTCTTGCCATATGATGCCCTGTGTGCCTTGGGGACTCTGTAGAGAGGTTCCCACCAGCAAGAACATTATCCAATACAGCTGCCTGACTTTGAACTTCACAGACTTCAGAACTGCCAGCCAAATAGACCTTTATTCTTCATTAATTACCGTGGTATTCAGTATGGCAACAGAAAACAGTCGTATGAGGAATCTGACTGCAAAGGCATCCATCCAGCAGACTGCTGCTGCCCAGCTCCTGTGTGCAGGAATTCATGGAATGATGTTCTGCAAACCAATTCATAAGACAATCCTGAGATTTGCAGTGGAGCACATCATGTCTCCCTGCTTCCCCTTCCTTGCTGCCTCTGAAAAAGTTGCTTAATTTCTGATCTTTAAAAGGTTCTGCAGATCCCTGTGGTGAAAATGCAGGAGAGAGAAATTCTGGAAACAGCAAAAATACCCTTTTAAGATGCATTATGCTTTGCAATTTACTAGTTGAAAGGTATGTTGCTTTTACAAAGCTGAAAATCTCATGAAGTCCTTCCATGTTATTTCTTCAGTCTATACTGAATTGCAAATGGAGTTTCCACTAGGTAATCGGAGACACATATCAATAATTACCACCCCCAACACCTAATACCTCATCAAGACTACAGTAAAGAAGAGAATGGAACAGAGGTATCAACTGCTAGGGATTTCAAGGCCTGAAAGTGAAGGAAGCCACTGTCTTTAAAGTATAGGGAGCCTGACCCAGAGTAGGAAGCAGACTCTTCTGCAGAGGGTCCTATGTTAGTGCTCAAGCGGTTCCTAAATGTCAGCTATTCCTGCAACTGTGAGGTCTGCTGACTTGCCACACTTTCATAGATTGGTCAGCCCAAATAAATGTAGATAGTTTATTACTGACAGCACAGCAGGCAGCATAAGCCCCATGTTCTCATTGGCTTTACTTGCTCTTCAAGTCTCAAGGGTGCTATGCAGAGTTGGCCAGGTGAATACTGAGGCCGAGGAACACTGAGCTCCAATCTTATAAAGGAACTGCTAGTAAGTCTGCACCTGCTTTGCCCCACAGGAAGACAGTATCTTCATTATAGTGGTCAGGAAACAAAATTGTCCTCTGATCCAAGGGTAACAGTATTTCTAGCTTCCAGAAATGTTTGCAAAGCAAAGATAGTCTGGACAAAAGTTGCCACAGCATGTGTAGAAACACCAAAGGGAATGGACTCCTGACATTCTGTTGGTATGACAGAACACACCGAGAAGTGAAGGGTTAAACAAGGGGTCAGCTAAACATCTCGCCACTGCTCCAACCCTCGGTCAGTAGGTGGGGAGCTATAGCTGGTACCTTTCCAGGACCAATAGGGGGATTTCGCCCAATGAACTTTAAGGTTATAGCCTCCTCTTCTTGTGCTTACTGATGTCACTGGACGTTATAAAGTATAAACTAGTCTTATAGGATAAGTCACATAGGGACTGAGCAAAGTTGGGGATGGACTGGAGTCACTAGAGTGCATTGACACTGGGAGAGGGACTGGCTACTGTGGAGTCATTCCCAAGGAGTGTTAATGGAAACACCACCAGCTGAGGCCCTGGGCCCTGGGAAAAGACCAGTGGAGACAGCTCATCTGCACATAGTCACACAGGTCCTAGGTCCTTCAACAAAGACCTTTCATGAAAAGTCCCCTATTCCTATCCAGGTAGCCCTTTCAGGTCAGGCCTCAAGGGGACACCCCAAACCCCTCTCCTTGTCTTCTTTCACCTGGAGAATTTCACCTTTAAGAATCAAGCTAATGGGCTCAGTGGTACAGCACTTGCCTAGGATGGGTGAGGCCCTGGGTTCAATTCTCAGTACTACATTAAAAAAATAAATAAATAAATAAAATAAGTTTAAATTCTTAAAAAAAAAAAAAAACAAGCTAGATAGACAAATCATGGAACAGTGACAGAGAACAGAATGTAAGCCCCACCAGCCTTAACAAGGTGAAAGCAAATTTATAGAGGTCGGAAACTGAAAAACTGGGCAGTAGACTTGGAGAGGAGCATTTAAGGGAAATGCTTTTTTATTTTTTTTTTTAAGGGAGAAGTCAAGAAGACTCTGCTTAAAATCACTGGAACAGGAAAGAAAGATTTCAGCCTACTTGCTTCATGTTTAGACAATAACCAATAGAGGACCTAAAAATGATATATCTTTACTGGAAGAGAAATGTGGTGAGCTAAATCTTTATCTTTCACAACAGGAAGTCAAGAGATAATGTCGCAATCAATAAACCAGGAAACGACAGTGCACACATAGTATTTAGATGCACAGGAGTAAGTACCTAATAACCAAAACCCAGTGACTGCCTCTGGGTAGCAATCTGGGCACAGGGATAGGTATGTCTGTGCAGTACTTGACTTTTTAAAAATTGGGTACCTATATTACTTTGTTTAATATTTTAAACAATTTTAAGAAATAGAGGGCTCAGCGGTAGAGTATTTGCCTACCACGCAGGCACAAGGGCCTGGGTTCAATTCCCAGCACCACAAAAAAAGGAAAGAAATATAAAGAAACCTCCTGTATGGTTCCATGAGAAAAAAAAATTAAGCTTCTTCTCTTCCTTTATTCCTGGTGAAACTCATCAATCTAACCCCTCTTCCTTGTTCTACAAGTATTTCAAGGATATTTACCCAAACTAAAGATGTTCCATGTATCAAACATTTGGCTGAACCAAATGCCTGAGACCCAAATAAGAATTTCCATCTCATTTATTCATTCATCCCTACATACATCATTCATTCAGTATATACCTCCTGACAGCTTAATATGCTCTAGGCATATGATGGAGAGTTTGACAGGTTAGGACACTGCCTTCCAGGAGATTACAATCCATTAGGAGAGAAGCTTGATTAATTCACTTATGTTTACTGTGATAAGTTCCAGGAAATGAAAATGAAAAAAAAAAAAAAAGGAAACCATGAGAATAGAGACAAGGAGAGCTGTCAGGTGAAAGGAACTTTAAATGTTTTAACTGTTTCTATATTTCTGGACACTCACCTCCAAACATAATTGTGTGTGTGTGTGTGTGTGTGTGTGTGTGTGTGTGTATGTGTGTGTGTACACATGCATGCATGCTGGGGATAGAACTCAGGGCCTCTTGTGTGGTTAGTACACACTCCACCCCAACCCCAAACATAATCTTAACTTGTATAACCAGGATACAACTCTATCTGCCTAATTACACCTAGTAACACTATTCTCTGTGGACTTTGCCACATCCCTGGATCTGTATCTGGAGAAAAAGGCAGAGTGTCCTCTGTTCCCAGGGGTCTTGTCTTTCTTGATGAACCCGGGTGCCCTTATTTGGAAATCCATCCATGTCCGTGCATGCAAAGCATTTATTCTATTTACCCAGGTCGTAGGAATCCATATGGCGTCCTGAGGACTACAGAATTGCTTTTACATCAGATATTTCTTAGTCCTTCCCATTCCCTTCGGTACTAGTCTGGCAAAACTCAAAAGCTGAACTGAATATAAAAGAAGGTGACAAAGAGATCACAGGAAATATAGGACAAATAGGTTAATATTACCAAGTCCTATATTTTTAAGGGTGTCAATTCACAACTGATAATAAATGCTTGTAATATTAGTTATTTATTGTTGCTCTTAACATTTAATTTTTAATATCAGGTACATATTTATTCTATACCATGTGCGCATGCGCACACTGCGTGACCAACATAGAAAAGGATAACCACTAATACTTTGGTAAATGATAAAGACTCCAAAATAAAGCCAACAGTCATGCTAAGTAACCCGAGTTGAACCTCCCCTACCATTTTAGGCCTGGGGGAAGTAGGAAGCACAGACCAAAAACAGAAGTTTGCAAAGTGTGCCCTTGGTGACTTCCCACTCCTTCTGATATCATTTCCTTTTGTCTTTTTGGGATTCCCATAGGTATGCCAGATGCCAAGTCCATTAAACCAGAAAATTTTTTAAGAATTTTTTAACAGTTTCTTTAGAGTAAAAAATGTATATGATTTGTACATTTTATTTACTGAACTATGCTGAACAGAACAGCACATTTTCTTAGCCCGTAGATATACCAGGACACCAGAAATCAACTTTGTATTACTCTAAAGTAGTTCTTCCAAACAAGGAACATTTTTGTCCTCCAAAAAGCATTTGGCAATGTCCAAAGACGCACAACTGGGGAAGGGGGTGTTGCCAGCATTTAGTGGGTCAAAATACTACTAAACATCCTACAATGTACAGTGAGGTCCCCTGACAACAGAGAAACACCTCACCCAGAATGTCATTATCTCTGAGATCAGGAGTCCCTGATTTACAGTTTTTATTTTAAAAAGTTAAGATAGAGTTTACATGCAGTAATATATATCCTTTAATGTGCTGTTCAATCGCTTTATCATTTCAATTTATGTTTGTATCTAGTATGTTAAGTAGTTAAGGAAAGCTGCCTTGTTTAAGGTTCTGCTTTTTGCCTTGTTTTGTTTTGTTTGCATGTTACCCCTTTAAATCAAAGCGAGCCCTGATTCATGAGGGGAAGAAATGACTTAATGGGACATTTTTCAAAAAGTAATGAGAGGGGAGGAGTGTTCAAAAGTGATTAAGATTTTCAGAATATGAACAGGAGAGAGCGAGCTAGGTATAGGGCCCTTCTCTGTATGGGTGCTGTGTGCTCTGCAGGTCACACTCACGGAGCTGGCCAACTTCCTGCTCTGGAGTATTTACAGTATCTTGTAACTCGAAGGGCTCCTTGGAAGATCTGTTAGTCTAAACTCAAAGTTTCCAAGTCAGATTTTACTGTCTTCCACTCTGCTTTCCTTTATGGATTTTGTCCTCCCTTTGATTCCTGACACCACAGATCCAAGAAAATTCGAGTTCCTTCAAATACGTCTCACTCAGCCCATCTCCTGTTTTTGACATGAAACAGCCCCATTCTTGGATTAACTGTAAGCAGGAAGACGTCATGCGACGTGCCTGGTGTGGGAGACAGGTTTTTGTTTTTGTTTTTAAATTCTTGGTTATAATGTTAGGAGACAGATGAGAATGCTGGGCACACACGGTTAAGAGAATAATTCTATAAAATGGGCTTGTTCTGCTGACCCCCAACCCCATTGCTTTCTTTGCCAAAAAGCAATTCGCTTGCAGCCCCACCTGGCCTAAGTGGACAAGCTATGTCACATTCAACAACAAACTGAGGCAGGGGCAAAAGTCAGTGTAAGTAATGGAGGCTGGGGAAGGGCCTAACAGTGCCTGATGCATGGGAGAAATTCATTAAATGTTGATCTTGTCCATGAATGAGGAACACATTGCTCTAGTCAAGCTGGAAATACTCCTCAATACCCATTTCTCTTATTTGATCCATCAATCGCCCAATGCTATTGATGTGACATTTTCACTTCCTGTCGAATCAGCCCTTCCCTACCTCCAAAGGTCCCTCTGGCCCCAGTTATCATTATTTCTCACTTGGACTCCAGGGGCCTGATATAGACAGTTTCTTGACTACTAGACATGTGGGGGAACAAGGCCCAGAAGAAAAGACAAGGAAAATGGAGCCAGGGACCCTCAAAGCAACCTCTGAGCTTATTACTGATACCAGTTTGGAGTTCAAGATGGGTTCTTGTTCCCCAGTGTTGAAGATTTAACACTCAAGAGATGCTGGGGCAAGTGTAGAAAGTGGTTTTATTTAAGAAAGTGATAGAGACAGACTTCCCCAAAGAGAAAGGGACCTCAGAGCCAAAAGTCCATGGGAGGGGATGCGACTTGCTTTTTTATAGATCCCCAGAATCCCTCTCTCTAATTATTGTTTTCCCTTTCTTCCCTGTGTACGTGACCAAGAGCAGGGGCATGTTGGTTAATTGTTAGCAATCCAGAGTGCAGAGTACAATCATGGAAGTTAACCCATAGCAACCCATTGTTCTCTTCATCCTCTCTCGACCCCCAACCTCCATTACTTACACTGACTTTTGCCCCTGCCTCAGTTTGTTGTTGAATGTGACATAGCTTGTCCACTTAGGCCAGGTGGGGCTGCAAGTGAATTGCTTTTTGGCAAAGAAAGCAATGGGGTTGGGGGTCAGCAGAACAAGCCCATTTCATAGAATTATTCTCTTAACCGTGTGTGCCCAGCATTCTCATCTGTCTCCTAACATTATAACCAAGAATTTAAAAACAAAAACAAAAACCTGTCTCCCACACCAGGCACGTCGCATGACGTCTTCCTGCTTACAGTTAATCCAAGAATGGGGCTGTTTCATGTCAAAAACAGGAGATGGGCTGAGTGAGACGTATTTGAAGGAACTCGAATTTTCTTGGATCTGTGGTGTCAGGAATCAAAGGGAGGACAAAATCCATAAAGGAAAGCAGAGTGGAAGACAGTAAAATCTGACTTGGAAACTTTGAGTTTAGACTAACAGATCTTCCAAGGAGCCCTTCGAGTTACAAGATACTGTAAATACTCCAGAGCAGGAAGTTGGCCAGCTCCATGAGTGTGACCTGCAGAGCACACAGCACCCATACAGAGAAGGGCCCTATACCTAGCTCGCTCTCTCCTGTTCATATTCTGAAAATCTTAATCACTTTTGAACAAAGGCCCAGGCATTTTCATTTTGCACTGGGCCCTGCAAATTATGTAGCTGGTCCTGGCTAGAGCACCTACTACGTGGAACCTGGAAAACAGAAGTTCTAAGTACTTACTTGGTATTCTCACTTTAAATAAGGCTAATGTCTTTCTTAAAGGAGAAACTCTTCTCCACACCCCATCAGATTAGTCTGATTTCACCCTGGGGACAGGATTGGAGAGAAGACAGCATGAGTACCTCACTGACTCTTGCCCCTGACATTCCTTACCAGCCACAGGAGACTGCTTGGTCTGCGGGTTGGGCAATCCCACTGTACCAGAGAGTGAACGCCTCCAGGAGCTACTTGTAGCCAAGCGGGAGTAAGCGGATATAAACCTCAGCTTCCTCAGTCTGAATAGGGATAGGGATACTTCTTTTTTTTTTTAATTTGTTCTTTTTAGATATACATGACAGTAGAATGTATTTTGACATATTATACATACATGGAGTATAACTTATTCTAATTAGGATCCCAGTCTTGTGGATGTACACAACATTGAGATTCACTGTGGCATATTCAAATATGAGCATAGGAAAGTTGTATCCGATTCATTCTACTGTCTTTCCTATTCCTATCCTCCCTTCCTTCCCTTCATTCCCCTTTGTCTAATCCAATGAACTTCTATTCTTCCCCTCCCCACTTTGTTTTGTGTTAGCATCTGCATATCAGAGAGAACATTTGGTTTTTTGTGATTGGCTTATGTCACTTAGCTTGATAGTCTCCAGATCCATTCATTTACCGGCAAATGCCATAATTCTATTCTTTATGGCTGAGTAATATTCCATTGTGTATATATACCACAGTTTCTTTATCCATTCATCTGTTGAAGGGCATCTAGGTTGGTTCCACAGCTTAGCTATTGTGAATTGAGCGGTCATAAAAATTGATGAGGCTGCATCACTGTACTATGCTGATTTAAAATCTTTTCGATATACTGAGGAGTGGGATAACTGGGTCAAATGGTGTTTCCATTCCAAATTTTCTGAGGAATCTCCATAATGCTTTCCAGAGTGGTTGTACCAATTTGCAGTCCCACCAGCAATGTATGAGTGGACCTTTTCCCCTACATCCTCGCCAACATTTATTGTTACTTGTAGTCTTGATTATTGTCATTCTGACTGGAGTGAGATGGAATCTCAGCATAGTTTTAATTTGAATTTCTCTAATTGCTAGAGATGCTGAACATTTTTTCATATTTGTTGATCATTTGTGTTTCTACTTCTGTGAAGTGCCTGTTTAGTTCCTTTGCTTATTTATTTATTAATCGGCTTATTTGGGTTTTCTGGTGTTAATTTTTTGAGTTTTCTATATATCCTGGATATTAATGCTCTACCTGAGGTACAGGTGGCAACAATTTTCTCCCATTCTGTAGGCTCTCTCTTCATGCTCTTGATAGTTTGATTTGCTGTGAAGAAGCTTTTTAGCAGGAGCATCACAATACCAGATCTTAAACTATACTACAGAGCTATAGTAACAAAAATAGCATGTTAGACCAATGGTACAGAATAGAAGGCACAGAAACAAAGTTAAGTAAAGAAACAAAGATAAGTACAGTTATCTCATACTAGACGAAGGGGCCAAAAACATACACTGGAGAAAAGAGCCTCTCAACAAATGGTGCTGGGAAAACTGAACTCCCTATGTAGTAGAATGAAATTCAATCCTTATTACTAGCCCTACACAAAACTCAACTTAAAGTGAATCAAGGACCTAGACATTAGACAAGAGACCCTGAACCTACTAGAAGAAAATGTAGGCCAAACTCTCCATCATGTTGGTTTAGGAACCAATTTTCTCAACAAGACTCTTAACACGCAAGAAGTAAAATCAAGAATCAATAAATGGGATGGTATCTGAGGCCTGCTCTCCACATCTCCAGTGCTCGCTCCAGTAAGCTTTGGTTGCTCTTGGTGTGATCTTGCTTGCTAACATATGAACCCACTTTATTGGCTTCCTTTGCCTCCCCATCTCACTTCTT
This sequence comes from Sciurus carolinensis, assembly GCF_902686445.1. Taxonomy (NCBI): domain Eukaryota; kingdom Metazoa; phylum Chordata; class Mammalia; order Rodentia; family Sciuridae; genus Sciurus; species Sciurus carolinensis. The sequence continues at coordinate 28,051,692 of NC_062218.1, read as the reverse complement.
CATTCCTCCATTGGAGTTTCCTGGAACTATCTCCTGACTAAACTAATTGCCCTCAAATTCTCATTTTGGAATATTTCTGGGGGAACCTAAACCAAGACAACAAATTGTTTCAGGGCAGGTTCCAAAAGTCATGTGAGTGACAAGTTGTATACAATTCAGGGCTATTTTCTCTTCAGTTGGCCTCTGAACAAGCAAACAAACAAACAAAAAGAGTGCTGAGGATATACACCAAAAAAAGATTCAAGTAGGCAAAAGGATGCTTCCTCAGCTCCTATTCCAGTCGTGGTCATAGAGTTGAGAAACTGCCAGGTAGCAGGAATCTGGAACTTGGAGTCATTGCCTTTTATACCAGTAAGTTTAGGAGAGGCCTTTTCAGTACTCAGGATCCATCTCCTATCATATAAGAAAATTCTTGCTCTTCTGTCATTACTTCAAGTTCTGCAAGTGAGAAAACATCAGGGACCTGGGCAAAATAAGTAGGAAGTTAATTATCTTTCACTAGCAGATTGGTGGTCAAAGATTGTGAAGACCAAAATATGTCTCTCAAAATATGTATCAAAAATATGAAGGATTGTTGAAGGCAATTAAAAATAGGCAGATACAGAAAAACTGTCTGCCCTCCTATTTGCCTAAAAGTAAATTTGTAAAGGGTTACCCCTCCCCTCTCTACTAGGAATATAAAAGCTCATCACTAAGGGCAGTACAGACCTTTATCAACTGAAGACGCACCAGAGGATTTTGCAAACAAATTGCACTGCATTAGTTCCTTCCCATATATTTACCTTTACAGTTTCCTGCAAAGAATCATGTCCATTACAGTTACCTTTACAGTTTTTTTTTTTTTGTCTTGTCAGTTCTCTAAAACTCTATTTTTCCTTGTTGAAAATGTTACATGAGCCAGAGTTTGGAGCTTGAGTTGCCTTTCACTGGGGTTGTTCCTGTGTAATATGCACTGTACACATTTAATCAATATCTTCATTCTTCTCTTGGTAGTCTGTCCTGTCTTTATTATAGGATCTCAACTATGAACTTATGAAAGTGAGCAGAGACTTCATTTCCTCCTCAACATCAGACATGCTAAGTTTTGCTTCACTATTAATGATCTCAATTCCCAAAATCTCCTTATTCTCCAAAATAATTGCTCACAGTCCGGTCATTTCAATCCACAGCAGGGAGGTGAAAATAAGGGAAAAGAAGCACCTTCTCCCTTCAAGGTTCCTTGACAGACATTGTACATACCTGTTTCTGGTTACATCCCAATGGCCAGCCTCTAACCATACGACTCTGCCAAGCTGCAAAGAAGTCTGGGAAATGTGGTCATTATGCTGGACATGTGTCCAGCTAAAATTTGGGCATTCTATTTCTACAGAAGAACTGATCCTAGTGGGCAACTAACAGTCTCCATCACCCATCCTCAAAGAATTTCTTGTGCCCCAGTGTTGCTGGGAATAAAGGTCCTACTGCTTGTTGCTTCACTACAGCTTGGGAGACAGAGGTAAGTGAAGGAAAACAGGTTTGTTCAGAAGGGCCTTGATGGAGATAGAGACCTATTCAGTTTCAAATCTCCATCTTGGGGGACTTGGGGGTGTGAACGGCTTTTATAAGAGGAAAAGGGGCACAGCAGGACAAAAAACAGGAAGTACATATGTATAGGTTTAGCTAAGCTGTGCTTGTCAGAATCATGTCCATTTCAGTTTCACTGGCTCCTGCCCAGGGTCAGGGAATGACCTCTCAATATCCATTCTCAGGATGCAGAAAAGCAGTTACCAGGAAGTTGGGAAGCAGAAACATTTGAGGACTTTAATATCAAAGGGGCTCTGTTGCACTACGATGACCCAGGAAAAGCAGAATAATTCCCATTTGCCCCAAAGAGGCACAGATGTGACTGTAAAAATGTCTGTCACGTAGCACAGCAAACTGGAATGAGAAAGGCAGGTCACTGAAGACCATATGGATGTCTCAGGAGATGCCACCCTGCAAAGATGATCGATGAGGTGCAGGTGTCCCCTGCTGTCACCGTGTATGTAAACCCACTTCCACCTTCATAGGTGGAGCCCAGACAAAGAAGGGACTCCATATTGACTTAGAATGAGTTTCTACTGCCTTAGTGAAATGAGGATTGCGGCTGTTCACAAATATTCTAGCAATCCTCCTCCTGAGTAGTTACCCGTGACCTCCTTGAAGTTACCTGTGACCGTGTGACAACTTTTGGTCAATGACATATGAGCAGAAGTGCGATGTGTCCTGTCTATGCTGCACATGAAGAGCCTGAGAGGGTTAATTTTATGTGTCAATCTGACAGGCCATATTGGTACCATGTTGGTACCAGTATTTGGTCAAACACTAGTCTAAATGTTTCTGATAAGGTACTTGAGAGGTGATTAACATTTAAATCAGTTGGTTTTGAAGTAAAACAGCTCATCCTTCCCAATGTGGGTAGGCTTCATTTAACCAGTTGAAGATCTTAAGAGAAAACCACCGGGGTCCCCCTAAGGAAGAATTCTGCCTCCAGACTCCTTAAAATGACTTAAGTTGTAACATCAGTTTTTTGCTGGGTTTCTAGACTGCCAGCATTTCAGACTTGCCATCCCCCAAAACTGTGTGAGCCCATAAAATCTCTGTTTCTGTCTTTTTCTGTATCTCTTTCTTTTTCTGAACATACCTGTGTTTAGAGGTGTGTTTCTAAACACCCACGGTGACCTGGAAGCAAGTCCTGCAGCCTACATTTCTCAGGGACCATGGCAAACAGAGTCCAGTGACAGGGATCATAAGCAAGTAGTACCCCTCTGTCATGAAACCACAGAGTTTTGGGACTTTGTTGTTGTACCATAGCCTAGTTTATAGGGGGATAGAAAGACACAAAAGAGAAATTCAGGTGACAAAGAAACAAAGAAAGTGCTGTCTACCATTCTGGAGTTTGCAGACTGAAATTGGTTCCTGCTACAAGTACTATTTCTTATTTCTGCAGGCTAGGATTATCCAAGGGCTTAAAACCCTCCAAAACCAGAAGTAACTCTTAAACTCTGCTCTGCTTAGAATGTTCCTGGAATCAATGTTCTATTCCCATTCTTCCATCTGCTCCAGCTTCTCATTCTAAAATTACCTATTCCTCTCAATTCAATAAAAATGTTTCATTTCCTTCTTAGTGTGAGAGATCACAACTATGTAATAAGAGGTAATAAACAAATTCCCTTCAACCTCCAAACAGATTTTTCCCAAGGGGATTTGCATTTGGAAAGAAAATTGCAAAACAAAACAAAAATCCCAAATGAAGCTCTTCTTGGTAAAGTTCCAGGATGTGTAATTAAGAGAGGAATTTGCCTGCAGTATGGGAGAGATTCTGGGGCAAGGGCAATTCCTCCCAGGTGCTCTGCAAATAGAACCAACATTGCTGGATATCATGCTTCTGGTTTCTAGATGCTTCTTATGGCAGAGAGCAAAGAATCCTCAGTTCCCTTCCAGAGTTCCCATGTGTCCTTCTAGATGACTCCCAGTGATGCCCAGAACCCAGCTCCTGTGGCCCCACAGTCTCTCTGGTCTATTCCCAGGCCGAGATACTGGTCACTTTTGTTTTCTACAGGACAGCTTCCTGGGACATGTAACCTTTGTCTCAGAGCAAGGTCCTTGACACCTGATAAAAAAACATGAGCCTTGGGTCTCACACCCACTCTCCTACCTCCCCCCAAGAGTCTTACCTCTAATCTTAACAGGTAATGTGTTTCCATAAGAAATCAGGAAGGGGACTCATTTAAAATGCAGATCCAGAGGTCTAGATGCTGATGCATTTGTCTGGGTTGCAGTCCAGAAAGCTGTATTTTCACAGGCTCTCCTCCCTGGGGTGGCCTAATGCAGGTGGGAGGCAGACTCCACTTGGAGAAATGGTGCCCCAGGGACATGAGGAGGGCTATTAGCACAGCCCACCCTCTTGGATCTCCAGCTCTTTCCTAGTCAGCTCTGTTATTGATGTAGCTGGGCCATCTGCTCACAACCTTAAAGCAAAACAAACAAAAGAGACAAACAAAAGACTGAATATTGCTTCTAGGAATTTCTGTGCCATTTGTCTCTTTTCTTTCTGTTTATAAAGGGATGTGCCTTTTTTGTGCTAGTCTTTGATGACAAAATTGAAGACACATGGTAGTCTGCTCTCTCACTCTGCTTTTGCCTATTTGCAGAGGATTGATAACATGGCCTCAAGATAAACACAGAAGGAAGCAGCAGCAACCAGCTCAAATCATTCTCAAATGAAATCTAGGATAATCAAGAGCTAAGTGCAATCTGTTAATGCAGTGTCTTTATAAGCCTGGTTTGGAACCAATGGCCACTGGCAGCACCAAAAGTCAAAGACATAATCCAATTGGTCAACTGAAGGGTTAATTCTGATGGCCTCTGGAAAGAGGCGTCAGAGGACCCCACACCAGAAAGTAATTATCCCAGTTCAGCCCTTGTTCATCCCACGCCAAGTGTCCTACTGAAATCTGTGCGCCCCCTGGTGGTTTGGAGGTAAACTACAATTTACCATAAGGGGAGAAGAAAAGCATGAGTTATCACTCTTCCATTAAATCCCCACACAGAACTTTTTTAAGGACTGATCTGCAGGTGCAGAGTCCTCTTCAAGCTGCCTCAGGACAATTTGACAGGTAAGAAGGCTATATGGTTTGGGTGGCATCCCAGTTGTTCCTTACACCTCAAACATTAATTGGGTACTTTGATCTTCATAAATGCAGACATTTGGTAACTCTTAAAGGTATAATTCTTGTCTGATCTAACTCTATACATAACCCAGGCTAACCCACCAGTGTATGATATAGAAAGCAGTCAATACAAATAACCAAGAGTTAAATTTAATTTGTTAATGTATTGTCTTTACAAACCTTAAGCACTTCAACCCCAAATTCGGCTTAGGCCCTCTGGCTGCACCAGCACCCACACTTCAGTCCCAGTCCTGCCTTCCCAGCTTCTTTCCTCCTTTAGGACTACTTTTCAACCCACTACTTATCCTCATGACCCTAGGATCTGCACCTTGGGGCAGAGTGTATTTACACTCCAGCACCGACCTTCACCTGTCTAGCACACCCACCCCTTCCTCATCAACTCCCATTAGGGAATATCTCACAATTCCCAACCTGGAAGCAGTAGGAAAGGGTCTCCAAACCTTCAAAACAGCCTGGTTCCTAGGCATGAGGCTGGACAAAGGAACTTTGACCTGGCGATCCTAGAAACAGAAACGAAAACAAGTCAAGCAAGAGAACAGAGAGGCAAAGCTTTTATTAGGGCTTCTCCTAAGAGAAGGGAGACACCTCTTCCACAGGAGAGTGTCAGTCTACTCCCCTCCCCTCCAACAAAGGGAAAGAGGGGAATAAGGTTTAGGAATGTTAATTGGTCTTAGGTACATTTCAGAGGTGTGTTTCCTTTTCCTATGGGGGCACTGTAACTCTAAGGAAGGCAGGGTCACTGGTCACCCTGGAGCCAAGTGTATTAATTCATATCAATACATCATTCTGTATAAACATTCCATCTGTGATAAGGATGAGTGACTATAGCTGAGAAACAGAGGTGGGAGATGGAAGAGAACAAAAATCACAGCAAGTAACAGGCTAAGGACCCTAGGAATTGGCCATTTTGATGGCTCCTCAACAGTTTTTATCCCTTAAGTTGTTGGTCCTCAAGAGCTGTGGCAAGAACATCCTGGTCCTAATGATATACTGGTCCCTTAAGGTGACAAGGTTGTTTAAGAGAGATGGATAAGGCACATACCAAGCTTTAATACTTAATAAGATATGAATCAAGGTGGGAGAGCTCCGGGAAAAAAAACTATATTATCCCTTAATAGTTGTCAGGCCATGAGTTAAGACCCTGGAGTGCACTTGCCTTTTGTCCTGATGGTGCTGTCTATCTCAGCCAGACACTATGAAGTGCAAGATTTTTAAATTTTCAACTATAAATTACTCAGAAATATTCTATTGTTAAAAAAATTCAAATACCACATACAGAAGCCATTGTTGTTAGTTTGCGGCATGTCTTTCCAGAACTTTCTATATGTATTCACATGCATAAATGTACAGCTAAAGAATTTTGTGTTTGTGGGGATTTATTTTTTAGTATAAATCGGATCATGCTGTCAGGTAGGAGTTCAGGGACACCAAGACAACGGAGACAGCGTAAGAAAGAAAGTGCTAGAGACAAAGAGACAAGTCATGTCCTTGTTTACAATAAATCTCATTACCATGACGACTCCCACTACAGGAGGCTTATCACCATGACAACTCCCACCACAGGTTCGAATTTTAAAATGACCTATGGAGGTAAAGTGGGCAGTATTCTAATTAGATTTTCTGAAGTAACCAAAGGGGGCTGTTACGGTTTGGATGTGAGGTGTCCCCCCAAAAAAAGCTCATGTGTGAGACAATGCAAGCAGGTTTAGAGAAGAAATGATTGGGTTGTGAGAGCCTTAACCCAATCAGTGATTTAATCCCCGATAGGGGTTAACTGAGTGGTAACTGAAGACTGGTACAGTGTGGCTGGAGGAGGTGGGACATTGGGGGCATGGCTTTGGGTACATTTTGTATCTGGAGAGTAAAAGATACAAAATCTCTCTCTCTCTCTCTCTCTCTCTCTCTCTCTCTCTCTCTCTCTCTGCTTTGTGATCATCATGTGAGCTGTTTCCCTTGGCCACACTCTTCCACCATGATGTCCTGTTTCACCTTGAGCCCCAAGGAATGGAGCCAGCCACTTTTGGACTGAGACCTCTGAAACCATGAGCCCCTAAATAAACATTTCCTCCTCTACTGTTGTTCTGGTCTGATCTTTCCATCGCAGCAGTGAAAAAGCTGACTAAAACGGGGAAAATTGGAAAATATTCTCATCAGTTATCATAAGGTAACCAGTGAAAGCAAATGGAGTAAGGTCTTCAATCAGGTCCATATAGGAAAAAGAATGCCCCATGCTCAGGATATAAGACCCTAATTTCCCTGACATTGAGGCCTTGAGCCTCTCTTTCTCTCTGCTCAGCCTACTCTGCTCTACCTGAGTGCTATCTTCACCTTCAAAAAATCTGTAATTTGTCTGTTACTTCTGTGTGTCTTGCTCAATTCTTTGTTTGGAACACCAAGGACCAGGACTTCAACTGGACATCCCAATGGTAACAATACAATTCGCTGATTCCTCCTAGAAGAGGAATATACCCTGTTTTGGTCAGCTTTTTCGCTGCTTATGACTAAAGGACCCGGCCAGCACAACTGTGGAGGAAAGTGTTAGGTTGGAAATTTAGGCGACTGTAGGGGGCAGAGCTGAGCAGCTGGAACCAAGGCCAGCCCGCCAAAGGTGACCATCAAGTGGGTTAGAAAATTCCACTGACTCTTCACAACCACCTGTCATTCAGCAGGACCCCCTCCCATCCCAGCCTATAAAAACTCTCGGCAGCCAGGGCCATGTGCGGATTTTCTCCGGGTCCCTAAATGAGCTGTACCCTGGGGGTCTGGGAATTTCGCCGGAGAGCCAAACTCCAATAAAGCTTGCTTTGGTTGCTTTCTGACCAATTTTATTTGGCTGCTAATGGTGACTGCTGAACCCGCCGAGCTTACAGAAAGGTTTATTTGAGGGTTCACAGTTTCAGAAGTCTTAGTCCACAGAAGGTCAGCTCCATTCCTGAGGTGAGGCTGAACTCATGGCAGAGTGTGTGGCAGAGGGAACCAGCTCACCTGAGATCAGGAAGCAGAGAGAGACTCCACTCGCCAATTACAAATATATACCCAAAGTCACACCCTAATTCCCACCTCCCCCAGCCACAGCTCACTCAGTTAATCCCTATCGCGATTAATCACTGATTGGGTTAAGACTCTTACAACCCAATCATTTCTCCTCCTCTGAACCTTGCATTGTCTCACACAATGCAAGGGGGACACTACATCTAAACCATAACATCCCCAACCTGGATCTTCCATGTGATTTCATGAAGCCAAAAATGGAGACTGAAGGCTGAACACGGACAGCATAAGTTTATTTGATGACCAGAGAATAAAAAAGCAGAAGCCCAACTACCAAGTCAGCTTCTCAAGCCTTTAGGGCTGGGAAAGTCATAAATGTAGAACAAATAAATGAGGGGAAGAGATAGGGCTAGAAGGTGAGGGATATTCATGTCTTTTCTAGGATGGGCGGAAATTTTCTGGGAATATGGGTGCCACCTCTTTTCGCTCCTTTTTGGTTCTTTCCTTTTGTTATCATGGTGATTGTACAGTGTCATTCACGGGGGGGGGATCATTTAGCATGCAGATGAATTTAAAAATGGAGCTTTGGATCTGTTACAGGTCATTTAAGTGGCCATCTTGGGTTCAGTCACACAGGACTCTTTGGTCATAGACATCCTGTCCTTAAAAATAAACAAAGTTGTCACCAGAGGAGGATCAAGGAGTTCCTGGAAAGGGGGACCTCAACTCAGGACAAATGAGGTTCTTGAAAACATTACAGAATTGAATTTAAGGATGCATCAGTTAGAGACACAGAGAGATTTATTTATGAAAGCAGAGATACATTCAAGGGAGACTATGGGCTATCTCAAGATGAGAGGCCTTTGGGGACTCTTAAGCTGTTCTTTTAAAGGAAACCTGGTGAGGGATGGGCATGGGAAGATAAATGGGGATGATAACAATCTGGTGATAACAAGATGATTTATGGTGGTATGGAAATTCTCAGGATCGCTTGGTTGATGCCTTCTCCATTATCTGATCAATAGATAATGTCAGCGAAGTACCCTGTATTATAAGTTTTACATCTCCCTCTGCTCAACTCTTCTAAAAATGCATGTGCTAGTGGGCTAATTAACAGTGCATGGACAATTTTCATAAATGGGTGAATTTCCAGTAATTTTAAGATATGAGTTAAGATTTGTAGCTTTCCCAGAAATTTGGGAGTGACAGCCCTGGGAAGGGAACTGACTAGATATAAGGATCTTTAATGTAAGCTTTCTGATTAAAGTTATAGTCACCTTGATCTTTCTTCTGTATCCTACCTGTCTTTTGTTTCTTTTGTATCCTACCTCGGAATTAGGGTTTGGCCAAGAGTTTTACCAGGTTGTTTGATTCTTTTATTGTTTGTTCCATTTGGTTATACATGGCGGCAGACTGCATTTTGATTCACTATACACAAATGGAGCACCACTTTTCATTTCTCTGGTTGTACATGATGTAGAGTCACACCATTCATGTAATCATACATGTACATAGGGTAATGACGTCTGTCTCATTGCACCATCCCCTCCCCTGCCCTCATTTACCTCTACACAATCCAAAGTTCCTCCATTCTTCACTTACCTCCCTCCACACACCCCCCCATTATGTATCTGCCACAACTTATCAGAGAAAACATTTGGCCTTTGTTTTTTGGAGATCGGCTTATCTCACTTAGCATGATATTCTCCAACTCCATCCATTTACCTGCAAATTTACCTGCAAATGCCATATTTTTATTCTTCTTTATGACTGAGTAATATTCTATTGTGTATATATACCACAGTTTCTTAATCCATTCATCTATTGAAGGGCATCTAGATTGTTTCCACAATCTAGCTATTGAGAATTGAGTTGCTACAAACATTGATGTGGCTGTGTCACTATAGTATGCTGGATTTCAAATCTTTTGGGTATAGGTCAAGGAGTGGGGTAGCTGGGTCAAATGGTGGTTCCATTCCAAGTTTCTTAAGGAATCTCCACACTGCTTTCCAGAGTGACTGCACCAATTTGCAATTCCACCAGCAATGAATGAGTATACCATTTTCCCCCTCATCCTTGCCAACACCTATTGTTGCTTGTGTTCTTGATAATACAGGCTGTCTAATTTTTATACTACATAACAATATTGTACCCTATCTTCTCCTTTTTCTTTTGTACCTTGATTTTTTAAAATAATAATAAGACTCCTGTTATCAACAAAACTTTTTTTTTTGTTTTTTTTTTAATTTAATTTTTTTAATTTAATTTTATTTTTTTATTGTAAACAAATGGGATACATGTTGTTTCAACAAAACTTTTTATGTTCAGACATACATATGGAGACACTCCTTTTTAAATTTTTTCTTTTCTTTGCATGGAAGCAGTGCTAGAGATCAATCCAGGGTTTTGCACATGCTAGACAAGCACTCTACCTCTGAGCTATATCCATGACCCTACTTAGTTCTTTTTAACTTCTGCATACTACACCCCAGTGTTTAGAAAACCAAAATAATATTCTTTCATTCTATTGTGACTTAGAATGATGCATTTTGGGCATGCTGAGCAATTTGATCTAAAGGAAACTAAAAGGTTTTAAAAGCAGGCTTGGAACCAAGGTCCGCCTAGATGTGTCTTGCTTCTCCCTCCCCCAAGCACAGGGAGAAGCGTTCCACAAAGTTCCCTATCTGCCAAAATACACACTTGCCAAAGAAGAAACAATTACCTCTAGTCCCTTCCCTGAGCTTTCATTAACTAAATTCAAATTACAGGATGAAAAAATTGAAACCTGCCAACACACGTGGACAGACTTTTGTCACACACCCTTGTCCTCTATTTTGGCCCTAGAAAATAATTTACGATCTATTTTCTGTTCCTTGGGCAAAACAGATTTGGTTCCAGGCCATGGCACATTCTCCAAGCCCACTGAGTCCCCCTAAACATCACCTATGATGCCCCTAACATCCTCCATTCCCCCTCTTTCCTGTGGCAAAGGGGGATATAGTTTCTGAGTCATGTTGGGCTAGTGGATAATCACACTGCTGTGATTTCCCCTCATACTCTGATTTTTCCCCCCTTTTGTATGTCAATAAACTTCCTGTATGCCTTTTCTCCTATTTAATCTGTCCTTTGTCAATTCATTCCAGTGAACTTTCAGAGGGCAAAGGCAAAATTTCCCTTAAATCTTACATTTCCTTCCCTAAATTTAGAATCCATAAAGAAATAAAACAGTGGAGGCAGACAGAGTCAATAGAAGAAAAGGGGAAAAATGGAGGCAGACAAATTAAAAAGGGGAAAAATAACTATGTCTGGGTTGTTAACAAACTAATTAGAAAAAGTGACCTAAATGTTCATCAAGAAGAAATTGCGAGAGGATCCAAAATGGCAGACTAGAGGATGACTGCATCTCCCGTCGCTCCAGAACTCAGGATTCAAGAAGGGGAGATATTGAGAGACTCCCACCAACATAGAGCCACGTGGTGAGTCTCTCCCACCAGGTGAAGCTCGGCCAGGCGGCAGGCCCGGACAGGGGCAGCTTCTTGGAGCAGGGCAGCGAGAGTCTTCCCCAAGCAGCCCTGCTCTCTCCCGCGGCAGACTCAATCCACAGCCAGATTCTAGGAGCATGTCCACCCAGTGAGAGCTTTTCCCGCACAGAACAAACCCCAAGCCCCATACCCAGCGACGGGTCCCGGCCTGCAGGCAGCTTCTGGAACCAGGGCAGGGCAGCCAGAGACTTCCCCAAGCACCCCTGCTCCCTCCCACGGCAGGCCCGGTCGACAGCCAGGTTCTCAGAGCAGGCCCACCCAGTGAGAGCTTTCACACACAGAGCTAACTCCAAGCCGGGACCCAGCATCCGGCCCCAGCCCACAGGTGGCTTCTGGGACCAGGGCAGGGCAGCGAGAGACTTCCCCAAGCAGCCCTGCTATCTCCAGCGGCAGGCGGGGTCCACAGCCAGTTTCTTGGAACAGACCCGCCCATTGAGAGCTTTTCCACACAGAGCCAACCCCAAGCCCTGAACCCAGCAGCAGGCCTCGGCCCGCAGGCGGCTTCTGAGACCAAGGCTGGACAGGGAGAGGCTTTCCCCGAGCAGCCTGGCTCCCTCAGGCGGGGGCAGGCCCTGTCTAGAGCCAGCTTCTAGGAGCAGGACCACCCAGTGAGAGGATTTCCATGCAGAACCAGCCCCAAGCCCTGGACCCAGTAGCGGGCTAGGGGCAGCTTTCTTCGGAAGCACTGCATTATCAAGTTCCTCCAAGACTTCAGGCTAATGAAGGCTGGGAGGTGATATACTGGAAATCCACAGGGACACTATAAGCCAATAGAGGAAATCTGCAATATCTCAGAGTCCCACTGATATCTGACCAATATGAGAAAACAAGGGAAGAAAATGTCCCAAACAAACCTAGATACTATATCAATAAAACCCAATGATAGCACAGCAGAAGAAATGTCAGAAAGGGAATTCAGAATGTACATAATTAAAACAATCAGAGAAGCAAATGAGGAGATGAAAGAGCAAATGCAGGCATTGAAGGAGGAGATGAAAGAGCAAATGCAGGCATTAAATGATTGCACCAATCAACAGTTAAAAGACCAAATATGGGAAGCAAGAGATCATTTCAATAAAGAGTTAGAGATACTGAAAAAAAACAAACTGAAATACTTGAAATGAAGGAAACAATAAACCAAGTTAAAAACTCCATAGAAAGCATAACCAATAGGATAGAACACCTGGAACACAGAACCTCAGACACTGAAAACAAAATACTTAATCTTAAAAACAAAGTTGACCAAACAGAGAAGATGATAAGAAATCATGAACAGAATCTACAAGAATTGTGGAATATCATGAAAAGGCCAAATATAAGAATGATTGGGATTGAGGAAGGCTCAGAGAAACAAACCAAAGGAATGAACAACCTATTCAATGAAATAATTCAGAAAACTTCCCAGATCTGAAGAATGAAATGGAAAACCAGGTACAAGAGGCTTATAGGACTCCAAAATTACAAAATTACAACAGACCCACACCAACGCACATTATTATGAAAATACCTAACATACAAAATAAAGACAGAATTTTAAAGGCCCTGAGAGAAAAGAATCAAATTACATTCAGGGGGAAACAAATAAGAATATCAGCAGATTTTTCAATCCAGACCCTAAAACCTAGAAAGGCCTGGAACAACATTTACAAAGCCCTGAAAGAAAACAGATGCCAACCAAGAATCTTATACCCAGAAAAACTTACTTTCAGATTTGATGACAAAATAAGATCCTTCCATGATAAATAAAAGCTAAAGGAATTTACAAAAAGAAAGCCAGCATTACAGAACATTCTCAGCAAAATATTCCATGAGGAAGAGATGAAAAACAACGATGCAAATCAGCAACGGGAGGAACTAGCCTAAAGGAATAGCCAAATAAAGGAGAAACCAAATCATGTCAAAAAACAAAAATGAGTCAAATGACTGGGAATACAAATCATATCACAATAATAACCCTGAACGTTAATGGCCTGAACTCATCAATCAAAAGACATAGACTGGCAGATTGGATTAAAAAGAAAAATCCAACAATATGCTGCCTGCAAGAGACTCATCTCATACAAAGAGATACCCATAGACTAAAGGTGAAAGGATGGGAAAAAACATACCATGCACACGGACACAGCAAAAAAGCTGGAGTATCCATCCTCATTTCAGATAATGTGGACTTCAATTCAAAACTAGTCAGAAGGGATAAAGAAGGACATTACATACTGCTTAAGGGAAGCATAAATCAGCAAGACATAACAATCATAAATATCTATGCCCCGAACATTGGCTCATCCATGTACGTCAAACAAATCCTTCTCAATTCCAGAAATCAAATAGACCACAACACAAGAATACTAGGCGATTTTAACACACCTCTCTCACCACTGGATAGATCGTCCAAACAAAAATTGAATAAAGAAACCATAGATCTCAATAACACAATCAACAATTTAGACTTAACCGACATATACAGAATATACCATCCAACCAAGAGCGAATACACTTTCTTCTCAGCAGCACATGGATCCTTCTCTAAAATAGACCATATTTTATGCCACAAAGCTACTGTTAGCAAATACAAGAAGATAGAGATACTACCTTGTACTCTATCAGATCATAATGGATTGAAATTAGAAATAAATGACAGAATAAAAAACAGAAACTTCTCCAATACCTGGAGACTAAATAATACACTATTATATGATGAATGGATAACAGAAGACATCAGGAGGGAAATAAAAAAATTCTTAGAAGTAAACGAGAACAAAGACACATCATATCAAAATCTCTGGGACACTATGAAAGCAGTACTTAGAGGAAGATTTATTTCATGGGGTGCATTCAAAAAAAGAAGTAGAAATCAACAAATAAACGAGTTAACACTACAGCTCAAAGCACTAGAAAAAGAAGAGCAGACCAATACCAAAAGTAGTAGAAGACAGGAAATAGTTAAAATCAGAGCCGAAATCAACGAAATCGAAACAAAAGAAACAATTGGAAAAATTAACAAAATAAATAGTTGGTTCTTTGAAAAAATAAATAAAATTGATAAACCCTTAGCCACACTAACAAAGAGAAAGAGGGAGAAAACTCAAATTACTAAAATTCGGAATGAACAAGGAAACATCACAACAGACACGAGTGAAATACAAAACATAATTAGAAGCTATTTCGAAAATCTATACTCCAACAAAACAGAAAACCTCGAAGACATCAACAAATTTCTAGAGACATATGAACTACCTAAACTGAACGAGGAGGACATACACAACTTAAATAAACCAATTTCAAGCAATGAAATAGAAGAGGTCATCAAAAGCCTACCAACAAAGAAAAGTCCAGGACCAGATGGGTTCTCAGCCGAGTTCTACAAAACCTTTAAAGAAGAGCTCATTCCAATACTTTTCAAACTATTCCATGAAATAGAAGAGGAGGGAACCCTCCCAAACTCGTTCTATGAAGCCAATATCACCCTGATACCTAAACCAGACAGAGACACATCGAGGAAAGAAAATTTCAGACCAATATCCTTAATGAATATCAATGCAAAAATTCTCAACAAAATTTTAGCAAATCGCATACAAATATATATTAAAAAGATAGTGCACCACGATCAAGTGGGTTTTATCCCAGGATGCAAGGTTGGTTCAACATTCGGAAATCAATAAATGTCATTCACCATATCAACAGACTTAAAGTTAAGAATCACATGATTATTTCAATAGATGCAGAAAAAGCATTTGATAAAATACAGCATCCCTTCATGCTCAAAACACTAGAAAAAATTGGGGTAGTGGGAACATTCCTAAACATTATAAAGGCAATCTACGCTAAGCCCATGGCTAATATCATTCTAAATGGTGAAAAACTGAAAGCGTTCCCCCTAAAAACTGGAACAAGGCAGGGATGCCCTCTTTCACCGCTTCTATTCAACATTGTCCTTGAGACTCTAGCCAGAGCAATCAGACAAACCAAAGAAATTAAAGGGATACGAATAGGAAAAGAAGAACTCAAACTATCCCTGTTCGCTGATGACATGATTATATATTTAGAGGAACCTGGAAATTCCACCAGAAAACTTTTAGAACTCATAAGTGAATTCAATAAAGTAGCAGGTTACAAGATCAATGCTCATAAATCCAATGCATTTTTATACATAAGTGATGAATCTTCAGAAAGAGAAATTAGGAAAACTACCCCATTCACAATAGCATCGAAAAAAATAAAATACTTGGGAATCAATCTCACAAAAGAGGTGAAAGACCTCTACAATGAGAACTACAGAACACTAAAGAAAGAAATTAAAGAAAACCTTAGAAGATGGAAAGATCTCCCATGTTCCTGGATAGGCAGAATTAATATCGTCAAAATGGCTATACTACCTAAAGTGCTATACAGATTCAATGCAATTCCAATTAAAATCCCAATGATGTACCTTGCAGAAATAGAGCAAGCAATTATGAAATTCATCTGGAAGAATAAAAAACCTAGAATAGCTAAAGCAATCCTCAGTAGCAAGAGCGAAGCAGGGGGTATTGCAATACCAGATCTTCAACTCTACTACAAAGCAATAGTAACAAAAACGGCATGGTATTGGTACCAAAATAGACAGGTAGATCAATGGTACAGAATAGAGGACATGGACACAAACCCAAATAAATACAATTTTCTCATACTAGACAAAGGTTCCAACAATATGCAATGGAGAAAAGATAGCCTCTTCAACAAATGGTGCTGGGAAAACTGGAAAACCATATGCAACAGAATGAAATTAAACCCCTCACACCCTACACAAAACTCAACTCAAAATGGATCAAGGACCTCGGAATCAGACCAGAGACCCTGCATCTTATAGAAGAAAAAGTAGGTCCAAATCTTCAACTTGTTGGCTCAGGATCAGATTTCCTTAACAGGACTCCCATAGCACAAGAAATAAAAGCAAGAATCAACAACTGGGATAGATTCAAACTAAAAAGCTTTCTCTCAGCAAAGGAAACTATCAGAAATGTGAAGAGAGAGCCTACAGAGTGGGAGAATATCTTTGCCAACCATACCTCAGATAGAGCGCTAATTTCCAGAATCTATAAAGAACTCAAAAAACTCTACACGAAGAATACAAATAATCCAATCAACAAATGGGCTAAGGAAATGAACAGACACTTCACAGAAGAAGATGTACAAGTAATCAACAGATATATGAAAAAATGTTCAACATCCCTAGTAATAAGGGAAATGCAAATCAAAACTACCCTAAGATTTCATCTCACCCCAATTAGAATGGCGATTATCAAGAATACAAGCAACAATAGGTGTTGGCAAGGATGTGGTGAAAAAGGAACACTCATACATTGCTGGTGGGGTTGCAAATTAGTGCAGCCACTCTGGAAAGCAGTGTGGAGATTCCTCAGAAAGCTTGGAATGGAAACACCATTTGACCCAGCTATCCCACTCCTTGGCCTATACCCAAAGGACTTAAAATCAGCATACTACAGAGATACAGCCACATCAATGTTCATTGCTGCTCAATTCACCATAGCCAGATTGTGGAACCAACCTAGATGCCCTTCAGTTGATGAATGGATAAAGAAACTGTGGCATATTTATACAATGGAATATTACTCCGCAATGAAGAATGATAAAATTATGGCATTTGTAGGCAAATGGTCGAAATTGGAGAATATCATGCTAAGTGAGATAAACCAATCTCAAAAAACTAAAGGACGAATGATCTTGCTGATAAGCGGATGAGGACATATAATGGGGGGTGGGAGGGGCTAGCATTAGGTTTAGGGTTAGGTTTAGAGTTAGGCTAAGGAGAGCGGCAAGAATGAAGGAAAGAAGGACTGTGTAGAGGGAAAAGAGGGGTGGGAGGGGTGGGGGGAGGGGAAAAATAAAATAAACATCATTACCCTATGTAAATGTAAACAAATAAAAAATTAAAAAAAAAATAAATAAATAAAAAAAAAAAGCCTACCAACAAAGAAAAGTCCGGAACCAGATGGGTTCTCAGCCGAGTTCTACAAAACCTTTAAAGAAGAGTTCATTTCAGTACTCCTCAAAGTATTCCATGAAATAGAAGAGGAGGGAACCCTCCCAAACTCATTCTATGAAGCCAATATCACCCTGATACCTAAACCAGACAGAGACACATCGAGGAAAGAAAATTTCAGACCAATATCCTTAATGAACATCGATGCAAAAATTCTCAACAAAATTTTAGCAAATCGCATACAAAAATATATTAAAAAGATAGTGCACCATGATCAAGTGGGTTTTATCCCAGGGATGCAAGGTTGGTTCAACATCCGGAAATCAATATCATTCTAAAAGGTGAAAAACTGAAAGCATTCCCCCTAAAAACTGGAACAAGGCAGGGATGCCCTCTTTCACCACTTCTATTCAACATCGTCCTTGAGACTCTAGCCAGAGCAATTAGACAAACCAAAGAAATTAAAGGGATACGAATTGGAAAAGAACTCAAACTATCTCTGTTCACTGATGACATGATTATATATTTAGAGGAACCTGGAAATTCCACCAGAAAACTTTTAGAACTCATAAGTGAATTCAGTAACAAGATCAATGCTCATAAATCCAATGCATTTTTATACATAAGTGATGAATCTTCAGAAAGAGAAATTAGGAAAACTACCGCATTCACAATAGCATCGAAAAAAATAAAATACTTGGGAATCAATCTCACAAAAGAGGTGAAAGACCTCTACAATGAGAACTACAGAACACTAAAGAAGGAAATTAAAGAAAACCTTAGAAGATGGAAAGATCTCCCATGTTCCTGGATAGGCAGAATTAATATTGTCAAAATGGCCATCCTACCTAAAGTGCTATACAGATTCAATGCAATTCCAATTAAAATCCCAATGATGTACCTTGCAGAAATAGAGCAAGCAATTATGAAATTCATCTGGAAGAATAAAAAACCCAGAATAGCCAAAGCAATCCTCAGTAGCAAGAGCGAAGCAGGGAGTATTGCAATACCAGATCTTCAACTCTACTACAAAGCAATAGTAACAAAAATGGCATGGTATTGGTACCAAAATAGACAGGTAGATCAATGGTACAGAATAGAGGACATGGACACAAACCCAAATAAATACAATTTTCTCATACTAGACAAAGGGGCCAAAAATATGCAATGGAGAAAAGATAACCTCTTCAACAAATGGTGCTGGGAAAACTGGAAATCCATATGCAACAGAATGAAATTAAACCCCTATCTCTCACCCTACACAAAACTCAACTCAAAATGGATCAAGGACCTCGGAATCAGACCAGAGACCCTGCATCTTATAGAAGAAAAAGTAGGTCCAAATCTTCAACTTGTTGACTTAGGATCAGACTTCCTTAACAGGACTCCCATAGCACAAGAAATAAAAGCAAGAATCAACAACTGGGATAGATTCAAACTAAAAAGCTTTCTCTCAGCAAAGGAAACTATCAGTAATGTGAAGAGAGAGCCTACAGAGTGGGAGAATATCTTTGCCACTCATACTTCAGATAGAGCGCTAATTTCCAGAATCTATAAAGAACTCAAAAAACTCTACACGAAGAATACAAATAATCCAATCAACAAATGGGCTAAGGAAATGAACAGACACTTCACAGAAGAAGATGTACAAGCAATCAACAGATATATGAAAAAATGTTCAACATCTCTAGTAATAAGAGAAATGCAAATCAAAACTACCCTAAGATTCCATCTCACCCCAATTAGAATGGTGATTATCAAGAACACAAGCAACAATAGGTGTTGGCGAGGATGTGGGGCAAAAGGTACACTCATACATTGCTGGTGGGGCTGCAAATTAGTACAGCCACTCTGGAAAGCAGTATGGAGATTCCTTAGAAAGTTTGGAATGGACCCACCATTTGACCCAGCTATCCCACTCCTTGGCCTATACCCAAAGGACTTAAAATCAGCATACTACAGAGATACAGCCACATCAATGTTCATAGCTGCTCAATTCACAATAGCCAGATTATGGAACCAACCTAGATGCCCTTCAGTTGATGAATGGACAAAGAAACTGTGGCATATATATACAATGGAATATTACTCCACCATGAAGAATGATAAAATTATGGCATTTGCAGGCAAATGGATGAAATTGGAGAATATCATGCTAAGTGAGATAAGCCAATCT
This sequence comes from Sciurus carolinensis, assembly GCF_902686445.1. NCBI lineage: Eukaryota > Metazoa > Chordata > Mammalia > Rodentia > Sciuridae > Sciurus > Sciurus carolinensis. The sequence continues at coordinate 28,032,291 of NC_062218.1, read as the reverse complement.
CAAAAAACCAAAGGACGAATGATCTCGCTGATAAGAGATGATGACACATAATGGGGTGTGGTAGGGGTTAGTATTAGGTCTAGGGATAGGGTTAGGGAGGGTGGCAAGAATGGAGGAAGGAAGGACTGTATAGAGGGAAAAGAGGGGTGGGAGGGGTGGGGGAAAGGGGAAAAAATAACAGAATGAATCAATCAACATTACCCTATGTAAATTTATGATTACACAAATGGTATGCCTTTACTCCACGTACAAATAGAGAAACAACATGTATCCCATTCGTTTACAATTAAAAAAAAAAAAAAAAACCAAAAAAAAAGAAAAAGAAGAAGTTGCTTGCCCCTGAATGAACACAGACTTACCTGTTGGGCCACAGGCACTCCTAGACATCCTCTCCCCAGGAACAGGTTGCTGACAAGCAGGCACAGGCTAAAACACCCGCAAGCAGACACAAATGGGCTTGGAAGGTGGCAGGAAAAGAGTTAAGCCAGCGCGACCAGTCCCTTGTGCCTCACTCAACCTTCAGGCAGACCCGTCTTCTTTACACAGGGATCAATGAATGGGTAAGGAGTGAAAAGAGGATAGGAACGTTCTAGACTCCAACCAAGGCCAGGAAAATGAAGATTCCCTTAAACATTTTCCTAATCTTTTTTCTTATGGCCCTTTTTAATACCCCCTCTTCCCATTCGCAAAGAGATCAGGCTTTTATCAGAATATTCCTGACTCTGCTGGATGTGGTGGCACATGCCTGTAATCACAGTGATTCAAAAGGCTGAGACAGGAAGAGTACAAGTTCAATGCCAGCCTGGGCAACTTAGGAAGACCCTGCCTCAAAATTAACAAAATAAAAAATAATAGGGAGAGGACCGGGGATGTAGCTCCATGGTAGAACACCTCTGGGTTCAATTCCCAGTACCACACACACACACCAAAAAAAAAAAAAGGTTAAAAAAGAATATTCCTGGCTCAGCTGGCTCAGTTCTTCATCAGTCTACTCTTTCAGTACTATCTACTGCTCTTTGGGTTTGTTTGTTTGTTTGTTAATTTGGGGGGAGTAGTTGGAGATTTATTTATTTTTATGTGGTGCTAAGGATCAAACCCAGTGCCTCACACATGCTAGGCAAGCACTCTACCACCGAGTTATGTCTCTAGCACCTCTATTGTTGTTTTGTAGATCTGTCTCATGGATTGTTTATATTTTGACCTCAGAATGCTCTAATATAGGTCATGATGATTCATTAGCTTCTAAACCATGATATTGCTCATTAAGGTTTGGTCTGCAATATCCCCCAAAAGTTCATGTGTTGAAGCCTTGGTTCCCAAGGCAGCGATGTTTAGAGGTGGGGCTTTGGGAAGTGATTGGGTCATGAGGCTCTGACTTCATCAATAGATTAATCCATTGATGGGTTCATAATTGAATGGACTTTGGAGGTGGTAAAACTGTAGGAGGTCTAGTTAGAAGAAGTAGGTCACTGGGGGTACTCCCTAGAAGGGTATATCTTGTGCCTTGTCCCTTTCCCCCAACCCTCTACTTCCTGGCCACCATGAGGTAGGCAGCTTTGCTCTGCCACACCCTCCCTCCCATGATGTTCTGCCTTGTTCTACCTCACCACACACCCACAGCAACGGGGCCAAGCAGTTATGGACTGAAACTTCTGAAACTGTGAGCAAAAAAACTTTCCTTCTGTAAGTAGATTTTCTCAGGTATTTTGTCACAGCAACAGAAAGAAGAGTAGTGCATTGCTTAAGCCAAAAAAGTTCCCCACATTCTGTTTTCCATTGAAAGAATGTTCCATCACATCATTCAGTGTAACATGCTAATTGTTATACAGTAAAATAAAATGACAACAAAAATATGTATCTTTCAAATTTGCAATAATTAAAGTCTGCATATGGAAAACCCACAGCTAACATCATACTCAGTGATAAAAGCTTGAAAGTTTTTCCTCTAAGATCCCGAACAAGACAAAGATGTGTCTTTTTGTCTATTCAACAGTACTAGAAAGGCCTTGCCAGAATATTTAGGCAGGAAAAAAAATTAATGGCATTCAAACTGGAAAGAACCAAGGTATCTATTCACAGATGACATGATCTTATATGTAGAAAGCTCTAAGAGTCCACCAAAATAACTGTTAGAATAAATGAATTCAAAGATGCAGGCTACAAAATCAACACACAACATCAATTGTATATCTATACATTAACAAAAAACAATACAGATGGATCATTTGTGATCCAGGAATCATCTTGGGACTGCAGCGTGGCGGAGCCTATGGAAACTAAAGCCCAGATTTGTGAGGTACTGAAACCTTCAGGGACACTATAAGTCTACAGGGTAGAAACTGTACTGCCTCAGATCTACGTGACTAGATGGGAAGAAACACAAACAACATGAAGAAAACAAGGGAATAAAGCACTCCAAACAAACCAGGATGTTTCAATTATAGAATCCATTGACAACACAGTAGAAGAAATGGCAGAGAAGGAGTTCAGAATTTACTTAGTAAAACTGCTCCATGACTTAAAGGAGAATATAAGGAGTGAAATCAGAGATATGTGTCAGGAGGTGAAGGATCACTTAAATAAAAAGATGAAGATCCTGAAAAGAAATCCTTGAAATGAAGGAATCAATAAACCAAAATAAAAATTCAATGGAAAGTAGCACCAACAAAGGAGACCACTTGGAAGACAGAACCTCAGGCAATGAAGACAAAATATATGAATCTTGAAAATAAAGAAGAAGATGATAAAGTGCGAGACGTTCCCTCACCCAGACACAATGCCCCACAGCAGCTACTGAAGCCACTGAGTGGAGCTACTGTGACTACTTCTGGGCTGATAAGAAAGACCCTCAAGGCAATGGCACCATGGAGGTTTGAACTGCTCCTCCAAAAGTAACTGAAAGGCAAACAAATGCAGAAAGAAATGTCTGAATTCATCCAAGAGAGGATAAAGATTAAAGAATATGAGAAGAACTTGGCTAAGCTCTCTCGGAACTCATTGGCAGCACAGGAGGAAGGCTCCCTGGGAGACGCATGGGCTCAGGTGAAGAAGAGTCTGGCAGATGAAGCAGAAGTGCATCTCAAGTTCTCTGCCAAGCCTCACAGCAAGGTAGAGAAGCCCCTAATGAACTTTTGTGAGAACTTCAAGAAAGGCATGAAAAAGGTGACCACCATATCGCTGACCTCTGCAAGCAACTCGCCAGCTGTATGCATGGGTGGAGAAGGCCCGGAAAGCCCTCACAGAGCGGCAGAGAGACCTGGAGATGAAGACCCAGCAGCTGGAGATCAAACTGAGCAACAAGACAGAGGAGGACATCAAGAAGGCACAGAGGAAGTCCACACAGGCTGGCGATGACCTCATGCGCTGTTTGGACCTCTACAACCAGGCCCAGTCCAAGTGGTTTGAAGAGATGGTGACCACCACTTGGAGATGGAGCGGCTGGAAGTGGAGAGGGTGGAGGTGATCCAGCAACATTTGTGCCAGTGCACACAGCTGTGGCACCAGATGGACATGTTCGACCACAGCACAGTTGAGCCTGTGGACCAACTGCTTTGAAAAGTGGACCCGGCCAAAGACAGAGAGCTGTGGATCAGAGAGCACAAAACAGGCAACATTCACCCTGTGGACATGGAGATCTAGACACGCCTGTGTGGCCCCCGGGGTCCTGCCCAGGAGAGGGGCTGGGTGTCCCCCGGAGAGGAGATGGTGGCTCCCACTGGGTGAAGCTGCCCTCCCACCCACTCTCCTGACCACTGAGGAGAGAGGAGAGAACTGGTAATTCCAGAAGGGTGATCTGGATGGCCCAACTGGGGATCCCAAACATTCTCAGGCCAAGAAGACAGACCTGCAACCCTGCTTGCCTCTAAGACTGAAGCCCCCTAGTCCCTAGGCCGTGCTTGTTGCTCTGAGAACAAACAGAGGCTGGAACTTCGTGGTCCCTGCTAAGGTCCATAGGGGTGACCATCACACACTTGTGCCCTTGGATGCCCCAAGGCCCATCCTCCAGCTGGTCCCTTTATCTCTGGGACTTTGGAAGATCAGGGGAGGGCCGCCTCTGCCTCCAAGCCAATGTCAGGATCAGAATCATAGATAGAAGGCACCATCAGTTCAGCCTGCATCTAGAATCCCGTACAGCCCTCTATTTTTCTCATTGCATTCTGAGAATCCAAATCTGGCTTTTCTTGGTCATTTTTCATCCCCATGAGTCTGGGGAAGGCCTGTTTTCTGTCTTCCCAGACCAACCCTGCCTGGAGAGGTCAGGATAGAACTACCTCATTCTGTAAATTAGCTCCAAGTCTGAGCATTGAATCATGGTTCCTATCAGACCAGGCATGATCTCTGAAGTCTCTGGAAATCCCAATCCATCCATTCCTCAGCTGCTTACTCAAGGCAGTCCCCATTCCCACCTTGCCACCCCTGCCCAGTGTCACTGAAGCCAGAACTGGGGACAGGCAGTCAGTGTAGAAATAGGGGATCAGGTCAAATAGGGGAAATGGAGGACATGAAAGCCATCTGCCTCTGGAAGTTGGAGACTGTCCCTGGGAGAGTGGAATGTCAAGGTCTCCGGAGTCCATTGATTACCAGATTTACCTGTGCTTGTCAGGGACTACAGGCAGGGAGCTGCTACTTAATGCCCCCTGGGCCCTTGCCTGGCTGAATCACTTTGGCCCTCCCCCTGCCCATTCACTTCTCACTTTTATGCATCTCACCTGCAAAACCAGGCCTAGTCACATAGGCAGGAAGGAGAGATAAGCTGGGAGAGAACTGGAGAACAAAAGAGACCTTAACCTATAATAGATGTAGGGCGTGCTCACTTCTTGGGATTCTAGAACATCAGCCATGGCCCCCTTCTCCCCCTTGGGAGAAGTCTGTATTATTACTACTTTTAAATAAAACCTGCTTAATATGCTTGCCTTGGTGCGCTTCTCTAGTGTTCAAACTTCAACATTAGAGGGAACAGAATTCATCACCTGTAAACGGCGGTATCATCACTAGAGGGAGCTTTCCAAAGTTCTCAGCCAACAAGACCTCCTTCAGCTCTGTGCATGTCCAGAGGCTTTGAGGGATGAAGATGAACCAGCTCACCTCAGAAAGCAGATAGGGTCTATCTACCATAGTGTCCTGTCCAACACTGGGCTACCCCGACCAACACTCTCTCGGGCTGCCCACAATGGGCTTAATGGGGCTAAGTCAGTCCCAAATGGGAGACAGGTTAAGGCAGGTCTTTGTCATCCCCCATACGGTTCCATCTGCTTATGCATGATAGAGTTTGGACTGCTGTCTCTTTTATGGGCATTGCAGACTCTCATGGCCATAGGAGTTCCTTGCTATCCAGGCATGTCCTGTCACCTGGGCCCCCAGCTCCTCTGAACTTTCCAGAGTCCAGTACTAAACCCTCACTTGGTGCCAGAACCTCCTTTCCCTCTGTCCATCTTCCCTGGAGAAGACCAGGCCAAATGTGACTCAGGAAGCTTTTCAACACTGCCACTGGGTTCAACCTGTCACTTCCTACTATCACTACTACAGCAAACATGATATCCACCAAATTAACCTAGAGAATCAACCTGAGGGGACTGGGAGAAAAAATTGACACAGTGGACAAGGAATAGATTCTAGTCGGAAACCCATGCTCTGAGAGTCTATCTTTCTTCATCTTTCCCATCAATGGCTTTGGACTTGACCCTTACATCTCCCATGGAGGCAAAATTCTACAGGCACAATTCACTGATCTTTCCCTCAGTTTTACGTGCTAATAATGGATGACATTAAACTTGAATCTTTTGGCATCTCTTCCATTAAATCGGAATTGCTTTCTCATAGTTTATATTAGAAAGATGTCCAATATACTAAATAAAGCAAATCAAAAAAATAAATAAACAATATAAACATGAGATTGATAAAACAATTCATTTCACAATAGCATTAAAAAAACATAGGAATAAGTTTAATCAATGAGAGCCAAGACTTGTATATTCAAAACTGTATAATATTGCTGAAACATTTAAACACAAAACTAAACAGGAGAAGATTCTGTGTTCATGGATTGGAAGACCTACTATTGTTAAAACATCAGTACTACCCAAAGTAATTTACAGATTCAGTGCAAATCTCTGGCAAAAATCTCAATGATGTTTTTACAGAAATATAAAAACACATTCTAAAATTCCTATCTCAAACCCAAATAGCCAAAACAATCTCTAAGAAGAACAAAGTTGGAGGTCTCACATTTCCTGATTTCAATACTTAGTACAGAACTACAGTAATCAAGAGTGTTCAACTGGCATAAACACAGATATACAGACCAATGGAATAGAATAGAGAACCCAGAAATAAACTAAAAATCCTAGGATACCTGATCAAATGTTTTTCCACAAAAGTGCCAAGATCGTTCCAATTGGAAAGGGACAGTCATCTTGTCAAATTTTGCTGGAAAAACTGGGCATCCACATACAAAGGAACGAATTTGAACCCTTACCTAACACCTTCTAAAAAAATTAACCCAAGGGCTGGGGAGATAGCTCAGCTGGTAGAGTGCTTGCCTTGCAAGCACAAGGCCCTGAGTTCGATCCCCAGTACCGCAAAATAAAAAAAAAAAAAATTAAAAAAAAAATTAAATCAAAATGGATCAAAGCCCTAAATATAAAAAGTGAAACTATAAAAATCTTAATAGAAAGCATAGGGGGAAAGCTTAATGGCATTGAATTTCTCCAAAATGTCTTGGTTATGACAATAGAAGCACAGGCAACAAAAGCAAAAATAGACAAATGGGACTATGTCAAAATTTAAAACTTCTGTCCATCAAAGAAATAATCAAGAGTAAAAAGGCAGCCCATGAAATGCAAGAAAATATTTTCCAGTCATATATCTGATTAGTGTATCCACGTAATATGAAGAAATCCTACAACTCAACAACAAAAACAAACAACCCAATTAAAAATGAGTAGAAGATTTGAATGGATATTATTCCTAAAGAGATACACAAATATCAATTAATACTTGAAAAGATGATCAATGTCACTAATCCTTAGGGAAACGCAAATCAAAACCACTATAAAATACCATCTCACACCCATTAGGATGACTTTTATTAAAAAAAAAAAGAGAGAGAAAATAAATTCTATCAAGGATGTGGGAGAAATTAGAACCCTGTGCATTGATGGTAGGAACTTAAAATGTTACTGCATCTATGGAAAACAGTATGGGGCTCTTCAAAAATATTAAAATTGAACTGTCATGTAATGCAGCAATTTCACTTCTGGGTATGTACTCCAAAGAATTGAAAGCAGGGTCTTGAATAGACTTTTGTACATTCACGTTCATAGCAGCATTGTTCACAGCGGCCAAAATGTAGAAATAAGCCTCATGTTTATCAGCAGATGAATAAATAAACAAAATGAGGTTTATACACACAACAGTCTATTCAACCCATAAAGGAAGGAAATCGCGACACATTCACTACGTGGACGAGTCTGAAGACATTGTGACAAGAAGCCAGGCACTAATTGACAAATGCTGCATGTGTCCACTTACATGAGGCCCTTGGAATAGTCCCCATCATAAAGACAAAAGGCAGCATGGTGACTGACAGAGACTAGGAGGAAGAAAAGGGAAATGAGGAGTTACTGCACCAAATTTCAGTTTAGAATGATGATTCTACAGATGGATGATAGAACAATATGAATGGACTTAATGTCACCAACCTTTAAAACACTGAAGATGATTATCCATTCATCTATCTCTAAGTCGTAGGTGTGCTTCCACATTTTGACAATTGTAAATAATTTTTAATGATTAAAATAATAAATTTCTATTGTGAGTATTTTGACACAATTTTTTGAAAATCAGGAAAATAACCAGGCATAGTGGCACACACCTGTAACCCCAATAACTTGCGGGTCTGAGGCTGGAGGATCGCTAGTTCAATGCCAGTCTCAGCAACTTTGCAAGACCCTCAGCAACACAGTGAGATCCTGTCTTAAAATGAAAAATAGAAAGGGCTGGAGATGTGACTCAGTGGTAAAGTGCCCTCTGGGTTCAAGCTTCAGTACCAAAAAAAAACCAAAAAATCAGTAAAGTAAACCTTCACATAACCAAAACATTATTAACTGAATGTCATTTGCTATCCATGTAAATGGGTATTACCTGACCCTGAAGGAACATGCCTGATATAGGTATAAAATTTGGTCCATCTTAGTCTATTTTGTGCTGCTGTAACAGAATGCCACAAACCCGGTAATTTACAATGAACAGAAACTTATTGGCTCATGGTTTTGAAGACTAGGAAGTTCAAGATTCAGGGTCGGCATCTAGCAAAGGCCTTCTTGCTCTCTCATTACATGGCAGAATGCAGAAGGGCTAGAGAGAGCAAGGTGTAGGGGAGCCTTATAAAAGTTCCCTTTAATAGGAATTCACTCCCATGATAATTGCATTTCTCACTCGTGAAGGCAGAACCCTGGTGACCTAAAGGTCCCACTGCCCAGCACCTCCATGTTGGGGATCAAGTTTCCAACACATTCAAACTATGGTAGACTCCAAGGAGAGACCTAGGGACAAGGAAAATTAAAGGCAAACCAGATGGAATAATAATAAGCGAAGTCTAGACTTTGTTAATTGTTTTGAATAGAGAATAACTGCTATGGTTTGGATATAGTTCGAGTGTTTTCCCCAAAGCTTCATATGCCGGAGGCCTGATCTCAGTGTGATGATGTTGAGAGATGGTGGAACTTGTAACAGGTGGGGCCTAATGGGAGGTAATTAGGCCATTGGAGGGATCACTCTCTGAAGAGATTAATGTAGTTCTTATGGGATCCTGGTTGGTTCCCACAAGAGTGAGCTATAATCAGAGTAAGCATGGCACCTGAATCTCTCTCTGGCTTTCCGTTTGATCTCTTCTGCATGTGCTCCCAGAAATGTGATAACATCTATCATAAGGTCCTCACCAGAGTCAAAATAATGCAGTGTCACACTCTTGAATCTCCAGAACTGTGTGCTAAATAAACCGTTTTTCTTTATAAAATATTCAGCCTCTGCTATTTTTGGTATAGTAAGAGAAAATGTCCTAACAACTATCCCTAGGATGGAATTATTTGTTGCAGGAAGAGATATTAAAATTTGCTTGTTGCCATTGTTGCTTATTTGAAAATACTTTCAGGAAACCCAAAACTCACTGATTTTATGTTTCTGTTTCTGGGATCCCATGAGGGATTATGCAGAGGATTATGGTAGAAAAACACCTGGGCATGGGGGTATACTTCAGTGGAAATGTACTCACCTAGCATGTGGGAACTCTGTGTTCAATTCCCAGCACAGTGGGAAAAAGAATGTGAGCCAGAAAGAAAAAAGTATGTAGAAGTAAAGGCACCCAGGTGCAGTGAACCATTAGAGAAGAATGAATCAACATAAGTAAATGGCTAAACTGCTCAAACCCCTTCTGAAGGAATATGGAAACTACAGGGGATATGGAACACCAGAGGCAGATTCCAATACTGCAGAAAAAGACATAGCAGAAGAAAGTCATGCAAGTCCTAAAATCAAAGACAGGATGTAAAAAATATGAAAAGCTGAAAAAAGCCTAGGATTTGAGGATGAACAGATGGCAGAGAGTACAGCCTTCAAGAGACACTTCAGTTCAGTCTGAGGGAAATTCCAGTTGACACAAATGTGAGACTTGGGGAAAACAGGCACATTACCAAGATCCAGGAGAAATTTCCAAGGGATACTGGTGGCAAACAATTGGAATGGCTTTCCTGGGGCATCTCTGCTGAATCTCTGCTTAGACCTGAGCCATTCTTTTACAAGAGGCATACAGGACTAAGAATACCTGTTCAGGAGAGAGTTTGGAAGCTATGTCACTAGACAGAGTTCTGACCTCTGGAACACAGGGGAAGGTAAAATTAAGAAGCTTGAAACAGTTAGATGTCTAATAAAAGAGCCTCAATTAAACATGATAACCACAAGAAGACAGGAATGTCTACACCACCAACCTCCAAAGGAGGGAACATTTTTCTTCTGCATATATGAAATGTATGGTTCTCTAACTCATCTCTTGGTGAGGTTATGGTCTCCAAAGAGCAGACCTGGAAAGACTGGCTTTCTGGTAGGGTTGGAAACAAAAGGATTCCTCTGCCTGTTCTCCATCTCTCATATCTCATGGTCTTAGTCTTTGGTAATCATATATGTCTAGAGTAAGCTTTGTGTATTTAGAAACATAGGGTGGGGTTGGATGGATCAGGATTTGGAATTAAATTTAAGTTTCTAAATATGGTAGGTATGGGACTGGTGCTGTGATAGTCCTGTGAATCCTATTTACTCTTTGGAGTCTTTAAAAGAGAGGCACATTAGAATCTTACTGTTGAACGAATTCAATGTCTGAAGAGTCCAGTGGACATCAGTGAGAGGGCATCTTGTTGCAGTAAACTTGACTCTACCAGGCACCAGTCTGAGAGCCCTCAGGAGGAAACAGAATGTAAGAAAAAAGGAAAAATATTGGATTTTATCTAACATCAATGTGAATGTGCTTAATGTCACTGAACTGTATCCTTAAAAAGGCAAATTTCATGTTAAATATAATCGTATCACAATTTTTAAAAATCCTGTATCTATAAAATAAAATTTGAGGATCATCTCCATCCTATCTTGACCATCTTAGAGAAAAACCAAAGTCCAAATATTGAACCCCCTTTTTTCTTATAAACTTAAAAGAAATTAAATTTTTTTTGAGGTATTTGGCCTTGGATTGAATGATACTGTCCCATAACCTATCACCTGCAAACTGGAGAATCAAGAAAGTTGGTGGTATAATTCAATCCAAGGCCAAATGGGAGGAGAGGGATTGGTCCTAGTGTAAGTTTGGGAGCCCAAATGCCTGAGAAATATTGTGATCCAACGGCAGGTGAAGATGAATTCTCAACCCAGATAGAGTCAGTTCACCCTTATTCCACCTTTTCATTCTCTTCATGTCCTCAAAAGACTAGATGATGCCAAAATTCACTGGGGAGGACCATCTGCTTTCCTCAATTTGCTAATTCAAATGCTGTTCTTTCCAGAAACATCCTTACAGACATGTCTAGAAACAACATTTTATCAATTATCTGGGATCTTTTATGTGAGTTAAATTCTCACATAAATTGACCATCACACTATGCAATCATCTCTACCATCTCCAGAACACTTTTCCTCTCCCCAAATGGAAATGTGATAACCATTAAACAATAACTCCATCTCCTCCTTCCCCCAGCCCCTAATGATGACCATACTACTTTCCTCTTAAACTAGAATTTTCCTATTCTAGATATGTCATCTAAGTGGAATTATACAGCATGTGTCTATTAGGGTTTGACTTTTTTCACCTAACTTAATTTCTTCAACTATCATAGCACGTGTTGGAATTTTCTTCTTTAAGGCTTAATGAATCTCCATCCTAACCTTCATATGTAATTCCTCAGTTATTTATTATAGATTCTCCATCCAAAGAGCAAAGACCTTTCTTGATAGTTTCCTGAACCTAGTTCCTCCCTTGAGTCCCCATAATATATTGAGATTTTATCTTTCCAAATCTATTAGAGTGTCCTGAATCCCAAATAATCTTCCTGATCTAGTAATAATAAAAAAAAAATTCCCTTTTCTAATTTCTTCTTTAAAGATTATTTTTAAAGAAGTGTTAACAAGGAAAACAGATACGTAAGGCAAGAGAAACTGTTGTGCTGCACATTAACAGACATATATAGTCCTGAAGAAAAGACTGAATTTCTTTAGGACCCTGTGATTTGTAAAACTGGTAGTAAGTTGTATATTTTAGAATAATTTTGTTTTATAAAAAATGATTTAGGGCTGGGGAGAGAGCTTAGCTGGTAGAGTGCTTGCCTTGCAAGCACAAGGCCCTGAGTTCGATCCCCAGTACCGAAAAAAAAAAAAAAAAAAAGATTTAAATAAACACTTTCACACTTGAGGGACAAGTTTCCATTACATAGAAACATCAGTTATGTTGAAAGCTTACTCCCCCACAATGCTGGATAAACTAAACATTGTTAAAATTCTTAAGACATAAAAAGTAGTTACCACAGAATCAAGCACATAAATGAAGAGCAAGGAAAAGTATATCCACCTGTTTTCTGTTACTGTAAGAAAAACACCTGAAGCTGAGTGATATATATATATAAAGAAAAGAAATTTACTTAGCTCATAGGTGTGGAGGTCAAAAGTCCAAATGGCATGGCTCTGGCTCTGGCAAAGGCCCTCCCAGCTGCATCATATCATGGTGATGGCTTTATGATGGGAGTATATGTGACAGGGATAGACCCCTGGAGAAATAGGAAGCCAGAGAAATGGGGAAGAGCCAAATTTTCTCTTTTATAATAAACTTCTCTTGAGAACTAACCAGGACCCCACAAAAGTACATCAATTCCTTCTGAGGACAATGACCCCAATGACCCATCACTAGGCCTTACCTCATAAAGATCACACTACCTTTTTTCCCCCCTACTGCCTTTTAACATTTCTACACTGGAACCAAGTGTCCAACACATGGACCCAGGTGGACACAAACTATATTCAAATCATAGGAAAGAACTATCCATAATTTTACACAAAATCAAAATAGAAAAGTACCTTTTTTTCTTCTAATGGAAGTCCTGGTTGCTGCATTTCACTGCACCAGTGTATAGTCCTCTGGTTGAAGTTTTAAGTTACAAGTTCAGTGTGCTCATGTTCTTGGTCTTGCTGCTTCCTGCCAGTGACAGATGTTCATGGTCCTGTAATTTGAGTTTCCCTAGACTCAAATTTAGCCTGGAGGTAAAAATCAAGGAGGTTCAAATTTTAGCCTGGAGGATGAAAATCAAGAAATACACATCAAAGTGACAGTAACAAAGGAACAATCTTCCAGCTTCAAGGCCAAACTATTCAGTTTCTTTCTTCTCATTGAAGATGTCTCCATGGTAACTCACTTGTACCTCCAAACAGCCATCATAGACCCTGTGGGAGATTGGATGTCGGCTCTCAATTCTGCACTCCCTTCCTGAAACAGAATTAAATATCCACAGCCTTTGCCATATGACTTTTTCAGCCTCTCCCGCTGGAGTAGGCATAGTACATTTTCATGACCCACTGATATTGGGCTTGACTGTGTGATGTGTTTGTCAATGGAATATTAATGGATGTCATCTGAGCAGAGGTTTTGAATGTGCTTGCATGGTTTGGCTTGCCTTCTTGAACCTCTGCCATCTGCATAGAAAAGTTATTGGTTCTTACATGAGAAACTTGTGGGAGAAATTTGAACCAAACACCCAGCCCGAAGCAGAACTGCTAATCTGAACATGTAGAGGTAAGTTACGTAAGTGCGGTGTTTATGTTGTTGTAAGCCACCGAATTTTGGTGGTGTTTGTTGTGTTTTATTTTTGGTTTTATTATTATATAGACTTATTGCAGCAAAACTGATTACGCTCCTTCTCTGACTCATTCCCAGAGTTTATTATGTCATTCCAGTAGTCACTCCTCACCAAGTATGCACTATGACCCTTGCTGCACAGGTATCCACCCTGCTTATTGTGAATGATGCCTCCTTCTGTTATCTCTGTAACATCTCCCGTATCTTTGGAGTCAGAGGAATGGTACAGTTCCTCTGCATAACTGCCAACCTGGGTTAAATTCTGTGAGGTTATAAAAGGAAGCCATCCATTCTGCTGTTATTGATAGCTCTTTAGCAGTACAGGACCCCTCCTCCCAGGAAACTGGTACAACTAGGTCTAGAGATCATTTGAGACACTCCATAGGGATGCACTCCAACCCTGTCTCCTCACCAATCCAAACAATGCCTATGGGTTTGGCATGAATACCCTTGTCAGGATGAGTTGCTTTCCTTCTACAATACCACTGGGAAGACTAAGGTAAAGTCGTTGTCTTTTAATTGAATGTGGTTTATATCCCAGGAGGCCAGCTGACGATCTGTGCAGCAGTGTGTTAGTCATATTTTTGTCACTATGACCAAAATATCTGACATAAACCACTTGGAGGAGGAAAGATATATTTTGGCTCACAATTTCAGAGGTTTCAGTCCATGAGTGGTTAGTTCTGTTGCTCTGGGTCTGAGATGAGGCAGACCATCATGGCAGAAGGGTATGGTAGAGGAAAGCTTCCCAGCTAATGGCAGTCAGAAAGCAGAGAGTTGTTGGTGGGAGGGACCAGAAGGGATAAGACATAGTCCCCAAGGGTACACAACCAGTGGCCTACTTCCTCCATCCATGCCCCGCCTTCCTACAATTTCTACCTCCTCCCAGTAGTTCATTCAAATTATTAATCCACCAGATTAATTGACCCACTGATGAAGTTAGAGCCCCTATGAGCTAATCATTTCCTAAAGCCTTATATCTGGATATTGCTGCACTGGGTACCCAGCCTTTAACACATGATGCCCTGTTTACAGTGAGAATCAAGAGTGAAAAACAGAGTCGAAGGACTTGAAAAGCTTTCCATTTGACTAGAAAAAGAACTCACTAAGTGTTGAGGCCAAGAAAGTTCTGGTTGCTGAAAAGATTAACACTATTAATGAGAAACCAAGTACTTTGCACAGAGACAATAGTAAAGGTACCTTGAGGGTATCTCAGGAAAAGCAAGACACCACCATCAAAGACTCAAGAGTGCAAAAGTGAAAACTCTTTTAAAAAATTTTGCCTAGAAAAGAGAGCATCAGGGGCACCCTGCTCTCACAAAGCCACCTAAGAAGATTATTCCCCAGGACTTAGGTCACCCAGGAATTCAGAGGCCTCTACAACCATGGTCCAAGGGAACCAGACTACTCTTTGAGTTGGCAGCAGACCTTGGCCTCATCCACATGGTACTGGTTTTGTAGGTATGAAGAATTCAAGAGTTATGGGGTTGTGGAGGCTTCCACCAAGATTTCAAAGGAAGGCCTTGAGGCCAGGCAATGTACCCCAGGGTCAGAACTCCTGTGAGCATTCTCTGAGGGGTGATGCATGAAGTTTAAGAATGAATCCCAAACTTCAATGGAAATCCCAAGAAGTTAAAGATGCCAGGAATGTGAACCGTCCACCAAGAAAAGCTTCAGGCAATGAGCAGAGCCAACTCAAGAGACAGGACATGTGATCTGCAACCCGCAAGGGTGTTGGAACAGGGCTTCCTAAGCTTTGGGGGCCCAAATCCCCACCACCATGTGTCACCGATGCTGGACGCAGAGCTCTAGGACCAATGTTTACTTTGCTGGGCTTCTGTCTTGCTGAAGCCCCATCACTCCTTTCTATGTCCTCATTCCTGTCTTTTGGAATGGGAATGTTTATTCTGTGCCATTGTATACTGGAAACATGTAACTTGCTTTTTTGATTTTTATAGGGGCTCACAGCTAAGTATGCCTTGAATCTCACTCAGAGAAGATTTTGGACTTGAACTTTTTAGAAATGCTGGAACTGTTAAGGTTATAGGAACTCTTAGAAAGGACAGAATTTTTCATTGTGTGATGGGCATGAGCTTTTGGAGTCCAGGGGTACAATGTTCTTCTTTGGATCTAGAATGTCTCCCAAGCTGTGGTGTTGAAGATTTGATCCCCATTGCAACAATATCCAGAGGTGGGGTTTTGGGGATGGGATTGGCTATTACCTCATCAGTGAATAATTAATTTAATTGATTAATAATTTGAATGGACTGTGGTAGATAGACACTAAAGGCAGGTGGGGTCAAACTGGAAGAAGTAGGTCACTGATTGTGTGTCTTTGAGGACTATGTCTTGTCTCTAGTCCCTCTCTTCTTTCTTCTCTATCCCTCTTTCTCTCTTTTTCCTGGCTGTCATGTGCTGAGCATCTTTCTTCTGCCATGATTTTCTGCATCCTCTCAGGCTCAGAGCAATGGAGCTGACTGACCATGGATTAAAACCTCTGAAACCACAAGTCAAAATGAATCTTTCCTCCTCCGAGACATTTATGTCAGATATTTTGGTCACAGCATCAAAAGCTAACCCAATACTTCCTTTTAAAAAAATTGTAATCAAAACACAAAATTGCACATATTTAAGGGACAGTGTAATGATTTGATACCTGTATATGATTGCAATGATCAAATCATGGTAATTAAGATTCACCTCTCCTTAAACTTTGTGTGTGTGTGTGTGTGTGTGTGTGTGTGTGTGTGTGTTAGAAAGCTTTGAACTCCTCTATTCTAGTTATTTATAAAATATATAATAAATTATTGATCCAAGTTCATGAAGGCAGAGGCCTCCAGTATCTTAGCGACCCCTCTAGATTTTGCATAGGCTCTGGTGCCTAGCCCATGTCTCTATAGCAGGGAAAGTCTCAACTGAAGCTGCAGCTCAGAACCAGAAGGCACCAGTCAAATCATGGCTCAGTTGCAGCCGGAGACCCAAAGTGAGCTGACAATTAACTTAGTGTTATGCATGATTTCACACAAGTTCTGCAGCCAGGATGTCAATTATGTTGTGTGGTAGGAGGAAAATAGGGATGACTATCTCTTAGCATTTGAAACTATCTTCTGTGTGAAATTTTAAGTTTTTAAAATAAGTCTTCCACAGTGGTTGGGGTAAAAATGATCACCTGAAATCAAATTGTATTGAATATATCATAATTTTTAGTCCTTTTATTTTTGGAGAATTTCTATCTGACACAAAATAGACCAAATAGTACACTAAGGTCCCTGATCTATACATAACCTAACCCCCCAAAACCATCAATCATGAGTCATCCATACCCTCATCTATTTACTCTTCTCCAAAACTATTCTGAAGCAAATCTTAGATATGACATCACTTCACCCATAAATATTTGAGCATGCTTCTCTAAAAGATAAGGGTTTGTTTTGCTTTGTTTTTTGCTACTGGGAATTGAACACAGGGATGCTTTTTTTAAATTTTGAGACAAGTCCTTGCCAAGTTGCCCAGGACCTTGCTAAGTTTCTGAGGCTGGGTTCGAATTTGCCATCCTCCTACTTCAGTCTCCTGAGTCACTGGGATTCAGACATGTGCCAACACATCCAGCCCTTAAAGATAGGTTTTTAAAACATAGCCATTGTGTTAGTCATTTTTTTGTTGCTGTGACCAAAATACTTGATAAGAACAATTGAGAGGAGGAAAAGTTTATTTGGGTTCATTTTTTCAAAGATTTAGTCTACAACTGGCCAAATCCATTGCTCTGGGCCCAAGGTAAGACAGAACATCATGGTGGAGGAAAGATGCTCACCTCATGGTAGCCAGGAAGCAGAGCAAGGAGGGCCACAGGGAAGATAAACCCTTCCAGGACATGCCCCCAGTAACCCACCTCCTCCAGTCACACTGCACCGGCCTATAGGTACCACCCAGTTGGTACATTCAAACTAGGATGAACTAATTAGGTTACAGCTCTCACAATCCTACATTAACACAGATACTCACATCCAAACCATAACAGTGCCTCATAATTTGATTAGGATACCACTCTCATAATCTCACCATTTCCTCTCTGAATGTTTCTGCTAACGCAGATGATTTGGGGGAATACTTCATATCCAAACCATGACAGCCATACACAATTATTCCATCTTGAAAAAATCTCTTAATTGTGTCAATTCTTCTGTTAGTGTTCAAATTTCAAAATGTCTCATAAATGTTACAAATTTTTCTGATTTTTCTTTGTAGAGGTTTTTTTTGAGGGGCGACCGGGGAGGATATGGGATCCAAATAATGTCCACAAATTGCAAATGATTACTATGTCACTTAAATCTCTTTTAATCATCGTTTCTCCTTCCATTTCTTTTTATAACACTTGCAGTTTATCTGTTGAAAAGACCAGATTATTTATCATGCATAGTTTTCTCTCCTGGGGAAACAAACAAAAAAAAAAAAAAACAGTGTCTATTTTTCCTCTGCTCTCACACCACAACAATCAGAAGAGAAGACTTTTGTGACCTCGAAAGGTGTGGGGACTTCTCCCACCAGCAAGCAAGCAGTGCTTCAGCAGAAGACACTGGCTAGGGGTCCTCTACTTCAACTCAGTTCTGACACTATCTACCTGCAGATAGCATCAGATTCCACAGGTTGGAGGTTCAGTGCCAAGACTGTCCCCCACCCCACTTCAGATGCCAGTCATGAGCCAAGTTGTTTTTACCTGTGCTTCTGACCAACCAAATAAATATCAGGTTCCCACACCCCCCTCCTTAATTCATTTGCTTGAGCAGCTCACAGAACTCAGGGAAACACTTCCATTTACAGGTTTATTATAAAGGATATTACAAAGGACACAGATTAAGAGGAATCTCCAGGTGTTCAGTTATTCAGAAGCTCTCTGACCCCTGTCTTTCAGATTTTTATGGAGTTGTGGAGACTTCATTGCATAGGTAATGTTAACAGATTGGATGGGGAAACCCAGTAAGACCCATCTGCTTTAATATTCGTGTTGACCTTTCTGTCAAGAACCCTTCTGGTATGAGGAGGGTTTTATGACCTACTGCTGGAAAAGTCAGAGAATTTCTTTATGGCCAACTCCAAGATGGAATAGGGAATGATTAGAATTTCTATAATGCCCCTTGGATAAAAGAAATAGTAGTTTCCATAGCCTGCCTTGGGGAAGGAGTCATAAACCAGGAACAGGGATGAAATCCAAATATTCCTTTTACAATATCACAGATTCTAACAGTCATGGTTTTGCTTAGTGCATCAGTTGATGCTCCTCTGTCATCTTCATTTTCTATAAACTAGTAGTTGGAATTAGATCAGTATTTTTCAGTATACAAATCTGGAAAATTGAAAAACACACAGAATAAGAAAGCACAATTTATTCAAAGTTCCAGCCCTTTAAGCCTCTTTTTGAACAGTAAACAGTAAAACAGGAAACACTACATTCACTTCCAAAATCCTGCCCTTCAAGAATAACCACAACTGCCTGTCATGGTGCCAGGCAACTATATGCTACCTTTAATCCCAGCAACTTGAGAGGCTGAGGCAGGAGGATTGCATGTTCAAGGACAGTTTGGGCAATTTAGTGAGACCCAGTCTCAAAATAAAAAATAAAAGAGATCTGGAGATAAAGTTCAGTGGTAGTGCACCCCTGGGTTTAATCCCCAATATAGAAAGAAGAAGGAGGAGGAAGAAGAGGAGGAAGAGGAGGAGGAGGAGGAGGAGGAGGAGGAAGAGAAAATAGTTCCAGTTCTTTAAATTGAAGGATGTTATGATGGTTAATTTGTATGGTCAATTTGACTTGGCCATGGAAACCCAAATATTTGGTCAAACATTATTCTGAGCATATCAATAATAGTGGTTTTGGATGAGATTCACATCTAATTGGCATACTTAGTAAAGCCAATTGCCCTCCCTAGTGTGGGTAAGCTTCATTCAATAGGTTGAAGAATAAAGCAAAGAGGCTGACCTTCCTACTGGAAAGAAGATACCCCTCCTACCAGACAGCTTGAGCTGGGACATTTGTCATTTTTCCAGTCTTTGGACTCAAACAAAAACATTGTCTCTTCTTGAGTCTCAACACTGCCAGCTTTCAGAATGGCACTTACACCATAAACTCTTCAGGTTCTCGGGCCTTCAGACTTGGATTGAACTACATATCTTTCCTAAGTCTCCAACTTGGACTGTAGATCTTGGGACTCCTCAGCATCCCCAACCACATGAATCAATTTCTCTCTCTCTCTCTCCCTCTCTCCCTCCCTCCTCCCTCTGTGCATGTGTGTGTGTGTGTGTGTGTGAGAGAGAGAGAGAGAGAGAGAGAGAGAGAGAGAGAGAGAGAGATTTTCAGAATTATTCCTCAGTACCTATGCAGAACTGCTTCCGGGACTTCCTTGGATACCAAATTCGTGGATGCTCAAGTCCCCTTTATAAAACGAGTAGTATTTGCATATAAACTATGCACATCCTTCTGTATACTTATAAATTATCTCTAGATTACCCATAATACCTAATACAATGTAAATGCTATGTAAATTGTTGTTTTACTGAATTGTTTAGGGAATAATGAAATTACAAGGAAAAAGTCTGTACATGTTCATTATGGACACAATTTTGGCAGAGGATGTAATATTTTTAATCTGCAGTTGATTGAATCCATTTTTGGATTCAATTCAATTCCTCAGATATGAGGGCTGATACATTCTCTCTCTCTCTCTCTATATATATATATATATATACATACATATATATAATATATATATGAAATAGATATATACATATATATATGCACATATATATAGTTGGACAGGTTCTCTGGAACCCCTAATATAGAAGGCTAAGTGGAGGGGATAGGATTTGAACTACACCTTGAAGGATAGGTAACATTGGTAGAGACAAGGGGAAAGGGTGTACCAGGAAAGCAAAGTGGAAGAACCTGGAGTGAATCTACTCTGTGGGACTCAGAGGGGAGGTTGGGAAGACTACAGCTAAAACTTGGGGGTTTTTAGTTATGCAAGTTTTTGGAGGCCATGGTAAGAAATATGTGCATATTCCTACAGGCAAAAGGATCATTGACCAATTTTAGCAAGGCCAAAATCATTGGTGTTGAAGAAGTTAGGTGTGCATGCAAAATAGTTCAGAGCAGCAGGATTTGTCATTTCATCACTATTCACAATAGCTAAGATGTGAAAATAACCTAAATGTCCATCAACAGATGAAGGGATAAGCAAAATGTGGCACATACACAGTGGACTATTATTCAACTTTAAAGAAAGAAGGAAATCCTACAATAACATGAAGGAAACTTGAGGACATTATGCCAAGTAAAATAAGCCAGTCACAGAAATAAAAATACTTTATGCTGCCACTGATTTGAGGTACCTTAAAATATCCAAAAATGTAGAATCAAAAAAGGAAATGGTGGTTTTCAGGACTTGGGGAAAGGGCAAAATGAAGAGTTACTAATCAATAGGCATCACATTTCAGTTAAGCAAGATGAATAACTTTTAGAGAGTGGCTAGACATTATCTTTATAGTTAAATGCATTATAAACTTAATTTGTTAAGCTGGGCATATGGCCTGAACCTGTAGTTCCAGCTACCTGGGAGGTTTAAGCAGGATGATCGCTTGAGCACAGGGGTTCAAGGATAACCAGGGCAACATAGAAACACCCTGTCTCCAAAATAATATAATAATAATAATAATAATAATAATAATAATAATAAAAGTTAACAGAGTATATTGTCCCTTAATAGTTCTTTTTTTTTTTTTTTCCACTGGATGAAGGACAATTTATTATTTTTATGTACAGAAACCCAACAGTGTACTTTCATCCCAGTTTCGTGGCAAGTTCTTTAGCCTTTGCCTTTTCCAGCTTGGCGATTCAAGACACAGATTTTGGACCCAGGACATTGCCTCCCCAGTGGCGATGGATCTCATCATGTCTGTCATTGTAGTTGGTTCTGATAGCTTCCACCGGCTTAGCCAGAGCTCCTTTATCTTCTGAGTTAACCTGTGTGAAGGCAACTGTGGTGCACGTCTTCCTGTGAACCAGACACCCCAACCTGGCCTTCCCCTTGAGGATGCAGTAAGGGACTCCCATCTTGTGACACAGGGCAGGCAGAAAGACAACCAGCTCAATGGGATCCACGTCATGTGCAATCACCACCAGGTGAGCCTTCTTGTTCTCTACCAAGGTGGTAACAGTATTGACCCCTGCTCGAAGGACTGGTGGTCTCTTTGTGGGGACATCCCCCTTGCCAGCAGCCTTCTTCTCAGCCCGGACCAACAGCCTCTGCTTCTTCTCCTGCTTCATCTCTGGTCTGTACTTGTGGGCCAGCTTGAGCAGCTGGGTGGCTGTTTGGCGGTCCAAGGCCTGGGTGAACTGGTTAATCATAGGAGGCACTTTCAGCCGCTTATAGAGAATAGCCCTTTGCCGCTGTAGCTGGATGTAGCGGGGCCACTTTACGAAGCAAGTAAGGTCCCTTTTGGGCTGGATGTCCTGTCCAGTGCCGAAGTTCTTCCGCCTCTTCTCGAACAGCAGTTTCACCACCTTCTTGGCTTCCTGCTTCTTGACCACGGCGGGGCCGAGCTACCTTCTTCCCCTTGGCCTTCTTTCCTTTCCAGCATCTTGGGCTGCTGGAGGAGAAAGAAAGCCATTAATTGTTCTTAACACAATAAAATAAAAATAAATAAAATTTCTTTTAAAAAGTAGCAAGTTTTCAAGGCAAGTGCCTTGTGGAACTCTAAAGGAGCCCATGAGTCTCATTATCAATCTGGTGCTAGAAGTCCCACATGACACCTATAACCAGGTTCAGGTGTCCTCTCAAAGTAAGATTCAAGGTAAATGAAGGTTGTACAAACTATGCCTCCATATAATCACATGCTCATACCTGACTGCTTGACATGCCCTCCTACTCTTTGCCCTTTTGGCTCCCTGTTTCTCATACTGCAGTGCCTGGGATGTGTCTGCTTGACTTTGGATGCATCTCTGGTTGCCAGTCCTTGCTCAGAGTCAGTTTTGGAGTCTGGGAGAGACTTACACACATTTTTAAGTGTTTCTGGAGTCATATTGCCAATGCTTAAAAAGAAGTTCTGCCTCTTTAAATAGTAACTTGAGGCAAGTGCCTTGAACTTTCTAAGTCTCAGTTTCCTCATCTGTTAAATGGGAAAGTCATAATGATTCAAATAATAGAGTTATTTGGAGGATTAAATAACATGGCACATGTAACCACCTGGCATAATAGTGGGATTTGTTTGTTTGTTTGTTTGTTTTGCTAAAACATATGCAAAGCAAAAGATCTCTTCTTCCACTGCTCTATATTTTACAGAGCTGTTGAAGTCACTAGTGGTCCTGAATTTTGGCTTCAGTATTTCATAGCTGTGTGTTACAGTTTCAAATAGTTTCTCTGGGAATACTGGATTTTCAACACTGCCAAGCCACCAGGCTTGTCCCTAATCCATTGTACCCAGTCAGTTGACTGTCTCCATTGGGAGTAATGATGATGATCTCTTGCCTATGCCCTGCCCCGCTGTGGGTCCTGAGGTCCTTTCCTGGCAGGCTGAGCTGACTTTGATCAAGAAGGAAGTGTATCATAGAAATCTAAGCCACCATGGAAGGGATCTAGAATCAGTCATGCTGGGATGGGCCTAGAGTCTGCTATGCTTGAACTTCTCATGCCACCAAACCACAGGTATGTGCCAGCTTCTGAGTCTCTTTGCCCTACCCTGTTTCTTTTCCTGGTGTGAATGAGGAATCCTCCCTTCCACAAGCCTGCCTTTGTTTGAGGGAGGCTTGCCTGGCCTGCCTTGCCATCTCTGGCCCAAAAGTGCTCTCCTGGTTTTTCTCTAAAGGCTTCATTGATTTTCCTTTCACATTTAAATCTGCAATCCATCTGCAATTGATTCTGTCTCTGGTTCCAGGGTTCTGCAGAGAAATGAAATAAAAATGGTTGGTGCCCATTCGTTGGACAGTGATATCTGTCCAGGCTGTCCTGCAGCTCCTGCCTCCCTACCCTCCAGAGCTGACTTTGTACCTGCCCAATTCTGAGTCTGAATCTCATACTTCCTGCTGAGTCCGGGTTCTCAATGGCCTCCTCTAAAGTCCTCTTTTCATCACACTAGTCAGAGTTGGTTTCTATTCCTTGCACTCAGAGATCCCTTATTTTTACACTCCCAGAATAGTGGATGGCTCAGGTCTAGCTGTCTGGGGCAAAGATTATAAAAGGGAAGACCCAGTGGAATATAAAGGAAGAAGTACAGAGATTACCATTAGTGGAATTTAATCTTTCATATTCACTTCTCTTGTGTAGGAGGCTAGATATACCTAATCCCAGGTATTGTTCAGAAATTGGGCAACATGAATAGTTGTGACATTGTTTATGGTGCATATACTGGGCATTGGCAGCAAAGATGCTATACCTGGGGTATCCAGGAGTCTGCCAGTAGGCTCCTGTACGTCTTTGTAGGTTCTAGACCATTTGTCATAAACAAAGTCCTATTATAACAGAAGAAATGCCTCATCCACACTCAGCCTGCATCATAATGGCTGAGATGATCAAGGACACATTTTGTGGATAAAACTGAGTGTAATGTCATTGATAACAGGTGACCACAGGACTTCTCTCCAGGCAGGCTGAGTTAAAAAAAAAAAAAAAAAAAAAAAAAGGACATTTAGCCAATGGAAGATCATACCAATTCTCTATGCCCAAGGTACAACTTCTTGGCAAAAGGGTGATCTCCCACATTTGAGGCAAAATGCCATATGGATAAGCTCTATCTTTGCAGTCAGGACCTTGGGTTCAAATCCTGGCTCTTAGCTTATTAATTATGTGACCCTGGAAATGTTACTTAACTTCTCTGTGCTTCAGTTTCCTCATCAAAACCTAGGAATAAGGTCCTTATCCTCTCTGAGAGGACCTACTCTCTCCCTTGAGTGTCCTCTTTCCCTCTTCTTATCTTTCAATAAACTCATGCCTGTAATTCTGAGCCAAAAGATAGTGAAATGTCTTAAGTCGTTCTGGCATGATTGTAAGACTCAGGGTTTGAAGAGGGGGCCTCGGGCTGCCTCAGTTGTGTGGCAGGCCCTCTGTCCTATAACACGTTTGCCACCATGTTGTCAAGGGTTACCCCAATTCTATTCTGGTTACTTTTTCTGTTTAGCCTCTTCTGAACCTCTATTCTTCACCTAAGATTCTTGAGGACTAGAAGAAAAATCTTGAGATAATAAATGTTTCTTTGACTAGAGCTCACTCTAGTAAGGACCAAAAGATCTCTTGATTGGAACTCTAATGTCATAGCCCTCGGGGGCCTCAGAATTGAGGCTTTCACCCACTGTCCTTTTGGGAGACAAACTTGCCCACTGGCAGTTGAATTTTTGACAAGGGTAAACCCTTTTAGAATCTGAAGACTCAGAATCCCAATTCCCATTAGGGTAAAGAGACCTCTTTCTCTTTCTATTACTCTATCTGTATCTCCAGACCAACAAAACATCGTAGGGCCTCCCTCAAGACTCATTTCAGTGGGAATTCTAATTCATGTCTAAGCACAGTTCCCTGCCCTATGTATGCCTCATCCCATCACCTACCAACTGCCACCATGGACTTTTGAATTGCCCTAACACTACGTATCCTTAACTGACCATGCTCCACCTAACAGAGAACAAGAGTACTTCCCCCTAACTTTACCCTCTCTCACCAGGAAGCAGCCAGATAAATCGACACCCAAATGCCCTAAAATAATTTGGGGACCCAAGTCCTTAGTTGGGTGAGCATGGAAAAGACAATGAAGGGTGACTGAAAACCACAGGGAGCCCCCCTCATAATCACATCCCTTGAAGAAAAATTATTGTTTCAAGATCATGTCACACACAGGTGGCCTAGCGCCTTCTTTATCACAGAAACTGTCAAAACCCTCAATCACCCTGGAAACCAAAACATCAAGATCCTCATAAAAAAAGCTTGCTAAACTATTCAAAGGGTAATAAGTCAATGAATGGGGCAGGAAATTGAGGCACTCCCAAAATCTCCAACTCTGTGAGCACTACACTGTCTTTTGTAAGTGGTCTATGCAGTTCCTGTGCTGTCAATCAAGTCAAAGGTGGACCTGGGCAGGATTCTCTAAACTTCCCTGGGAGCCCCAATTAAATTGGAGGGTGGGAGGGGCCTGCCATCCTTGTCCTTTCTGAGAAGACTCACTCTCTCCCTTAAGAATGTCTGTTTTCCCTTTTCCTACTCTTTCAATAAACTCATGCCTCTTACTTGGGGGGGAGAGGGAGGGGACCCTAGTGATAATAATAGTGTCTTGCAAGAGGTTCTGGGTTCAATCTTATAAATAATAATAATACCACCTACCTTGTAAGGTTGTCAGAATTAAATGAATTTAGAATCTAGTTCAACTTTCACATAGAAACACAAAGTATTTTTGCACAGTTTTAACATGCTCTGAACTTCAAGGGAATGTCATCATTGTGTATGTGAAATGATGGTTGCACCATGCTCTGTTCAGCACCTTGGCAGATTGTTTAACCATTTCGGAGAATTGCATCACTGGTGCCTCCTTAATTAACTAGTGTATCACCTGATTCAGTCTCTACTTGCTACGGTTGTATCCATGGAGATTCTTACGCAGGTGCGAGCACCTGATATACTCAGTATCTTCCAGAAAAGTTACCACCAAATCTTAATATACAGAAAGACATATAATATTATTAAAAATTTTTCCTTCTCATTTTTCTTTGTTCTTCCACTAAAGTACTATGATTTTTAACTAAAAAATTAAATTTTTACTTTAAAATGAAAAAAAGTTGTTATACATATAATATGTATAACTTTCATTTCAGAAAAGAACAGACAATATTAAAAAATGTTTGTTGTAAAAGAGGACATTTGGGTTTGATAAACTTGAGAACCATAACTTTATAGGGATTTTTTTTTAAAGTAAAGCTTATGCTGAAGTAAACATACATGCAGAAAAATACATAAATCATGAATGAATTAAACATTTTTTATAAATTTCCCATTTACAAATTGAATTTTTATAAAGTACCCAACCATTCTGATGGACTCTAATACTACAGGACCCCTCTTAGTCATTCATACCAACTATCCTGACTTGTAACAATAGAGATTAATTTTGCCCATCTGTCAAATTTCATGTAAATGATAGTATATGATCTGTACTTACTTATGTTTGTTTTTTTCCTGCTCAATATTATATTTGCAAAAATCATCTCTGTAGCAGTAGTTCATTCATACTTGTTGCTGATAATATTCTATCGTATGAATAGAATAGAAATTATTTATTCATTTCACTATCAATGAACACTTGGGTAGTATCTGATTGAAACTGATTTGAATAGTTGCTTCTATGAATATTCTTGTACATATTCTTTAGTAAACATGAACACACATCTGAGGTACACCTGGGAGTAAAGTGTTTATAAGTATGCATCACTGAATTTGAATGAATAGATTCTGCCAAATAAGTTTCCAAAGTGGTCGAAACAATGGCACTTGTACCAGTTACAACAGTTCCACTTGTTCCACGCTCTCTTAGACATTTAAATATTTTCATCTAACCCCATGTCAGATAATCTTCACTGTGTGGCCTTGAGATTTCACTGCATTTAACTAGAATGGTGGGTGTGTGGTCAACCCAGGACAGAGTTCCAAGTCCATGTCCCCTCTGAATGTATACAGGGTTGGGCACTGGTTAGGGCATTGTTGGCATGTCCTATGAGAAAGGCTTTGACTGAGTCTCAGCCAAGCCCAGCAGTCAGCTCTGGGGCTCCCACTCTGTTTCATGGAGAGGATGACTTACCCCACACTCCTCCATGCAGAGAGAAAGGGTCGTTCAAGTGCTCCAGCCTAACCAATGCTACTGGAGTGAAGTGGGGCTTGTTATACTCAGGTGGAGGAGTCTGGAGTAGGCAGAAGAAAGGACACAAGGGGTCTATCTGACAGTTAGAAAGCATAGTCAAGGTAGGTGGAAGTGGGGGAAAGCCAGGGTACAAATGAGTGTAAAGATACATGCAAATTAGCTGTATCAGAAGTGGGTTGTAAATTGAAAAATTAATTAATTATATGGAGGAAACTTTTGTTTTTCTTAGACATCAGCTCTTTCTATGTTGCCTAAACTGGTCTTGAACTTGTGGGCTCAAGCTATCCCCTGCCTCAGTCTCCCAAGTAGCTAGGACTACAGGTATGCAACACCATGACTGGGTGGTGAGGGAGCTTTTTTTATGACCATCACCAAAGGGCAAATAATGGAAAAAATAAAGGCTCCTTTGCCTCTTGAATTCCAGTTCTCCAGCTTCCTTCCCCAGAGAAAGGCATGGTCTTTCTGGAAACAGTCTTTGTTAATTCAAGCACACACAGGTATCTTTAATAAATTATTCAACCTCTTTGGGTGTCTTCATCTGTTTTGTGCTGCCATGACAGAATGCCAAAGCCTGGATAATTTACAAAGGACAGAAATTTATTGACTCACAGTTGTGGAGGCTGGGAAGCCCAAGATCAAGATGCTGGCATCAGGTGAGGCCTTCCTGCTGTGTCATCATATGGTAGAAGGTGAAGGACAAAGAGAAACTCACATAGCAGAAGAGGAGAAGAAAAGACTACACTTCTGTAAGCCATTTTTACAGTGGCTGTGTTAGTCAGCTTTCCATTGCAAAATGTCTGAGATAATCAATATAAAAAAGAAAAGGTTTATTTTGACTCATGGTTTCAAGCTTTTAGTTTATGATCCATTGATTGACCTCATTGTTTTGGGCCTGTGGCAAGGCAGTACATCATGGAAGGAGTTTGTGACAGAGGAAGCTGCTTACCTCATGACAGGCAGCAAGCAAAAAAGGAGGAAGGGACCTGTGTCCCACAATCCTCTTTAAGGGCAGGCCCACAATGATCCAAAACATCCCACTAATCCCACCTCTTAAACTTTCCACTACCTCCAATAACACCAAGCTGAGAATCCCAAGCCTTTCACAAATGGACCTTTGGGGAACATTTTAGATTCAAACTACAGCTGTGGCTTTAATCAGTTCACAACCTAAACAATTCTCAATGGGCCCCACTGTTGCCTTGGGGATCAATTTTCCAACACATGCATTTTAGAGGGGGCAAAAACTTTTAAATCATAGCACTGGGCTTCAGAATCCTTATCCTTAAAATGATGAGACTTGAGCACAAAATTTTTACAGGCTTACTTGCTGGTAAGAATCACTTGGAGGAACTCGTTCAACATATGGTTCCCAGACCTCAAGGCCTTAGAAATCTGATTTAGTGAGACTACAATAACATCTTGTATTACTGGAGGAATTCCTAGGTGATTTTTACATCAGACTGCTGGGGAAACGTGGAAGTGAGTGTCTCCAACATTTAAAAGTTTTCAAGTACCTAGGATATCCTGTCCTTTAAAGAGATAAAGGAATTTCTAAGTAATGAAGAAGAAAAGTGCTTTCATGGAAGCACAAAAAACATCATCTGGACCCTTTGTCAGTAACATCAGTGAATGATGGTCACTCTCCCTGATTTTGTTGCTTCTCCATGAGTAGAAACCTGTAATGGTAATTGACTTTGGCCTGATAACGTGGACTCAGAAGGGAGAAGCGTCTTTTCTGGGTGATTCAGCAAAGGGCAGAGAGCCTATCTCAGTAGCAAGAGAAATATATGATACTTCTGTAGAAATCAGGAGGTATCCAGAGTTGGTCAGCACAAGGCAGAAAAAGCATTCAGTAGCCAAAGAGCATGAGTAGGCTTTAACCAAAATTGCAGCTTCAATAAATAACACAATCAGGTAAAGTTCTAGAAGACAAGACTAGAGACACAGACCCTCTAAAAGGATTTCCTAATAGCTGAAGGCTCTCACAAGTAAGGCAAACAAAATGCATTATTTTTCTATACTTATTAGTACTTATGCAGGGCCCTGCCCAATGTGTGTGTGTATGTGTCTGCAATGCAATGACTTACATCTGTGAGCTAATTTCACAATCAGTTACTGAAAGATGCTTGCATTTTTACTTGGTAGTGTTGAGGGAGGGAAAATAGCCTCTATTTTCCTAGTATTCCTGACATAAAGGGAAATAAAGGTATTTAATGTAAGTGGATTTTGCTAAGTTGGGGGCTTATTATAATTCATGCTAATCATCAATAATAAATACATGGACAAAAGGAAACTAGCTTTGGACTGAAATTCTGGATATGTGTATAGATGGGCACTGCCACTAAGGAACTGTATGATCTTGAGCAAGTCAAACCTAGACCTGCTTACTCTGAATACAATGGAGGGTGGATTAGGTGGTACCTGATCTCACTGATCCTAAGGTAACTTTTTCATGGTTTGATATTTCTGAACTTGGGAGGCATCTTATAATCAATGATGTATTACAATTATTATTAACAGAGTTTTCTTATTGGCTGCTTTTAGATTCTATAGCATATTAGATTGAACACCCTACCTAGCTCCATAATAATGCCTGGCATTTATCCATTCATGTAATACTCTGAACTCTTCTAATTATATTTTAAGTATTCATTTGTTCCTAGAAGACCCCGGCTTGGTGGTTTTCAACTCTAGCTTCCCAGAAAAGAGGTCATCTGAGCTGCCTTTTAAAGAGGTGTCATTTACCTTGTGGGCAGAAAGAAGGGAAGGTAACAGGCAAAGGGGGAAAATACACAGGAAGGTAGAGATATAGAATAACAAGACATTCACAAAATGTCAAGTATTTTGTAGAGTTGAAGGGCAGAGTGCACCCCAACAAGCAACTGCTGAGGCTGAACAAAGGCACAGGAACAACATTGCCAAGAAAGTTGAGTTCTATTCTAAAACACTTGGATTTCAACCTCAGGGGTTGGGTGATGAGAGTTTGTAACAAAGGGGTGATTTCCAGGGTTTACATTTGAAGTTCAGGAAAATCACTCTGGTTTAAGAAGAGTGTGGTTTAATAGGGGAAGGGAAAGAAGATGAATTAAGAGGTTGTTAACATATTCATATGAGAAATGATGAGGGCTTGAATTGACAATCTGGTGTGGGAATGCAGAGGAAAGATGAAGTTGAAAGATATTAACAGGATGTTGACCAAAGAGATGCAGGATTTAAGGGAAAGGGAGAGATAAGATCATTCCCAGGTTTCTTGACTAGCTATCTAAAGAAATGTCAGCCCTTCTAGCAAATGCAGTGGTGCAGGTCTGTAACTCCAGCTACTACGTAGACTGAGGCAGGAGGATTGCAAATTCAAGGTTAGCCTGGGTAACTTAGCAAGACTGTCTAAAAGGAGGGGAAGTGTCTGGGAAACTAGCATACCTACATAGTATGTGAAAACCCCTGGGTTCAACCCCAAGTACCTTAAAAAAAAATAGAGCCATAACTAAAGCTGGAGGAGTAGAGGAGGAGTAAGTTTGAAGGCAAGATGAGTATTTTGCTCATGATGATTTTGAGGTGCTTAGAGAAATAGTCAAATGAAAAAACTCATAAAATAAGTAAAAAATAGACCAAGGTCACATACAAGTTTGATTTTATAATATCTTTGTTAGAAACTTTCATTTATTTGCTCTTTCCTCCAAACCCACTCTTCCCCATTTGCTACTCTGCTCTGTATTCAGAGAGGCTGAGCTGTCTGGATTACACAAGTTTTTGGTTAAGGCTGGCCAATTTGGAACCTGGCAGATCAGGGAAAAGAAGAGTGAGCTCAGGGTATTGATTCTCCCACGGCTTCCTCCCTTCCAGATGAACAGCTCTCTTTGTGGCCTTCTCCATATAGCTCTCTCTCTGGGTTCCAGGACCTATTCCTTTCCTAGACCTTTTAGGCTAAATAACACAAGTTGAATGTATTGTTTTCTTCTAAGGTTCTGATTAGTACCATATAGTATACCAAGAATGATCTTAGAATATTGGAAACAAAAATGGAAAAATGGAATTAGGTTGCTCACATATTTGAGGAACATGTGGAACTTTTACCTTGCCCAGGGGAACAGGGACATGAATAGCACCTGGCATGTGATGGCATCATAGTTTCTCATAAGACAACTGCTAAGTGCTGTGAGATGAAATGAAGGGGCAGGGCAAGTCATTGGGAAATCAGGTGACTCTTCAACTAAGAAAAGATGTCGTTATTCAGAAATTCTCAATGGCAGTTTTGACTGAGTTCCTCATCTCCTATGAGGCCATGGGGGGAAAATGGCTGAAGACCAAGCCCAGGGCCTAATGGGAAGGGCTGCAGAGTTTCAACACCTGTTAAGGGCTGACTGTTGATAAGTGTTTAACTAAAGTTAGGTCACAGGTGGAGAAAGGAAACTTAGTCATGAGATTAAGATGGGGGCCTTTGGGGAGGTATAGTTAGAGCTAAGAATGCTAAACTCCAAACCCCCAACACTTCCCTGGGCAGCAGTCTGAAGAAGCCACCCTCTCCTGAATAAAAGTTTCTGAGTGTGGCCTCTGGGGCAGCTGCCTCATGAGCTAAGGTTTCTTCCGAGGACCCTCACTGGTTGAAGCACAGTGCCTGGGAACATCTTTGGACTTTTGAGGCAACATGGATGACATTTGGGCATGCTGCTCTAATATATTTACTGGGAAACCCATAAGGCTACTAGTTTTGAGTGTGAATCAGATTAAGAAAAAGCTCTTAAGCATGTCCAGGATGTTATTCCAGCGGCTCTCCCACTGGACCAGATGACTCAAGGATACAGGAGTTCTGGAAATTTCAGCACATAGATGTTATGAACTTCCTCTGGCAAGCCTCAACAGGAAAATTGAGGGCAAAACCCCTAAGGTCTTAAAATTAGGTTGTGTATGCCCACAGCTCTTCTACTTGAGAAGAAATTCCTGAGAGGCTTCTAGACCCTGGTAGAGACTGAACAACTAAGTATGAGAGTCTGTATTATTCCATTGTTAATTACTATAACAAAATGTCACAGGGAGGCTAACTTTATAAAGAAAAAAGGTTTATTTAGCTCACAGATCTGGAGATTCAAAAGGAAGGACCTCATGACAGAGCTGTGGGAGTATGTGTGGGAGGAAGAGATCATATCTCAAAACCAGAAGCCAAAAAGCAATTCAGGGGTCAGTCTTTCTCTTACAACAGCTTGCTTTCTTGAAAGTTCAGGGGTCCCATGAAAGCTACCTTAAAATCCTTCAAGGGCAGCTCCTCCAATGACTTAAAGACCTCCTACTGGGTCCCACCTCTTAAAAGGTTCCACCTCCCAACATCGCCATATTGGGAGCCAAGCGTACAACACATGAACCATTAGACGACATACTTAAACCATATCCATACTGTATTATCTAATACACCAAACCACAAAATTAAATACACACAGCAGCATTTCAAAATAGAAGTGATATATATTATATATATATATATATTGATATTACATATATATTATATATAAATATATATTATATCTATATATAACATATATGTTATATATTATATCAATATATAGCATATACTATAAATAAATAATCAGGGTAGAGCAGTCCTGAAGTCACCAGTAAAGCCTTAAATCAGATGGCCCAGAATCCCGTGGTTCCAGTCACCTTGTCCTCTCTTCTTTTAGCTGTCCCTGTAGCCTCATGGGGAGATCCCTATGATCAGAAAGAAGAAATCAAGAATTAAAGGCCTGGATCCTCGTTCTAACTTCATGGTATGCTGGTATGAGTTGAAATGGAAGAATTGCTACCCTGCTGCCCCACTTAGGAAAATCTAGTATTAAAGGGCAGGTTTCAGGGAGAACACCTTATTGTCTACTTCATGTGTAAATAAAGACAAACTGAGTTATGGATCTACACTTATAAATGGGCACTGACTGATCAGGAACTGGGAAAGAACTAAAAAACTGTAAAAGAATGTCTGGGGGAAAGGAATATGAATAGATCATCTAGAAAGGTCACAAAATGTGAAGACACTCATGTCTTGTGTATCATTTTGCACTACAAAAGGAACTTCTGCAGATGTGATTAACTTAAGGATATTAAGACAAGGAGAATATCCTAGATAATGAAGGTGGGCCCAAGCATCCCTTCAAAAGGAAGACAGGAGTATCAGAGTCAGAGAGAGATTTGAAGAGGCCATGAGTTTTGAAGATGGAGGAAGGGGCCGTGCCCCCAAAAATGTAGGCAGTCTCTGCCCCCCATTCTACCCTTTACACATTTTATTCATTTATGTTTGGGGATAGAAATTGGAGATGCTTTACCATTGAACTATATTCTCATTCCTTTTTTATTTCTCATTTTGAGGTTGTTAAAGGTCTTGCTAAATTGCCAAGACAGGCCTCGAACTTCTGATCCACTGACCTCAGCCTCCTATGTCGCTGGGATTGCAGATGTGTTCCACTACACCAGGC
The DNA here is from genome assembly GCF_902686445.1 of Sciurus carolinensis. Lineage (NCBI taxonomy): Eukaryota > Metazoa > Chordata > Mammalia > Rodentia > Sciuridae > Sciurus > Sciurus carolinensis. Next base: position 27,998,574 of record NC_062218.1, on the reverse strand, counting down.
TAAAATATAGGCCATCTCTAAAAGCCGTTTGCCTTTTTCATTAATTGGTCATAAAGAACTCCCTATGAAGCAGAAGGAATACAGCCTTGCTAACAACAAGATTTTAGCTCAGTAAGATTTCTTTTTTTTTTTTTTTTTTGCGGTGCTGGGGATCAAACCCAGGGCTTTGTGTTTGCAAGGCAAGCTCTCTACCGACTGAGCTATCTCCCCAGTCCTCAGTAAGATTTCTAAACTGCCAGATGTGGTGGCACAGACCTGTAATCCCAGCAACTTTATTTGGAAGGCTGAGGCAGGAGTGTTATATGTTCAAGGCCATCCTGGGAAATTTAAGTGAAACCCTGTCTCA